>NC_086320.1:161836003-162451837 GCF_036172605.1 Pelobates fuscus
TTTCTGGATTGTTTAGCTTGGACTTTATGTACATATTATTTAACCTCATTGAGGATGGCGTTCTGAATTTCATACTTCAAGCATGACATGCTGTCCGACTGACAGCCTGGGATGTGTTTCAGTGATGTTTTGTTAAAGCATGGAGACTCACTCATTGGTGGTGAAGTGGTGCTGTTCCGCAGAGCGACTGACCCGTGCATGTTGCAGCTGAAACTCCACTATCGCCTGCTGCTGCTTGCACAGTCTCTCCAGCATGTGCAAGGTGGAGTTCCACCTTGTGGGCACATTGCATATGAGGCGGGGAGCGGGAAGGCCAAAGTTATGCTGCAGCGCAGACAGGCGAGCAGCAGCAGGGTGAGAATGCCGAAACCACGCACAGACAAACCACACTTTCTGCAGCAGCTTCGATATATCTGGGTATTTTTTCAGGAATTTCTGCACCACCAAATTCAGCACATGCGCCAGGCATGGGATGTGCTTCAAACCGGCTAGGCCCAGATCTGCTAGATTTCGTTCATTATCGCACACCACCAGGCCGGTTTTGAGGCTCAGTGGCAACAACCACTCATCGGTCTGTTGTTCCATGCCCGTCCACAGCTCCTGCGCAGTGTGGGGTTTTCCCCCCAAACATATGAATTTTAAACAGCCTGCTGTCGTTTCCCCCTGGCTGTGCTGAAGTTGGTGGTGAAGGTGTTACACTGACCGAATGAGGAGGTGGTAGAGGAGGAGGAAGAGGAGTAGGAGGAGGAGGCAACAGGAGGCAAAGAAGAATGCCCTGCAATCCTCGGTGGTGGAAGGACATGCGCCAAACTGCTTTCGGCCTCAGGCCCAGCCGCCACTACATTTGCCCAGTGTGCAGTTAGGGACTGCTTACTGGTCCACGTATCAGTGGTTATGTGGACCTTGCCACAGGTGGCGCTGCACAGTGCACACCTGATTTTGTCCGCCAATTGGTTGTGCAGGGAAGTGATAGCTCGCCTAGAAAAGTAGTGGCGGCTGGGAACCACGTACTGTGGGCAGCCACCGCCATCAGGTTTTTAAAACTGTCCATTCCACCAGATGGAATGTCAGCATTTCAAAGGCCAGGAATTTTGAAATGCTGGCATTCAGGGCCAGGGATCGCGGGTGGGTAGGGTGTACTTCCTCTTTCTTTCCAGTGATTATTTTTATTTTTACTTTTATTAGACTGCAAGAAATGCACCGCAAGCTGCAAATGTTCTATTTAGCACAAAAAAGTGTGATTTTTTTAAACCAACAATGTAACAGTAGTATTTAAGGGTTTTATTGGACTGCAAGAAATGCACCGCAGGCTGCAAATGTACTATTTAGCACCCCAAAAAAATGAATTTTTCAAAGTGCGATGTGACCACAGTATTTGACGGTTCTATTTGACTCTCAGATATGAAGTGCATGCCACAAATGTACTTTTTAGCACCAAAAAAATGTGAATTAGTCAAACTGCAATGTCACAGCAGTATTTGACGGTTCTATTTGACTCTCAGATATGAAATGCACGCCCCAAATTTACTTTTTAGCACCAAAGAAATGTGAATATTTCAAAGTGCGATGTAACCACAGTATTTGACGGTTCTATTTGACTCTCAGATATGAAGTGCACCGCAGGCAGCAAATGTACTATTTAGCACCAAAAAAATTGGAATTTTTCAAACTGCGATGTAACCACAGTTTCTGGCGGTTCTATTTGACTCTCAGATATGAAGTGCATGCCCCAAATGAACTTTTTAGCACCAAAGAAATGTGAATTTTTAAAAGTGCGATGTAACCACAGTATTTGACAGTTCTATTTGACTCTCAGATATCAAGTGCACGCCACAAATTTACTTTTTAGCACCAAAGAAATGTGCATTTTTAAAAGTGCGATGTAACCACAGTATTTTATGGTTCTATTTGACTCTCAGATATGAAGTGCACTGCAGGCAGCAAATGTACTATTTAGCATCAAAAAAATAAATATTTTTCAAACTGCGATGTAACTACAGTATTTGACTGTTCTATTTGACTCTCAGATACGAAGTGCATGCCACAAATGTACTTTTTAGCACAGAAAAAAATGTGAATTAGTCAAACTGCAATGTCACAGCAGTATTTAAAAATGCCTAGATGTTGCCCACTGAGCTACCAGAACAGGATTAAAGTAATGTGCCTGGCACACATGCAGTTGCAAGTGCCCACCTAACAAACAGATTGATTGCTTATTTCTCTGTGGCACTGGGTTTAGGGCATGGTACAAAAATTTAGTATAGCACCCACAAAAATAATCGCTGTAGTTTGGAGATTCAACACCAGAATTCTTTCCTAATCTGTCCCTAACAGCTGCAGCATCCTCTCCCTATACTAATAAGAGCTCATGTGACTGCAGCTTATATAGAGGCTGGGTCACATGCTGCACTGGCCAATCACAGCCATGCCATTAGTAGGCATGGCTGTGATGACTTCTAAGGGCACACGAGTCAAACGCTTGTTGATTGGCTGCCCTGCAGCTTTTCAAAACGCGCCATTAAATCGCCGAACACCGAACTCAAACCCGAACTGTCACTGAAATGTCCGGGCTCGGGGTCCAAAAATCGTAATGTTCGGTACGAACTCATCTTCACTCATCTTTAGTGATTACCTAATTTTATATTGATAGAAAATAACTTTTTTCTTCTTATAGACGTCGATTACATTTTCATTTAAAAAAACAGCCCACATTCTTATGGCAATGATTTAATGTACCAGATATGTTTGTATTGAATTAAATAATGTTAACTCTGTACTATGTCTGTATTATGACTGTAATGTGAAGAAAATATGATTGACAAGATATATGTATCTGCTATATAAATGACTTACCTCTGCTCCGTGCACATAGTCCCACATAGTGCAGCATAAACAATAGCCCTATCACCCAGTAGCCACTTGTACTCATTACTCACCCAGCAGATTTCTCTAGAATACTGAGATCAGGCTCGTGATCTTTTAAGCACAACTTCTCTTAGGTCTTAAGTTCTCCAAAAGCCCCTCTTTTGATCAAGAGAAGGAAGATTTTATGAAAGAGTGGACAGAAATCTTGGATAGTTTTTTCTTTGGCTTGACTGATCTAATTATAAAGAGGTGGAAACAAACATTGATTAAACTGGATACTGAAATCAATGCTTTAAGAATCTTTCTGGTGACCAATATGCCTCCTGACCAATTTACTAGTACTCTAAATGAAATACAAACAAATTTGGAGAAATTGGAAAAAGGGGTGGTAGAGGTAAAAAAAAAAGAGGCAAGGGTGACTATGCAAGGGGAGAGGTGAGGACCTATCAAAAACAAACCATAACCCCTATAATAGGCAATATGCCCTAAGGGAAGAGGTAACTTGGGATAGATTTAGAATGTATAAAAACAACTATGTATCAGATGAAAGGAGGAATATGAGACAAACTAAAATATCTAGCAAATTGTCCCAATACATAGACAAGTGCTTTCAACCTATAGTATGCAAGTGCCCCAGTTATCTAAAAGACACCCTTAATGTACTCCAAGTGTTGGCAGACTGTGAATGGAACAGCAACTGTTTTTTAGTAACAGATGTAGATTTCACTGTATACTATTATCTCACACAACAAATGTCAAGCGGCCGAATATTTTTTAGAACATTCACAGACGTTTTTGGATATTCAGATTGATTTCCTAATTAAAGGTATTAGATGGATTTTAAACAATAATTATTTTTGGTTTAGGGAAAACTTTTATCTTCATGTGTGGAACGGCAATGGGCACGAGGTTCGCACCCAGCTACGCAAATTTATTTATCACATTATGGGAACAACAATTTATCTATGAAGACCATAGATGGTATGCGAACCTCGTTGTCTATCGCCGTTACATAGATGATATATTTTTTTTTTTGGCAAGATGACGACACCTCCTTGGGATTTTTTTATCTCATTTTAACAGTAATGACTGGGGCATTAAATTAACAACTAATTTTAGTAAAATTTCAGTAGCGTTTTTAGATCACAACATTTATGCTGAAGATGGTCGTCTCAAAACTTGTACGTTTTTTTAAAAAAGTGGACGTCAACAGCTATATAGGG
Organism: Pelobates fuscus; assembly: GCF_036172605.1. Classification (NCBI taxonomy): domain Eukaryota; kingdom Metazoa; phylum Chordata; class Amphibia; order Anura; family Pelobatidae; genus Pelobates; species Pelobates fuscus. The sequence goes on from NC_086320.1 coordinate 161,840,092, forward strand.
GAAAATAACTGACATTTTTTCCCGTGGCTGTTGAACACCCCCAAAGCTCAACTTCTTAGGATTAAGAGCAATTGCATGGAGAATGATACATTTCAGGAACAAGCACAAAGAATCATTAATGATTTTAAAGAAAAAGGAAATAAAGATCAATTACTGAAGAATGCCTATGAGGAAGTCACACAAAAAGATAGAAATTAACTGATTAAATATAAAAGTACAACTAAAAATATTTTTATAGCTTATACATTATATATTCTTAATATATTTTTTAATACATTTTTTAGATACATTTTTATATATATATACTATATACAGCACAATATTTATATTTTTATATTTTACTATATATACATTTTTAAATCTATTTTTCAGCTACAGCCTATGTTACTACCTTCAATTCTTAATAAAACAGCTGAAAGTCACATTGAGACGTATTGTACATTTTAACACTATGTAATTTCTTATATTTCAGATATTTCCTCTGACCATGCACTTTAATCTACATTTGTATGCACTAATATAGGACACATTTATTAGAATGTTCCATGTATATAAGTTTAATTTGCTATTTTGATTATATGTTTCATACTTTTCTTCCTGACTTCTAACCCTTTATTTCCTTTCTATGTACGTTTGATCAATATATGGTATTTATCCTATTAACCTGCCTTCAATGATGGACATGAATATATTCCGTCTAATTATGAATTAGACATACCTGCATACAAGGGAGTATACCACAACAAAGATGGCCGCGTCTTCCTAATTCCCACGGTATTAGGGAGCTATCTACTAAAAGGCTGAAAGACCTAAATTGGTCTTTCAGCCAAATTTACTAATACTAAGTAAATATTACTTAGTATTAGTAAATTATGCCTCTACTCACTATACCGGGCCCTAAATACTAATAAGGGGGTACACCTAATGTCCTCCCCCCCGGCCCCACCCCTGAGAAGTGTCAAAGAGCTGAAGTGCCGAATTGCCGAAGTCCCGAATTGCGAAAGTCACGAATTTCGGAATGCCGAACCGAACCGAAAATTTTCCCCATGCACATGCCTAAAGAGGTACAGTGTCACCTAAGTACACACAGGTGGAAGTGATCCGAGCCTATCCCAAGTGGCTCTTTTTCATGTGAGTGTGACCATTGTGATTACTCACTTCAAATTGCTCTACTATTTTATTGCACTATATTGTTTTTCTATTTTTACAGTTGTCAAAACTATGCTACATTTCTTGAGCTTTGCATGATGTATTAACCCTTAGGGGTAAGGGATCATAAATTACTTAAGTGCTCCAAAATCACAACTAGTGGTGAATTATATGTGTATATATTTTCTTTCCACTTAGTTTGCATATCCGTTCCTCTTTAATAGTCATCACAAACATGTATGGTTGTAAAATGTTTACTTTTTACTATACAGAAAGCAATATGGTGAATGAATAATTTTAGTCCAAAATAGCCAAGAGTTCCCGAAAAACAATTAACTGTGTTTTATAGATTATTTTATTCATTTGTTTGGAACAGTAAAAAATCAAGAATTCCATTTAAGATCATGACAGCAAGGAGGACAGAGGGGGTTTAGCTTTCCCAAATGCCTTAGTCTTACACGATACTGTGATGTTCTCCCATTTCTTGGAATGGGGGAATAAAAACTCTTTGAATAAATCTTGGTATATCTATGGAAAAAAAAGTGTGTTGGGATATTAGTGTCTTCCACCTATTTTAAGTAGATTATACAACTTTTAAGGATCTTCATATTGACCATCTAAAAATTACAACAGATATTTTAATATTTTTTTTCCAATTAAAAAGCCCTTCTTCTCTCAAAACCAACTTTAAGTACAGGAGTTAAACCTGAAAGGCTGGGTCGAAGCCGGTATAGCTAAATTGGAAGACATATACATGGATAATAAGATTACAACCATTACAGATATACAGAACAAATATGGATTGCCAAACAGATTATTTTTTTTTGTGTTTGAGAATGGTCATTTTTATAAAGTAAAAACCATTCGGTGAACCAATCCCCTCTGGACTCAATCTTTTATGGGCTTCACTCAGGAAAATCAATAAAGATCAGAGAGATTATTAACAGAAATATCTCAAACAATAAGATAAAGACTATTATAACATGGGAAGAAGATTTGGCTAGATCCTTTCATTTGTGTACGTGGTTAAAATCTTTAGAAATATTTAGGAAAATAATACATTGTGTAAACATACAAAACTTCTTAATCAATGGTATCTGGTTCCCACTAAATTATGTAAATATCAACCAAATTCCTCTAATTTTTGTTGGAGATGTAAAAACGACTTAGGAACCCTAAAACATCATTTGGTGTGATTGTTCTCTTCTCTTGGATATTAAGTTGATTATTTTACAATTGTTTAGAGACCTCAAACTTAATATCTCTGATGTAACTTCTGAGAAAATTGGGAAAAAAAACTTGGGAAATTATGTACATAAAGCATGTATGGAACATGCCTTGAGCAGATGGTGTCTAGCACACAAAGGATCATGCGCATCCTGTGTGCTCCCTATGACACCTCTTGGGGGGTAAGTGGTCCTGGACCGTCAGGACCTGAGGCCTGTAGTCAATGGTAAAAATCACATTTAACAATTTACAACAAATATTACTGTTAGCTTATGTAATCTTGGTTGCGGGTATCCATTAGTATAGAGGTAAAGATCAATTCTCGGTTCCCGTGGGGCCGAGACCCGGGCCCTTGGGAGCAGGGATCCCGTCCACACGGGACTCCGGCAGCATCGATGTAAGTATATACATTAAACAATTTATAACATGTGACACGGCATTAATAAGACATCAATAATGATTGCCAGGGAGGCATTGTCAGCATATAAAAGGATATGGTGGGTGTTCATGGCGTTCTGTGTGTTGCGCCCCTCGGTGTCATTGTAAGTTTGTTGCCCGATTAGGCTTGCTTTGGTCTCTTTCTTGGAGTACATTGCCATTTGGCCCGTTGGAGAAGTTGTCTGTCAGTAGCTGATCGTAGGCCCGTCCAGTCCTCTACAGGTTCCGTTGTGAGCCCCAGGGCTTCTTTAAATATCGGCACGTCTGCGGGAGTCGAGATTGTGTGTGTAGTCCCCTGTCTATTTACCAACAGTGCGAAGGGGAATGACCACCGGAATCTTATGCTGCATCAGGGTCCTGGTATGTGGCCGCACAAACCTTGGTGCACAACACCAGGGGGCGTGTGGTCATCCTGCCCCAGACCCTGATTATTCCTCATTCCTATTCAGTCTGTCTGATTCCTGTCTTGGAGTAGGTTGATCTGCTTAGTGGTTCAGTGGTCTTTACAGGTGTCCTCTTGTGATGTGTACTTCCTGGTTCCGTTTCCTGAATCTAGTTCCCGTTTTGTGGCAGTGCTCCTGTTCTAGAGTGGATCTTCATTCCTGGCTTGTGGTTCTTTTTATCCCCTATATTGGATGTCTGTATCTTTCCCCTGTTATTTCGTGTATTTTTCCCCTGGTATTTAGTGTGGTTCTTCTTTGGCAATTCGGGAGACTTCATACAAATGGAATCCATTTGTCTCCTGAACAAGGACCACCTCTGTGTCCCATTAGAAGGTTAACATCAACCACTTAAGTGCAAACCTGCAAGGAAAACAATTAATGAGTGCTTCTCCTGAGTGGCCGCCATTTCGTATAACCGAACATGTGGCTGAGAGAATGGCGGCCATCTTGTCTCCCGAACGATGGCAGCTGTACTTGGTCATCGAGTGCCTGGAACTATTTTCGGCTTGGCACTCACAAGAAAACCGGTACGTACCAAACAGGGGAAGCATTCATACCCTGAAAGCAAGAGATTCCCTTGCATGGTTTTCGCATGGGAGCCCAACGAACGATGACCGGCCAAGACACATATTTCCCTGGAACTAGTTTGGGCTAGCGTCTCGTGTCTGGCCGGTTAAAACTTCCACACGATGGCATTGCTGCTTTACCAAACCGATTTGAGTGATTCTTGGATATGTTAGTCACTCAGATCGGGGCTATCGGGGAATGGGGTTAGTGTGGGGTTCCCAGGTATGGTTGGGGAACCTTTGGGGTATGGGGTATTTTTTGTGCCTGAGAGATAATTCAATTGGAGGAGGCAATTATCTCTCAAGCACAAGGGATCTTGGGATTGAAACTCCTGCATTTTCTGTATGTGAAACCCCTTGCATGGGACTGATCATAAAAGCCGTGTATGTGTCAATAAAATTCAGTTATACCCCCAGAGCTGAGTGTCGTCCAGTTGCTAGGGATGTGGTGGGAGATTCTTGGGAGATTGGGAGATTCTTGTGCCTGACTGTTCCATTGGATTGTTTTCCCTGAATGTAATTTGGTGTAACCAGTGGAAGAGAGTCCCTGCTAGGACTAGGGCTCTGCTACAATCAAGCTCCTGGGATCCGCAGTAGCTGCTTCAGGGCCCTGGTATGTGGCCGCACAAACCCTGGTGCTCAACACCAGGGGGCGTGTGATTACATTGCACCAGACACTGACTGTTAATTTCCACATTGTAACTCCTACCATCTTCAGGCATACTGGGTCCCGGTCTCCGTACTATTATGATTATTATTATCCACAAATTAGCTTGGGGTTCCAGCTCCTGTGCCTTTGTTCTTTTGTGGATTTTCTAGGTATATTTTGTTAAGTTCGTTAAGTTCTCTAAGTATCTATATTACTGATTCTCTTTGGCATAAAGTCTACTGAGAAAACAGACCTCCAGTGTTGTTTTTTACTTTAACTGCTTGACTAGCAACTGTATTCCCTATGGCTGCCTAATCCAGAAGTTCAACCTATGACAGAAGCAATTTTAAAGGTGTAAGCTACAAGTTGCTTTTGGAGCATTCTATACTCCAGAATCCTGCTCATGACTGTGTGGCATTCTGTCATCTTCAAGCCCTCTTCTTGTTTTCTAAAGTCATGTTCTCCAGGAGTCTTCAAGTCATGCTCTTGTTCCTCAGATGTCTTCTAAAGTCCTACTTCTCTTATGCAGAAGCCCTGCAGAGTCATGTTTATGGCCTTGAGTGTCTGCCCTGTTGAGTTTATTTGCATACACTTAAAGTTAATTTGTTTTCCCAAACACTGCAGTCTGTGTCATTGTAATTCCTATACGTGTGTATATACATAAACTTTGGATATATTTTTACTGCTCTTGTGAAATAAAATCTGATTTCCATTATACATAGGAGTACGGGTATTTCTTTAATATTTGATTTTTATTTAACCATTTGAGGGAGTGGTGATTATACCCTTTGCATTCTAATAGTAGTTGCATGCTGTACAGTAATTGGTTACCACTACATGTCTTAATCTAACTACATTGTAGTTTCCCTGCTTACAGCACTTCTATCCACCTTGTGTCACACATTCTGCTTCAGTAGTTTTGTAACAAAATTGTGACACAAGTCCCCTGAGACAATGATAATGATGCCTAGTTATGCTTGGACATGCTTCAGAATTCTTACCTTGAGCTAAGCCAGAAACGTCCAGAAAAATGTCAAAGTCACAGGTGCAATGTGTGTGTGGAGTCTGTTACTTTGTGTTTATACAAGATTTTGTTTAGTTTTGTACATGCTCTGCCCCATATCACCTAGAAAAGAGGTAGGTAACCTTCGGATGTAACTCCAGATGTTGTGAACTACATCTCTATTAATGTTCGTATAGCCATAATGCTATCAAAGCCTCATGGGAGATGTAGTCCCCAATATCTGGAGTGCTAAGTGTTGCCTACCCCTGGTTTACAAAATCAAGCCATGTTTGACTTGCTCATTTTAGTACGTAGTCTCACTGTCAGAGCCATCGTCAGTCTGCTTTTCTGTATTGATTGCATTGAGCTGAAAACCAAACAGGGCCTTTGGATTAATGTAACGTACACGTTAAGCTGTTTGCCTTAGCACATTTTCACTTGTTTGACAATTGAAGAAAAATATGCCAACCCTTATTCTACTGGAGACTACAATCAATATCAGTCCCAGGAGGATTGAACAAGTTGAAAATCCAAGCTGAACTTCCATCCACCCACGTTTAGTCTGGATGACTAAGAGGATGACAAAGATTATCCATTAACGTGGTTATCCAAAAATGGAATAATCAATTTACAGAAATACAGTAGAACGCTGCAGGAACACACACTGTGTTAGCCTTAAAATCTCCCCTTTTTCATTCATGTGCAACAATATATTTTGTGCTTTGCTTCTAAAGATATTTTCTTGTGGAATATCCCCAGCACTTGACTCACATGTAGTTTGCTTTGCAATTTCCCAAGTGTAAAAAGTGCTCTTTTAAAAAATAATCCCACAGCAGTGCATCATTAGTAATAATGTACTAGTAAACAGCTCAGTCAAAGCAGCAAATACAATCAAGGGAATTGACGATACTTAATATTTCTGAATACGTGCTGTAAGCAAAATCTCTTGGATAAAGCCAGTCAATCATGTTTGCAAAACACGTTAAAGAAAAATGTTATCAATGAAGCCTCTTTTTTCTGCTTTGCGTTGATTGTGGCTGCTTGCAGTAAATTGATCAGTATCGCAATAGCTGGATATGCCACCATCTGGGCAAAGCTGGTATAGCAAAATAGGGCTCATGTTTGGCTGCTGCTGTTATTCTATAAACCAATTCAATCCTGACAGCAGGAAGCAGAATTTGACTTCATGTGTTTATTGGCAATTACGGTTGGCTAATTTTGCATGAAGTGGCACACAGAGCTTCCTGTTGCAGACCACGCGCTGCATGAGAGGAAAAGCACTGATGAGCAATGCAGAAGAGACAGAAGTAGTAAAAACACCTCTCAGGTAATGGTAAAAAAAATGGTCAGAAATAAGAAGAGTAGGACAAAAACACATGAAAAAAAACCCAACATTCCCTGTATTTTGTGAATTGCTTTTATGTCGCCATCTCCCTCTGTTTCCTTGCTTTTCAGATTACCCTCCCAAACTTAGGTAGACATGTCTTTCAAATATTCATGAGCTTAGTATTTTAATATTTTTTACTGTTCCTACACCGTTAGGCACTCTATACCACTTAAGAAAGCCCAAAGGGTGAGAAACTCGCTGTGGTTTTTGTGCTGTTGTTAAAATAAAGTATTTTGGCTACCTCACTACCTGTCTTTTAGCCATATATTTTTAGAACGTATTATTATTTATTTTTATACTTTTACCTGACATCTGGACCATCACATACTGTGGACAACCAACCAAAGAAATCCTTGGTGGGGATTATACCACCCAGGCTTGATACATAGAGCGGTTAGTCTGCTCACTCTATTGTAAGTATATTTTTATTTACCTTATTGATACTTACCTATCTATATAGAGAGCACAATTGGCTGATTTTTCTGTCATTCCATTTGATCTACCTCATCATTATCCAGTTGTGATATACCATCATTCTACTGTGTACCAAAACCAGAGGGATATCCTGAGTGGGGATTGTATCCACTGCATGCTGTTTTACCTAGAGCTGGTTATAGCTCTACCATATGTGAGTTGACATCTTATCGAAGTGTTGTTTGTCCTACCACTTCCTACCATATTTCACTATAGGTTTGCCTCTGTTTTTGCTTCCTTTTCATATCCTGCTATTAAGCGAAGCTACAAAGAAAGTCCCATACCAGGAATAGAATATCTATTGCCACCTTTGAGACTGTGCCGTACCATTTGGTATTTTTTATTGTGGACTCTTTTTATATCCTGTGTTTTTTTTTTTATTGTTCTTATATTATATACTATTGTGTTTGGAGTATTTTTCTTGGCGCTACCTGTATATTGTTCTTTGACTTGTTCTAGTTTTCTTGGGGGTTTGAGGGATTCCCCTATCATCAGGTGTGCTGGCTCTCATCCTAGTGTTCTTAGTTTGTTTAGCGCTGCTCTATTCTTTGATCAGTGAGAGGGGTGGCCTGTGTTTTTTTTTTTTTAATTTTATATTTTTATTGTGCAGGTAGGTACATGACATTTCCATACGCCACAACAGCGTTCATATAGATATGCATACAGATTTATTCGTGGTATTAGTATGTGCACATTTTTTTTTTTTTTTTTAGGTATAAACAAAGTCGAGTTTTTAAAGAGTCAAAATAAACAATGGGAAATTGTAGCTTAATTCCTGTTTCTATCTAACAAACAGTTTTTAATGATTTTGCACCTAGCTTGACACACTAAAGGTACTATATCTGCTTAAACCTTAGCTGTTCTTTTCTTAAATGTTTGCATATAACAGTCGCTGATTTTTAGCTTTTGAGAGGAAATATAAACAGTAGGTAAACGTAGCTTAATTCCTGCTCCTATCTAATAAACAGTAATATAATGGCTTTGCACATAGCTTGACATATTAAAAGTGTTAGATCTGTATCTACATGTGCATTTTAAGCAGGCTAAACAGTGCCATTAACAGTAGTGCATTTTTAGTCTATGCTTACAACTTTAACACATTTAGGTTTATAAGATGAATGTTGCAGGATTAAGATATTTAATGCTATACTCTCTGTGTGGTCAGTAATTAAAACAAGATAGAGGATCGATCGCCTGTAGGCCAGGTCTAGACATTTTGGATAAACTAAAAAGTTGAACGGGTTTGTCACCCAGGTTGAGCAGTGGTAAGACGTCGGCATCCTGGTGGGCTCAAGGTGTTTCAGATAGGGGCAGTCTTTTTTTTTTTTTACCCGATGCCTGCTCTGCTGTGTCTTGTTAGCAGGGGGCAAGTGTCCTTCCGAGCAGGCATCAGAGCAAGATGTGTTCATGCTTTATTTTGTGGATCTCGCTGGAATTTCCAGAGTTGCCGCTGTATTTCATTATGCTTGCCTCCCCTTATTCTCCGCCGGCTGGTGTCTGCCTTGATCAGGAGCCGGGTGTGTTCCTCGGAATCCTGCCGCTTACCGGTCCGTCCCGGTGCAGGCCGGGTTGTAGGTGGTTGCCGGATCAGTCTTCCAGCAGAGGTGTCTTGCTTGGTTACTTTCACTTCAGGTGAGTATGTTCGTTTCTTTGTGTGGCGGCCGTTCAGTGCAGCCGTTGTATCCCGCTCTCTTGAATCGCTTGTGTAGCTCAACTTTGTTTTACGTGGCTGCGAGGTTTGGAGCTGGTTTCACTGTCTCTCCATGCAGCACGACCGGGAGGTTTGAGCCGCCTTGTTGGCTGTGAGCGGGAGATGGGAGCAGATCTTCCCTTTGCCGTCTGCACACATGGCGTCTGCCATTTTAGGTGTGGCGGGCGGGCTCCCTGGCCTCAGTTGCCGTGTCGCGGTCAGGGCCACAGGGTGAGGATCGGGATCACCTCCCCGGTCCAGAGGGGGGGAAACGGAGCCGCATCCGCGCCGATCTGCACCCGTGGCTGGGTTCCGTGGCGCAGGATAGTGGGGCAGCGGCCGTCCGCCCCACTCACCGCAGGAGAAGACCCTGGTTGGGGCAACATGTTTTTCTCCCCCCGGGGGACTGAAGCACGGTGAGCCAGCCTCTCCCCGGGTCCAGCAGTCTCTCAGCTCCGGGTATCTGCTCTGGCGATCTGATTTTAGGCGGTGAGACCTGATTTTAGAGAGTAAATTTCAGTGAATTGCCGGAGCTGCTCAGGCTTGCGACCGTCCAGCTCGGCGGTCCGGCCCCGCCCCCCGGCCTGTGTTTTTATAGCCGGGTAACCCCTCCCACAATTACAGGCTACGCCTTTCTATTTGACAAATAATAGTAGTGTTGGTATAAGTAGATGGTGTACAAGTCGGTTGTGGTGTACCGGGACCGACGTTCGGGTAGGCCTGTATATAAAGAGAGCAAAAAGTTTAATGAATAAACACATTAATACATTTTGACTATACGTAGCCAATACTTTAAACGCCTTCCTCAAAACCCTCTCTATTGAGAGATATGTTTTAGCGGATTCTTATGTTCCAGTGTTCAATTATGTGTACTGGGGTATTACTAGAGGCTGAAAAGTAGTTCCATACTATGAGATTGACTTGCAAAATGCTGAAGAGTCGTGTACGAGTTACAGAAAAGTCTTGACGTATGTAATACAATTTAAAGTTGTGACTGTTTTGTGATCTTAAGACAGGCATTTAGTCCTGTGAGTGTCAGATAATTGGTTTAATATGTGGACTTGAAACCATGGTGATTGGGATGAAGTTATCTCTGTAGGTGGTATGACATACGTTGTGATATTTGTGAGCTAATTTAGGGATGAGGTGGCAAAAAGATATGAACACCACCAAGGTATGATAGAATACGTGATGACAAAATGATTGGCCGAAGTGCCCCATGTCAGTAGTGGCCAGAGCTCTGTTATTTGAACGGCAGATATTGGCAGAGTATCAGGTGTGCCACCAACAGAACAAGCCCGTAATATGACCTAATGTAGTACAATTCTAATTGTTTTGGGGTATCGTAGATCGTTTGGTAGCGTATGGTGTGCTTGGTATCATGTCAGCAAGTGGGATCGAGTCAAATCAACAGCTACCATGAAAGGTAGCCTGTATAAGTATGCGGACAAGATACAGTGGCTGTGTTGCAAGACAGCGAACTTCGAAAGTAACCATGTAACTGAGTAGGGAGAACCGACCCTGATGAACTTCACAACCTGATGTGTTGTCTGGGTAGCATTTGACAGATACTCACTCCATAGAGACCCCTAGCAAACAGTGGCTATGTGGGGTATACTACAAAGAGCTCATGGTATACTAAAGAGCAAGTGGGGCTACAAGTCACAGAACCAGTGACCTAAAATGGCAGTAGATCCCGTGTGGCAGCTGTATCTACAATATAAAGGGAAAATTAACAGACTGTGGGAAATAGAAGTGGCATCCTGTTCCTATAAGAAAGAAAAATTTGACCACCTGGACAGGTCTGTTAGAACAAGTGTGACAAGCATGGCAGGGTTAATGTAGGCGGATGACCAGAGAGTTGGCGGAGTAGTCCGATAATGTAGTTGCAACCTCACAGCATGGCACGCATGTCAAGGTTCAGTGAACCAAGTAGAGTGAAGATACCTATGATAAAAGGCATTCACCAGAGACTGTCTTCATGCTGCCTGGTACACTGGTCAAGTCATGGTCTGTGAAAAAGAGGATAGAGCTCATGGTTTGGTGTAGCAGAGAAACAGGAAGCAGGTGTGGCATAATCCATAAGCAATACTGCAATACCATCATGTATTGTGAGAGCTGTATGCCTAACCCTGGAACATAATAGGTCTTGTAACAGAGGTCCATTTGTCTCTAGAAACGTTAGAACGTATGAGATAGCGTATTTATATAGACCAAGGTCAGAACAAATTTGGGCATGTACAGAAGTATGGTATATGGCCCTTAGTTTATACTACTGGCTAGACTTTGGGAGATTTGACTTTTTCAGTTTAACGTGAATTGTATAAAGGGGTGAAAATATGTCAGATTTCATGGCTTGCAATCTGCTATGCTGTCTGCAAATTTCAGGGTTGGTAATCATGAATCCTGCTCCTGAGTTATGACAGGGAATGATATACCTTATGTCTGGACATCAGCAATTGGCCTGGTCCAGGATCGCAAGAGCCTGGCCTAGCGGAATCATATTTCTAGGTTGAGTGTATGATCTGTCTGCGGTGGAGGGTTTGTTGAGGGAACTCACGGGTGAAAATCCTGCTTGCACCTAGTTATGAGATGTAGTATGAAGTAATAGATAACGTGTAATTTAACAGCCGTGCTACGAGATTTAACCCTACATCAACTGGCATCTTGCTTAGTGCCAAATGGCAAAGAAAGGAGCTAAATCAGGGATAGGTGAGGCCCTACTACTTGCCAAGTGGCTTTGACAGGCTCTAGATATGACTTTGGCCGAAGGACTGAGGCCACCGACTGGAGTGGCAGGAATGCTTGCCTCTCGGTGACAATTAAGAGCTTCAATACAAGTGGCCATGACAGATGAGGCCATGTATAATAACCTATAGAGGTTAAAGCGAGACTCTAACTAGGAGTTGGGGGGCGATGTGCGATTACCTCCGTTTGAGGATGGGAGTTGGCCTTGCGGGACAGAATAACCATTAAACTAGATTAAGGCCAGCACCACTACCTTTTACAACCAGTTGATCTATCTCTAAGGAATGTAGGGGAATAAGAGCGTAATTAATTTAAGGAAGGTATATAGAACGTACGTACCTGGCCCAAGTAGTGTGGTTGAGCTTGAGAATGGACTCTTATATTTATTTATTAATTATTTATTTATAAAATATTTTACCAGGAAAGATACATTGAGATTTCTCTCGTTTTCAAGTATGTCCCGGGTCCACAAAACATTGCATTGATACATTAGGGTACAATAAAATACAAAAACAATATTAATACACAATATATAGAGAGAAACCTAACGACACAATGGGAACGCTAATGGGAATGTGTCCAGTATGATGTAAGTGTTAAAGGAAAACTCCAGTGCCAGGAAATCTGTTTTCCTGGCACTGGAGGTACCCTCTCCCTCCCACCCCCCAATCCCCGGTTACTGAAGGGGTGAAAACCCCTTCAGTCACTTACCTGAGGCAGCGACGATGTCCCTCGTCGCTGTCTCCTCCTCCGCGCCGCTCCTACTACTGTCTCCGTCGGCCGGTGGGCAAGACTGATCCCGCCCACCAGCCGAGGAGACCTAATGCGCATTAGCGCTCCCCATAGGAAAGCATTGAAAAAGATTTTCAATGCTTTCCTATGAGGAAATGAGCGATGCTGGAGGTCCTCACACAGCGTGAGCACGTCCAGCGACACTCTAGCACAGATAATCTGTGCTATGTGTCAGGAAGTGACCTCTAGTGGCTGTCTAGTAGACAGCCACTAGAGGTTGAGTTAACCCTGCAAGGTAATTATTGCAGTTTATAAAAACTGCAATAATTACATTTGCAGGGTTAAGAGTAGTGGGAGTTGGCACCCAGACCACTCTAATGAGCAGAAGTGGTCTGGGTGCCTGGAGTGTCCCTTTAATGGAGATAAGTATAGACAGTAGAATCGAGACAATAAGGGAACAAGATATGTATGTAACCTTAGTCCCATCAACATATGGATAGGGAAGATAATTAAACATGTTGTATCAAAGGTGTGAGTTCCCACTGTGCGTCCTTCCGTAAAAAGGACCAATAGTATGTGTGACAGTACATTGTATATATTTTTACTAGCAGTAAACGAACTTTGGAGATCCAGCAAGTTTCTGTGACTGGGATAATGTATGCTGACAGACAGTGGTATAGGAAGAAAATGAGTGGCCTGACGAGGCCGTAATCGTACGTAATTGCTCAAATGATGGGCCGAAATGGAGTTGTAGTGGAATGCCCGTGGTGGGCCATATGTAACATATGTAGAGACATTGTTGTGGTAGGCTGTATGCCAAACGAAACTTATGCCAAATGTAAATATTATGCCGTATGTGAGTGCCCAATTGAGAGGCCGAAAAATTGTGACGTGCTGCATAGCTCATGGAGGGCCGAGGTATGATAGGATTGTAGCATACGCTAGTAAGCTGGAAATGACGTAAGAGCTGAGTAGCAGTGTAATGGGCTATATGAGAAGTAACAATTTAAGTGGCATATTGAAATTACGCTGAACCGCAATAGCCTAATAAGAGATGTAAGGATTACATACATAATGAGGGATACTGTACCCTTCTGAGAGTATGGCCAGGTGTATGCCACTTAGCAAGGATTGAGAGTAGATTAACAGAGTGCTCATATGTGGGCAGTATAAGGAATAGCAGATGTGCAAAATGATAAGACACAGTTGATAAAAGGTTGTAAGTTGTGGGATAGCTGAACATACGCCTACGCTTGTACCCAGAAGGTATATAACTTAATGCCAAGACGAGAGGTTGGAAGTGGACATGGTAGCCCACTGAGGACAAATTAAGCATGTTGCAAAGGCCTAGTGAGGGCTTTGTTTATGGAATGTGCAAATAATGCAGAGAGAAGGCGCAATTTGAGTCCTGAGGTACAGGGTGGACATGAAAATGCTGAGTAACACACATGAGGGGTGGGGGGAGGGGCCGGGCTATGTGTAAGTTGTAGATCAGTTGGGAAGTTACTGGTGGTTAAGCAATAAAATAGGTATGATAGATATTACAAAGTAGCGGTGTAACTGAAGATGATTGAAAGGTCAGCATAGTAAACATATAGGGATTAAAACACCTTATCTTGATATGATACGTACCTGCTGAGTCAAATTACCTAAAGACAGGTACATAACTTGATACCAGGAGTCTAGTCCGAGACCTCTAGAATGCTCAAGTGTCAGTAGTAACGTGAGACTGTAATGGCCATCAACCATGCTTGTAGAGGACAGAGTATTAGGCCTGAACATGCTGGAGACAAAATGCCATAGACTTGACGTAGGAAGAGACAGGATTACAAAACATATTCTGATGGTTGAAAAACATTTAGGCCTACATATTTAGCATGTAAGAATAGTGTTGAACTTTTGGGCGTAGGCAGGGCCGGTGCTTGGATTTTTAGGTACATAGGCGAAGATGCATCCCCCCCCGCCCCCCCCCCCCCCCCCAAAAAAAAAACCATCTTCACCTATGTGCCTCTTAACCAGCCCCTCTCCCCTCCCCATTAGTGGTCCCTTCCCTTCCCTGTCCCTTAGTGTTCTTCTCCCCTCCCCCTCTTTTCCCTGTCTCTTTGTGTTTCTCTCCCATTCCCTCCCTGTCCCTTGGTGCACCCCACACCCCTTTAGTGGTCACACTCCCCTTCCTGGTGTGCCTCCTACCTCTATTGTTGCATTGCCGAGCTTCAGTTTTCTGTACCCGGCCGGACTGACAGGGAGTGCTCTCTCTCTGAGCACCTCCTGTCAGTCTGGCCAGGTACAGGAAACAGAAGCTCCTGAACCGCGCTCCGCTCCGCTCTGTACACACTGACAGTCACACACTCGATGACAAACACACAGACGTCACTGACAGACACAGACTCATTGATCTGACAGACTCAATGACAAACATACTCTCACTGATTTGACAGACACACACTCATACACTGACAAACACACTCATCATACACTGACAGACACACTCATACAATCACTCACAGACACACACACAGATGCACTCACTCACACACTCACAGACACACGCTGTCACTCACAGACACACACGCTGTCACTCACAGACACACACTGTCACTCACAGACACACACGCTGTCACTCAGACACACACGCTGTCACTCACAGACGCACACTCTGTCACTCACAGACACACACTCTGTCACTCACAGACGCACCCACTGTCACTCACAGACACACACTCTGTCACTCACAGACGCACACACTGTCACTCACAGACGCACACACTGTCACTCACAGACACACACGCTGTCACTCACAGACGCACACACTGTCACTCACAGACGCACACACTCTGCCACTCACAGACACACACACTGTCACTCACAGACACACACGCTGTCACTCACAGACGCACACGCTGTCACTCACAGACACACACACTCACACACAGACACACACACTGTCACTCACAGACACTCACACACAGACACATCACATACATTCACTAATTATTTTAGAAATACACATTTTCCCCCCTGCCTCCCTACCTGGAGAGCTGGTGTGGATGAGGAATCATTCCCTGGGGTCCAGTGGGGCTGCTGGGCGGGTGTGCGGCAGTGCTGTGATCAGACACGGCGAGGGAGCTCTAACCTCTCTGCTCTGCTCCCTCGCGGGCTGTGTGCTGATGCCGCGGGAGCCGGAATATGACATCATATTCGGGCTCCCGCGGCAGCAGCAGACAGCGTGCGAGGGAGCAGAGTGGAGAGGTTAGAGCTCCCTCACCGCGTCTGATCACAGCACTGCCGCATGCCGCGCCGGGGGTCGAGATGGTGGCCTGGCAGGAGGGAGAGCTTCCCTCCTGCCGGTCACTGAAATCTTGTGCCCCCGGAGCCGGTGCGCCCTAAGGCGGCGCTGCCTGTGCTGCCTTATGGACGCGCCGGCCCTGGGCGTAGGGGTTTTAGGAGTTTGAGTTTTGACATGGAATGGATCAGCATGCTTGATTTTGTGCGAGTATGGGGAGAACAACATGACAGTTTAGTATTTAAGCGTATTGCCAGTACAGTGAGGGGGAATACGAGCTGTCAGCCTTCAATAGTACACAACGTATAAGTGATAGTAAAAATAACATGCGTGACAAAGGGAAAATAACTGAGTAGGAAGTATGCTACTCACCAAACAACAGTGACGGAGATGTCGGAGCTGCTGCAGGGGGACTGCTGGGGTCTCGGGCAGTCACCGGGACCGGGATCACCGGGACCGGGATCACCGGTCCAGGTAAGTCCGGGGCTACTATTTGCCATGGACGTACCAGGTAGATCCGAGGTTCTTAATGACCGTTTTTTGTCGGACATACCTGGCACGTCTGAGGTCGGGAAGGGGTTAAGTATCATCCCTAACGTGTGTTAATGTATGAGCACCTGCATTATTTAGTCATATGTGCATAAACAGACATGCACATTCTAGGTATGCCGGAATCACTTGGGCCCACCAAATAAGGCTCTCTGTTCAGAGGCCCCATTAGGGTGGTCCTTTAGTGGGCCTCTGATTTAGCTGAATTTCAGTGCTGGGAGGAAGTAACCTCATGTGCAATGTGGGAGGGAGGAGGCAACAGCAGCCACACAGGTAACATTGGGAGGAGAGGCAGGAGTGATCTGCTGCAGACCCTTATGCTTAGCCAGCATCACCAGGACTCCAAGCAAGCCACTATCCTGGATACAAAAGGTAAGCTAACAGGAGGGTGGCTGCAAATATAAATATTACAACATGTATATTTCTTTGTATGTCAGATTGTGTCTGTGTGTATCTGTGCATCAATGTGTGTATTTGAGTGTGTTTGTATGTATCAGTATGTGTATCTCAGTGTGTATGTGAACACAGACTCCTATGAACCTCAGCCAGTAACTGCTGCTGCCAGTGGATCCCACAGAAGCCACCCTCCTGCACCCAAATGTTATGTATACAAGAGGGTGGCTAAAAATTATAAAAATATGACTTGTATATGTGTGCGTAGGTATCAGTGTGTATATCTGTGTGTATGTATTTGTGTGTCAGTGTGTGTGTATGTATATCTGTGTTAGTGTGTACGTGTGTGGCAATGTATGTGTCTATGTGCATACATCCCAGCATTCAAATACCAACATTATATACAAACACACTCCTGTATTAAAACACCAACATCATAAAGAAAACATGCCACTCCATTAAAACACCAACGCTACACACAAATGCACATTGCATTCAATCACAAATACTACACTTAAGTACATTACTGCTTTTAAATGACTACAGTATATACAAGCAGACAAATATGCACAGATACACAGATCCCTAGATGCACACACACTCATACTCCATACAAAAACATGCATTTATTCAAACACCAGAAATAAAGAAGCAAAAATTCACAAACTGTGAATATAATGCTGACTGGAAATAAAGACGTAGGCACCAAAGCATCCAGTGGTATGGAACAATGTAACCAGAGGGAGACCACTAAATATCTGAAGTAACAGAAAGTATCAACACAACAATAAATGGTGACTCCAAATAATAATAAATACTAGACTTTATTAGTCCTGGCCCTTTAATGCATAGGGTGTTAGTAAATCTCCCCTTAGTACCTAAGCACCAGAAAAAGTGCTAAAGGGAGAAAGGTCACTGTTTAAAAAATGGCAGCCCTAATAATCAAAAGTAGACAGACGGATAAAGTAAAATAAAGAAAGCCTCTCTCCTTGTGAGACTTACTAGATAGGCATAGAATAAAAAAATGTAAATCATAATCATAACACCTAAATCTGCAATATACATATAGGCTTAATTCGTCCTGGCCTTTTAATGCATAGGGTGTTAGTAGATCTCCCCTTAATTCCTGAGTTCCGGAATTGCTAAAGGGAGAAAGTTACTGTCTAGACTAGAGGATCAGCAGCGCTAATAATCAAAAGTAGGACAGCTAAAGTAAAATAAATAAAGCCTCTCTCCCTGTTAAACTTAATAAATAGGCATAGAAGAAAAAAATTGACCAAAACAAAAACGAGTATCACACAGTGCAGTGAGGTGCCCATGTGTGTGCAAGTTAAAATTGACCCGTAGGAAAGAACCTGACGCACGTTTCGGTGCAGTATACATGTGCCTTCGTCAGAGGTTAAAACAATCCTGCAAGAATGGACAAATGATAGATCCCCAGCTGGCAAAGCTTTGTGGGAGTTGGATGATCTATTTTTTTTTTAGCCACCTGTAACGGAACCTTCCGTTAATGGACGCTTTCTAGCTTGCGCAGAGGACCACAAGCACCGCACCGGACACTACAACCACCGCAGACTCCGCAACCGCCATAGCTTGACTGGAGTCTCGCCATCTTCCTTCCATCCTGGATCAGCTTCTGTCCTCTACAACTGTGTGGGAAAGACCTCTTCCTTCCACCCTGTATGAACCTCCAGCAACCAGGACTGTGTGGGGAGGACCTCTCCTCCTAGGAGAGCATATCAGGAACAGCTCTTAAAAGAGCTAAGAAATTAAAGCTCCAGGGAGTATGCAAAGCATAGCAATCCCCAGTGTGAATATAACTGTCCCCTCCAATCACGAGACAAGACCACATGTTGAGGGTCAAGAAGAACTATCTAAAACATTATTTTACTTGGGACTAGCCCATATGGTCATTACATTAACATTGCTGTGAAAACTCAATAAAATTACAAACAGTCAAATCATAGCAGGCAACATACAGTGACTTATTATAACACAATGGCATATTTTTAAAGGGGTGGGGGAGACAATATTTAACAGAAAATATCTCACGTGCCTGCAGAATTAGCAATATGCAAATCTACCCGAATATGCAAATGAACCAGTCTTGCTATTCAGGTAGTGCATATTGCTGTTGCTACCAACAGAGGGCACTAGACAAGCTCCATAGCCAAATCCACCTAGTTGGTAGCAAACCTCAGCAGTACAGGAGAGCAGGCAATACATTTCACAGTACACACACACACACTATAAACAATTACATTACACACACCCTGCACCTATAATGGGTACAGGGTGACTAAAACATAAGAGAAATAAAGCAACCTACATAAATAGTCTGTCTGAAGGTAGAATAGGGGCTTTAACCCCTTAAGGACCAAACTTCTGGAATAAAAGGGGATCATGACGTGTCACACATGTCATGTGTCCTTAAGGGGTTAAAGCCAAATACATCAAAGAGTCGTAGTCACAGGGGAGGAGGCTAGCAAGCAGGCCTCTCCAGGACCAAGTGGCGAAGGGCACTTCGTCACACCACCCTTGTGCTAGAGTGGAGGCTAAAAACATTAGTTCCACCACTGGCTATGTGCCAAATGCTGCTCATAAATGTTGTGCTATTTTTTCAACAAAAGTAAAAAAAATTTTAGTGAGCTCCAGAAAAAGCTACCTATAAGAATCTTAGCTATTCTTGCCCTAATATAAATAGATTTATAGTTTTAACTGAGACCTAAAAATATTATCCTAAATTATTCATATCTTACACAAAAATTCTGTAATCAAAATATTCTACTTGGAGATAAAAATAGAAAATATAGACAAGTGGTTGGGAAATAGTTTTTCCCCGTTGTAGTTGTTTTTATAAGCCCCCTCTTTGAAGAATAGCTGATGTGATTATTTAAGAGGAAAAATAAAGGTGTATCACTCTATAAAATACTGGTATCAGGCAGGACCTCATTCCCACACTCACCTACCTCGCGCTCCCACGCCGTGTCTCTCTCACTCCACGAGGACGCCATGTCGGAGCGCGACCCCCCCAGAAAGCACAGTCTCCTCAACCGCCCACACCGACCTCTCACGTTCATGCGAACGGCACCTCTGTTCGTGCGAAGAGGAGACAGAACTCTGTTCGCACGAATGGCGCCGCTTCTTACACACACGACCACACAGGAGACAGAGCTTCCAAGAAAATCAGATGGCGCACGCATGCCAAAGCAGATCCTTTTAAAGGTACAGGAGGTTGAGACCAGGGAGGAACTACAATGAACACCCACCCACTTTCCCTATTTAAAGCACATACACCCTTAACTCTTTGCTCAGTTGTACTGTTCTCCTGATCGCGTAGAGACCTTTAGTGACTGTCTTGCTGTATCCTGATCTTTAACCCTTGCCTGAACCATCACCTTTGAACCTGTGCCGCCGGTCCTGACCTCTAGCTTCCCCGACCACTCTCTTCATCTGATCCCCTTTGTACTGCAAACTTGGTCCATTGCTTTCAGCACCAGGGCCGGACTGGGGATACAAAGCAGCCCTGGAAAAAAAATATATGCCAGCCCCATAAGTCAATGCGCCATTTATTGTCGCAAGTAATATGTAAGGCTATGTCTTGCCACCCCAGATGATTGAGTAAATATATATATATATATATATATATATATATATTGCTTTTTCTAATATAAAATATTGGTCCTTTCATAGTAAAACGTTTAATTATACAGTAAGCATACTCACATGCAGACACAGACAATCTCACTGACACACACAAGCTCATTGATACACAGCCTCATAGACAAACAATCTCACTGATATACATAAGCTCATTGACATAAAAACACAAGCTCACTCAGTAGCACACACACACACATGCAAGCAAGCAAGCTCACTAGCAGGCACACACACACACACACACAGCTTAATGTAGTGGTTCTGGTGTCTATAGCCTGTTCCTGCAGGCTTTTCAATGTAAACACTGACTTTTCAGAGAAATTGCTTCCAAGTGACACCTCTAGTGACAGCCACTCAGGCGGTCACTAGAGGTGCTTCCTGTGTCAGTGCTGCACAGTGTGCAGCACCTACATTCAGGTCCTCCACGCTTTGGAGACGCTGAAGGTTCCCCATAGAGATACATTAATTCAATGCATCTCTATGAGAAGATGCTGATTGGTGTAGCGTTTTGCAGCCAATCCTATGGCAAGCTTGATGATCTCAGCAATAGAGGCAGGGCCAGTCGAGGGGAGACCAGCATAGCGTGGGCGGGGGGGGGGGGGGGGGGGGGAGGTGAGTAAAAACACTATTTTTAAAAGACACACAGACACCATGACAGACACACAAACACACACCACAACAGACAGACCATGACACAGACAGACACACACACTCCATGATACAGACACATACACAACGTGACACAGACACAAACACACACATCATGACAGACACACGCCATGACACAAAGACACACGCCATGACACACAGACACCCACACCATGGCACAGACACACACACACACACACCATGACACAGACAGACACACACACATACACACCATGACACAGACAGACACATACCATGACACACACAGACCATGCCACATACACACACACACCCACCATGACACAGACATACACACACACACACACACACACCATGCCACAGACATACCATGCCACAGACACACACATACCATGACACAGACAGACACATACCATGACACACACACACTGACAGCATAACACATATTACCTGTGGGTGACCGGCCAGGGGGGTCATGCAGGGCAGAGAGCTGGGTGTGATGGCAGCCGCTGGAGGAGCAGGGATGCAGTGGCGGATCCAGAGCCTGACCTCGGGAGGGGCACTTGCAGATTATTTAGAGAAATAATCCAGACACAATACCCACTACAGCTCAGTGTAGTGGTTATGGTGCCAGTACCCCCTCCCAGAGTAAGTAGTCAAACCGTTTAGGAACAGTTTGACAACTTACCTGAGGTCTGCTTGGAAATGGGGCTGTAGTAGGGCATAGGAGCAGGGGTGCAGTGTGTGTGTTTGTGTAAGGACTGTGTGAGCAGTGTGTGTGTGTGTGTGTGTGTGTGTGAAAGTTGCAGTGTGTACGTGAGGACGGCAGTGTGTGTTAGGGGGGCAGTGTGTGCGTGCGTTGCAGTGTGAGTGGGGGAAGTTTGTGTGTATGGAAGGAAGTTTGTGTGTATGAGGCAGTGTATGTGTGTGGGGGGACAATGTGTGTGTATTGGGGGCAGTGTATGTGGGCAATGTGTGTGTATGGCGGAAGTGTATGTGTGTGTATGTGGGCAGTGTATGTGTGTGGGATCAGTAGTGTATGTGTATGGTGGGCAATGTGTGTGTGGGGGCAGTGTATGTATGTGGGGCAATGTGTGTGTATGGGGGCAGTCTATGTAGTTGGGGGACAATGTGTGTGTGGGGGGGCAGTGTAGGGTATGTGTGTGATAAGGATGTGGGGTTTTATATTATTATTTTTTTATGTGTTTGTAGGGTATGTGTGTGATAAGGATGTGGGTTTTTTTATTAATGTTTTTTTTTAATTTGATAAAATGTTTTTTTTTTTTTTTAAATATACATAATGTCCCCCCTCCCTTCTTACCTCTGTTTAGGGAGGAGGGGGGGGACATTTCTCGATCCCTGGTGGTCCAGTGAGGAATCCCTGGTGGTCCATGTGGTGAGAGTGAACTCTAGCCCCGGTCTCCAGGGCTAGAGTTCACTCTCGCGAGATCCGGAGCGTTGCCATGGTAACGCTCCGTGCTCGCGAGAGAAGGACCTGGAGGAGCTGCAGACTGAGCTCCCCCGGGTCCTCTCTCTCTCCCTCCCCTGCCGGCGACCAGCAAACAGTGCCTGCGGACCGGAGAGGGAGATCTCCCCTCCGGTCCAGGAAGGCACATTGCAGGGCTGGCGCTTGGACAGGCCAGCCCTGCATTAGCCAGCAAGGGAGAGGGAGAACTTCGGATTCTCGGGGGGGCAATTGCCCCGTTGCCCCCCCATGACTGGAATGGCGGCCGCTGGAGGAACTTTTCTGGCGGCCGCAGGGGAAGCTGTGCTGTGTCTGCTCACGCGCTACTGAATGAGACCGGGGCCGGAATATGACTTATTCCGGCCCCGGTCTCATTCAGTAGCGCGCTGGAGAGCAGACACAGCACAGCTTCCCCTGCGGCCGCCAGAAAAGTTCCTCCAGCGGCCGCCAGCACACCCACATGTCTGCCCGGCCCCAGGTGCCGACGGCCCACCGGGAAATTTCCCGGTATCCCGGTGGGCCAGTCCGGCCCTGTTCAGCACTACTCTGCATCTTGGGCTCCGTCTACTAAACAATGAATCTGACAACCGGTAACAGTCCTGCAGATTTTTCAGTTTAGAATCAATGCCACTAGAGCAGTTTCAATGTTGTATACTTTTTCATTTGTGTCATCAGTTCTCATAATATTAAAGTTGATCTATTCTAAACCCTTCCCTGAGTAGAGAAAGTATTCTAGTACACGTAGTCATATTACATATTACAGATTTTGTGAGTTGCTGTCTCCATGGCTGCAAATATTTTTTTCCATAATTCTTACGTTTGTGACTGTAGCTTATTTGTTATGTGTTTGTGCAGTGTAAATTAATAGTTTTATTTTACACTTTTTATAGGGCCTAATTAAAAACATGACAATTTCAGTTTAGAAATGTTAAGGTTTAAGCAGGCCATTCACTCGGCCCATGTCCCTTTTGAGCCAAATAATAACTCTGGGAAGCAAACAATGAGGCATGTCAAAATTAGGTAATGTATCTCATTTAACCCTATCAGTTCAATAATAATATGACAAAGGTATACATGTGGGGTATTGCTGTACTCGGGATACAAAGTAGACTCATTATTATTATTATTATTATTATTATTATTGGTATTTATAAACCTCCAACTAATTCCACAGGGCTTAACAATATTATGAAAAGGGAGGGGGGGGGGCATTTACAATAAATGAGACAATTACACAGGAACAATAGGTAGATGAGGGCTCTGCTCGAACAAGCCTACAGTCTAGAGGAGTTGGGGTACAAATACACAACAGGGAAGCAAGCGTGAAGCGTGGAAAATCATGTATTATCATCTGTAAAAGAAGAGTATTTTGGTTATTTTCAAGCACCATAACCACTACAACGGTTTTAGAATGGATTGACTTCTCACATGGGGTTTACCGTTCTTTGCCTCTACTACCTCAGTCTGTTTAGGCGCTATCTCAAGCTTTCTTGACCTAAGCCCTGCAGTGCAAGGCTAGCTCATTGGCTGCCAGAGGACCCAGGGTAAGAAGTTAAGCTATTCTCAAACAGTATGACTACTTACAGTGGGAATCATCAGGGCACTCTTGGCACCATGACCACCACAACTTGATGTTGTGGTTATAGTGCTTGGAAGGTTTATTTAAGTTATTAACATAATTGACAATTATGTGTTTTTTTATTTTTTTATTTTCTTTATTTTTTGTGATTCCACTATTCAGTTTTTTTTCTGTGTGAGCCTTGGAATTCTAAAAGAAAAATATACAAAAGGCAAGATGTCAGGATCAAGAACAGCTGAACACTTGGGGCTGGATTATCTAAATAGAATAAGGGTTTATTCTACTTAATGAAAAACAGTTTCCCCATAGACTGCTTTTCCACTGCTAAAAGAAGACAACCCTTGCTAGTTAATGTTTGAATTACTTATAGAGAACTATAATATTCCGTATGAAAAACTAACTTTCTGATGGCTCGTTGTGAGCAGCTGTTTTCTCATGGTAAAATAACCTGTGTATTCCGTGTGGGTGGCAGTGGGTGGAATGAATTATTAAAGCGAGCATATCATACATAAACAGTTTGTTCCTGTACAGATCATATTTTTGCATTAGTGAATGTATTGCTCTGGTTTTCTTGTACATGAAAACAAAAATTATTTCATTACATATTACTGATTATTAGCTTTGAGAAGGTGAATGCATTTTTAAAACCACCATTTTCTTTTGTCCGTTTGGTAGAAAGGAATTCATTCTACTCTCTGTTTAAAGCTAATCACATGCCTGCGGACACCGGGGAGTAAAATGGTCAATTCGTAGAATATAAGGTTTAGTTTCTGTAGAACATGAATTTATTTTCACTTAAATCAAGGCTACATGTTTCATAAGCACAAAAGAAATGGAAAAATTGAGAACATACTAACTTTATTCTGTATTATTGTAAAATGTGCTTATTACATTTTTTTATTTTCAATGATGAATAAAAAGAAATATAAACAGTGTATATTTTATACAATTTAACATGAGTATATTAAATACATGAAAAGAATACAATAAGACAAAAAGTAAGGTAAAGGGGGAACCTGCTGCGGTGATGTGTGCTGATACTTAGGGGTCATCCTCAATTAAATAGTTGTCCATGATAAACGTGTATTTTCAAATGCTGGAAAGGTATAAACCAAGGCAGTTAGGTGGTCCATTAAGTGATTATCTTTAATTTTCATTATGACAGCTCTAATTTGCAGGGGGCTCTATGTGTACCCAGGCTGCAGCTGGGGCTCTTCTTGCAGCTAAAGTAACGTATTAAATAGTTTTTGGGCTCTTTTAGGGAGCACCTCTAGGAGTCGTGATAATAAGAACAACCTGGGGTCTAAATCAAACAGACATTGGAATATAGAAGCCAATAGCCTCTCCACCCCTTTCCAAAAGGAGACGCCCACCACCTGTTGAGATAAGTTCCTCTCCAACTAGATAGTCTCCAGCAAGTGTCAGTGGAGGATCTGCCCATATGGAATAGTTGAACAAGGGTAGAAAGCCATCTGAACATTATTTTATACATCTGTTCAACAGAATGCATATAAGAGACCTTAGCAGCAGCTTCCCATATCTCCTCCCAGGTTTCATCCTCTAGCTAACCCCCAAATTTTGTTCCTACTGAGCAAGTGTCTCAATGAACTCCACTCAGTGAAATTACAGCAGAAATATTTGTAGAAAAGAGATATAAGCCCCTTTTTTTGCCTGTAACCTATAGGCACAAGTCTTTGTAGACAGTTAACTGAGAGTTTGCTGCTCTTTTGACTATGTCCTGTTGGGCATAATCCCATAAATTAATATACTTGAAATCATTAGTATTTAAGGGGAAAGTGCTATTAAGATATTTGCAAGCGACCATTGAAGAGTAGTGATGTACCGAACTGTTCGCTGGTGAATAGTTCCCGGCGAACATAGCATGTTCACGTTCACCACGGCGGGCGAACACATGCGCGGTTCGATCCGCCCCCTATTCGTCATCATTGACTAAACTTTGACCCTGTGCCTCACATTCAGCAGACACATTCCAGCCAATCAGCAGCAAACCCTCCCTTCCAGACCCTCCCACCTCCTGCATCCATTTTAGATTCATTCTGAAGCTGCATTCTTAAATAGAGGAGGGAAAGTGTAGCTGCTGCTCATTTGATAGTGAAATGTATAGCTAGGCTAGTGTATTCAGTGTCCACTACAGTCCTGAAGGAGTCATCTGATCTCTGCTGTAAGGACAGCACCCCAAAAAGCCCTTTTTAGGGCTAGAACATCAGTTTGCTTTTTTTTTTTGTAATCTAATTGCAGTTGCCTGCCTGCCTGCCAGCTTCTGTGTCAGGCTCACAGTGGATACTGTGCCCACTTGCCCAGTGCCACCACTCATATCTGGTGTCACAATAGCTTGCATTTAAAAACAACATTTTTTTTTTCACTGTAATAGATTGAATAGCAGTTAGTTGTCTGCAAGCGTCTTCTGTGTGTCAGGCCTACAGCGTGTACTCTGCCAGTGCACAGTGCCACTCATATCTGGTGGCACAATAGCGTGCATTTAAAAACCCCAAAACTTTTTTTTCACTGTTATAGATTGAATAGCAGTTACTTGTCTGCAAGCGGGTGTCAGGCCTACAGCGTGTACTCTGCCAACCTTTCCAGTGCACATTGCCACTCATATCTGGTGTCACAATAGCGTGCATTTAAAACCCAAAAACTTTTTTCACTGTTATAGATTGAATAGCAGTTAGTTGTCTTCAAGCGGGTGTGTCAGGCCTACAGCGTGTACTCTGCCAACCTCTGCCAGTGCACATTGCCACTCATATCTGGTCTCAAAGTAGCTTGCACGCATAGTACCACTAATCAAAAAAAAAATGACAGGCAGAGGCAGGCCACCCCGCAGGGGCCGTCGTGGTCGTGCTGCTGTGATTCCCTTTTGCCCTAGAATAATGCCCAATTTTCAGAGGCCATGTACCCTGAACTTGAAAAGTTCTGAGGACATAGTTGACTGGCTAACACAGGAAACCCAATCTTCTACAGCTTCCGCTCGAAACCTTGACGCACCATCCTCCTCCAGCTTAGCTTCGGGCACCTCTCAAGATACCACTCACCCGCCTGCCGCCACCACCAACACTAGCACCACAGCCGCTTCACTTGGTATGTCAGAGGAGTTATTTACACATCCGTTTGAAGAAATGAGTGATGCGCAACCATTATTGCCAGAGGATGTAGATAACAGGGATATGTCTCAGTCAGGCAGCATTACACACATGGACGTACGGTGTGATGATGATGATGTTGTACCCGCTGCTGCTTCCTTTGCTGAGTTGTCAGATACAAGTGAAGCGGTTGATGATGACGATGCGTCCATGGATGTCACGTGGGCGAAAGTTCAGATGGGGAGACAGAGAGGAGGAGGAGACGAGTTGGAAGCAGGGGGAGGTCGTCTCAAGGAGCTAGTGGCACAGTCAGACAGCATGTATCGGCACCCGGGGTCAGCCCGACAGCACGCCAATCAACGCATGCTGTCCACCACCAGAATGCCGTCATTGCAGAGCTCAGCAGTGTGGCAATTTTTTTGTGTGTCTGCCTCTGACAACAGCGATGCCATTTGCAACCTGTGCCAAAAGAAACTGAGTCGTGGGTCCAACACCCACCTAGGTACAACTGCTTTGCGTAGGCACATGATCGCACATCACAAACGCCTATGGGATCAACACATGAGTACAAGCAGCACACAAACGCAAAGCCGCCATCCTCCTCCTGGTCCAGCATATTCAGCCACGTCAACCACTGCTGTACTCCTTGCCCCCGCTCAACCATCCGCCACTCCGTCTCTCGCCTTGAGCAGTACCCGCTAAACTGCCCACAGTCAGTTGTCTGTCAGGGACATGTTTGAGCGTAAGAAACCAATGTCAGAAAGTCACCCCCTTGCCCAGCGTCTGACAGCTAGCTTGTCTGAACTATTAGCCCACCAGCTTTTACCTTACAAGCTGGTGGAGTCTGAGGCTTTAAAAAAAATTGTGGCTTTTGAGACACCGCAGTGGAAGGTACCCGGATGAAATTTATTTTCACAAAAGGCAATCCCCAACCTGTACTCGATTGTTCAAAAGGAAGTAATGGCATGTCTGGCACACAGTGTTGGGGCAAGGGTCCATCTGACCACTGATACCTGGTCTGCAAAGCATGGTCAGGGCAGGTATATCACCTACACTGCGCATTGGGTAAACCTGCTGACGGCTGCCAAGCATGGAATGCGTGGCTCTGCAGAGGAGTCGGTGACACCGCCACGACTTGCAGGCAGGCCTGCTGCCACCTCCTCTACTCCTCCTACTCCATCCTCTTCCATAACCTCCTCGGCTGAGTCCTCTTCTGCTGCTGCGTCTTGCTCCACATCAACGGCACCCCACCAGGTCCCCAGGTACTATTCCACATCCCGGATACGGCAGTGTCACGCCGTCTTGGGTTTGACTTGCTTGAAAGCAGAGAGTCACACCGGACAAGCACTCCTGTCCGCCCTGAACGCACAGGTGTAAAGGTGGCTGACTCCGCAACAACTGGATATCGGCAAAGAGGTTTGTGACAACGGAACAAATTTGTTGGCGGCATTGAAGTTGGGCAAGTTGACACATGTGCCGTGCATGGCACATGTGTGTAATCTGATCGTACAACGCTTTGTGCATAAGTACAGAGGCTTACAGGACGTCCTGAAGCAGGCCAGGAAGGTGTGTGGCCATTTCAGGCGTTCCTACATGGCCATGGTGCACTTTGCAGAAATACAGCGGCGAAACAACATGCCAGTGAGGCGCTTGATTTGCGACAGCCCGACACGTTGGAATTCAACACTCCTAATGTTCGACCGCCTGCTCCAACAAGAAAAAGCTGTTAATGAATATTTGTATGACTAGGGTGCTAGGACAGCCTCTGGGGAGCTGGGAATTTTTTTGCCACGTTACTGGACGCTCATGCGCAATGCCTGTAGGCTCATGCGTCCTTTTGAGGACGTGACAAACCTAGTCAGTCGCACCGAAGGCACCATCAGCGACATCATACCATTTGTTTTCTTCCTGGAGCGTGCCCTGCGAAGAGTGCTGGATCAGCGTGAAGAGGAAGAGGAAGAGTTGTGGTCACCATCACCGCCAGAAACAGCCTTCTCAGCATCGCTTGCTGGACCTGCGGCAACGCTGGAAGAGGATTGTGAGGAAGAGGAGTCAGAGGAGGAATGTGGCTTTGAGGAGGAGGAGGAAGACCAACCACAACAGGCATCCCAGGGTGCTCGTTGTCACCTATCTGGTACCCGTGGTGTTGTACGTGGCTGGGGGGAAGAACATACCTTCATTGAGATCACTGAGGAGGAGGAACGGGAAATGAGTAGCTCGGCATCCAACCTTGTGCAAATGGGGTCTTTCATGCTGTCGTGCCTGTTGAGGGACCCTCGTATAAAAAGGCTGAAGGAGAACGACCTGTACTGGGTGTCCACGCTACTAGACCCCCGGTATAAGCAGAAAGTGGCTGAAATGTTACCAAACTACAACAAGTCAGAAAGGATGCAGCATTTGCAAAATAAATTAAAAAGTATGCTTTACACAGCGTATAAGGAAATCTAACAGGGGAAGAGGTGAAAGTAATCCTCCTCCTCCCACGACCACGCCGGCAAGGACAGGACGCTTTAAAGATGTGTTGTTGATGGGAGGACATGCAGAGCTTTTTAAGTCCTACTCATCACCACAGCCCTTCGGGATCCACCCTTAGAGAACGACTCGACCGACAGGTAGCAGACTACCTCGCCTTAACTGCAGATATCGACACTCTGAGGAGCGATGAACCCCTTGACTACTGGGTGTGCAGGCTTGACCTGTGGCCTGAGCTATCCCAATTTGCGATAGAACTTCTGGCCTGCCCCGCTTCAAGTGTCCTGTCAGAAAGGACCTTCAGTGCAGCAGGAGGTATTGTCACTGAGAAGAGAAGTCGCCTAGGTCAAAAAAGTCTAGATTACCTCACCTTTATTAAGATGAATGAGGGGTGGATCCCGAAGGGACTGACAGTGGGCGATACATTCAACTAAAAAAGGCCTGATGAGATGAGCTGCCTTGGGCTAAAAATGGTGACCCTATGTAGGAGGAACAGTCCCTATTCTGCTCTGTGTCAGTGTATATCAGCGTCCCTGAGGACAGGTGTCAATCCATATCTGCCAAGTGACCCTATGTAGGGGGAACAGTCCCTATTCTGCTCTGTGTCAGTGTCTTTCAGGGTCTCTGAGGACATGTGTCAATCCATATCTGCCAAGTGACCCTATGTAGGGAGAACAGTCCCTATTCTGCTCTGTGTCAGTGTGTATCAGGGTCCCTGAGGACAGGTGTCAATCCATATCTGCCAAGTGACCCTATGTAGGGGAAACAGTCCCTATTCTGCTCTGTGTCAGTGTGTATCCGTGATCCTTAGGTTCGGTGTCAATCCATATCTGCCAAGTGACCCTATGTAGGGGGAACAGTCCCTATTCTGCTCTGTGTCAGTGTGTATCAGGGTCCCTGAGGACAGGTGTCAATCCATATCTGCCAAGTGTCCCTATGTAGGGGGAACAGTCCCTATTCTGCTCTGTGTCAGTGTGAATCAGGGATCCTTAGGATAGGTGCCAATCCATATCTGCCAAGTGACCCTATGTAGGGGGAACAATCCCTATTCTGCTCTGTGTCAGTGTGTATCAGGGATCCTTAGGATAGGTGTCAATCCATATCTGCCAAGTGACCCTATGTAGGAGAAACAGTCCCTATTCTGCTCTGTGTCAGTGTGTATCAGGGTCCCTGAGGACAGGTGTCAATCCATATCTGCCAAGTGACCCTATGTAGAGGGAACAGTCCCTATTCTGCTCTGTGTCAGTGTGTATCAGGGATCCTTAGGTTAGGTGTCAATCTATATCTGCCAAGTGACCCTATGTAGGGTGAACAGTCCCTATTCTGCTCTGTGTCAGTGTTTATCAGGGTCCCTGAGGACAGGTGTCAATCCATATCTGCCAAGCGACCCTATGTAGGGGGAACAGTCCCTATTCTGCTCTGTGTCAGTGTGTATCAGGGTCTCTGAGGACAGGTGTCAATCCATATCTGCCAAGTGACCCTATGTAGGGGGAACAGTCCCTATTCTGCTCTGTGTCAGTGTGTATCA
This sequence comes from Pelobates fuscus, assembly GCF_036172605.1. Taxonomy (NCBI): domain Eukaryota; kingdom Metazoa; phylum Chordata; class Amphibia; order Anura; family Pelobatidae; genus Pelobates; species Pelobates fuscus. Next base: position 161,871,255 of record NC_086320.1, read on the forward strand.
GGGATCCTTAGGTTAGGTGTCAATCCATATCTGCCAAGTGACCCTATGTAGGGTGAACAGTCCCTATTCTGCTCTGTGTCAGTGTGTATCAGGGTCCCTGAGGACAGGTGTCAATCCATATCTGCCAAGTGACCCTATGTAGGGGGAACAGTCCCTATTCTGCTCTGTGTCAGTGTGTATCAGGGATCCTTAGGTTAGGTGTCAATCCATATCTGCCAAGTGACCCTATGTAGGGTGAACAGTCCCTATTCTGCTCTGTGTCAGTGTTTATCAGGGTCCCTGAGGACAGGTGTCAATCCATATCTGCCAAGCGACCCTATGTAGGGGGAACAGTCCCTATTCTGCTCTGTGTCAGTGTGTATCAGGGTCTCTGAGGACATGTGTCAATCCATATCTGCCAAGTGACCCTATGTAGGGGGAGCAGTCCCTATTCTGCTCTGTGTCAGTGTGTATCAGGGTCCCTGAGGACAAGTGTCAATCCATATTTGCCAAGTGACCCTATGTAGGGGGAACAGTCCCTATTCTGCTCTGTGTCAGTGTCTTTCAGGGTCTCTGAGGACATGTGTCAATCCATATCTGCCAAGTGACCCTATGTAGGGGGAACAGTCCCTATTCTGCTCTGTGTCAGTGTGTATCAGGGTCCCTGAGGACAGGTGTCAATCCATATCTGCCAAGTGACCCTATGTAGGGGGAACAGTCCCTATTCTGCTCTGTGTCAGTGTGTATCAGGGTCTCTGAGGACAGGTGTCAATCTATATGTCAGGTGTGAATCCATATCCATTGTGATTTAGGAATGTTAGGTGATTTATGCCCTTTATGGATTAAAACCAGACTCTGCATCAACTGTGTAATTTTCCATGGGAGTTTTGCCATGGATCCCCCTCCAGCATGCCACAGTCCAGGTGTTAGTCCCCTTGAAACAACTTTTCCATCACTATTGTAGCCAGAAAGAGTCCCTGTGGGTTTTAAAATTCGCCTGCCCATTGAAGTCTATGGCGGTTCGCCCGGTTCGCGAACGTTTGCGGAAGTTCGCGTTCGCCGTTCGCGAACCGAAAATGTTATGTTTGCGACATCACTATTGAAGAGTCCAGAGATGTAAATAGCACTGGATACCAGCAGCCTCCAGGTTCCCAAAGACTCTAGTTCACATGCCTGGAGGAAGGTTCCTGTTTCGGAAGACTGGAGTAAGAGGAAATGGGAAAGATGGTAATTTAAATTTCAATTTCACCTTATCCCAAATTGATATGAAGTTTAGGTTAGCTGTGCATGTTGTGCGGAGAAGGGCTTTCTGTGATCTGCTAAGCCATATATAATTGTAAAATGTGTTTAAATCTTAAAATAATTCTCATGCTTATTGTCAATGGTAGCAACCTTGGTCACCACTTCTGCAATCTTGTACTCTTCTTGGATTCAGCTACAGGATACAGTGAGCTACAGGAGACAGTGATCATAACCCTTTCTATTACTTGTATCAGGGCTGTATGTACTGCAAGGCTAACAAGGCATTTGCCTTGGGTGGCACTTTCCAAAGGGTGGCAAAAAATGCTGCTACCAAATGCCTAGGCTAATGCCTTGTTTTATTAGCTTGCTACCATTGGGACAGGCAACCATTTGTGTTCTGGGCGGACGGCGAAGGAGCACTCTCCCCTGAGCTCTTCCTGCTCAGCACCCTCGTGCCACCCGCAGTGATGCTGGGAGCTGGAATATGATGTCAGTTCAGGTCCTGGCATCACATAACGGCATGCGAGGGAGCTGAGCAGGGAGATCACACTTTGGCGGGAGCCTGAGTGGATTTAAATTTTAAAAAAATTATAATAATTGTGAGTGTTGGGGAAAAATGTGTGTGTGTTTGTTTGTCAGGGAATGTGTGTGTCTGTCAGTAAGTGTGTGTGTGTGTGTCTGTCAACAAGTGTGTGTGTGTGTCTGTCAGTGAGTGTGTGTACGTGTGTTTATCCATCAGTGTGTCTGTCAGTTAATGTGTGTGTATGTCTGTCAGTGAGTGTCTGTGAGTGAGTGTGTGCCGTTTAGTGAATGTGTGTGTATCTGTCAGTGAATGTGTGTCTGAGTTATTGTGCGTGTCTGTCAGTGAGTGTGCATCTCTGTCAGTGCATGTGTGCATTTGTCAGTGCTTGTGTGTCAGTTAGTGCGTGTATGCGTCAGTGTGTGTCTGAATGATTGTATGTGTCTGTCAGATGATGTCAAATCAGTGAGTGTGTGTGTGTATGTCAGTGTATCTGAGAGTGTGTGCTTGTCCGTGAGTGTGTGTGCCAGTATGTGTCTGTCAGTCAAAATGTCTGTTAGTTAGCATGAAGAGGTGTGGCCTTGGCGGCTAAATTTAAATTAGGGGGTGCCTGAGTTCCTTCATGCCTAGGGAAGCACCAATTCAAAATACACCACTGCCTTGTATATTTCCCCCCAAAAATGTAAGAGGCAAGTTGTATTGAGTAAAACAAGTGAACTGTTTATTGCAGTGAAAACACATGAGGACTTCAGCCATAATAATGCAAATCACTTCCTGGTATCTTGATGTCTGGGATAATAAGGTTAAGATGGGATAATAATAATAAAGAGGTTTACAACACAAATACATTTTCCACAATAACTTTATGCTACACATCATGTTAACGCTGTTGACCGGGCGTCCATACTGTCCAAAAAGCGCCATGATCTGAGAATCTGTGCCTGAGCTATGAGCTGATAAAGGGTCGCAGCTTTTCTCCTATCCGCCTCAGAGTTCCAGGTGTGCGGATGCTTTTCCTGGTTTTACAAAACTGGCTTCCTGGGGCTTCAGACAGGCTGGTATCCCTGCAATGCCAAAGAGCTTACACAAGCTTTCCATAGGAAAACATGAGAAACCGCAAAACTATATGCTATTTACTAACCGGGTAATTCACTATTTGCTGCGCATGTCATTTACATACTCAACATGTAATAAGAGAGAGAGCAGATAAGCTTTTTTTTTTCCCTATCCCTCTAGATTTATTTATTTATTTATGGTAAGTAATCTATAATCTATACCCAGGACATACTTGAAAACGAGAGAAATCTCAATGTATCTTTCTTTCCTGTTACAATATTTTATAAATAAATAAAATAATGATAAATAAATATAATTTTGCAGTAATTAACTAATAGGTTGATGTTCTAATCTCCTACATGAATAAGCCGCCATTGCTGGAATCATCACGTTTTTTGGTAGTTCTCTGTTGCACTTTACCAAAATATTTCTTCAGGTATGTCTGTGGAACAAAACTAGATCAAACCACATGGCAATGATGGCATGTTCGGACAGGAAAAATACACAAAAACAATACACTTTATTCCTTATTATAGTTAATATGTTTTTCCCCCTATTTTAAGTGTATTTTTTTCCCTATTAGATAGCTGCCAATGTAATATCTGACTCTAATGATGTTTCCATTCGATGCGCATATGTTCAACTGGAAATAAATTCAGACAACTGCATGAAAATAAACTTGGCTCATACTTAAAGAAAAGAAGCACAGCTTGTAGTTTTCCTTATACGATGTTATGCGTGTTCTTCATGAGTAGGAGATCATCTTCGATTATTCACTAAAAAGGAGATGTAGAGGGACAAAAAAGGATTAAACTAAAAGCAAAACCTGCAAAGGGACAGGAATTGTAGCTGCCTTAAGAACAGGTGATATTATGCATCTACTATAAACACTGTGGAGTGGCTACGATGGGGGTTCAAACTGTGAGAACTGCACTGCAGAAACTCATAGGAAAGAAGACTCAGGTAGACATTGAAGATTTAGTGTCTTTAGAATCTAGATTTCAAGGACAGGAGGTGAATATATACTTATCTTCCTTTACAATTTAAAGAGACATATACCAGTATATACACCTCCCCAATGTGATCACAGCAAAAATGGGTAATATTACCAATATGAAACTTGATTGTAATACAAACATCATAGAGCTTGATTGGGATATAGACTAAGACAAGAAAAAAAAATAAAAAACAGCATAGTGCAAACTGTATAATGACTGATGAATAATAGATGAATATATGACTCTCACTCACATTCTCCAGATCCGTACCAGGCTCTGTAAATCAGGCTCAGGGGTGCCAAATACTGGCTAGCGATCCAGGTGATTCAGGTAGATGAGACTCCAAATATAAGTGCAAAATATAATTATGGTAAAAAATAAATAAAAATGATGCACTACAGGGCACTATGGGGTGGAACCCAAGACAGACAATAGTAAAATATGACAAAATTGGAATTCCACTTACCCCTGAAACGCGGCGTTCAGGATGTAGGTTACTCCTTAATGTTGTAATTGAGTCCCCATAGCAACCATACACTCCATATTTGGAGGAAGTCATAACAAAATAATAAAATACAAAAATTAAAAATATAATCAAAATAAAATAGTAAATAGACATGTATATACACAGTACAGATTCAAATCAGACTATCATCAGTCTCTCTATGAATAGAGAGAAACTAAAAGGTGTATAAAAAAATATATATTTTGTAAAAGGCCATTAGTACACATATATTTAAACACAGCAATGTGTAACCACAAAAAATCCCCATATATGGGGAACAATTAGACAGAAAGCAAGTGGAGCCTCCAGTGACTTGATGAACAAGTAAATTCAATATATATTTATAAAAAAGAGAAAGAATGTCAGAAAAAATCTCAAAAAAGAAAATCTAAAAATACTAAAAAAAATGAATAAACTCAAAATCTAAATTCAATCCATTCGGAGACAAGGTATTCACATCGAAGATCCACTTGCCCTCTATCTTAGCCAACTCCTTAACCCCTTAACGCCGTTACGGCGTTCTATGCCGTCGCGGCTTTAAAGGGCTTTAAAGCCGTTGCGGCGGCATAGAACGCCGTAACGGCTTGCAGCCCAGGAGGTCCGGCGGTACTCACCTCCGCCGCAATCCTCTTCTGGGGGGCTGCCTCAGAGCCCAGGCAGCCCCCCCACGGCAAATCAGGCCCCCGGGGGCCATGTGATCGCTCTCAAAGAGCGATCACATGGCCCCCTATAGCTGGCTATGGATCTGCCAGCAGGGGGACTGTCCAAAATATCAGACAGTCCCCCTGCTGGTGGGAAGAATTAAAAAAAATAATTAGACATGTGTAAAATTAAAATAAATGCATTTTTATATATATAATATATGTTTATATATTATATATATAATATATATACATATTATATATATGTAACGTCATGCGTAATGTATTTTAATAGTAATATTAGTATATATATTAGTATAAAAATACACTTAGAGTGACGTTACATATATATAATATGTATATATATTATATATGTAATAGATATATACACATATATTATATATATATATATATATATAAGTATAATTACAATAATAAATAAATAAAATTATTCAATAAATAAATAAAATATTGAAACAAAATTTAAAATAAATTATATATTCATATGTAATTTTATTCTAACTGTATTTTGTTATTAAAAAATATATATTGGGGGGGGCGGAGCCTGGGACTGAACCCGACCAGACGCCATCTCCGTCGGCTCTCGCCTATAACAAGGAAAAACGGCATAAAACTTCTCACCACTCCGCTCCACGTTTACGCCACGACCGCTAACCGACCCGGGGTGCAGAGAGGAACAGGCGGATGCCCTTCTTTCAGCCCCCAAAGACCGGGAAGGTCAAGCGCCAAACCAAGGCCTACCTCCAGCCGACCCTCCGCTCCCTGGAGACGTACCTTGAAGGCTACCGGGGATACAACGAACCGGGAGACGAGGAGGTGAGTGCTGCGGTACCCGCACACACGCCCGTGACGATGAAGCGCCGCACACAGAAGGGCCAGCAACACCCACCAGCAGAACAACCCGATATTGGGGAAATGCTGCAACGCCAGACACAACCCAAGATGGCCGCGGAGGAAGCCTCCTCCGCACTAATGCGGCCTATACAGCCAGCCCAAGCCTCAGCAACGCACAGCACTGAGCTTCCAGCCCTCAAAGCTGTAGGGGAACATAACCTGGCCACCAAACAAGACCTCCAACTCTGGAAGCATGAGATCCAAGAATTGATAGCCAAAGACATAGGCAACATAAAAACAGAGGTGCGCCAAAACACTGACAAAATAAGCGCAGTGGAGGAGACAGTAGCAACGACTAGGAGTGAGGTGACCCAGCTTAAAGAAGCAGTGTCCACATTGCAAGCAGCCCACCAAGCACTAGCGCTGCAGGTCGCCAACCAAGGTGATCGCCTGCGCCGCAACCACATAAAGCTCCGCGGAGTGCCCGCGACAATCACGCAGGCCGAACTCCCTCACTTCCTCAGGAGGCTCCTGTCCACAATCTTAACGCCAACAGCAGCCCGGAAAATCACGCTAGAAAGCTCATACCGACTACCAGCTGGACCCAACTCACCGCCTACAGAAGCACGAGACATCATCATATGCTGCACCACGACACAGGACAGAAGTGCCATAATGACGGCGGTGAAAGGCAAGACGCCCCTGGCGTTCGAGAACGCACATCTACTTTTCTTTCAAGACCTGACGAGAGCGACACTGCAGTGGCGGAAAACAATGTATGACCTAACCAGCCGCCTGAGAACGGCAGGAATACAATACCGCTGGGGGGCACCCAGAGTTATAACGCTCACCCACAATGGCAACACATACAGAGTCACATCGGAGACTGAAATCCCTGCAATTTTAACTGCACTGGGACTCACAGACTTACCCAAGACTGGAGCCACGAACAACCCGTCTCAGATGGGAGACCCTGCCACGACGAGCTCGTTCACGCCCCGAACCCATGGAGGCACAACCACAGCGCCCTGACAGGGACTGCACAACGCAGCTGGGCACAGCTGGCACAGCACCTTGGGACTCAGAGATATACGGAGGGCGCTGACGTTATCCATGTTAGATGCCACCTATATCCTCGAGATGTTGTTTGTTTTTGTTGGGATTTTTCTTTACTGCCCATGTTGATACACGTTTTCATGCCGTAGAAAACATGGTAGGGTTCACCAGCCAACACGTAACACTCTCCACGTTAATCCCCCCCCCACAAGCCCCCTTGGGTTAGGGGCACCCACTACCACGCAACAGAACACCTAGCTAACGCAAAATTTTACACAGCGCGGCGACCCTTAACCTCCACAAGAGCACACAGACGAAAGCTGCCTTCCCCATAACACACACCAAAAGTTATACGCAACCATGCAAGACCCCGGGAGGCACGAAACCGCCATGAGGCAACAAACCAATGCGAGCAACACCTAGAGCTAACAAAAGGGTAGCGCGCGCTAAAACCCGTACCAATAGTGTACCGCAACTTGTTAAAAAATTACAAAATGTGTGCTAACCAATGTGACGAGCTAAATAATCTGTCTTATATCATGTACCATGCTTAACCTCTGTCACTGCTTTTGAATTGCTGACAAGCACCTTTAAAATAAAGAATAAAAAAAAAAAAAAAAAAAAATATATATATATATTGGTAACAAAATACACTTAGAATGACATTCTATATATATCTATCTATATATAAAATACAAATAACCGCAAATATATATAGAGAGATAAATACATATAATTACATAATAGATTACATTAGTATACACGTAGAATTTAAATACCTATAAATGCATATATATTAAAATTCGACGTGTATATTTAAGTAATCTTTTAACATAATTATGTCATTTGATTAATTAAAATTTGATTGACATGCCTGACAACACAGGGACAAAGTGCAGAGAATTTAATTCGCAAGCACTATATTTGACCCTGTAACTCTCCAAGACATCATAAAACCTGTACATAGGGGGTACTGTTTTACTCAGGAGACTTCGCTGAACTCAAATATTACTGTTTAAAACTGGTAAATTATATTACAACAATGATATTTTAAGTAAAAGTGAAGTTTTTTGCATTTTTTACAAACAAACGGCACTTTTATGGACTATATTATTGTTGTAATATGTTTTACTGTTTTAAAACACTAATATTTGTGTTTAGTGAAGTCTCCCGAGAATAACAGTACCCCCCATGTACAGGTTTTATGGTGTTTTGGAAAGTTAGAGAGTCACATATAAGGCTTGCATTTCATTTTTTTCACATTGAAATTTGCCAGATTAGTTATGTTGCCTTTGAGACCGTATGGTAGCCCAGGAATAAGAATTACCCCCATGATGGCATACCATTTGCAAAAGTAGACAACCCAAGGTATTGCAAATGGGGTATGTCCAGTCATTTTTAGTAGCCACTTAGTCACAAACACTGGCCAAATATTAGTTTTTTGCTTTTTTCACACAAAAACATATATGAACGCTAACTTTGGCCAGTGTTTGTGACTAAGTGGCTACTAACAAAGACTAAACATACCCCACGTTCAATACCTTGGGTTGTCTACTTTTTCACATGGTATGCCATTATGGGGGTAATTCTCATTCCTGGGCTACCACACCGTCTCAAAGGTAACATTACTAATCTGGCAAATTTCAATTTAAAAATGGAACGTTCTATATTTGACCCTGTAACTTTCCAAAACACCATAAAACCTGTTAATGGGGGGTACTGTTGTACTCGTGAGACATCGCTGATTACAAATATGTGCATTTTTTTGCAGTAAAACCTAACAGTATTATGACATTTACAGCTAAAATGTGAGGCGGAACTACAAATTTTTAAAAAAATTTAACATTTCTCACAGTTTTTTAAATTTTATTCATAATAAATTAGGTTTCATATATAAATATTTGATATGGAATGAAAGCCCTGTTTCTCCTGAACAAAATGATATATAATAAGTGTGGGTGCATTTAATATGAAAGATGGGAACTACGGGTGAACAGACATATAGCGCAAATACCAGTTTTTGTTTACGTTTTGTTTTGATCAGAACGTGCACTATTGACTCCGTCCTGAAGGGGTTAACATTATTATCTTCCCTCCAATTTTTGAATGTTTTAAAAATAACAACATACGATAACAAGGAAGGATCACCGCCATGTTTTTCAGTGAAGTGTGCAGATACACTATGTTTCATATACCCCCTCTGGATATACCCCACTTGTTCCGCAACTCTGGTTTTTAAAGCTCTCGTGGTCATTCCAATGTATTGCAGACCACATGGGCACCAGAGGAGGTATGTGACATTAGTGGAATTTCAGGTTAAAACCTGATGGATTTTAAATGTACGATTGGTAGAATAAGAGGTAAATTCTTTTTTTTTTTGTCAATCTCTGTTTATTGAAAACATTTTTATTTTTTCCATATCAACGCATTTTGGGATACATAATAGAAAGGAAGGGTGGGGGATACATAAATATACAAAACAAGCTTCCACATTAGTCAGAGTGGTGGTATGTGTCCTTGCGTCAGTTCTGTGTGCATTGATAGTTAGTCAAGAGGGTATGGTTGGCTTAGGGAGATCGTCCATGTGGTCATGTGTTTCCCATTCAGGGTGATGGTGTCAGGCCGTCTTCTATGTGTGCCCCTAACCAAGGGGGTGGCGGGGGGGGGGTGGGGTGTTGAGTTCAGTCTGTGGCGTGTGTGTGATGTCCGCACAGTCACATTAGGCTTCGCCCTATTATGGTATTACGAGAGTGCATCTGTAGTGGGTGTATTGTCGCTGTCATGTCAGCCTAGGAGCCTTATAGTTATGCTTAAAAGAGTAACAGGGTTTAACAGAGCTAAACAGTTGGTGCTTGTGCCTCATGGGATTGGAGTGTTCCCTAGGGTATTTAGGTTTCGGATTGTAGGGTCAGGTGGTCCGTTATCGTTGAGGGTACCGCTGTTCTGGTTCCGGAGTGTCGTTCTGGGTGGGTCTGCGGGACCTGGATACCCAGGGCTTTGAGGAAGTGAGGCACCTCGGCTAGCGAAGAGATTTTATGCACAGTCCCTTTATGAATGACCACCAAGAACCTAGGGGATCTCCAGTGGTATTCCACCCCGGCTGCTCTTAGATGGCTGGTGACTGATTGCAGGGATCGACGCCATTGCAGTGTGGACCTCGTAAGGTCCTGGTAGAATGAGAGACTGGACCCTTCAAAGGGTAGTGGCGTCTTGCCATGCATCGCTGTCATCAGGAGTCTTTTATCCTGTGAGGTGGAGCATCGGACGATCACATCCCTCACCAAGGTAGAGGTAGTGCCACCTGCCGCCGGTAGGCGGTATATCCCGTCTATAGAGAATTTCTTGGCTTGGGGCTGGGGCAGTATGAGGGCCACCAGGCGCCTCATATAATGAGGTAGTTCGTCCGGCCTGATTGTGTCAGGAATCCCTCTAATTTTCAGGTGGTTGCGCCGAGACCTGTCATCTAGGGCTGTGTAATGTAGTGAGAGGGCTTGTTGATGCGTTTGCATAGCCAAGACTGTGGCTTGGAGGTCTGAGAGTCCCTGTTTGAGTGTGACTATATCCTCTTCCGAGGCCTTCACCCTGGTGTCCACTGCCTGTATGTCTGCCTTAATACGTGCCACGTCTGCCGCCAGGAGGGACTTGATCTCCTGTACCAGGTTGTGGAAATCCCACTGAGTGACCGGCGCCGATCCATCCACACTCTCAGCTGTGCACGGTACCTGTTTTGGTAGTGGGTCTGGGCGAGCAGACTCTTCAGGAGAGATTACTGGTCTGTGATCTGCCTTGTCCGCCATCTTAGCTGACTGATTTCGCTGCAGTAAGGCCCCTATGTCTCTGGAACCTGGTTGTGGCTCCAGGGGGGCCTTCTGTGATCGTCTGCCCATCTGTGTGAAGGGTAGTTGGAGGGCGTCAGTGTAGTCCTCAGCCTCCGGGTCCCCGTGAGGCTGCCAGCAATCCAGCAGGTCTGACCAGGTCAGGCTCCGTGAGTGTGTGTAGGCCCCGGGTTTGCGTTTCTGCCTCTTGCCTCTTGCCGGCTTCTCTCACTCCGCAGGTTAACAGCCTATAGCAGGTAGGGAGAAGGGTTTAATCCCTTAAAATCAGGCTTTTGTCGGCTAGGACCTACGGAGCTCCGTGAGATGGCGACTACTCTCGCTCGCGGTCAGGCTCTGCCCCCCGAATAAGAGGTCAATTCTGTCTGTTTTTGTTTGCCAAATAAGGTTTTCTTACAGACCAGGCAGGATTTGCAGGGATAGAAACCCTTTTCTAGACCAAAAAAGTTTTTTACTTCCACTTTATCTTTGATGAAACTCATGGTTAGATGTTGCTTTAAATTTTTTGCCCCTCTATAGATAATGCATGGTTTATCACCAATAATTTCTTTCAGATTAGGATCTGATTTAAGGATACGCCAATGTCTGTTAATAATATGCTTAATTTGCTTGGCATCTTCACTATAGTTTAAAATGATTGGTACTTGGTCGGCACACTTCCTCTCCTCACTAGACAGTTTTTTATACAAAATCTTACTTCGATCCATCTTTTTAATGAAATTAATACATCTGTCCAATTCCTTGATGTCATAATTTTTTCTCTACAAACCTATCCCTCAAACAGACTGCTTGTTCCTCAAACACTTTGTCATCACTACAATTCCTGAACAACCTAAGAAACTGGCCTTTAGGGATACTTTGTAGCCATGAATCATAGTGACAACTGGACGTTTTTATGTAGCCATTAACATCGACTTTCTTAAAGAAAGTCTTGGTCTTTATAACTTCATGGTCTACATAGATATTTAAGTCCAGAAAGTTGATGTTAGATGAACTATACTCAATTGTCAATTTAATGTCTGGATGTTGAAGGTTCAGGAATTCTAAAAATGGCCGCAGTGATTCTTCATCACCACGCCAAATAAAAAAGATGTCATCTATAAACCGACGATAAAGGAACAGGTTCCACGCCCAGCCACCTTCCTCCGTTAAAAATGGATTTTCCCAATGCGCCATGAATAAGTTAGCGTAGCTGGGCGCGAACCTGGTCCCCTTCGCTGTACCCTTAAGCTGTAAGAAAAATTTGTCGTCAAACCAAAAGTAATTATTACAGAGGATAAGTCTGATTCCATCTAAAATAAATTATATCTGTACGTCTTTCAATTCACTATGATTTTTAAGAAAATATTCGATTGCCTCACAGCCAGACAAATGTGGTATACTTGTATACAGGCTTGAGACGTCTCAAGTCACCAATAGCATATTATTATCCCATCTTATCCCTTCAAGGAGGTTCAACAGAGACATAGAGTCTCGCAAATAAGATGGTTGTACTACCACCAAGGGTTGTAATTGTTTGTCTATATACTCTGACAAATTACTCAGAAGTGACCCCACCCCCGACACGATGGGCCTGTCGGGTGGGTTTTCCTCACATTTATGTATCTTTGGCAGGGTGTAGAATACCGGGGTCCTACCTACGACAGTGTCCAAATATTGGAACTCGTCCTAATTTAGGATTCCCAGTACTCTACCCCTGCCCAAGAGTGATGAGTATTCCTTTCTAATCTGCCCTATGGGGTCACCCTTTAGTTCTTTATATGTACTTTGATCATCCAATTGCCTATAGATTTCCTTCATATATTGATCTCTACTTTGTATCACCACCCCACCGCCTTTGTCAGCGGGTTTTATAATTATTTCTTTGTTTGTCTGAAGTTCCTTTAGTGCTTTCCTTTGGTAAAAATCCATGTTATCCCTTTTATATTTCCTCTTACTATTTTTATTTAGATTTCTCACATCCTCCATAACTAAACGTTCAAATACCCTCATTCCCCCATTTATCAAATGCCTAAGAAAAAATTTAGATGTCTTTTTAAGCTGGGTATGATGGAACTCTTGGGGGCCTTCTAGGGACTCTGAAGGGGATATCGTGTCAAAAAATAATTTAATACCCATTTTCCGTGTGAATTTATTTATATTGATAAATGTGTCGAATCGATCTTCGTTGTGAATACCTTGTCCCCGAATTAATTGAATTTAGATTTTGAGTTTATTCATTTTTTATAGTATTTATTTTAATTATTAGATTTTCTTTTTTGAGATTTTTTCTGAGATTTCTTCTCTTTTTTATAAATATACCGTATTTATCGGCGTATAACACGCACTTTTTCTCCCTGAAAATAGGGGGGAAATGATGGGTGCGTGTTATACGCCGATATACCATATTTACTTACCTGTCTTGAAGCGTGGGCCGGTGTTCAGCGCGCACCGCGGTACTGGAACTTAAATTTCAGGTTCCGGTTTCCGGCGGGACTGAAAGGAAGTGTGCACACTAGGGGACACTATGGGAGGGGGGGAAACACTATGGGAGGGGGTGGGGAGAATACTATGGGAGGGAGGGGAGAATACTATGGAAAGGGGGGGAACACTATGGGATGAGGGGGGGAACACTATGGAAGGGGGGGAGAATACTATGGAAAGGGGGGGACACAATGGGATGAGGGGGGACACTATTGGAGGGGGTGGAGAATACTATGGGGGGAGAATACTATGGAAATTGGGGGGAACACTATGGGATGAGGGGGGGGACACTATGGGAGGGGGTGGAGAATACTATGGGAGGGGGTGGAGAATAATATGGGAGGGGGTGGAGAATACTATGGAAAGGGGGTGGAGAATACTATGGGAGGGGGTGGAGAATACTATGGAAAGGGGGGGGACACTATGGGATGAGGGGGGAATACTATGGGAGGGGGGGAAATGTCCTGGAATTTCCTTCTTAAAATGATGTGTGTGCTATACGCCGGTGCGTGTTATACGCCGATAAATACGCTATATATTGAATTTACTTGTTTATCAAGTCACTGGAGGCTCCACTTGCTTTCTGTCTAATTGTTCCCCATATATGGGGATTTTTTGTGGTTACACATTGCTGTGTTTAAATATATGTGTACTAATGGCCTTTTACAGATATATATATTTTTTTATACACCTTTAAGTTTCTCTCTATTCATAGAGAGACTGATGATAGTCTGATTTGAATCTGTACTGTGTATATACATGTCTATTTACTATTTTATATTAATTATATTTTTAATTTTTGTATTTTATTATTTTGTTATGACTTCCTCCAAATATGGAGTGTATGGTTGCTATGGGGACTCAATTACAACATTAAGGAGTAACCTACATCCTGAACGCCGCGTTTCAGCGTGCTTTCCAGCTGGCCGGAAACCGGACGTGACATCACGCGTAAAACCGGAAGTGACGCGACGCCGGTATGAAATTAAATCCAGGTGAATGGCAAAGATAGGACCTATATAAGAAGACTCAACAGGACATGGAGATAAGCACTGGAAGAAGGCTGCTAGCCGAAACGCGTCTGCTTTGATCTTATATACCTGGATCGCTAGCCAGTATTTGGCACCCCTGAGCTTGATTTACAGAGCCTGGTACGGATCTGGAGAATGTGAGTGAGAGTCATATATTCATCTATTATTCATCAGGCATTATACAGTTTGCACTATGCTGTTTTTTATTTTTTTCTTCTTTTAGTCTATATCCCAATCAAGCGCTACGCTGTTTGTGTTACAATCAAGTTTCATATTGGTAATATTACCAATTTTTGCTGTGATCACATTGGGGAGGTGTATATACTGGTATATGTCTCTTTAAATTGTATTACTAATATCTGGTGCATAAGGGAAGCACTAGGGTACCGGTTACACCACTTATTGTATATTTTCACTATATACGAAACTGTCATAATTTTAGTGAAGCGCCTATGCACTATTTTTTTCTTTCTTATATCTCTTCCTTTACAAACGCAAGACAACAGCAAATAAAAAATACAGAAACAAGTCACCAATCTTTATATGAGGAAAAGAGACGTTAAGTACCTCCTCTTTCTTGACTCATAAGAAAAAAAATACAAAAAAACAAATAACTGTTAATATAATAATTGTAATGTAAAAAGAAACCAATGTAATATCAGTAGAAAATCTAATTGTGAAGAACAATCATGAAGAACCAAGTGATTCCATCGAACATCAAGGAAGGAACCTTGACAGCGTAGTCCTAGGAATTAATTAAATGGACACTTTAGTCAGCAGAACAACTACAGTTTAAAGGGAAACTCCAGTGCCACCTCCCACTCCCACTACCTTCCACCTCCCACTCCCCGGTTGCTGAAGGGGTGAAAACCCCTTCAGTGACTTACCAGAGGCAGCGACGATGTCCCACGTCGCTACTTCTTCCTCCACGCTGCTCCTCCCTCTGATTACTTCGGCTGGTGGGCAAGACTGATCCTGCCCACCGGCCGGGGAGACCTAATGCACATGCCCTATGGGGAAATGAGCGACGCTGGAGGTCCTCACACAGCATGAGGACGTCCAGCTACGCTCTAGCACAGGTTTCCTGTGCTAGAAACCAGGAAGTGCCCTCTAGACAGCCACTAGAGGTGGAGTTAACCATGCAAGGTAATTATTGCAGTTTATAAAAAACTGCAATAATTACACTTGCAGTATTAAGGGTAGTGGGAGTTGGCACCCAGACCACTCCAATGGGCAGAAGTGCTCTGGGTGCCTGGAGTGTCTCTTTAATGTAGTTTTTCTGGTGAGTATGATCATTCCCTGCAAGCATTTTCATTTAAAAATGGCCTTTTGCATTTGCAAAATGCAAATGGCCACTGGAGGTGTTTCCTGGGGAAGTGCTGCACAGTATGCAGAGCACTGTCGGTGGAGACGCTGAACTCTCCTCATTCAATGCATCTCTAAGAAGAGGTACTGATTGGCCAAGCAGGTGTTTGACCCTGCCCCTGCCCCACCTCCTTGCCGATTTATACGGGAAAGCATTGGATTGGCCAAAATCATATCATTGTCAGCAAGGAGGATTATCAGGGGCGGGACCAGCACCAGCAGACCCACACGGTGCTGGAAATAGGGTATGTACTCCTACATTTTAAGGTGGGGGGCAAGTCACCTAAATGGTGGGTTTAACTCTATAGGGTCAGGAATACATGTTTGTGTTCCAGACCCTATGGTGTTCCTTTAAACTGAAGAGAAATACATGAAAGGAACTGCAATCAAGATATAATATGAATACCAATTCATTGCATTAATTTAAACAAATAAGTTTAAGAGGTCCAATACTTGGGACACCGGGTAGGGTGTGGGAAGCAATGGCCAGAACCCACTAAGATAGAAGCAGTCGCTAAGTGTCCCACACCCCGCACAAAGACCCAGATATTTGCCTTCTTAGGGACAGCTGGGTACTACACGTGCTTCGTACCCGACTACAGTACTATAGCCAAACCCTTGACTGACATGACAAAAAATATTCTACCTAGGCAGGTCCTGTGGTCTCCCACATGTGAAGCCGCTTTCCAGTCCCTCCAACAAGCGCTGTCTTGGCTGTCCCAGTCCCTACAAAGTTTTATTGTTCACACAGACGCTTCCATGTTCGGACTGGGGGAAGTCTTAAGCCAAGTGGGAAAAGATGGAGGAGAGCACCCTGTCGCATATTTCAGTCGAAAACTGTTACATAGGGAAGTGAGCTACGTGGCAGTGGAGAAAGAATGTTTGGCATTAGTTTGGGCACTAAAAAAATTGACTCCCTATCTATATGGACAATAATTCACCTTGATCACTGACCACAACCCATTGCTCTGACTTAACCGGGTCACAGGGGACAGTGGCTGATTACGGTGGAGCTTGGCCCTGCAAACCTACAATTACACCATTCCCTACCGACCCGGGTAGCAGAATGGCAATGCCGACGGGTTGTCCCAGCAAACAGGACCAAAAAAGGTCAAACCGGGTCTGCAGGAATGTGTTACACAAGGAGGGAGCACTGTGACGGATGCCTTCTCAATGGATTGCACCCTGTAAACCTTTTCTGTTTGTTTTAATCGTACAGCCTTGAACTATTCTGTATACGAACTAACTGAACACTTAAAACCTACCCAGTTTGTATACCGAACAAACTGTCGAACGGACCGACCATCCAGAACCATCATGTGCCACTAGTTAACCCACTTGACCTTCCTAACACCTACTCTAACTGCAAACCCTGAACATTCTAAGTGGTCGGCTGGGCGGCCCCCATTCGTATGGACGAACACAAGGCGGCGGCCATCTTGTTTTTGTGAACGCTTCCAGCGGGGGTTTGATCATCAAGTGGAACTTGGAACTTGATTATCAGACACTCGACGGCTCGAACATTGCTGAGACTTCCACTCCCACTTATGTTCATTCCCATTCATCTGAAGAAAGTGGCCTTCGGTGAAACCAAACTCCCGAACAAGGGGCACACAACTAGCCTTCCCACAAACTGGTCCTTTCGGTATTTCATTGTGTTTGGAGTTCCTGAAAGAGACCGACCGCACAGCCTGAATTTATGGAACTATTTTGGGCAAGAGCCTCGTGTGCGGTCGGTCAGAAATAAGACTTTCATAAAAGTCTTAAACCTCTGAACCGATTTGGGTGATTTTTAAATATGTTGCTCCCCCAGATCGGGGCTATCAGGGGATATACCTTGTGTGGGGATTATGTGAGTTTTTGGGGTACTTTGGGTTACCTGTAAATTGTGTTCTTTTTCACCTATAGATAATTGAGTTAATACAGTATCTGTCTCAATTATCTCTCAGGCAGAAGGGAGGGATTGTATGATTGTATATGGGAGCAGGGCCACCATCAGGGCATGACAACCGCAACGGTTGTCATGGGCCCGGCGGTCCTGGGGGGCCCGGACTGCTCAGGTCGTCCGGGCCCCACATTCAGTGGGAACATACCGGGTCGCAGGGGGCCCTGCGACCCCGGTATGTTCCCACTGGGCCAGCCTCTTCTCTTGGGGGGCCCAGCAGCCGGTCACCTCAGGGCCCCCCAGAGGCTGGCCCTGCTGACACCCGGCGGGCGCGCGAGGGAGCACTCGCCTCTGAGTGCTTCCTCTTCAGCTCCCTTGCGCACCGTACTGATGCCGGAGCCGGAAGATGACGTCATCTTCCGGCTCCGGCATCAGTACGCGGCGCGCGAGGGAGCTGAAGAGGGAGCACTCAGAGGAGAGTGCTCCCTCGCGCGCCCGCCGGGTGTCAGGAAATTTGAGTGAGTGGGGTGGGGGGGAGAGGGAAGGGAGGAAATTTGAGGGAGGGGGGGAGGGAGGAAATATGAATGAGTGGGGGGGAGAGGGAGGGAAGGGAGGAAATTTGAGGGGGGGGATTTGAATGAGTGGGGGGAGAGGAAAGGGAGGAAATTTGAGGGGGGGAGGGAGGAAATATGAATGAGTGGGGGAGAGGGAGGGAAGGGAGGAAATTTGAGGGAGTGGGAGTGGGGGGGATTTGAATGAGTGGGGGGGAGAGGGAGGAAATTTGAGGGAGTGGGGGGGGTATTTGAATGAGTGGGGGGAGAGGGAAGGGAGGAAATTTGAGGGAGGGGGGAGGGAGGAAATATGAATAAGTGGGGGGGAGAGGGAGGGAAGGGAGGAAATTTGAGGGAGTGGGAGTGGGGGGGAATTTGAATGAGTGGGGGGGAGAGGGAAGGGAGGAAATTTGAGGGAGGGGGGAGGAAATATGAATGAGTGGGGGGGAGAGGGAGGGAAGGGAGGAAATTTGAGGGAGTGGGGGTGGGGGTGGGGGGGAATTTGAATGAGTGGGGGGGAGAGGGAGGGAAGGGAGGAAATTTGAGGGAGTGGGGGGGGGAGAGGAAGGGAGGAAATTTGATGGGGGGAGAGGAAGGAAATTTGGGGGGGAGAGGAAGGAAATTTGAGGGAGGGGAGGGAGAGGTAGGAATTTAAGGGGGGAGAGGAAGGGAGGAAATTTGAGGGAGGGGGAGAGGAAGGGAGGAAATTTGAGGGAGGGGGGAGAGGAAGGGAGGACATTTGAGGGAGGGGGAGAGGACATTTGAGGGGGGAGAGGAAGGAAATTGGGGGGAGAGGAAGGTAGGAAATTTGGGGGGGAGATTATGGAAATTTGAGGGAGGGGGAGAGGAAGGAAATTTGAGGGAGGGGGAGAGGAAGGAAATTTGAGGGAGGGGGGAGAGGAAGGAATTTGAGGGGGGAGAGGAAGGAATTTGAGGGGGAGAGGAAGGGAGGAAATTTGAGGGAGGGGGGAGAGGAAGGGAGGAATTTGAGGGAGGGGGGAGAGGAAGGGAGGACATTTGAGGGAGGGGGAGAGGAAGGGAGGACATTTGAGGGGGGAGGAAGGGAGGACATTTGAGGGGGGGGAGAGGAAGGAAATTGGGGGGGAGAGGAAGGTAGGAAATTTGGGGGGGAGAGGAAGGAAATTTGAGGGAGGGGGAGAGGAAGGAAATTTTAGGGAGGGGGAGAGGAAGGAGATTTGAGGGGGGAGGGAGGAAGGAAATTTGAGGGGGGAGGGAGGGAGGAAGGAAATTGGAGGGGGGAGGGAGGAAGGAAATTGGAGGGGGGAGAGGAAGGAAATTGGAGGGGGGGAGAAGGAAGGAAATTGGAGGGGGGAGAAGGAAGGAAATTGGAGGGGGGAGAAGGCAATGAGAGGGAGGGGGAGAAGAAGGAAATTGACGGGGGTAGGGGGAGAGATTGACATCCATCACACACACACACAATGCACCCCTTGCACACAGAAAAACACACAATGCATTACACACAGACACACATACACAAGCAATGCATCCCTTCCACACAGCAACACACAATGCACCCCTTCCACACACTCAGTGCATCCCTTACAGACACACACATTGCATCCCATACATACACAAACTCACCTTGCAGCCCTTACACATACAAACACAGATTCACACAATGCATTCCTTACACACATCAGGACATCCCCCCCCCACACACCCCTGTGAACAAACTCATTCGTGGAACATGAAGGTGGACCCTGGGACCCAGACCTTGAGCTGTGTAAAGGGCCCTCAAAAAATGGAGCTGCTTCCCGTTCTCCCAGAACATTGATTTTTGTGACCACAGTTACAAACCGCCTCCAGAGAGCCTGTTCTACACCAGACCAGTGGAGCCAGACGGCAGCTGAAGCCCATCATCATCCTCATCTGGTTGTAAGTAGGCAATCTAGTATATTATTCGTGGCACTAATCTTTAATTTACCTCACATTAAAGGGACACTATAGTCCCCAGAACCACTGCAGAACCACTGCAGCTTAATGTAGTGGTTCTGGTGTCTATAGCCTGTCCCTGCAGGTCTTTTATTGTAAACACGGCGGCACTGCAGCACTGTGTTAGTTAACCAGGCAGATCATATGGGTGGGGCACTGTGATGTCACATGGGGGGGCGGCAAACTTTACTTTTGCCTAGGGCGGCAAAAATCCTTGCACCGGCCCTGCAGACACTGCATCCCTGTGGGCGGACTCGGGGGGGGGGTGGGGGGGGGACTCGGGTGCAGGCGCCAGGGGGCCCAGACCTTGAGCTTGCCTGTGTGTCTCTGTATGACTTTGTCCGTATGTCTCTATGCCTTTTTCTGTATATCTTTATGTGACTATATGTCTGTGTATGTATGTGTCTGCATGCCTGTATGTCTCTGTATGACTTTCTCCGTATGTCTCTGTATGCCTTGTTCTGTATGTTACTGTATGCCTACGTCTTTATTTTTCTGTATGACAATGTCTGCATGTATCTGTGTGTTCCTGTATGACTTTGTCTGTTTGTATGACAGTGTACCTGTATGTGTAGATTGTATGACTGTGTGCTTGTATGTCTGTGCCTGTATGACTGTGTTTTTTTTAATTATGTGGTTGCATATCTCTGTGACTGTGTGCCTGAATAATTATCTCTGTGTGCCTGTATGGTTGTGTGTGTTGCTATACATCTATGTCTATATGGCTTGGGAGGAAAAGACACACAAGTGGTCCCTGGTGGACACACACACACACACACACACACAACAGGCTGAAGGGAGAGAGTTACAGAAAAGGACTGTGAGAAAGAAAGAGACACACAAAGGGACTGGGGGAAGCAAGAGACACACAGAGGGGTGTAAGACAGACTAAAACAGGGATAACATACACTGAAGGGGTATGAAATTCAAAAGGGGGGTTACGAGACACAGGTGAAGACACAATTTATTCGGGGAGAGGTAGGGGTAGAGGGCCGCAAAATGCACTTTTGCCTGTGTAGCCAAAAATCCTTGTATCGGTTCGGGGTGAGGCAAATACACTGAAAAGCAGTAGAAAAAGAACATAGGAGAGAAAATAGAGACCTCTCCGAGGACCCAAAGGGTCGAGGGGCACTAAAATGTAATTTAAACTATGTGAACAATATACAATGTGTCAATATACAATTGTGCAAAATAAATATAACGCTAGTGAAATACGGGAAACCTAAATATAACCACAAACCACATACTCTGACCTATTTCCGACTGGGGAAGTAAAGAAAGAGGAGTTGCTTAATGTCTCTTCTCTTCATGTACAGGTTACTTTGTCTTGGATTGATTACTTGTTTCTGAATATTTTCATTGGAGCTAAGACTAAAATCGATAAAACTGTATTTATTTTTGTCAATAAGTGTGATACATTGAAAGCAATTGAAACAAACCTGATCTCTTATTTTTCACTGACAAAAATTATTCCTAACCCTTTCTCTAAGCCAGTCTGGAAGAAAACATAGTTGTGTTGGAGATTTTCCAATTTGACACCTTTGGTCTAAAATGTAATATTCCCATTTCAGTTTTCCCACAATTCTGTATTTTATTGGAATTTCCCACGTGATGCGAGAGGTAATTTTTTGTATGTTTTGATTTTTGCCACAATTTTGCCCCATACTTATTCAGAAGATGATGCACAGTTTAGCAAGATGTAGGGAACCAAGATCTATCGAAAGCCACCCTCCTGTGGCACAAATCTTACGGACTTCTTACCGCACAGCTACGATCAGCAGGCACCCTGGGACTGCCTAACTCAATGGCTACACCACAGAGGAGCCCTCATAGGGCGGCATGGAACCCTGCGAGCGCCATCCCATTTGAACCACGACCCAGCAGATCACAACATTCTGTATCATGAGCAGTGTGGACTGAGACCACAAGTTTTGCTAACATAACTGTTGCATAACTTTCATTTTATGTTCATAATGTTTATTTAGTTTGTTTTCTTGTTATTTATGTTCTTCCACCACAGGTCAATATTTCCTTCACCCTGTTTCATAGGGAGGTTCTTTAGGCTCTTTAACTCAATGAGAGCCAGCGCAACACGCACCCAAAAACTTGGTGCCGAAACACAACCACCCCCCCTTCCGGCGCCCCCTTGGTTAGGGGTAAACAATCTAGATGCATCACTCACGAAAATACGCTTCACTCCACTAAAGTATATAGACATCCTAAACCAACACAGTACAGAGAGCCAAACCAAGAGGCATCGTTCTAATGCAAACCTGTTACTTTACAACTTGCCCCACACGTTAACGCTCACATGGAGTACTAATCCCACCAGAACCACTACATACATGCCCCTACTGAGGCTGTTTTTTTGATTGTATTGTATCAATTGAGGCTGAGGCTGTTTTTTTGATTGTATTGTATCAATTGCATTTTAATATTGTGGTCCCTGAGGAAGTCCCTATTTTGTTAAAGGGACGAAACGCGTAGGACCTTATTTATATTCATTTTATCTTTATTTTTTAATATTGAATTAAAGCCGCTTTTTCAAAACTTCACCCGGAGTCCTGTGTTGGAGTGAAAATATCCAGGGGATCTCCCCAGGCCCCCCATATCTTCAGGGGAGGCACCTTACAAGCTTGAATTGTTCGAAATCCTGTGAGTGCATTTCATATTGCGCAGTGTTTATATTGTAAACTGTATTACACTATAGTTTTCTTTATTCATTCTTATTTAGATTAACAGCCGGTTCCCTCGTTGTGTTTTTCCATATTCTTGTTGTCAAGCTGATCGCTAGCTGGGAGCGATCAGAGGGAGGCTGCATCCATCTATATTTGATAAGAATCCTTGCATATATACTCTGTGTGTATAAGGTACATTATCATTGGTTGTTTTGGTTTTACGTACACATATGTATGTAAAACTTAAATATGAAACACCAAAAATGAAAAAAAAGGATTAAAAAAAAAAAGATGTAAGGAAAAAAACAAGACTCTGTTGTCTTTATTCTTAGAATTTTCCCAAATTCTCAACGTATAATAAGCTTTATGTTCTGTTCTTTAACATATAAGCATCTCCAACAAAGACCCCATTTGTACAAAGTAACATTACATAACATTAATCTCTTCTAATCTTTTCTGAGGCTTTAAAATCCAGGGTATAAAGTTTCCTAAGTCCTGACTACTACCGGCAACAAGCCAGTTGTTCTAAAGCTCATTCATAGTCTGCACAGAGCTACGTCCCTCCCTGAATGTTCACCCAGGCATATGCTTGCAGTTGAAGGATTTTGCACTCGTTAGGTCTATTCTACTGATTTTCTATATCATGGCAGCTGTGACTTTGCTAATATACCACTGCTTTATTTTTAGCTGGTACGTTTTCCTTACCTATTTGCTTTTTACAGTCACTTCCAAAGAGCCGCCTGTTGGAGTTTTCTTATATGGCGGGCAGTGGAAATACTTGACAGTTCTCAATGTGGTAAGATTTGGATTGCATTTAGTTCTTTGTATGCAAACAGTTATATTATACTACAGATTAGGAATTTACAAGTTTTGGGCCAAAGGCCACTAGTGCTAAGAATCACAGGTGTCACTGGGTCAGTTTAGTCATAAAGAATGCATTTGTAAAAAATATAATTGTGTATTTTGTTTGTGTCTGACTTCAGACTTGTGTATGTGCTACAGAAAAAAATGGTACAGGAACATAATTACTTAACCTTTATTTATAACAAATTACTTCTTTTCTGATGCATTATGGCATCAGCTAATAACAGAATACAGGATTGATTCTCTCGACAGATAGGCAACATATTTATTTGCATTAATGACAGTGGGGCGCGGTAAGTTGGGATAGTGGGTGGGTTACAATGAATGGAAATAAAGAAATTAGGGTGACGTTAATTCTAAAAAGGGAAAGTGAATAGTGAAATATGATGGGGAGTGGGTAAGGCGAACAAGGAGGAAAGCAAAGAAAAATAAATTAGTAAAGTAGTATAGATAATGCAAACATTTTATTCATTTATCTACTATCAATGTGGTATATATTGATAATACATCAATATTACAACAATAATAAGACAAGAATATGATATAATATACTGTGGAAGTGGTGTCTGAGTCATATGATCTTCTTACATTATTTGATTTTTTGTTATATATCTATATATTTGTCTGTGTGTATCTATCTATCTATCTTTCTGTCTCTCTGTCTATCTATCTATCTATCTATCTATTTCTATCTATCTGTCTGTCTGTCTATCTATCTTACTACTTCAAACTGTCTGTTTGTCTGTCTATCTGTCTTGTCATCACACAATGCATGTGCCAATGTTATTAAAAACATGTCCAGTCATGATGCTCAAATTCCCAAATAAATCATCTTTATTCTATACATACTTTTGACTTGCTTCCTATAAATGTAGCATGGTAAAATTAAGTAATAACTTTGCTCTGAATTGCTGCACACTAAATTCTAATTAAATTCCTTTCTTCAGGTTTTGCAGACTATCTTCTATGCTGTTTGTTTTGTGTCTGATCTCCTGATGCCAGTAAAAGGAATTCGATTAGCAAAGTGTATAATCTTCTGCAGAGACCTGTTCTTCTCTGTTCTGGCTTTTCCTGCGTCAACTGTAAGTTTCTTTACACGTAGTAAAGTGTAAAATGTATCTTGTGAATTCATTAGTATTACCCTTTTCTAAAAAACTCACAAAAAAACCTTCAGTTACATCTGAAGCATGATCTGCTAAACAAAATATATACATTGTAATCAGCATGTTATGTGTCTCTAATCAATGTTATATACTCTGACAAAATTGCTATGCAGATTTTATAAAGTTTTACTGAGTTTAGAATTTGTACCTGAAATATCGTGTAAGTTTTAACATTTTTAATTGAAGGTACTTTGAGTCTGCTGAACATAGGCCAAATGATAGAAATGTGGTGATTTATCTACTTGCAAATTTCAACCATACTTCTTTTGGATTTGAATAATTTAGTTCTTTACATTCCCCTCCTCAGCCAGTGTCCAGCTGGTAGATAAGGTGAAAAAAGTCTGTTGGAATGGTCGTAAGTGGAAAGTTGTGGGTAAACGATGTGGAGAATTTAGGCATGGGGGAAGGTGAGTTAAAGGGACATTGTAGGCACTTTATCTTATTGAAGTGGTTATAGAGCTCGGGTAGGCAAGTTTTGTTACTCTAGATGCTTTGTTAGCATTATGGCTGTAAGAGCATTATGGGAGATGAAGTCCACAACATCTGGAGTGGCGAAGGTTACCTACCACTGCTATAGGTTCTGGAGTTGCCCGGTGCTGTCCTTCCATTCAGCATTAAACCACTATTAATGTTTTAACGCTAAGCAAGAGTCTCTAGAAGTGTCTGAACTGTTTTTTTGTTTTTTTTTAAACAAATTAATATAAAATAAGCAATATTACAATTAACATTTTCTTCTTATAAAGACCAAGATCTTTTCACACCCAATATTTTTTTGTAACATACATGCACTGATCAGCCACAACATTGAAACCACCTACCTAATAATGTGTATGCTCCCTTGCCCTGCCCAAATAGCTCAAGACATGGAGGCCACAAGACCTCTGATCGTGCTCTGTGGTATCTGGCATCAAGATATTAGCAGCAGATCCTTTAAGTCCTGCAAGTAGCAGAGTGGGGCCTCCACGGATCGGATTTGTTGTTCCAGCATGTCCCACAGATGCTCAATTAGATTGCGATCTGGGGAATTTGGAGGTCAGGGCAACACATTGAACTTTTTGTCACATTCCCCATTTTTGTAAATTTTTGCAGTGTGCCATACTACATTATCCTGCTGAAAGAGCTTCATCAGGATACACCATTGCCATGAATGGGTGTACGTGGTCTGCAACAATCTCTAGGTAGGTGGCACGTGTCAAAGTAATATCCATATGTACGCCAGGACCTAAGGTTTACCAGCAGACCACTGCCCAGAGCATGGCACTGCTGTCATTTCTTCTACAGGTAAATGGCACACAAACACCCGGCCATCCACCTGATCTAAAAGAAAATGTGATTTATCAGATCAGGCAGCTTTCTTTAATTGCTCCATAGTCCAGTTCTGATGCTTGCATACCAATTGAATTGGACAGGGCTCATTATGAACACTCTGACTGGCTTACAGCTATGCAACTCCATACGTAGCAAACTGTGTTTCACTATGTGTTCTGACACATTTCTATCATGGCCAGCATTAAGTTTTTCAGCAATTTGAGCTCCAGTAGCTCTTCTGTGTGATCAGACCAGACTGGCTTGCCTTTACTCACCACATGCATGAATGGGCCTTGGGTGCTCATAACCCTGACGCCAGTCCATCGGTTGTTCTTCCTTGCACCACTTTTGGTAGGTACTAACCACTGCATAACAGAAACACCCCACAAGACTTGCCTTTTTTTGGAAATGCTCTGACACAGTTGTCAAGCCATCACTATGTGGCTCTTGTCAAAGTATTTCACTTACCCATTTTTCCTGCTACCAATACACGAAATTCAAGAACTGACTGTTCACTTGCTGCCTATTATATCCTACCTACTGACAGGTGCCATTGTAACAACATAATCAATGTTATTCACTTTACCTGTCGATGGTTTTAAAGTTGTGGCTGATCAATGTAGAATTTTCTTACAGCTACATTTTTGGCATAATGTGTATACTTTTCAGTAAGTCCTTATTCTGGTTAGTATGTTGTCCTGGAGATCCTTGCTCAGAGTTTTTTTTTTTTTTTTTTTTTTTAAAGAGGATACATCAGTGGTTAATAAATTATTGAATGATTCTTATCCTGGGGAATTATTTTGAACAAAATGATTAGTATAGAAAAAACAAGTAGCAAGAGAGGTGAGAGCAGACAACAACTCAATTAGCCTGCCCTTCGGTGGGTCCCCGCTCAGATTTCAAGTTGGTTTTAGCTCATCTAGTGCCATTACAGAAAGAACATATTTGAAGCATTTCAAACTGGTTCCATCCGTAAGGGCAGTCAGGATCTGAAATGCCAGCAAGTTCCCTCTGTACAAGAGACACAGCATCCCCAGACGTTCTTTTTAACCTTGTAACGTATCATCAGTGAGGTATAGCCAATATCCCTCTAGGCACCGTGAGCAAGGGGTCCATGTCTGGATGTCAGGATCGGGACAGGGATCCAACACGCAGAGTACAAACAGTAGCCAGATACGTATACCGGACCTTAGAATGGCCGGACTAACGTAAGTAGTACAGTATAGAATGGTCAAAGACAAGCCGAGGTCGAGGGTAACAGAAGACAGGTAAGCGAGAGACAAGCCGAATCAAGGGTAACAGAGATAAGCAGAGTAAGGTAAACAAGCCGGGTCAAAACCAAAAGGGATAATAGAATACACAAGCACTGAGTGACTAGAACAAGCTAGAACCACGACAGGGCAATGAGCTAATGAAAGAAGCTCTGTTAAATACCCTGTTCAGAGCAGTAACCACGCCTCCAAGGCGTCCTGATTGGTCCTGCAGCCATTGACTGACAGGTTGTTCCGGGGGAGTGTCCTGATGACTACTTCCTGCCTAGATGCTGTAAAAGGCAGTCACTCCCTCGCGGCCGGCCTAGCATGACCGGATAGACCGCGGGGAAGGGAGCCATCAGACCGTCTGGATGGAGGAACAGCTAAGTCTCTACCTCTTTCGGAGGTAGAGACCACAGGTACCCTGACAGTACCCCCCCTCTCAGATACGCCCACCGGGCGGAATGAACCGGGACGAGATGGGAAGCGAGAGTGATACGCCCTGCGGAGACGGGGAGCATGAACATCCTCCTGAGGTACCCAACTCCTCTCCTCAGGACCATATCCCTTCCAATCAACCAGATATTGTACTCTCCCCCGGGAGATTCGAGAATCAATAATAGAGTTAACCTCATACTCCTCCTGACCCTCCACCTGAACGGGGCGAGGAGGGGCTATTGTGGAGGAAAATCTGTTACATATGAGTGGTTTCAGCAATGAAACGTGAAACGAGTTCGGGATGCGTAAGGTATTAGGAAGAGCTAAACGATACGCAACTGGATTGATACGGGTCAGCACCCTGTAGGGTCCAATATAACGAGGAGCGAACTTCATGGAGGGCACTTTTAAACGGATGTTCCTCGTGCTCAGCCATACCCTATCACCTGGAACAAAGACCGGAGCCGCCCTTCTACGTTTATCAGCGTGTTTCTTGACCAACATAGAGTTGTGCACAAGGATTTGTCGAGTTTGATCCCACAACTTCCTCAAATTGGCAACATGAACATCAACCGACGGCACCCCCTGGGAAGGGGAATCCGAAGGAAGAATAGACGGATGAAAACCATAATTCATGAAGAAGGGGCTTGAATGAGTAGAATCGCAAACGAGATTGTTGTGTGCAAACTCCGCCCAAGGAATCAAACCGACCCAATCATCCTGGTGTTCAGAAACAAAGCATCGTAAATATTGTTCAATTTTCTGGTTGGTACGTTCAGCAGCTCCGTTAGACTGAGGATGATAGGCAGAAGAAAAGTTTAATTTAATACCAAGTTGAGAGCAGAAGGACCTCCAAAAGCGGGAAACAAATTGGGAGCCTCTGTCCGATACAATTTGAGAGGGTATCCCATGTAGGCGAAAAATCTCCTTAGCGAATATCTCTGCCAATTCGGGAGAAGACGGGAGTTTAGGCAGGGGAATGAAGTGTGCCATCTTAGTAAACCTGTCAACCACGGTGAGGATAACAGTCTGTCTTTTAGAGATGGGTAGATCGACAATAAAGTCCATGGCCAAACAGGACCATGGTTTTTCTGGAACGTCCAAGGGTTGCAGGAATCCACATGGAAGCGTATGGGGTTGTTTGGTTTTAGTACAAACTTCACATGCAGCGATGAACTCCTCAATATCCCTCCGTAAAGCAGGCCACCAGAAGTCCTTAGAGATCAACGCGTAAGTTTTGCGAATACCAGGATGTCCCGCCATCCTGCTATTATGTAAACACTGTAAAAGTTCCAGTTGAAGAGCAGGAGGAACGAAATGACGGCCCGCAGGAGTCTGTTTAGGTGCTAGATGTTGCAACTTAATGATCTCGGCCAGTAATGGAGAATGAATCCTGAGATTCGTATTAGCAATGATATTGCATTTCGGAACTATAGAAGAAAGAACTGGTTCAGGTACAGTAGAAGGTTCATATTGGCGAGATAATGCATCGGCTTTAGAGTTTTTAGAACCAGGTCTGTAAGTCAGTACATAATTGAAGTGAGTCAGGAATAAGGACCAACGAGCTTGTCTAGAGGATAAGCGCTTAGCCTCCCCAATATAGGACAAGTTTTTGTGGTCCGTCAAAATCGTAATAGGGTGTAGGGTCCCCTCCAACAAATGTCTCCACTCCTTTAAGGCTTTAATGACTGCTAACAGTTCCCTTTCCCCGATGTCATATCTGCTCTCAGGCCCAGAAAATTTCTTAGAGAAGAAACCACAAGGGTGTAACGGTTTATCCACCCCTAACCTTTGAGACAGAACAGCCCCAACTGCTGTCTCAGAGGCATCGACCTCGAGCAAGAAAGGCAGAGTCGTATCGGGATGGACTAGAATGGGAGCCGAGGCAAAAAGTTCCTTGAGAGTCTTGAAAGCACCCAGAGCTTCCTTAGACCAGAACTTAGTATCAGCCCCTTGTTTGGTCATATTGGTAATAGGCGCAATGATAGAGGAGTATCCTTTAATGAAGCGCCTATAGTAGTTGGAAAAACCAATAAACCTTTGGATAGCCTTGAGTCCTTTGGGCAAGGGCCAGTCTAAAATAGATTGAAGTTTTACAGGATCCATTTTAAAACCCTCCCCAGAAATCACGTATCCAAGAAAGTCTACCTGAGACTGATCAAAACTGCACTTCTCCAATTTGCAATATAGACCATGTTGCAGCAGCTTGTGTAATACCTTTCTGACCTGTCTATGGTGAGTCTCAATCTCCTTAGAGTGTATTAGTATGTCGTCCAGGTAAACAATAACACAATCATGCTGAAACTCCCTAAGTACCTCATTAATCAAATCTTGAAATACTGCAGGAGCATTGCATAGTCCAAATGGCATAACAGTGTATTCGTAATGGCCATACCGGGTATTGAATGCCGTCATCCACTCGTGACCTTGCTGGATTCTCACCAAATTGTAAGCCCCTCTGAGATCTAACTTGGTGAAGATTTTGGAGCCCTTAAGACGATCAAATAACTCGGTAATCAGTGGGATAGGATAGGCATTTCTGACAGTTATTTTATTCAAGCCTCGGTAATCGATACAAGGTCTCAGCGTGCCATCCTTCTTCTTAATGAAAAAGAACCCAGCCCCGGCCGGAGAAGAAGACCTCCTGATGAATCCCTTTTCTAAATTCTCCCGAATATACTCCTCTAGAACCGAGTTTTCCTGAACAGACAAAGGATATACATGGCCCCTCGGAGGCATAGTGCCGGGTAGAAGCTTAATCTTACAGTCAAATGACCTGTGTGAAGGCAAAGAATCGGCATTCTTCTTGTCAAACACTGCCCTTAAGTCTAGGTAAAGGTCTGGTATTTGTCTTTCTGTGGACTGAGTAGGATTCTCCGGTATGTTAATATTAGCTAATGGAGAAACCTTGCACAAACACCGATCCTGGCAGCCCTGGCCCCACGAGAGTATCTCTCCTAACTCCCAATCGATAATAGGGTTATGTTTTTTCAACCATGGGTACCCCAGAACTATGGGAACGGAAGGAGACGAAATGAGCAGAAGAGATAAATTCTCCACGTGTAGGATACCCACATTTAAATTAATGGGTATGGTCTCACGAAAGATAACAGGGTCTAGTAGTGGTCTACCATCTATGGCCTCAACGGCCAAAGGTGTCTCCCTTAGCTGGGATGGGAAATTGTTCTTACTAGCAAAGGCTTGGTCGATAAAATTCTCAGCAGCACCGGAATCTATCAATGCCATAGCCCTTACTACTTCCTTCCCCCAAGTTAAGGAAACTGGTAGCAGAAGCCTGTGATCTTTATAATCAGGAGTAGAGGACAAAATAGAAACACCCAAGGCCTGTCCTCTAGAGAGACTTAGGTGCGAGCGTTTCCCGGGCGGTTAGAACAGTTCGAGAGTAAATGACCCTTGGCTCCACAATACATACACAAACCCTCTCTTCTCCTGTGCTGTCTTTCCTCCTCAGAGAGGCGGGTATACCCTATCTGCATAGGTTCAGTAAGCAAAGATATCGTGGAGTCAGGACTTGGAAC
Source organism: Pelobates fuscus (assembly GCF_036172605.1). Classification (NCBI taxonomy): domain Eukaryota; kingdom Metazoa; phylum Chordata; class Amphibia; order Anura; family Pelobatidae; genus Pelobates; species Pelobates fuscus. Next base: position 161,902,431 of record NC_086320.1, read on the forward strand.
AGCGGGAGCTAACCTAAAAGAAGGTCTCTGGTTCTTCTCTCGAGTGTTCTGTCTCTCTCTTAGACGTTCATCTATACGAGAGATGAACGAAATTAAATCCTCTAAATTCTCAGGGAGTTCTCTGGTAGCAACCTCATCAAGGATTACATCAGATAGGCCATTCAAAAATACATCCATATACGCCTGCTCATTCCACTTGATTTCTGCCGCCAGAGACCTGAACTCTAGTGCATAATCCACCAGTGTTTGGTTCTCCTGTCTCAGGCGCAACAGTAATCTGGCTGCATTAACCTTTCTACCTGGAGGGTCAAATGTTCTTCTAAAAGCAGCTACAAATGCGTTATAGTTATAAACTAATGGATTATCGTTCTCCCATAGTGGGTTGGCCCATCTCAGAGCTTTCTCAATGAGTAGGGTGATAATAAATCCTACTTTTGCCCTATCTGTAGGATAAGAGCGAGGTTGCAATTCAAAGTGGATACTAATTTGGTTTAAAAAACCACGACACTTCTCAGGAGCCCCACCATAGCGTACTGGGGGGGTAATGTGAGAAGAAACACCCACTGTGGCTACCTCTAGACCTGAACCGACAGGAGAAACAGGGGTATTACGTATCTCCTCTGGTGGGTTATTGGCACAAGCTAATAGAGCCTGTAGCGCAAGCGCCATCTGATCCATTCTGTGATCCATGGCTTCAAACCTAGGATCAGGAGCAGCCAGCAGACTGTTTGTACTTGCAGGATCCATTGGCCCTGTCGTAATGTCAGGATCGGGACAGGGATCCAACACGCAGAGTACAAACAGTAGCCAGATACGTATACCGGACCTTAGAATGGCCGGACTAACGTAAGTAGTACAGTATAGAATGGTCAAAGACAAGCCGAGGTCGAGGGTAACAGAAGACAGGTAAGCGAGAGACAAGCCGAATCAAGGGTAACAGAGATAAGCAGAGTAAGGTAAACAAGCCGGGTCAAAACCAAAAGGGATAATAGAATACACAAGCACTGAGTGACTAGAACAAGCTAGAACCACGACAGGGCAATGAGCTAATGAAAGAAGCTCTGTTAAATACCCTGTTCAGAGCAGTAACCACGCCTCCAAGGCGTCCTGATTGGTCCTGCAGCCATTGACTGACAGGTTGTTCCGGGGGAGTGTCCTGATGACTACTTCCTGCCTAGATGCTGTAAAAGGCAGTCACTCCCTCGCGGCCGGCCTAGCATGACCGGATAGACCGCGGGGAAGGGAGCCATCAGACCGTCTGGATGGAGGAACAGCTAAGTCTCTACCTCTTTCGGAGGTAGAGACCACAGGTACCCTGACACTGGATAGCCATTTAAACTTAAGGAGAGAAAAAACAAGTAGCAAGAGAGGTGAGAACAGGCAACAGCTCAATTAACCTGCCCTTTGGTGGGTCCCCGCTAAGATCTCAAGCTGGTTTTAGCTCATCCTGTGCCATTACAGAGAGAACATATTTGAAGCATATCAGACTGGTCCCACCCATACGGGCAGTCCAGACCCAAAATGCCAGCAAGTTCCCTCTGCACGAGAGATACAGCAACCCCAGACGATCGTTTCAACCTTGTAAGGTATCATCAGTGAGGTATAGCCAATATCCCTCTAGGCAATTTTATTAGTATAGTTTTATGTTAAGACAGATCATGGCAAACTAACTTAATAGCATTCTATGAAGAACTGAGCAAAAATATAGATCAGAGTGTTGCAGTGGGTGTAATCTATTTGGATTTTTGTAAGGCATTAGATATGGTTCCACAGAAACGGTAATTGGTTTAGATTAAAATTCTTGTACTTACATAGAATGTTGACTCTTTAACTATATCAGTATTATAAAATAAATAAGAGTAAATGTTTAATGGGATATTACATTCTAATAGTTGTTATAATTAATAGACTTAACACTCAGTATAGAAGAAAAATGTGTATATTATCTAAGTGGTGTCATTTTCATTTTTGTAATTTTTTTTGCTGACTGAGATGAGTGCTGGAGGCAATCTTTGGGGTTATATAATTTGAGAATGGTTTAACCCCTTAAGTAAGAGTGTGCTAGGGGACCTCATGGCACCAAACATCTTCATTTAGATGAAGTTGTTGTGGTGTTGTGGTTCCTTCAAAGATTTTTAAGTACGTACTAACAAATACGTAAATATGTTTAACTATGAGACATTTATGGGTTACTAATATTTTGATCTTAAGACTCCAGATCATCTTTTACTTTTATTTCTTTAAGCATTGCTTCATCTCATGTTTACCGCTGAACTCTCTACCACTGCAAGGTTTAGTGTAGTGACAGCAAAGCAGTTTGTGTATGCACAGTGTGGTTTTATAGGAATATTCTTATATTGTGCTTGCTGAGTTGTGTAGAGCAATTAAACTAAGGGCATATGACTTTTAGAATTGTGTTTATTTATGTTAATGTGCAGGGAACTCCAGTGCAATACAATTAGTTTTTAACTTAACTCTGATTAATATGGAAAACATTGCCAGGAACCTTTTTTTTTTTTTTACTATTAGGTTTAGTGGGTAGAAGTTATAGACAAATAAACAGAGGCAGACAGACAAAGAGACAGGCAGACAGATAGATTGATTGTATGCTAAGTAACACTCCTTTGCAGAATTAGAATGTTCATGTATCTGCTGTTTAAAGGACCACTAAAGTCACACAGGCCACTTAATCTCAATGTCTTGAGATGCATTGGATGAATGAACAGCACTTGACGTGCATGCGCAAACAGCCCCCAGTGCTCTCATATGACGAGCATTGGATTGGATCATAGCCAGAAGATGTCATGCCTCCTTTCTGGAAAAAGTGAGTGGGTAGATTTGCCTACATGTAAGTAGGCACAGGAGCACTATAGCAATAGAATTACAGGTTTGGAACGCCTATAGTGTTCTTTTAAGTCTAATTGATTAATTGATTTAAATTTTTTTGTGTGTGTTTCTGCAGTTTGTGTTTTTATCGTTTTGGGCACTGTACTCCTATGACAGAGAGCTGGTCTATCCTGAAGGTCTTGATTTGATAATTCCACCATGGCTTAATCATGCTGTAGTAAGTAAAACACATGTTTTTCTAAATAGTTTTCATTTCATGTTTTTGTAGAATTGAGTAGCAATACTAATATCCTTCTATTTAATTTAATTGAATTATTAAACTTGCCCTATGATTCCTACATTTAGAGTGGGGTGGAACTGCATATATATTTTTAACATTTGTTGAGCATATACATTTGCAGAAAATACATAGATATTAAAGCCTACTCTAGTTATTCATTAAATTGAAATTTATGCAGAAGTGACAAGAGAATGACATATTTAAGAATGAAAATAGTAATATTAGAGACCTGTTCACGTTATCTATTTATCTATTTTGTTTTACAATTTGCTGTGCCTTCTGGGGAATTCCACACTCACTGCCTTTGAGAATCACAAACAGGGCTATTTACAGAATCCAAAGTGAATTTAACTTTTAAAGCCACAGTAGCCGAACTAAGAGAATTTTTACAGTTTAGTTATTTTCATCTAAAATTTCAAATTCACTTTGTGTTCACCTTGATTTCTCATTTTAGTAAATAACCATGACAATGCAGAAACATGCTAATGGATATTGAATAAATCTATATATTTCAGGTTACAGATCACTGCTACATAGGGTATACTTGGGTTAGATAAGTATTTAGGCTATTCAACATTGTGTAGGTCCACTGTTTCCAATGTAGTGCCCACTTTACTAGGCTCTGAAACATTTGGTATCAATTACTCGACATGGTATTTGGTATGGTATGTGTTACAGAGATATTTATAGTCTGGGCCTGCCTGCATATTACAGTACCCAATAATAAAGTACCAGATATTTTTGGTGTAATTTGCATAATTTAAGGTATATATATATATATATATATATATATATATATATATATATATATATATATATATCTTAAAGGAACTCTAAAGACACCAGAGCCACTTGAAGTCAATTAAGTGGTTTAGGTGCAGTGCCTCTATCATTTTAACCGTGCAACTAAAATACGTTGTAGTTTTGTAGAAACTGCATATAGTGGCACATCATAATGTAAGGAATACATGCTTGTATTCCAAACACTTTAGTGTTCCTTTAAACAAATGAATAAGTGGATGCAAAAATATAATATTCTTACCAACCTTAACATAAATCAGTCACCTCAGTTACCTTTCATTGAAAATGACATGGGCATATTATTAAAGGACCACTCTAGGCACCCAGGCCAGACCACTTCAGCTTAATGAGGTGGTCTGGGTGCCAGGTCCTTCTAGGATTAACCCTTTTTTTTTTTATAAACATAGCAGTTTCAGAGAAACTGCTATGTTTATACTGAGGGTTAATCCAGCCTCCAAAACCTCTAGTGGCTGTCTCATTGACAGCCGCTAGAGGCGCTTGCGTGCTCTCACTGTGAAAATCACAGTGAGAGCACGCAAGCGACCGACTGAATGCGAGCGCGGCTCCTGCCGCGCATGCACATTCAGCCGATGACGTCGCAAGGAAGAAGGAGAGGAGGAGGAAAGCTCCCCGCCCGGCGCTGGAGAAAGAGGTAAGTTTAACCCCTTCCTCCCCCCAGAGCCCGGCGGGAGTGGGTCCCTGAGGGTGGGGGCACCCTCAGGGCACTATAGTGCCAGGAAAACGAGTATGTTTTCCTGGCACTATAGTGGTCCTTTAATGTTTGTGGTACAACTTTTACTTTATAGAAATACCCATGTGGTTTAATTTATTGCTTTTTATCATCATCTATAAAAATCTAATTTTTGTTTATTGGCCTGAGCAATTTGCACATAACACATGAAGTTCCAAAGGTAGCTAAAGCACTGCATATACAATCTGTATCTGACTTAAGTGGGAACTCTCTCTACTCCACAACTAATAAGATTAATTCCTTTTGCCCCATGACTCCAGGCAGTGATGCATTGTACCCATTGTTGTCCCAGAAGCTTTCTCTGTGCCTCAGCCTGTTTGTGAAGATGTATTCAATATGGATGATATTTCCAGTTTATAAATGCATGTGTGGATGGTACATGATACACAGGTGCAAAGTACAGTTAGAAAGACCAGTCAAGCTCCTGATCTTTAGAGCACAATACTCCAGAATTACAAATTAATTTAATTTTATAATTAGGCCCATGGTAATCTAGAGCTCCAGGCCAGCACTCTAATTAGCACCAGGTTGAAAAGGCATTTGCCTTGGACGGCACTTTCAGTGGGCGGCAAAAAAAGAGGGGACATTGGGCTGCTGGGTGAGGGGGGGACAGGGGCTGCTGGGTGAGAGGTGGGGCAAGGGCTGCTGGGTGAGAGGTGGGCACAGTGGTAAAAAATACTGCGACGGCTATAATGCCTTAATCATGCATAATAAGTACAAGCATACACTGGGTATACATACCCTTTAAATCAATCAATTAACAGATCACATGGTAACTTTCACATGGTAACATGGTAAGTTTGATAAGAGCAGTCTAAGTAGTGTGGAGGGCGGAAGCCAGATTGAAGAGGATCAAGGAGAGAGTTGGAATTGAGGATGTGAGAAGCACGGCAAAGACAAGTCTTTCCATAAGCTTTGAGAAAAAAAGGGAGCAGGGATATGGGACGATAGTTAGATGGGGAGGATGGGTTGAGAGATTTTTCAGGATAGGTACTACAGTGGCATGTTTAAGGTCAGCAGGGACAACGCCAAAAGAGAGAGAGAGAGAGCAGTTGAAGATGTGTTAAGGAAGGCACAAGACAAGGGGATAGAGATCTGATAAGGTGAGATGGGACAGGATCAAGCGGGCAAGTGGTGAGGTGAGAGGAAAGGAGAAGCGCCGTCACCTCTTGTTCATTAGCTGGGGAGAAAGTCTAAAGGGTAGGAAAGGCATGATCTACGTGTGGTTGAGAAAGAGAAAGTCAGGGTGGGAAGAATTCCTTACTTACCTGTTAAATCTTCTAGGTAAAGTAGCATGCAAAGCTAGTTTGAGGGGTGGCCACAGCAGGGCGAAGAAGAGAGTTAAAGTTGTCAAAGAGACGCCTGGGATTCCGGGAGCATGAAATAATGAGAGAGGAAAAGTATGACTGTTTGGCGAGGGCAAGGGCTGTGCTCTATGAACCTAATATGAATCTATAATGGAGAAAGTCTGCAGGGCTGCCATCAGAAATTTTGGGGCCCCTGACACAGCTCAAGGTCTGGGCCCCCTGGCGCCTGCAACCGAGTCCCCCCCCCCCCCCCGAGTCCGCCCACAGGGATGCAGTGTCTGCAGGGCCGGTGCAAGGATTTTTGCCGCCCTAGGCAAAAGTAAAGTTTGCCGCCCCCCCATGTGACATCACAGTGCCCCACCCATATGATCTGCCATGTTAACTAACACAGTGCTGCAGTGCCGCCGTGTTTACAATAAAAGGCCTGCAGGGACAGGCTATAGACACCAGAACCACTACATTAAGCTGCAGTGGTTCTGGGGACTATAGTGTCCCTTTAATGTGAGGTAAATTAAAGATTAGTGCCACGACTAATATACTAGATTGCCTACTTACAACCAGATGAGGATGATGATGGGCTTCAGCTGCCGTCTGGCTCCACTGGTCTGGTGTAGAACAGGCTCTCTAGAGGCGGTTTGTAACTGTGGTCACAAAAATCAATGCTCTGGGAGAACGGGAAGCAGCTCCATTTTTTGAGGGCCCTTTACACAGCTCAAGGTCTGGGTCCCAGGGTCCACCTTCATGTTCCACGAATGAGTTTGTTCACAGGGGTGTGTGGGGGGGGATGTCCTGATGTGTGTAAGGAATGCATTGTGTGAATCTGTGTTTGTATGTGTAAGGGCTGCAAGGTGAGTTTGTGTATGTATGGGATGCAGTGTGTGTGTCTGTAAGGGATGCCCTGAGTGTGTGGAAGGGGTGCATTGTGTGTTGCTGTGTGTAAGGGATGCATTGCTTGTGTATGTGTGTCTGTGTGTAATGCATTGTGTGTTTTTCTGTGTGCAAGGGGTGCATTGTGTGTGTGTGTGATGGATGTCAATCTCTCCCCCTACCCCCGTCAATTTCCTTCTTCTCCCCCCTCCAATTTCCTTCTTCTCCCCCTCCCTCTCATTGCCTTCTCCCCCCTCCAATTTCCTTCCTTCTCCCCCCCTCCAATTTCCTTCCTTCCCCCTCCCTCAAATTTCCTTCCTCTCCCCCTCCCTCAAATTTCCTTCCTCTCCCCCTCCCTCACATTTCCTTCCTCTCCCCCCCTCACATTTCCTTCCTCTCCCCCCTCCCTCAAATTTCCTTCCTCTCCCCCCTCCCTCACATTTCCTTCCTCTCCCCCTCCCTCAAATTTCCTCCCTTCCTCTCCCCCCCTCAAATTTCCTCCCTTCCTCTCCCCCCTCAAATTTCCTCCCTTCCTCTCCCCCCTCAAATTCCTACCTCTCCCTCCCCTCCCTCAAATTTCCTTCCTCTCCCCCCCAAATTTCCTACCTTCCTTTCCCCCCTCAAATGTCCTCCCTTCCTCTCCCCCCTCAAATGTCCTCCCTTCCTCTCCCCCCCTCAAATGTCCTCCCTTCCTCTCCCCCCCCTCATATGTCCTCCCTTCCTCTCCCCCTCCCTCAAATTTCCTCCCTCCCTTTCCCCCCACTCATTCAAATCCCCCCACCCCCACTCCCCCCCACTCATTCATATTTCCTCCCTCCCCCCCCTCAAATTTCCTCCCTTCCCTCTCCCCCACTCATTCAAATCCCCCCCTCCCTCAAATTTCCTCCCTCTCCCCCCCACTCATTCATATTTCCTCCCTCAAATTTCCTCCCTTCCCTCTCCCCCCCACCCCCACCCCCACTCACTCAAATTTCCTGACACCCGGCGGGCGCGCGAGGGAGCACTCTCCTCTGAGTGCTTCCTCTTCAGCTCCCTCGCGCGCCGCGTACTGATGCCGGAGCCGGAAGATGACGTCATCTTCCGGCTCCGGCATCAGTATGGTGCGCGAGGGAGCTGAAGAGGAAGCACTCAGAGGAGAGTGCTCCCTCGCGCGCCCGCCGGGTGTCAGCAGGGCCAGCCTCTGGGGGGCCCTGAGGTGACCGGCTGCTGGGCCCCCCAGGAGAAGAGGCTGGCCCAGTGGGAACATACCGGGTCGCAGGGCCCCCTGCGACCCGGTATGTTCCCACTGAATGTAGGGCCCGGACGACCTGAGCAGTCCGGGCCCCCCAGGACCGCCGGGCCCATGACAACCGTTGCGGTTGTCATGCCCTGATGGCGGCCCTGAAAGTCTGACTGGGTGCGAGACTTCCTCCAGCACAACGGGAGCATCTTTGCAGGTAGCGTGTTGATTTAGTATGCCACAATTGGGGGGGTGTCCTCCTCGAGGTGCATGTTTGGAGCGGGGCTGCAGCGCTCAAGGCAGAGGTGAGGGTAGTGTTATATGTGAAGTGGCCAGTGAGGGACAGGAGAGCGAACAGATGGATAGGAGTTATGAATCAATATCAGCTGTCAGCTGCTGGAGGTCAATAGAATTAAGGTTCCTCCAGAGTTGAGGGGGGTTAGGCTGAGGTTGTTGGGTGGTCAGAGAGGGGAAATGGAGTGTTGGAGATATTAGACACTGTACACGGATAAGAGAAAATGAGGTCGAGGGTATTGCCAGCTACATGGGTTGGAGAATTAGCCCACTGTGATAGCCCAAGGGAGAAAGTAATTAAAAGTAGTTTAGAGGCTGCTGAGGTCAGGGGTGGGTTAATGGGAATATTGAAGTACCTGAGAAATAGGAATGGTATGTTAGAGGAGAGGAAGTAGGGTAGCAAGGCAGCAAAGATGTCAAGGAAGAGGAGAGGGGAACCAGGAGGGAGATAAATAACATCAATGTTAGCAAAAAAAGGGTTTAAAAAAGGCAAATTGAATGGATTTCAAATGATGAGAAAGAGAGGGAAGGTGGGGCGGGGGGTAAAGGTTTGAAGGAGCACAGAGCCGAGAGTAGAAACCCTACTCCACCACCTTTACATTCAGAGTGTCTTGGGTTGTGGGTAAGTTGAAGGCCACCAAAAGATAAAGATGCAAGGGTAGCAGTGTCAGAGGGGGAGAGCCATGTTTCTGTTAAGGCTAGTAAGTCTATGGAATGAGAGATGAAGAGGTTGTGGACAGCAGTGGATACCTCTGCTTAGGCTTTTCTGCGGTGCCTGGTTGCTTTTGAGTTCTGGGAGTTACTAAGCAATGCGGTTATTTGGGGCCCAGTCTGAAATATAAAGTCAGAAAAGACAACAAAAAAACCCAACAAAAAACACCATTATGGGTAGGGAGACATGAAGGTTTTTTTTTAGGTAATTAGAGATGAAAAACCAGAGGATAGGTGAAAGTCATAAACACTGAACATACATTTACAAGACTATCAGTGAAACAGTAACAAGAGCAAAACAAACAATTAACAAAAAAGTCATAAAGAATTAACATAAAATAACAAGACTATGAGTGCACCAACTTTAACAAAACAGAAGATCAGGATGGGAGAAATAATGTTTATAAATTAAGCAGTGAGACTATAGAGAGGGAAGTGGAATGGAACACAATTTTAAATTAAGAAAAAAAAGGGAAACAATAAGTAGTACATGCAATTCTTGAATAGATCTTCCAGAGATGATACCTCTGCTTAGGCTTTTCTGCAGGGCTTGGTTGATTGTGAGTACTGGGTGTTGATAATCAATGCTGTTATTTGGGGCCCAGTCTCCTCTGCTTAGGCTTTTCTGCAGTGCCTGGTTGCTTTTGAGTTCTGGGGACTCAATGGCTGGCTGGCCACTTTGGGACCACCCGGGGCTGGCATCTGCCTATTTTATTGGCGGTTAGGGATTGCTATCCCCTAAGCCAAGCATGTCAAACTCAAAGCTTAACATGAGCCAAATAAACAAGGTTTAAGTTTATGTGGGCCGCAAAAAAACAACAACTTCTGTTTTCATAGAAACGTAGGTTTATTTTGAAAAGTACAGTTTAAAAACAGTTGCCTAACTGACACTGGACGTCCTCATAGGGGTTCAAAGCAAAAAAAATCAGCAAATTTTTTTTAAGGTGACATGCATTTGCATATAACCAATGTTTCAGTCCAACTACCTTGACATATTAAGAAAATGTTGGTAATGGGTCTGAAATGGTGAATGCATGCTGTCGCACAGATGAAAAAACAAATGGCATTATTTTGTTGATTTTGAAGTCATATGAGTGTGCTGTGCATTTTGGCAAACTTGATGATCTCCCATAGGGAAGCATCGGAAGTTTATTGTGCATATGTGGCAAAAAGCAACGAGCAATCAGCATCTCCATGAGAAGTGTTCAGTGCCTCCATGGAGACCCAATCTTATACACTGCCCCCCCACATTCTAATACACTGTCCACAAATCCAATACACTGACCCCAAATCCCTCCCCTCTTATACACTGCTCCCCTCACTCCACTGTAATTGAATATACTGCCCCCACTTCCACCACTCTACTTTAATACACTGCCCCTCTCCCCCAAATTAATACACTAGCCCCCTTCCCACCACTCTAATACACTGCCCACGCCCTCCCCTAGTTTAATATACTATCCCCCTCCCTCCCACAAATGTATATACTGCCTCCCCATTTAATACACGGGTTCCCTCCCTCCCTCAAATTAATACACTGCCCTCCCTCCCCAATTTAACACACTACAAAAGGAAGGTCACCCAAGCCCTTCTTCCCCTGCCTTAAGATGAGCCACCCGTTCTCCAGTTCCAGCCCTGTTTTTCTATGCTCAAGCAGGCCAGATGCTCCTCTGACACTATGAGCAGGAGGGAAGGGGGAGTGGCTGGCCTGCTCTGCAGACTCTGTGCTCTTTAGCCGCGGGAGCATGCGATCATCCATGGGAGGGAAGACAAGAATCAGTCACAACCAAAGCACAAAGCGGTCCCAGGGAAGGCAGACTGCAAAGATAATCATTGTGGGCCGCAAGTTTGACATGCTTGCCCTAAGCTCTTCCTCCCCTGATCTGACGGAATATGACGTCACTCCGGCTCCCGGCATCGCAGAGCAGAGCAGAAAGATCTGAGCTCCCTTGCCACCTGCATTGACCGCCTGCCAGGCAGTGAAATTACCCCGCTGGACCCTAGGGAAATAGAGAATCCACTCCAGCACTCCCAAAGGTAGGGAGGCTTGAGTGGATGGAAATAAAAAAATAAAGTGAGTATCACTGTGTGTGTCTGTCAGTGAGAGTGTATGTGTGCTTGTTAGTGAGAGTGTATGTGTGTCTGTCAATGAGTGTGTATGTATGTCTGTCAGTGTATGTGCATGTCGGTCAATGTGTGTGTGTGTCTGTCACTGAGTGTGTGTGTCCGTCAGGGAATATGTATGTGTGTGTCAGTCAGTGAGTGTACATGTGTGTCTGTCAGTGGGTGTGTATCTATCAATGAGTTTGTGTAACTGTGAGTGTGTATGTCTGTGAATGTGTGCATGTGTCTGTCAGTGAGTGTGTCTGTGTCTCCCACTGAAAGTGTATGTTGGTTAAACAGTGTGTGTGCCAATGACTGTGTATCGGTCAGGTATTGTATGTCAGTGTATGCATCATTGAGGGAGTCTGTCTGTCAGTCAAAGAGTGTGTTGGTCTTAAACGGGAAGAGGTGGGGCCTTGACATGAGGAGTAGGGCAAATTTAGATTGGGGGGTGCCTGGGTTTCGTTATGCGTAGGGCAGCACAAAACCAAAATACACCACTTCTCCAGGCCCATAAAACCCCTGATGCAGCTTTGTTAGCTTCCCAACCTTCTTCTGGCAAACAACCCTTCACATTCTAGGAAAAACTGTTTCTTGACCCAAGTTCTCTATCTAACTGCCTTCCTATCGGCTTTCTCCTAACCTCAATGCTTTTTGAACAGTTCAATCAAATGTGAGTGAAATAATTAAAAAACAAATACATATCAATCTACTGCAATCATCACTTCTTTGCTTCTTTATATTTTGAACTTCATATTACATTTATTGAATTGTTGATTAGAACCAGTATAAAGTTTTGGTTTGTTTTTGTAAACATGCAGAGGACGACTTTGAAAGCTCAAACTGAAACTGCTGATGGATTGAGGCATGGCATATACGCACTAGAATAATTATTTATGGATTTTATTCAAGTATAATTTCCCTTTTAGCTATGTACTTATGGCCCATAGGGATTATCAATAATACATTATCATTTTCCTTAAAGTCTATAGCAAAAAAATTATTCTCTAGTGCTGGGCAGATTTGAGTCAGTATTATAATAATCTTTCGGCATAGACAGACAACGCCTCTCTTGTTGTCTGAATGAAGGTATATTTAGTGTTTCGTTTCCTTAATACACAGACAGGGTTATGCTGGGTTAAACCTATCAGTCACTTGAAATCCTTCAGGTCAATATACTTCAAATAACTGAAACCACAATATATACTCTTGTGTTTCCAGCTGTAATCTCAACAGCACATAATAGAGCTGTTCTCGAGTATATCCTAGTTTCAATATGGGGGATCAATCAGTAGCTCTCATTATCTATCAATGCACATAATGGTATATCCTTAAAATCTAGCATCTATCTATGCACGAAGGGAAAATAAATGATGATAAACCAATTTAAGAGACACAAATCTTTAATACCTTATTAGGTATTTTTTTCACCTTAGCAAAGCCCTTGTCTCTAAATAGTATAAGAAAAAGGAAAGAGTAAAGCATATGGTAAAAACAAAAACTGTAAAATATAGAATACTAGTACTAAAATTCAGCTTTCTCAGATGATCACTAAAGGAGGTTAAAATATGCAATAAATAAAAATAAATAAAATTCAGCATCACAAAAGAAAAATGTACTGAAATTCTCATCTAGTGACAAGAGGGAGATTAATAATATACAAGTGCAATGAATTGATCCATCAGTGCAATGTAACTGGTTGGATAGAATTTTATCCAACCACAATACAGCTGTTAGCATACTTGCAGGAAATGTTATGAGAATGAGTTACCCCAATTTACTTTAATGCATTGGGACAGGGGCAATAAAATGAATGCATATACATATCTTAAACCTCCAGTGGGCACAAACATTACAAATCGAATCCTCAAAACTTCAGTTTAACCTGTAGTGATTTAACAATTGGTCTCCTTTATCCCTATATCTTATATGAAAGAGGAGAGAGGTTAATCATATGGAGTGAGACTATACCTCACACATTCCTTTCCTTAAAGGGACCCTCCAGGCACCCAGACCACTTCTGCCCGTTAGAGTGGTCGGGGTGCCAACTCCCACTACCCTTAACCCTGCAAATGTGTAATTATTGCAGTATTCATAAACTGCAATATTTACCTTGCAGTGTTAATTCCTCCTCTAGTGGCTGTCTACAATGCAGAATGCAGAAGAGCTGAAGGCCGCTATTGAAGCATCATGGTCTTCCATAACACCTCAGCAGTGCCACAGGCTGATAGCTTCCATGCCACGCTGCATTGAGGCAGTAATTGCTGCAAAAGGGGCCCAAACCAAGTACTGAGTCCATATGCATGCTTATACTTTTCAGAGGTCCGATATTGTTCTATGTACACTCCTTGTTTTATTGATTGCATGTAATATTTTATTGATTGCATGTAATATTCTAATTTACTGAGATTGTGGATTTGGGATTTTCATGAGCTGTAAGCCATAATCATCGCATTTATTACAAATCACGGCTTTGCATGTAAAGGCCCCAGGGAGAGTGCGCAGCTTAGCGGACAGGGGCACATGTATGAGTGTGGGATGGATAAAGTATGATTGGCTATATGCTACATGGGGGAGTGTGAGATGTGAGGAAGTGGGTGGTAACAGATTAGACTGACCTCAGTGCCACTTAGGAGCCGGGCCAGCAACAAGTTTTCCTGCCTCCTCCTGTTGCTGGGCTTGCTGGATTTTCTGCCTGGGGCCCTGGATGCTGGATCCTGGATCCTGGTTTTACAGCCATCCTGTGTGCTCTCAGGGCTGGTACTGGTGCTGCTGCAGACGGTGGCCTCCTCCTTCCCCAGCAGCCTGGCAGTGAGGCTCCCCTCCCCAGCGGTCTGGTCCCCCCTGTGGCACGTTCCATGGACACACTGCCTGTGTCTCTCTCCCTGGACTCCCTCCATGGGTCTCCCTCCATGGTCACCCTTCGTGGCTCTCTCCCTTTCTGGGCTCTGTGTGCCCCAACTCTCCTCCTCGGGGCCGGTATAGGATCTGCAGCCCGGGCCCGAGGCTTCAACTGGGCCACGCACCTGGACCACGTGGCGCACGGCCGTCTCCGCGCCCGGTCCTTCCGCCGACCCTGGTGTCCGGGCGGCGGCATCTGCTGTGGACCACGCCCCCCCCTGGAGGTAATGGGGGGGCGGAAACTCGGCGATTGACCCGGGCGGCGTGTGGGATGCCACCCGGGGTCCTCCCCTCTTGGCCGGCAGTGGTAAGTGGGCCCCCTGCGGGGCGTACGGGGTGGCTCTCGGCCGCTGCCGCCGGGTGGGGAGGGGTCCTGGATCCCCCTCAGGGGCTATACTTGCTCCCTGCCCCTCCCCTCTCTCGGGGTCCGCGGGCGGTGTGTGCTCCCTGTCCCTCCATCCCCCTCCCCTCTATTATTAGTGTGTCCCCCCCTTTATTATTACTGTCCTCCCCTTTATTATTACTGTCCTCCCCTCTATTATTAGTGTCCCCCCCTTTATTATTACTGTCCTCCCCTTTATTATTACTGTCCTCCCCTCTATTATTAGTGTGTCCCCCCTTTTATTATTACTGTCCTCCCCTTTATTATTGTGTGCCCCCCTTTATTATTACTGTGACCCCCCTCTATTATTGTGCTCCTTCTCTTTCTTTATTGTCTTCCCCCCTTTTTTATTTTTTCCCACCTCTTTCTTTATTGTCCTCCCCCCTCCTCCTTGCTGACCTTCTTTGCCCTCCCCCCTCTCCCCCTCCCCCCACCCCCACTCTCCTTACCTGTCTCGGCAGCCTCCTGTCCTGGAGCGTTGGCTCTTCAGCTCTCCACTGCTGCTTCAGGCATTGGGTGCAGTTGCCAGATCCGTCCAGCAGGTGGCGTTTGAAGCTCCAGTTGCTATGGGAACTGCGCTGCAGGTGATGGACTCCTCTTTTCAAGTTGCTGTCTCTTCTATGGTGCCGCCAGCGGTTCCTGGGGTGCCGTCAGGTGAGTCATGTTTTCCTGCGCTGGTTGGGGCGCCTGTGCTAGGCTGGTTCATGTTGGGTTTATTTATTAAAAATAAAATGAATAATAATAATTTTCTAAAACCTAAACACGAATTTTTTTTTTACAAAAATAAATAAATAATCAAAGAGTAACGATCAGCCGCGCTCAGTGTAGTACTCTCCTGGTGTGACGGTGCGTCCACCGGTGGGTTGGGGAGCAGTGCGCTCGGTCCTCAGCGCGGCAATTGGAGGGGAGTTGGGCCTTTTCCTCATTGGTAGCTGCGCCCCCCCTCTCCCCTGCGCACTCGCGCAAGATATTCCCCTTTGGCCCTGGGGGGGGGATGCTCTTCCCTTGGGGCACAAGGGGGGGTAGGACTCGGGCGGCGATGATGTATAGTTCCGTTATGGGAAATTCCTAATACATTGGGAATTGGGTTTGGGGTTTGCTATTTTTGAGAGCATGGTTGGGGAGCGGGCTGCACTGCGTGGCGCTGTTTTGTTACCAGGACACCACTTGGGCTGCATGTCATACTTATGGTGGCCTGGGTTGGTGGTGCTATGAAAAACATTTCATCAGCGCCTCGCGGTTTTGCCCTCTGTAGCATGGGATCAGATGGGCTTCGGCCCCTGGCTCTCCATCGTAACCCGCCCGGCAGCGCGTAAAGGGGGTTTGTCCTACTTTCCTGGGGGGGGGGGCGGCTCCGCCCCAGCGGCCTCGCAGCAACGGCCAGGTTGTTGCAGGGAGTTGAACGTCGGGCGATGTAAGTAGGGTGGGTCATGCTGTTTTAAGCTCAAATTCTCCCATCGTTGAGGGGGCTCACTCTGCCTCCTGCTGGTTCAAGAGGGGTAAGTACGGGAAAAAAAAGGGTCGTGGGGGCACAGGGCGGCGACGCCAGTGCTCGTAAGCGCGATGCGCCCATGGCTCAACCACTACTGGAATTGGCAGGCCATGGGGCTCCTGCTGGAGGGGGTCACCTGAGGCTTTGGGATCCCTTTCTCGGAGCGCCTGGCTTCGGGGCGGTGTGGACCTTGACGGAAAGGTTAAATTAACTTTGTATGTATAGATTGGTGAAAGTCGAGACAGGGGATATGTGATAGACAATTTAAATACTTAAAGGGAATCAATACAGTAGGGAGGAGACTATGTTTAACAGAAGTAAAACTTCCGCAATAAGAATACATAGTCTTAAATTAGAGGGGCGAAGGTTTCCCAATCATACCCGGATGTATTACGTTAACGGAAGGGTAGTGGATGCGTGGACTAGCCTTTCGGCTGAAGTAGTAGAGGAGTGTAAGTGGGTGTGGGATATGCGTAGGGCTGTCCTACCTATAAGATAAGTCCAGGGACTAATGTCAGTGGTTAGAAAATTGGGCTGACTGGATGGGCCGAATGGTCCTTATCTGCCGTCACATTCTATGTTCTGTTTCTAAGTCTGTATTTGACTTCCCGCAGATGGTGCTGGATAAGCTCCTGCGGGAGGTAGCTTTGGGGTGGTTCGCGGGGTCAGTTGAGGCCCCGTCGCTCCCCAAGTTGCAGGTCCCCCTTGGGCCTGGTGCCCAAGTGGGAGGCAGGGGATTTTCGTCTGTTCATCATTTGCCCTGCCCTTAAGGGGTATTGGTGAAAGATGTCGGGCGTCCTAGGCATTCTTCGATGCTGCAGTACGCATGGTCGGGGCAGTGGCTTTGCTAACGAAGGCCGAGGTCGGAGCCGCGTTTCGCTTGTTGCCAGTTCATATGGATTGTCATCAACTCCTGGGTATTATGTGGATACGTGCTTTCCGATGGGTTGTTCATATCCTGCTTTTACGATGAGTGCGTCAGCACTTTCCTGGAGTGGGTGGTGTGGCAGGAGGCAAGGATTGGCTCGTTGCTGCGTTACCTTGATGGCTTTTGTCTGTGGGCCTTCGCTGATTTGTCGACTCTTGCTCGACTCGGTGGAACTTTGGGGTCCTCTTGGAGCACGATAAGACAGTGGGGCCCAGTGACGTGCCTTAGCTCCTTGGGTATCGAAATTGACTCTGTGGCCATGGAGTGCTGGCTGCCGCAGGATAAGGTTGAGAGGGTGTGGTGATGGCCAGGGTTCTGAGGAAGATGCAGCTGTGCAAGCTGCAGTCTTTGCTAGGGAGGTTGATCTTCCACTGCCGGATCAGGCCCATGGGGCAATTGCCCCGCAGGCGCCTGGTGGCCGCTACTACCGGGACCGCAGTATTTTATCCGGCTCTGGAGGTCTGGGTTTTCTTCCTGACAGAGTATATTGGAAGGTCATCTTGGCAGGCGCCGGAGGTGTCCAGTTCGGACTTGCCCCTCTATACGGACGCGGCTGACTCTGTCTGGTTGGGGCGATTCTGGGATCGTGCTGGTGTGCTGACATGGTCGGCGGCGTGGTCTGCCTCTGACTTGACCAGGAATCTTGCCTTCCTGGAGCTTTTCCATTGTGGTGGCATTGGATTTGTGGGGTCAGGAGCTACAGGACCATCGGGCCGTTATTCACCATGCCAACCTCGGGGTTGTCCAGGTGATTAGCCAGCTCTCGGCCTCCCTTTTCTCTTTTGACAAGTCCCAGGGTTGGGTGGCTGTCGCCACGGGGTTTCTGGTATGGCATGCGGTGTAGGACCCATGCAGGGGTCGGTTTCTGTGGATCGAAAGAGGCTGGTTTTGGGGGCCCTATGGGCACAATTGTGCCAGGTGCTCCCGGAGGAATGCCTCGTCGTTCTTCATTTCTTTGGGGCCATGAGGATTGGGTTACTGATGGGTCCGAACTGGTCAGCCGGTAGGGGAGGATTCTGTTTGCGGATGTCCGGGATGGTCAGGACCTGGTGTCCTTCAAGACTCGCCCATACAAGACCGACATCCTTTGCAGGGGCAGGTGGGTCCCGCTGGCCGCGGTCCCAGGATTGGACGCCTGTCTGGTCTGGGCGATCAGGGAGTCCACGGTACGGCCATACCTGGCTGTCCCAATCATGGTATACGAGGAGGGGAACTTCCTCTCCCATTTCAATTTGTTTGGCGGTCATTCTTTCCGCATTGGCGCTGCGACGGAGGCCTCTCGGCTGGGTATGTTGAATTGGGATGTGCAGAGGATAGGAAGGTGGGACTCTAGGACATTTGTTCCAGTGTGCGGGACGCTGTTTTGCTCCGTTGATTGTTTTTTCCTTCTCGGGGCGGATGATTGAGTACTCGACGGTGGAGGTTCGGTGGTTCAGCGCCGGGGGGACATGAAGTGGGTCTGGCTCCTCCCAGAGGTGGTCAGGTTCTCTTGCTAGCGGGGGGGTGTCATTGGTTCTGGTCATTCCCCCTGGGGGGGTACTGACCTGGGGACGGTGCCGCTTGGAGACTTGGTGGGCATAGGGAAGCAGGACTTATGTAATTTCCATTTTTTTTTTGCATGGTGTGTTCAGAGGTTGTGGCGAGGAACTATTGGCGGCAAGCATACATCTGGAGTGCGTTGGAGTGCTGCCGCGAAGGGTTCAACCGTTGGGTTTCACGGTTCGTTATAGGGGTTTTGGGGGATGCCCATTTCATCAGGTTTTGAGAAGGAGGCGGCAGATTGATTGCGGACGGTTGGGGTTCATTTGTCTGAGGTCGGGCTCGACCGATTTAATCTGGCCATTCGAGAGATGGTGGAACAGGCCCTGGTTGGTTTGTTTGGGGTCCCCCGCTGATTTTAGGCTTAAAACAGCGGGGGGTGTCCTTGCCAAATAAGGGATGGTTTGGTAGATTAGATGAAAAAGGGGGATAATGGTCGGGTCTCATCCTCCCCCTGTCTCTTATGGTGAACCTGGAGGAGGTACCAGCTTGGACGTGTCCCCACTGGGTTGTAAGTCGACCAGTGGGGAGCATTATGGTTGGGCCCCACCGAGTGGGTGGGGAGCCCTGAAAAGGAAGATGTTTTTATTATGCTGAGGGGGAGGTGAGAGCCTTGGGGAAGTTAGATTGTCAAGGACGGTTTCTTTGGTTACTGTATGACTAAATGCAAATTGTTTATGTTAATTTATGATAATTATAATTTCTTATATGTTAAAAGGAGTTATACAGTATTTGGTTGTGTTAATAAATGCTGTGGCCTGTTTTTCTCCAAGAAGTTGTCTGTCGTTATTTGAAGGGGTAAGTTATGGTTTTATGGGGGATTAAGGGAATGCTATCCAATGCCCACTACGTACATACATGCGTCTATCTCATATATTAGTTTCCCCTTTTACGTTGCATTACTGAAATAAATGAACTTGTGCACGATATTCTAATTTTTCGAGTATCACCTGTATGTGTCAATTATTAGATATCCTATAATTGTAGTTATAGGAAATATAATAGAAGAAAAACCTATAAGAGTAATTATAGGTTCTATCTACAGGGGAAATAGGAAAACAGGATTTAGGAAATATGCCCCAAAACAGGATAAAAGAAAACAGCTAAACAGAACCAGACAGAAATGATATGAATACTTAAATAGGATTGTTGTTGTACAGTCTCTTTGGTTAAGAGGTTATATAGTAGTAGCTCCTTTGTGATAGAGGCAAAGTAGATTGGAAAATAAGTAAATCCGAGGAAGGATTAATTAGATATCCACAAAGTAAATGAAAGTCCAGTGTTGATTTAAGTAAGTTGGATGTTCTGCAGGTAGTCATCAAACTTCAATGTCAAGGCCACTTGCTTTGTCGGGTGTGGCCTTTTATAGCAGAACTTGATTTCTTGTTGTACAGGTGAGAGTCGGAGGTGACCAGTGGCTAGGGAGGCCACTAGAGGTGAGAAAAACAGGTACTGGAATTTAAAGGAACGGTATAAAAAAAAGAAAATCTTGCTAGTCAGCATAGGAACCTCACAATATGCTTTATTCTCCTTCCTCCAAACATAGCGCTGATCCATTGGACCAAAAAGTTCCAGTTTTGTTTCATGCTCTACACAACAGAATCCCAAAACTTCTATGGCTTATTTATATGATTTTGGGGATATTGGAGCCACTGTTTCTTGTGCTTTTGGGTCAGTAGTGGTGTACGTCTTGGAGTTCTGGCATGGTAACCTTCTGCGTTTAGTATGCGCCTTACTGTGCTCACTGAAACCTCAGTGCCTGTTGCCACCAAGTCTTACTGCAGGTCTTTTGCAGACACTTGAGGGTTATTCACAACCTGCCTTCTCAAAAATCTGGTTGCAGCCACTGA
This sequence comes from Pelobates fuscus, assembly GCF_036172605.1. Classification (NCBI taxonomy): domain Eukaryota; kingdom Metazoa; phylum Chordata; class Amphibia; order Anura; family Pelobatidae; genus Pelobates; species Pelobates fuscus. The sequence goes on from NC_086320.1 coordinate 161,922,703, forward strand.
GAGCTTCCTTTTTCTGCCCCCGTCCAGGTAGTGTAACCACTGTTCCTTCAACTTGGAAATGTGAACTATGCTTCCATCCTTGTCTCTAGGAACATTTAGTGCCTTTGTTATCTTTTGTATTCTGTGCCTTGTTTGTGAAGGGCAATGATGTCTCCTTTTAACTTTGTGGGCACGCCTCTGACTTATATAGCCATATTTCTAACACGCAGCCAAACATGACACTCAGCAAACCCCTAACCAGTTCAGGTAATTCAAGTGTTCCAACTCAAGCACACCTGGTGCAATTAATGAAGTCCTTGATTAGTTGCATTTGGTGTGCTCGAGACAACACCTGTTTTGCATATATGTGCTGTTGTGAGTGATTCTATTCAGTGGTTTGAATAATTTTGAGACTGGAGAAGTCATTATACGTTACATTTTCAGTTGAATTTGAGGAAGCATTGGTTGTGTTGAGCTATTTCAATTGCTTTTGTTTGATTTGTTCATTGCAAACAAGTCTGTACATTTTGACAATAAACCTGATTGTGAACGGGAGGTCGAATAATTTTGATTATAACTGTATCTACTAAATAGTATTTTCTATTTATATTTTTATTTTGGGCTGTGGTGTGACCCTTTAATTGTGATAGACACTTTAGACTGTTTGTTTGAGCATAGGCCTTGTCATTGGTCAGTGTTTATTTTCCTAAGTTTGTTTCTCATTGTGTATGGTATGTATTATTTACCTCCGATATATCCCATATTTCAGCTGATTAGAGCAGTGGTTATGACTCTCTTTAGACCTGGTAAACCTAGGTAAGTGTCCTTGGGTAAGGCACCATATTATATACATCTACCTAGCTCAAATCCACATAGACTGTAAATTTGTTTGATCAGATTCCACATTATCTCTAATATGCTCTTTATATAATTGTAAAGCACCATCGTGGAATATGTTGGCACTGTATAAATGATGATAATTTTAATAATCCAGAATATGTTGGCTTTATATTTATTAATAGGGGTCATAATAATACACAATAAAAAAGTATTTCTGCTTTGATTTATACAGTTTCCTCTGTTGATGGAACCCATTTTATTATACGTTTAAACAGACTCTAAAGCAAGGCAAATGTTTGTTTATTTTGCCAGCACACAGCTGTGTTTCCACTTGCTGTATTAGAAATTTTAAACTCTCCTCATCGTTATCCAGAAAAGAAAAATGGCCTTACCTTCTTGGGAATTTGCTCCGTAACTTATTTAAGTTGGTAAGTAGTAATTTACTTCTTATACATATCTGGGATATGTTGTGTTAGCAGGGTGTCATATGGACTATTAAAGGGACTCTCACTTTTCTGGAATTTACACCATTGAATACAACATTGAAAACCTCTCACATAATGTTCCATTTTGTTTTTCATTTATACATAACATTTTGCAGATAGCATTATAATCCTGTTCGGATAAGGCAAAAACCAGAATAAACATTGTAAATAAGGCATAAACACATTGGTTTCATTTCTTCTCTTCTCTGTATGTTTTCTCTATGGTGACTGCCAGGTCCAAGGACAACGTTTATAACAATGATAGACAGGGAGCTGAGGTGGAGGATCCCAGTTACAGGATAATGGTGTATGGATTCTTATATTTAAACCAATTTTTCACACTTCACAAATAAATATTTGGTAAATATAGGGATAAGTAAACATCATATTAAAAATCATGGAAAATGGCAGTTCCCCTGTAAGGTTGACATTACATTTTCCATACCCTGCTATGCCACTTTATAAAAAATAGTACATTAAGTTCAATGTTTCACATATTTCTCTGAGGCATGGAATAGGTAAAAAAAACACTTTGTGGGCCATACTGGACGACCATCCACAAACGTATTCACTGGAACCAGCACCATTTCTTTTGTATCATACCAAAACAAGCTCCTCAGCCTATAAACAGTCTTTAACTATTAGAATCTTCAATGTAGATAAAGACTTGATTCCACTTTACTGAAGAAAACAGATGCCCCCACCCATGAGTTTATGGTACCAATGAATTGAAGAGCTGCGAGCACTAAAGGAACTCTCCCTACGGGCAGAGGGGAGGTCACAAACATACAGGACAACATGGACACACGCATCCTCGTCATTGACAAGACCAATTTCCAAGCCCTTATACAATAAGGAAGATGACTCCTAAGAGACTGTCCCTAGTAAACTTAGGGAGGGACATAGACTAACCATACCTCAGACTGGACGACTTCTCCTCGACCCATTAAACCATTTAAGAACTGGTCAAGGCTGCCTACGGCCTGACTAACCTAATCCTATGCAACGTGAGATATACACATGCCTGAACATGGTGACACACATCCTTCGAAGACAATCCCCCCCTTCTTGTCCAAAGACACTGCGGCAAGGGGTTTTGGGGAAAGGAATTAATACAACCGGAGTGACCTCCGGTACTGCTTGTGTCACATAGGATCCCTGACTTGCCAACCATTGAGACATGTCCGGGGAGGTAACCAGAGGTAACACCCCAGATGGCGAGAGGGTGGGCATTAAATGGACAGGACCCTTACAGCAAGCGTCCTTTACCCACGTAACCACATCTGACTCACAGGAATAGCAGTACACACCAATCAAGATATTGCATTTAGACTAATGATATATGAGACCTCACACCGCAGTGGTTGCTGGGGTACCCACTACATCAGCTCTCTGCAGGCTAACACATACTCAATCACCCCCCACTCCCACTCCTTTGTACCCTCATAGACAGGCGCATATATACAAACATATTAAGCACCCCCACCTCTCCGTCCCCCTCCTTTTTATTTCTTACTCTTCTCTTTCTCTTACTTCCCTTCCTCTCTTCTCTCTCACTTTTGCTTTCCCTTCCCCTGGACACCACAGCATGTGAGCATTAGTTACACTCGTTAATGTACTTATGTAACCTGTTTTAGGAGTAACATCACAATCTGTGGTGACCTATAAACTACGAGCCTTTCTTTTCAACACGGCTATCTCTAAGGTTGGAAAGATGTAACACACACCTCAGCTCGCTAACAATGTATTACACACATGGTCTCTGACTGCCGCTTAGATGAACCTAAGGTTGACGTGACATGACCCCCTCACAGGGGACTAAAGCTGAACACTCCAAATAGTCCATTGTATTAACTCTGTATTGGAGACCTGCATGTCTTAATTTAATCATTTAGGTATCTGCTTACCCAAACCTTTCTATGCATTTACTCACTGAAATAGGTACCTGCGTGTACCACACTGTTTTATGGCCACGTTTCAATGAGATTATGTTTTCTGGGTGCCTATAGTGTCCCTTTAAAGTGGTGAAAATGTTATGTTTTTAAAGTCAAAATTAAATATGAAAAATAGGAAACTGACAGATATATTGCAGGATTTTTAGAAAAAAATTGTTTTTACCAAATACAACTTTCCAGTATGCACCAAGGATCCATGTCAAGCCATTATGTGGGGTTGAAATACTGACCATAATTGTATTGAGGGAGGGGAGTTAATAAAGTCATAAGACCTTTTTGAAAACATAATTCTAAATTTTTAAAAACATTTTGCAACACCAGCCTAAAATGCTGATAATAATAATTGAGTTATTAACTAGTGAGAACTAAAGGAGGATTCAAAGTGAGTTTCACTTTAAAGGCCAAATTAGCTAAAAGTGGAAGCATAGCTAACATTTCTAACAAAGCTGTAAAGGTTTTCATTCTGGAAATATTGGTCTTTACATTAATTTTGAATTTTCACTATAGCATATCTTCCAACTCAGGTGTCCTGCGAATCGTTAAGCTTGTGGGAGGGAGGTAAATGTCATTAGAACCTCCCCAAAAGGTGAAGACCCACTCAAAATGGGGCGGTCTACCCGAGTTAATGGCAGGTCAGCTAAGAGTGAATGTAATCCCCAAAGGCAGGACACCAGGGAACTAAGGTGGGATGGCTGGACAGGACCCAAAAATTGGGACTGCCTTGTCGAATTTGGGATGGTTGGGGGATATGCTATAGTGAGTAATCCTGTCTTGTCCAGTATTCCTTTCAATATATTCTTTGAATTTACTTTTGCGAACTCTACACAGGAATTAAACATACAACATAGACAGGGTGGACATTGTTAACCACTGACATTTACTTTCCAATAAGGCATTTTTAAAAATAGTATCTTGATTTACCTGCATTTATGTTATTGTCAATCTTTATTTGTATTGAAGCATTGAGTGAGCTTTACAGAAAGAAGAAGTGGAGATATATGACTGACAGTAGATACAAGAATACAGTTTAACGTAAAATTACATATTCTCCCCGAGGAACTGCTTCATTTTATAGGTTAATGTACGTAGCTTTATATCAGTAGCAAAAACAGTTAGGTGGAGACAAGTTAGTTAGCATTAACATGAGCTTTAAGTAGCGAGTTTAGTAGACGCTTTTCTGCTCCTGAGTCTAGTAGGGCACTTTGCTTAGTAAGGTATGCATTCTGGAATATCACTCTATGTGGCATTCTTACTGGTTCTGCACAGTCCTATACTAGGTTAGAGGCAACAAGCTAGGCACATATTAGTAGTAAATAAGCTGTGCTAGAGTTACAGGCTATTCTGCATTTATATTATTAAGAAACTTGGAAGGCAGTTATGCCTGTTGGCAGGAAACCATGAGAGACTTTTCGTCAGGTTCTTTGTGAATAATTGATGACTAAGAGACGTCAATAAATTAAGAAGTACACACAAGTCTGTCTATTGCTTGCCTCCCTTGTTCTCACGGATGTAAATTAAGTGCATTGGAAAAGATAATCTAGCTAGTGTTTATCAGAGCTAGGTTAAGGATTTAAATGTAAATTATTAGGTGGGGATTCTCAAAAAGACAACATGACAGAAACCTCACAACCTTCACATAAAGGGTTTACTAAAATAATAAATTAGTAGTTAACATGCACTTGGGTCCAAATTTGATTAAAACTGCACCCCATAGCCACTTCTATAATTGGCAAACAGTGTTGTTTATGGGTTTGACCAACACTAGAGGTATTATACAAGACACTGATACTTAAGGAAGCATAGCAACAAAATACCTGATAGCCTCTATAAAAACACACTACTTTTTTTTTTTAGATATCTCTTTTAATTGTACTAAGACGAATTGAAGTGTATCTTGCTCACACATGTCATGTTGTGTTATCCATACATCCTATGTGTCCCTATTTAGGACGGACAGACCCTATTTTGGGCCCGAAACCCTTTGTCCCTCTCATTTGTCCTAACGTTGCTCTTTTACTTGGAGCTCCATATTGTTGGTGTGTCTGAGTGTATAACGGAGCTCCACAACAACAAATTTGCCCTTGACTTATTGATCTTCAGCAAGTGCCTCTATAAAAGCTGAAGTTTTAGTAGTTTGCTCTTCTGGTGCATGCATGTTCGTGTTAACACAATTCCAAGGAAGAAAGACATCAGCAAAGATCTTAGAGAAGCAATTGTTGCTGCCCATCAACCTGGGAATGGTTATAAGGCCATTTCCAAACAAATATAAGTCCATCATTCTATAGTGAGAATGATTATTCAAAAGTGGAAAACATTCAAGACAGTTGGCAATATTCCCAAAAGTGGACGTACAGAAATTAACCCCAAGGTCAGAGTGTGCAAAGCTCACCTAAATTAAAAAAAAAAAAAAAAACAAGAGTTACATCTCAGACTCTACAGGCCTCCGTTAACATGTTAAATATTAAAGTTTGTGACAGTAAAATTAAAAAAAGACTGAACAAGTATGGTTTGTTTGCAAGAGTTGCCAGGGGAAAGCCTCTTCTCTCCTCTGAAGACAACATGGCAGCACGGCTTAGGTTTGCAATATTGCAATTTAAACAAACTACAAAACTTCTGGAACAATGTCCATTGGACAGACAAGACCAAAGTGGAGATGTTTAGCCACAATACACAGCTCCAAACACAGTGTATCAGCACAAATATTTCATACCAACTGTGAAGCAATTGGGTGGAGAGGTGAAGATTTGGGCTTGTTTTGCAGTCACGGAACCTGGGAACCTTGCAGTCATTGAGTCAACCATGAACTCCTTTGTATACCAATGTGTTCCAGAGTGAAATGTGAAGCCATCTGCCTGACAGCTAAAGCTTGACCAAAATTGGGTCATGCAGCAGGACAATGATCACAAGAACGACAGCAAACCTACAACAGAATGACTGAAAAAGAAAAGACTCATGGTGTTACAATGGCCCAGTCAAAGCCCAGAGCTCAACTCGATTGAAATGCTGTGGCTGGATCTTAAGAGAGCTGTGTATAGACAGATGCCAGCAGTCCTCAATAAACTGAAGCAATGTTGTCTCAATAAAGTCATACAGAAAACGATTACTTCAAGTTATTGCTGCTGAAGGTCATTCAACAATTTATTGAATCATAAGGTGTACTTCGTTTTCTACACATGGATTCTTTTTTGTCTTTATGGTTTTTATAAGAATAAATCATAACACAGTGTTATATATCATATCAGGTTATGGGCAGGGCTATCTCTACCTCTTGTATGTGTCTGTGTATAATGTATGTTCTCCACTAATTATTATGGCGCTTTATAAATACCAGTAATAAATAATGAATGACTGACTATGTTGTTGTTCATCTGGTGTTGTATTTACATAATTTTAAGTCCTACTAAGGAACAGATGATTGCTATTATGTCCTGTTATGTAAAACCACAGAATCCACAGAAGGGTGTACTTTTTTCCCATGAGTGTATACTGACAAGACAATACAAACAATTCACAATAAAAAATTTTGTAAATGTTGCCCGTTTCAGCAGAATTGGAGATATTTTCTCGAGGTTACAATTTTGGTCTTCAATCTTCCACAACATGCTATTTAGTGAAACAATGCTCTAACTTTTGTCTTTGTATTACTTTATGCTTGATATTTACAATAGATATATATTATGTGATGATTTTGTGATGAAATAGCTTATAAACAAGACTGCTAGCATCATGTTATAGATCTAGACATTTTGCATTTTTTGCCAATGTAAACTTACTCATTTACAGACACAAATGACATCATCAGAATGCAGCTGTATCCAGATTCTATGAGATATAAATGATGGCTTGCTGCATTGTATACTCGTTATTTGCAAGAACGCAATTTCAATAAAACAAACACATCATAAATCTAAAAGAATTGGATTCTAAAACAGACTTTCACAATACGTGCAAACTTCATGACAGTTTAATGAGGAGGTATATGATATGCATGCTCATGAGGACATTTCTGCCATTACAATTTAATTGTTTGTATATTTTACAAAATATTATGGGTTTTCACATTGATGTGCTTTATTCTTAGGTGTTGGGTTGCTCATTTATCTCGGTTTTAATTATTTTGGTAATTGCCCACACTCTCTGAATATTGTAATTGCATGTTTGTATTTATTGAATATATATTTTATAGTATATTTTACATTTTTAACATCAGGCTATTAGTAATACATTTTCATATACGTTTTATGGATTAAAACATTCTTTTTTTTCACATGAAAATAATATAGGCAAATTACATAACTATTTTCTTAAAGGTATTATCTAAGTTCAGGGTTCACGGCCTTCCCCACTCCAGATGTTGCAAACTACATCTACCAGCATATAGAGTGCCAACGGTTGCCTACCCCTGGCCTTAGTTATACAATGCATGTACTTTTAATGCTTTTCAACAATGCATTTATTGGTTTTTCAAAATTCCCCCACTAACTGCCAAATTCCCACCTTTTCTAAATTGCAGTCAAGATAATCTGCTCCTTTTTGTACAAATTTCCTTGTTCAGGTTGAGTAATGACCAATCAAATGCTTCTAAGGGAGAAGCATTGTGGACAATGAGACCATTGTATAGAATATTATGAACATTTACTAAAATGCTAGTTTAGCGAATATACTCCAACGTATTTGGAATCTAAAAATAATTGTGTACATAAAAACAGATATTACGAAAAAAATATGTAGCATCATTATATAATTGTTTATTTCTTCAGTCTGTGTGTGATATACTTTTCTTATCTCATACAAGAGGCTGCTGACAGGAATCATTACATGACTGCTGACTCCTTCGATCACCAAATCCCGTTACCCTTCCTTTCCCAATAAGTAACGCAACACCATATTAAGTGGGTAAGGGCAACAGCCACAGCTTTATTTAAACCAGCATAACCAAATACTGCCAGCTGCTGTTTTTTTACTTTTTTAGACAGGTACACTTTAAACTTCTTCCAGAGCCTCTTCAGCCTGTCCTTCGTCATCAACTAAAAAAAAGCCCGTCCAGGCATTATTCATTTACCAAACTTGCAGGCCCAGGAAACCCGCAGCTGTGACAAAATAAAATAAAAATACAACACCAAACAACAATTCTAGAACAGAACCATTGGGGAGGGTGGGTGGGGAAAGACACTGCCAGGCGCCCTCAGCATTGTTCACCAGTAGTCTGGTAATTTTCCCAGAATTCCCTGCTTCCAACTGTAAAACCAACTGTATCCTTTTGGTTGCTATGCCAATCCCTCAGGGCAGCAGTCATGCTCCCCCCCTCCCTATTCGCTCTGGAGGTTGGCCTTTATGATGGCATTAGCTGCTTCACAACTCTGAGCAGGGAGATAATAAGGGCCCTCGCACCCTTGCAAGTTCTTAAACAAACACTCTGGTGGACATAAGAAATGGAAATATGTTTACAGGATGTGTGAAGTAAGGCTGGAGAGGTGTAGCTATGGTTGCATAAAGTAATTTGACTCCAAACTAGCAGTGGATTTACAAATTATTTAGCTGGGATAGGATCTATACACCAAAACTACCTTATTAAACAAAAGTGGTTTGGTGTATAGAGAGACATTTACCATTTAATGTCACTTCAATGTAATTTACTTACTATTGCACTTATTAGAAAAAAAAATATTCAAAATTGTATTTCTATTTGCAATTGGTGATCCAGTGGGCCTTCAGATTGTTACCCCTCTGAAATGAGCAGGGTGGTAATTGTTACTCCATTTGCTCCAAGGATATGGGCTGATTCACAGAAAACAGTATGAATATTGCAAAAATTGCTTCTTTGACCTAATATTTTATCTGTTCGGACTTCCAAAAATATGTGTACTTAAACTAGGATCACTGCATTATTTAAAGTGTAACTGTAACTTCTCAGGAACTTACACCACTATATAAAATTTAGAAAACTCACCTTATTGTCCAGCGCTGTGTTTGGCTCTGCCCCAGTCCGCCTCCTTGGCTGACATAATCAGAATTTATGATTTCAGCCAACCACAATACTTTCGGACATGACAATTCAGACAAGGCAAAGACGGAGCAAAATATTACAAATCAGGAGGAGAAAGCAAACTTGTTTATGTTGATGCAGCCCTAGCCATACCTCCCAAGGCTTTGGCTCACACAGCCTGCATGAAAACAACTGTTTTATTTTCATACAGAAGGCTTCTGCAAGTAAGCAGAACTGTATTAACAGTGCAGGAGATAAGAAATTCTAAATTAAAACAGACTGTGCAATAAATGAAGGGTAAATATTAGATCTCACTTTACATGGAATGTAAGTAATTTAACTTTTAAATACTTTATTAAGCTAAAGTTGTTTGGTGACTATAGTGTCCTTTTAATACACATTGAAATATAATTTAAACTAATACTTATTTATAAAAAAATAAATGATTTCTGTTTCTTTTCTAGGATTATGTGGATTTATTTTGTTGATGGCAAGTGGGTTTATCCTTTTCTTGGATTACTTAGTCCACTTGGATTTGTAGTGTTTCTTTTAGGTAGCCAAGCACTTGCTGCATTAATCTACATTACTGGAGATACTCTCAATTATGTTATCTGGGGTAAGTTTTTTGTGTAGGTTAGTTTGATATTGTGTGTGAAAGATATGTTAATGTCCATACACCTATATGTATATATGTGTATATGTGTGTATATATATATATATATATATATATATATATATATATATATATATATAATATATATCTCCAGCCTGAATGCTCAGCTAACAGTATATGACATTTTAAATACTGATACATAGACGAAAGAATATTTACAAATGTAGACATCTGTTTCCTAATATTTCTTATTTGATCAAGCAAAGTGTGTACAGCTACTCCTCACTTACCGACTGGGTTCCATTCTTACAACCCGGTCGTAAAACAAATTGGTCGGTAAGTGAGGATGCACTACAGAGCATGCACCCAAATTCAGGTCTACGTTCGGGGAAATTTTCCCGAACATAGACAAGCGCAGCAGAGCAAGAAATCCCTCAAATCTATGTTCAGGGAATGTTTCCTGAACATAAATTAGATGGATTCCCGGCTCTGGTGCGTTTTTCTATGTTCGAGGACATTTCCCCAAACATAGATTAGAGGGTTTCCCGGCTCTGGTGTGCTTGTCTATGTTCAGGGAAATTCACCTGAACGTAGATATATTCCTTGAATCCCCATGCTAGAGAGCTGGTCGTGTGAGCTGTCATAAAATAGGTAGGTCGTAAAGTGAGGACCACCTGTATATGAAAGTCATTTGACAACTCAACATGCACATTTTATGACAAATTAAGCAAATAAAAAAATGTTGCAAAATGTCCCTGTTTGGCAAGACCAATTACTTCACTGAAAAGATTTGCTTTTATTATTTTTGACAAAGATATTTCTATTTACATTGAAGGAGGAGAGGAAGAAAGAAAAAAGAATATATAAGCGTTCCCTGGTTTGTACTTCGCCCATGAAGTGTATGAAACATTCTGAAATGTATATCGGTCTCACTCCATTACATTGAAAGTCGTCAATTTATGACCAACGATGAACAATATTTTGTGAACATATGGTATATATTTTCAAATGTTATGATAGATTCCAATAAAACCTTCAGGATTTTTGCATGCAACATTACCTAGAGAAGTCAAATATCACAATATATTTACCATCTACTTATCACTCAACCTTAGATAGAGAATTTAGAGTTTTATTACAAAGGTAGTCTGAAATAAACAGCTTTCCCATTGTTTGGGTTATGTAAAAGGTAATAGTGCAACAAATGTGGATGAGGGTTGAAGGATCTAAGCCACAAACTCCATAATAAATGTGCAGGACCACATGCCTTACTTTATTTAAAAAAATAAATTACCATGTGAATTTGACACAAAGTATCTAATGCTTCTAATATTTTAGGGGACTTTATCTGGGTAGGTCTTATTTTAGAGAATCCATAAAAAGGTATCAGAAACACACTCATGGCTTCACTATATGCTAGGGGTAACATTCTCAAATGTTCTACCGATATGACTGTGCAACCTATGGTTTATGAATAATTGTTACCTGTCTTTAGGGAAAAATGTAATCTACTCTCCTCCCCGTCATCAAAGGACAAATTGAGGTGACTACATAGGTGTGTGCCCAATTAATGGTACAATGGGAATAATGAGTAATTTAGCACAAGTGGATTAATAAGGAGAATATCAAACTTGCAATGCTATGTATAGCTCTCACTGAGATGAGAACATTCATATTTTTTTTTTCATATCTGAGTATATACAAGTGTTTAATATCTGAGTATTTCCAAAAAACCTACAAAAATAGGTTTATGAAAATAAATTAAACACGTATTAAATAATTTAATTTGACTAGTTTGAATTTCTTTGGGAATCCAGTATGAACCCAAGCTGAATGTTGAAATCTTTAGAGGTTTGATTTCCATACAAATCACATTATTTTTGCCTGCAGCACCTCTTGCAGTAATTATTACTGAAATTATATTCCAGTGAATAACTGTATCATTTTAAGGGTCATGCATGTAGTTGGTAGGTAAATAGAATAGTATAGACTCACACTGCTACAAAGCATTAGGTTGCATTAATGTTATGCATTAGTATTCCATGAAAAATAAATATTAAACTCAGTATTATAACATTTTAGAAGAAGTTGAATAAATATTATTAAAATATATCTGCCTCTCACAAAAGCTGTGGATGAGAAGGGCCACTTAGGTTAGGAATTAAAATGCATTGGCAGAGGAGACCTCTCTATTACCATTGTAAAAATTAGATAAGCGAGAAGATGAACAATCAAATATTGTTAAGCTATTACCACGCTAGCTATGTACTGTCATTTTTTCTGTCCATTCTAAAATAAATAAGATATATATATATATATATATATATATATATATATATATATATATATATATAAAGGTAGAAACAGGAGCACTCACTTGGATTTTTCAAACGTGTATTAACAGTCTTAACACAAAACTACATCAAAATTTTTAATAATTTTTATTTATATATATATATCGGTGTATATATAGTTTGATATATACGTATATACTTATGAATATATATTAATATCACAATACAGTTAGAACGAAATAACACATATATTTTTTTTAATTATTTCATTTTTATCATTTATCATTTTTATTTTTTAATGTATTTACATATTTATTTTTTTACATTATATATAAATATATATAATTATAATTATATATATTTAATCAATATTATTCTATGTGTATTTTGATATTAACATATATATATATATATATAATTATATATATATTAATATTAAAATACACTTAGACAGTGTATGTGTATGTGTGTGTATGTGTAAATGCATATATATACTTATATATATATATATATTATCTAAGTATATATTATTTAATTTTACACTGTTTTAATCCTTATTTATTCATTTTACAGCCAGCAGGGGGACTACATGCCATTCCAGGCAGTCCCCCTGCTGGCAATTCTGTGGACGGCTATGCCGTCCATGTGATCGTGAGGTCCTCACAAGGACCTCACGATCACATGGACCAGGAGGGCCAGATTGGAAGCAGGGGGATCCCAGGGAGTCCCGGGTAAGTACATTGGACGGCTTGTGCGTTCTATGCCACCCTCCGGCGTTTAGAGCCGGGTCCCCAAGGACGGCATAGAACGCCCGCTGTCCTTAAGGGGTTAATATATATCAGCTGTAGCATCAACCATATGAAAGGGCATATGTGCTAATGTGCTTCAAACAAAAGTGCATTACATAAAGTGACATGTACTTCAAGTTCTATTAAAGTGCAATGGGCCCAATTTAACTGATTCAAAACAGCAGCAGTTGGATAAACCCTCTTTAGGCTCTATACCCCTCCAGTTCTGCTTCCCTTATGGTTCTCTGGTCAAAAGCCAGCTTCTGATAAATCAGTGAACCAGGTACTCTTCTGGGAAGTATGGCTTCCATCCAGCGTGATGACGATGGGCGAAATGGCGAGTTTTTCCCCACACTTTGGCTTCCTCATATTATTTGCATTTAAGGTATTGATATACAACAAAGTAGCATTAGGTTTTTTAGGTTGTTTGGGGTGTCAGTCTCAAGATAATTTATTTAGATAATTAAATATTAAATATATAAATGAACGTAAAATATATGTATTATTTTTCTTATTTCATTTTTTCTGGCACCCCATAGAACAAAGCGGGACCATACTAGTTCCTAAAAGTGTTTTCGTGTTAGTGCAACATATGGGTATGCAATAGAGAGGCTGCCTCCTGCTGTTGTGAAATAATAAAAAACATAATGTGTAGTGAGCAAAGAATATTTCCACCAATGTTAATGTCCCTACCCTTGTTACATTAAAACTAGACTCTGTGGTGTTTATGTATGTCATATGGAAAGCTGCTTTTATTTCACATCTGGTTTGTTGCCATAGTGATATCAGGAGTATCCTTTATTTGCTCTTCAAATGTTGTAGGACTACATTTACATAAATCTCACGTACTCGTAAGCAAACAAGTGAAGGGCCAAGGATGGACACCCCAGGTTTACATAAAACATTTACTTGGGAGACTGTTTTTGTGTTTCATGTCACATCGGGAAGCCCCCACAATGTAAGAATGCTGTTAGGACTTGTAGAATACTTGAGGTGTGCATAGGTCTATCTTGAAGAAAAAAATGGTTGAAATAAGTCTTTGGTTTTATCATCAGTCACAGTCTTTTACTTATTATTTTACGTTTTGCCTACGAGTTGGTATAGACATAAAACATTGCGTGAAATAGATGGCCCCATCTATTTTGCTTCATCCTCCCTGTGATAGTAATTGCAAGCAGAAACATTCTGAGTAAAAAGTGATTCACACGCATGAACCGTCATATTATATTATTTTAAATTTTTCACAGAAACAGAATCACTGGTTCCCATGACATTTATCTAGTCTACGTTTCATCTATGACATTACTAAGACAGTGTTTTAAAAAATATATATATATTTATGGAATGCGTGAATAACTGTATGTAGGTTTGGTAGTTTCTAGTGGCCAAGAAGTTTCAAAACCTTTTTTAAAATAAAATATTTGTACATAACATTATCTGTTTTGTGCTTACAACAATATTTTTCTCAGTATGTTCTTGACACTCTTCCTGATTGACAGTTACACCTTTATATCTTTATAGAATAATTTATAAATAGTGTCAAAATTAAGAAGACAGGTAAGTTGGAGAGAGTTTGATATGTAGACAAATAACTATACAATATTCAGTTATATAGTAAATGTTTTATTGTCTAAAACTGCAATAGCTGTAGTTTCAATAGCAAAAGCACACTGATAGACAGTAAGTCTATACGGGGATATTTGAATACGGTAAGCATTTTGATTTTCTTTACCTTTTAGAAGAGAGGTATTTTCAAGGTCGGAGCTGAAATTCTGAATAATTTTTACAAACCTTTTAAAATCTACATGTGTCAACTTTTGAACTATAGTTACTTTTTCCAGTTTCAAATCTTCATATTGTGAATATTCGTATATATAACCTCCATTTAATTAAATATGCATAGGGATTTGGGAAGAGCGCAGGTAACTTTTTTGTTTGGTTTTTATTGTATGTATTGGGGCTGATGGACGTTGCTGCCGCCCAGGAGTGATGGGAGTTTGAGCACAGGACTTTTTCTTTTTGTATTTGTATTCACTTTTGTATCACACAGCTATGTTACAATGCTGCCGCCCATCCCATGTGATTTTTAGTAGGGGTTAATAAGCATTTAGTGGTGTATATAAAAAAAAACCCTTTTTCTCTCTCATTAGAGATATCTTTGCCAGAAGCTCAAGGAAGCAAGGGGAAAGGTTAGTGTAGGACCCACCTGAGAGGTTTGCCTTGACGTGGCAGGTGGGCTAAGGTCTCTCATGACCATTTGAGAAACTAAATGACCTCTATTTGTTTAAATATGCATAGAGATTTGGGAAGAGCGCAGGTAAACTTATTTCTTTGTATTGGGGCTGCTGTGTACTATGGTCATTGCTGCCGCTCCAGGAGTGATTGAAGCTTAAGCGCAAGACTTGTTTTTTTGTATTCGTATATCTGGCTGAGATAAAAACACAGCCTTTAGCGATGCTGCCTGGGTTTTGCTGAAATTATATATGTATTTCAAAGACATATCATGGGTGATGTATTACTGAATAGTTGAACATCCCTCCTAGACATACTATAATGAAGGATATACAAGACTAGATTTCTAAAGTAGCTAAATATTGACCCTGTTTTGCTAAATGTTGTCTAATGAGCACAGCGATCATACAGCTTGTGTCAAATACTTAGATGCTGTCTATAAAACAGCTACAGTATAATAATCATTGGCTGTTTTGATATACTCCGCCAGTTTAAATAGATAGTAATGGGCAGAATTCAGTCCCTGACATAAGAAGAGACTTGTCTACATATTACTTTGGTGTTTCCTATGGCATCTATTTTCCGAGCTCATAGATTTTCAAAGCATCAATATAATTACTGTACATTTTAGAGAACTCATTTCTTTGCCATCATTATTGATACTATGGACCAAATGAATAAAACAAACGACAGAAATACTTTTTCGTGACATTGTGCTTTTAACCATTGGTCAGCGTGTCAAAAAAACAGGAAAATAAATCATTTTTAGTTAGGATTGCTTGACTAATGAGAAATTGTACCAAGCATAGCTAAAAATGCTATTGATTTTCTTAATAAGGCCATACAGCTCTCTACAAGGATATATTTTTAGCAGTGACAATTGCGTGTTCTACAAAACAGAACGAATTAATGAATGAACATTCCACCCACAAACAGTGTGCTTGTATACAAAGAATTGGTTTAGTGGTGCATTCAACAAGCTGGTAACTAGCAATTATCTATTCTTTATGTTATAGTTCATACAATAGGAAAATTAGAACTATTTAGATAAAATGTCATAATATGAGGCTGTATTAGAAAACGAATGATTAGGGTAATACTGAAGTGAACTAATTATTCTACTGCAATGTCATTGGGGAGAATAATATCATATAAGAATATGTAATCAGTTTATTTTTCACAAGTAGGAGTTCTTACGTTTTCACTCAAATATAAATGGTTCCTCCTTGCTCTTACAAGTCAACTTTTATCCTGTTCTCCAGTACTTTGTAAAGTTAATAAAGTAAGTAATTAAGGCATTTGGCGGCATTGTATACGAGGACTGTCAATTTTAAATCATCTCTGCATTTATTAAAAATGTCTGCATAAGCTTTATATAGGCTGCATCTTGAGGAAGGTTGGAAGACATACATCTTTGGAAACAGTAACTTTTTTTATAGAGTTGGCGCTTAATAAGACATTGTTGGATGCAGTATAGTTCTTGATGTATTAGCACTGGGGTGGGGGGTAAAACATATAAACAAAAACTTTATATGAAAACATTTCATGGTGATGGTAGAATGGGTAAGGTACAGTGATGAAGAATATTTAGTAAGATTTAAGGCTAAAACTGTGCTGTATTGTGATAGAGAGATAGATTTGTAATTATGAGACCAAATGAGTGGGGTTTTCTGTATTGATCAATGAAAAGAACATGCTAGTATATAGTTTTGTGACTTCTTTTAATATTTGAAGTATCTTCATACAAAATAAAAATCTATTTTTTGTTTTGTGTGTCCACTTTATATTCTGTGTTTGAAATAAATATTACACAATACTCAGTGGCGGCTCTAGACTTGGCGAGGCCTTAGACTTGGCGAGGCCCCCACTAACACTATTATTGAAAAAAGTAGCAGTTAAATTGTGTGTATATAAGAAACTGTAGATATATTGAATGGGGAGCTTGCAGTACTGGATATAGAGAGCTAGTCTTTGTATACATCGTTGCATTGTCTACCTGTGTGTGCCTGAGAGTGTGTGTCTGGCAGTGAGCATCCTTGTATATGTATGTATGTTTCTCTGAGCATGTGTATGTTTGTGTACTGCCTGTGGTCTTTGGCACTGAGTTTATGGCGGAGCTATGCTTTATGACAGTGTGTAGAATGATTGCCTTCAGGGGGTGACAGGGTGAGTAAAGGGGTAACCGTGGCAGGGTGAGTGTAAAAGAGCAGGAGGGTCCAGAGTGTATGGAGGGGGGTGACAGTGTATTGAGGTTAACAGTGTGTATGAAGGGAGGTGCCAACGTGCAGAGAGTGTTGCCCGTGTGTGCGGAGAGTGTTGCCCGTGTGTTTGGAGGGATAGTCAGTGACAATGTGTATTGAGG
This sequence comes from Pelobates fuscus, assembly GCF_036172605.1. Classification (NCBI taxonomy): domain Eukaryota; kingdom Metazoa; phylum Chordata; class Amphibia; order Anura; family Pelobatidae; genus Pelobates; species Pelobates fuscus. Next base: position 161,940,237 of record NC_086320.1, read on the forward strand.
GGTGATAGTGGGCGCCGAGAGTGGTGACAGTGTGCGCCAAGAGTTGTGACAGTGTGTGCGGAGAGAGGTAACAGTGTGACATAGAGTGAGGGGTTGGCATAGTGTTAGGGGTGGTGACAGAGTAAATAGGGGTGACTGAATAAGAGGGAGTGACAGAGTAAGAGGGGGTGACATTAGTGTGAGAGGGGGGTGACATTAGTGTGAGACGGTTACATTAGTGTAAGGGGTGTGAGGGAGTAAGAGGAAGGAGACAGAGGGGGTGACAGAGTGAGAGGGGGTGACAGAGTGAGAGGTGAGTGACAGAGTGAGAGGGAGAGTGACAGAGTAAGAGGGGGTGATTGAGTAAGAGGGTCGGTGAGAGAGTAAGAGGGTTGGTGACATAGTGTGATGGGGGTGACAGAGTGTGAGGGGGTTGTAGAAAATAATCCAGGCACTCCAAATTGTTCCAAACGATAGGCAATTTATATTGGACCCAAGAACCACACCACGTTTCGACAGTAAGGGGGTGACATAGTGTGGGGGTCACAGGGTGGGTGACAGAGTGAAGGGGAGTGACATACTGAGAGGGGGGTGACCGTGTGAGAGGGAGGGTGACATACTCAGAGGGGGATGACAGTGTGTGGGGGGTGACCTAGTGTGTGAGGGGGTGACCTACTGTGAGAGGGGGTGACCTAGTGTGAGGGGGGGAGAGCTAGTGTGAGAGGGGGTGACAGAGTGAAAGGGAGGGTGACATACTGTGATGGGGGTGACAGAATGAGAGGGAGGGTGACATAGTGTGAGGGGGTGACAGAGTGTGAGGGGGTGACAGAGTGAGAGGGGGATGACAGAGTGAGAGAGAGGAGGGTGACAGAGTGTGGGGGTGACAGGGTGAGAGGGGGTGACATAGGGTTAGGGGATGACAGGCAGACAGGTTGGTGACATAGTGTTAGAGGGGTGACCTAGTGTTAGGGGGTGACACAGTGTGAGGTGGGGTGACAGGCTGAGAATGGGGTGACATAGTGTGTGGGGAGTGACAAGGTGAGGTGACAGAGTAAGGGGAGGTGACATAGTGTGGGGGTCACATGGTAGGTGACAGAGTAATAGGGGGATTGACAGAAAGAGAAGTGGGGTGAAAGGGTGAGAGGTGGGGTGACAGAGTAAGAGGGGGTGAAAGTGGGGTGGCAGGGTGAGAGGGGGTGGCAGGGTGAGGGGGGTGACAGGGTGAGAGGTGGGGGTGACAGGGTGAGAGGTGGGGTGACAGAGTAAGAGGGGGTGACAGGGTGAGAGGGGGTGGCAGTGTGAGAGGGGGTTACAGAGTGAGGGGGTGACAGGTGGAGTGGCAGGGTGAGAGGGGGTGACAGGATCAGGGGGGATGACAGGGTGAGGGGGTGACAGTGGGGTGGCAGGGTGAGAGGGGGTGACAGGGTGAGGGGGGTGACAGGGTGAGAGGTGGCGTGACAGAGTAAGAGGGGGTGACAGGGTGAGAGGGGGTGACAGGGTGAGAGGGGGTGGCAGTGTGAGAGGGGGTTACAGGGTGAGGGGGTGACAGGTGTGGTGGCAGGGTGAGAGGGGGTTACAGGATCAGGGGAATGACAGGGTGAGGGGGTGACAGGTGGGGTGGCAGCGTGAGAGGGGGTGAAAGGGTGAGGGGGTGACAGGTGGGGTGGCAGGGTGAGAGGCGAGTGATAGGTGGGGTGGTAGGGTGAGAGGAGGGTGACAGGTTGGTGACTGGTGGGGGGGCCGAGTAAGGTGAAAGGGTGAGGGGATGACAGAGTACGAGGGGGGTGACAGAGTGAGAGGTGAGGTGGCAAGGTGAGAGGGGATGACAGGGTGAGGTGGCAGGGTGAGGGGGGGGACAGGGTGAGGTGACAGGGTGAGGGCGGGTGGCAGGCTGAGAGGGGGTGACAGGGTGAGGGGGGTGACAGGGTGAGAGGGAGTGACAGGGGGGATTAAATTTACCTTTTTCCCTGGAGGTCCGGTGGGCTCATTCTGACCCTGGTGATCCAGTGTCCTGGCTGGCTCCTTGGTGGTCCTGTGGGCTCTCCAGTCTGCAGCTCCGTCAGATGCAGACTGGAGACCACATGGTAAATGTCTTGTGATCTCCCGCGGCAACCCGCGGTAACGCTCTGATTGGCTGGAGATCGCGAGACACTTCAGTCACTGAAGACTGGCTCTCCCCCAGGGCAGACTGAGCGCAGAGGCCTCGCACCCGGCGGCATAAAGGGCAAGCCGCCGGGCCCCCTCCTGTGTCGGCTCCATTTTTGTATGCCTAATCTTTATGTTATGGACAGCCCACATGCTAGGATTAGCATGCTTTGCAGTATTCTACACGAGCATAACATAACATAAACGTTAAGTCTTACTAAGAGATAGCATCTCTTAGTAAGACTACTAATGTCATCAGTTTGAGTAACCTGTAACAACTCTGCTATCTCGCCACTGACAAACTTCAAATGCTTGTTTTACTATTCTTCATTATGCTATATCTAACCTGACTCTACTGTTAAATCGTGTTATTTTCTGTTATAAAATTGTGCATGCCTTCTCAATTCCCCAAATGGTATGCGTGATGCTATGCCTGAGGATTGCCGTTGGGGTACCTTAAGCTTGTCTGTTAAAATCTAATGCACTGCAAAAAAAAAAAAAAAAGTTCCAGATTTGTCATCAGCTTTTGCAAGCTCTCACCTTTGTCCCCAGTCTAGACATTCTGTCGCTGTCCAATCACAGCCTTCCCAGTGCTGCTCAATGAGAAATCTTTGCATGGCAGGTGCTCTGATCAATTTCTTAACTGAGCTAGACTCCTAGGACTTAACAGGACCGGTTGCCTGATTGGCAGCCAGGGAGTGTAACAAGATTAATTTATAAATGTACCAAATTTGATTGAAATCTGCACTTTTTGTAAAATGAAAATAAAAGAATACGCTCTTCAAATATAAAGCACTTCAGCATGTTAATGTGCTTAAAGAGTTTGGAGTATCCCTTTAACATAGTAAAAGATATTTCCTTCAAAAATGTGAATTGTTTAAACAAAACAACTTCTTATACTAAAATGCATTTTTTTCTAAACTTTTTGCATTATTATTAAACAGATTAAGCCACTCTATCTACTGAAATTGTACTTGTTTAAAATTCTTAAAAGTAAGATGGTGTTATTTTCACAGCGTTAAACCTAGAAGCCTGTGGTTTGGCAAATTATATAGGACAGCATCCACCACAGGAGGTTGCTTGATCCAAAATAAGAACATTGTTCATATGCATGCGTTTTATACAAAACAATCCGTTTTTGTTTTCTTCTGCTTTATATCCCTTATAAATCTGCTGAAGAAGTACGTGACCTTATTTCTAGAATTATATCCCAACAAATACTTCAAATTCCTTATTTTGTTGTTAGATTTATTCTATATTCTAAATACACCATCTGCTATCTTGCTATCCTTGTTACTGAATTTTCTGTTTTGCTTTTTTGTTATTCAATCATAATGCAACTGCAAAATATACAGTTTATGAGATTCCCTTGGCAAATGTTTCATTCTAAACAAAGAATAATCTTCATTCGGATATTATTAAAATTATTGTACACTCAGAGAGAGAGAGAGAGAGAGAGAGAGAGAGAGAGAGAGAGAGAGATGAAGTGAATATTTGATCTCTGGGTCTATTTAATAAACAGTCAGTCGGGAATATTTTTATTTCTTTAGAAAATTATTCACCAGGAGGAACACAAATTAGACCAAATATCCAACAAAAAAAACTTTCAAATATAGGATGAATTTTATAACTAGAGTCTGAATTTGTTCTGTCAACACTGTTCTACATCATAACACAGTTAACTAACTGGAGTTAAAGCAATACCACAAAAAAAAAAAAAAACCTCCAACCATGGCAAAATGGATCCCTTGGAAACTATAGAAACTTGGCTACAAATACCATAGATGATGTTTTTGTCCCTGGCCAATTTATGTTCTAATGACTATGAATCGGGTAACCACGCACAAGGTCCTACTAACCAAGAGTCAGAACACTAGTCAATTAAGTATTTAAACACTGAAGTTCCTAAAATTCTTATTCTCGGTGATACAAAACCATGAACTGATGTAACTTATTGAAAAAAAAACAAAAAAATACATAGTAATAAAAGACCACATATGAATATAACCTGCCACCAATAAAAAAATATATAATCAACCTAGCCTCAACTGCTGATTGGCTGGAACGTTCAACAATGTCAAGAGTTCTTCAATTGGCAGGAATATTTATATCCCCTACCATCTTAGAGAGTCTTTACTGCACCATTATAAGCATGCTTGTAAACCTAACAATTCCATTTTTAAGTCGTTGTGATTATTTGACTTTAGAAGTTAAACTATTACAGTTCAGAGATTATTCTCCAAGATGGCAGGGTCATATAAATGTTTTTTTTTTTTTGCCAAATGAAGCGTTACTTATTGTTATAATCTCCAGTTGGCTCTGGATTGATGTTGTTGGTTTAGTTGTTTTTTTATGTTAGGGATAGTAGACAAGATAAGTAAACAGCAATGAAATGTGCAAGCTTGAAACTCTGAGTGTAAAAATATAAGGATTAATGTGGGATGAGATGATAAGCTGGCGACTAAATTGGGTGGTATAAAATTGCAATTGCTGAACCGAAAATAAGACGTGGTTGCTACTGGAGATGAAAGAGAGGGCTATAGATGCAAGTGGACTGTGGGAGTTGCTTGGCATGAAATAATTGAGCTTGAAATAAAATGGAGACTGGAGATATGTGCAAGTTACGATGAGAAGGGAAAAATGCTGCAGAAGAAATAGGGAACTGGAGAAAAAAGGAGTCAAGACGACATGGCAGGGCAGGAAATTAAAGGCTTATTGGAACGAGAAGATACATGAAGGATTTAAAGAATGCCAGAGCATGAACCCTCACTGGGTGGCATCAATAGCCAGGACCAGACTTGGAAAAATAATTGGGAAAGGTGTGAGGACAGAGGGTTCTTCTGTGTCATCACCAATGACAAACACATCCCCTTAAAATAAGCATGTTGGTTCAATCAGTGCCAAAACTAATGTGGAGAGGACCCTGGTACAAGAAACGTTGGCCCGTTTTCTAGTGCAAGAGTGGACAAAACGTAGATACCCATCTGTCATGCAACTCCAACGATGCTGTGCCAGCTGGGGATCTACCATTTGCCCATACTTGCAGAGTTGTATTTGTGTACAGTATGTGCATTTTAATGTAAGCATGTTTTGTAGAAAGTATATTTGTGTATGTAGTGGCGTATTTGTATTTATTGTTGTCATTGGAATGCAGTGGTGTACTTGTGTGTATTGTTGGCTTAAATGCAGGTGTACTTTTGTGTGTAGTGTTGGTGTTAGAATGAAGGCGTGTTTTTATATAATTTTAGTGTTTTAATACAGAGGTGTGCTTGTATGTGATGTTTGCATTTTAATTCCAAGGGTGTGTTTGGAAGTAATGTTAGCTTTTAAAAGCAGATTTACACTTGTGTGTAGTATTGGTGTTTTAGTGAAGGTGTGTGATTGAGTATTATTTTGGAATTTGGATGTAATATTTGGATTAGTTTGCAGGTGTGGGCTTGCAAGTAAAAGTTTTGTTTGATTGCTTGGATGTATGCACATGCACACATACACTGACACATATATAAATACATACTTACACAGATATACATACACATTAACACAGATACAGACATATAGACACATTGACACATGCATACAAATTAATATACACAAATAGATACACACACCTACACACCTACACACATTGACAGAGAGATACACACACTGACACATACACATACCTTGACACAAGCACACACTGACACATGCACACAATCTGACACACACAGGGCCGGCACGTCAGCGGCAGCGTTCTAATGAGAGGCGGCGAGGGAGCTCTAACCTGTCTGCTCTGCTCCCTCGCGCGCCCTGTGCTGATTCTGCGGGAGCCGGAATATGACGTCATATTCCGGCTCCCGGCATCAGCAGACAGCCCGCGAGGTAGCAGAGCAGACAGGTTAGAGCTCCCTCGCCGCCTCTCATTAGAACGCTGCCGCCCGCCGCACTGAAGCCCCACTGGACCCCAGGGACACATCCACACCAGCTCTCTCCAGGTAGGGAGGCTATTATTATTAATTTGTGTGTGTCTGAAAGTGTATGTGTGAGTGTGTGTGTGTCTGTGAGTGTGTGTGTCTGAAAGTGTATGTGTGAGTGTGTGTGTGTCTGTGTATGTGTTTGTCTGTGAGTGTAAGTGTGTGTGTATGTGTCTGTGAGTGTGTGTCTGAAAGTGTATGTGTGAGTGTGTGTTTGTCTGTGAGTGTGTGTGTCTGTGTATGTGTTTGTGAGTGTGTGTCTGTGAGTGTGTGTCTGAAAGTGTATGTGTGAGTGTGTGTTTGTCTGTGAGTGTGTGTGGCTGTGTATGTGTTTGTCTGTGAGTGTGTGTGTCTGTGAGTGTGTGTGTATGTGTCTGTGAGTGTGTGTCTGAAAGTGTATGTGTGAGTGTGTGTTTGTCTGTGAGTGTGTGTTTGTCTGTGAGTGTGAGTGTGTGTCTGTGAGTGAGGGTGTGTGTATGTGTCTGTCAGTGTGTGTGTATGTGTCTGTCAGTGTGTGTGTGTATGTGTTTGTCAGTGTGTGTGTGTGTTTGTCAGTGTGTGTATGTTTGTCAGTGTGTGTGTATGTGTTTGTCTTTGTGTGTCTGTATGTGTTTGTCTGTGAGTGTGTGTCTATGTGTTTGTCTGTGTGTGTGTGTATGTGTTTGTCTGTGAGTGTGTCTGTGTATGTGTTTGTCTGTGAGTGTGTATGTGTGTGTCTGTGTATGTGTGTATGTGTCTGTGTGTGTCTGTGAATGATTGTATGAATGTGTGTCTGTCAGTGTATGAGTGTGTGTTTGTGAGTGTCTGTCAAATCAGTGAGATTATGTTTGTGATTGAGTGTGTGTCTGTCAATGAATGAGTGTGTGTCAGATCAGTGAGTCTGTGTCTGTCAGTGACGTCTGTGTGTTTGTCATTGAGTGTGTGTGGCTGTTAGTGTGTATACACCACTGAGTGTAGCGTGGCGGAGCGCAGTACAGGAGCTTCTGTTTCCTGTACCTGGCCAGACTGAGAGGAGGTGCTCACTGAGAGAGCACTTCCTGTCAGTCCAGCCAGGTACAGAAAACTGAAGCTCCTGTAGAGGGTCTGCTCCGCAACGCTACAAGACAGGTAGGAGGCACACCAGAAAGGGGAGTGTGACCGCTAAGAGGGTGGGGGGTGCACCAAGGGACAGAGAGGGGAGGGGAGAGAAAAACCAAGGGACAGGGAAAGGAGGTGGGAGGGGAGAGGAACACTAAGGGACAGGGAAGAGGAAGGGGCTGGTTAGGAGGCACATAGGTGAAGATGTTAATTTTAGAGGGGGGGGGGGGCGGAAAAATGCATCTTCGCCTATGTACCCAAAAATCCTTGCACCGGCCCTGGACACACACATGTGCACACTGGCACACACTGTCAAACAGATGCACACACAGGGTGTGCTGCCTATACCCTTCATTTATATTCCCTGTGGCATATTAGCGCTGACCCTTTTCTCTGATTTCTTCCTATGGAATAGCCTGCCTACCCCATTAGAATCTCCCCTAGTCTTCAATCCTTTAAGAAGTCCCTTAAAACCCATCTCTTTAGGAAAGCTTATGACCTCCCAGAGTAACCTCTACCTTACATACCTGTCTCGTGCTCTCTCCTTAACGGCAACACTCTACTCTCTCCTCCAGCTCTGCTTAACTCTCACCTTATTTGATTGATATTTCCTGTCCTAATGTGTTTTATACCCCACCTCCTATAGACTGTAAGCTTGTTTAAGCAGGGTCCTCTTCAACCTATTGTTCCTGTAACTTTTCTTTTAATTGTCCTATTTATAGTTAAATCCCCCCTCTCATAATATTGTAAAGCACTACGGAATCTGTTGGCGCTATATAAATGGCGATAATAATAATAATAATACTACTGCTCATTTTCTTTGCATTACAGACCCTATTCCTCCTACTTTAACAGTTATCCCCCACTACAGCCCCTGTCCCCCCACTTGCAGCCTCTATCCTCTACACTTGTAGCCCTTATCCCCTACTACAGCCCTTAACACCCTTTTACACTCCATACCTAACCTACAGCCCCTGTTGCCTTACTAAAGTCCCTACTCCCGTTACACTCCCTATCCTCCCCACTACAGCCTCTCTCCTAAAAATGAAACCATTCCCTACCTTATCCCTAAACCACCCTACTACAGCTCCAATCCCTTACTACCATTCCTAGCCCCACCTAAAAGCCCATATCCTTCCACTACAGCTCATGTTCCCTACTTTGGTCCCTAGTCCTTTAGTACAGCCCCTAAAACCTCAATTACAGCCCCTGTTACCCCACTACTAGTGCCACTACTGAGATTAGGTTCTTGATTGGCCACTGGCACTGATAAGGTATTTGGGCATTCAGATGGTACTGTTTAACTATTTTGAGATAATGATGTCTCAAAATATGCAGATGGCCCATTCGGGACTGTCAATGGCTAATATTTAGCTAATATTTCTAACAACTTACATGGTGTGTGCATCCTACAAAGGCCAACATTATTTAACGGGCACTTTCAGTGTTTACTGTAGATGGTGTGCTTGCATCTAATAGCTCCATTCATAAAACTATGAATGGAACTGTCAGTAACTAATAAACACAAGTATTAGTTGGCAAGTATCCATGAATCTGTGTTTAATTGACAGCTTAGTTCTAATATCTGATATATAACATAGAAACATAGAATGTGACGGCAGATAAGAACCATTCGGCCCATCTAGTCTGCCCAATTTTCTAAATACTTTCATTAGTCCCTGGCCTTTCTTATATCTAGGATAGCCTTATGCCTATCCCACGCATGCTTAAACTCCATATAATATCTAATGATATTTAATATCTAATGTCTTCACCTGTATAGTTTAAGTTTCATTTTTTGTCTGTTCGAGAGTTAAGAAAATAATAGTATAAAGAACCTCTCTTAAAGATTAATTACTGTCTTTCAGTTGATTTTACTGTCCTGTTGTCTTGTCTTCTATGCTGAGAAAAGTGCAGCACAGAAAGAACAAAGACGCCCACCCAAAACGTATTGCTTCATTTTGTTCCCTTGTGTTTTTCCTGTACACCTCCGCATCCTGACAGCAAGGCAGTGTCTGGCAACTTGGCATATCTTCTCAGCACACCTAATGAGATTTTAATAATGCAACCTGCTCAAAGCCTGTACAATAAAATCTAGAAATAACTGTAAACTTCGGATAGTGATAAAGGCCACATATTTGAAATGCTATGTCTATATTTAGTTTTAAGATAAATGTAATAATATAAACCAGCGAACTTCAAATCTGCAGTGAGTGGGTGGGATGAGGTCTGTTCTGGGATATTCTGGCCATAACAAATCTTTCACATTAACCCACAGTTTTACTAGTAAACAAAGGAAAACCACAAGATATTAACTATTTAACTAAAAATGACTTGCAAGCTTTGCCAGGAAATAATGGGCTTTTGATAACCTTTTCTTAGGATAATGCAAAATGTTCTGTGATCGCAGCATTTTGGAAAAACCTTCATCCCTGTCTGTTATGAACTGGTTTAATAAAGTGATTAAAGGGATGAAGAATGACGTGTTTCTCGTGCTGACAAATATCTTATAAATCAGGGGTTCTCAACCCAGTCCTCAAGGACCCCCTACCAGTCCAGGATTTAGGGTGTGTTTAAGGTGTTGAGAAAAAGAAAGGAAAAAAAAAAAAACCTTAGAGTCTAAGGTGTTTTTTTTATTTTTCTTGTTCTAAACACCTTAGACACACTACCTGGGTGTGTCTAAGGTGTTTAGAACAAGAAAAATAAAAAAAACACCTTAGACTCTAAGGTTTTTTTTTTTTTCCTTTCTTTTTCTCAACACCTTAAACACACCCTAAATCCTGGACTGGTAGGGGGTCCTTGAATACCGGGTTGAGAACCCCTGTTATAAATGTTCAACTTGGCCAGATTGGAAACATTCCTCAAAGACACACCTGACCAACCCCCTCCTTATAATTGATACACCAACACAAATTCTCTCTTTTCTTATTATGGATCCCACCTCAAGTTTACAATCTCTCTCTTGTAAGTTGTCTGCATGATGTACTATAGCCATCCAGTAAAGTTTTTCTAACTACATGACATTGCACTGTTATAGAAACATGATTGTACTCTTGTAAGGATACATACAGTGCCTAGCAAAAGTATTCACCCCCCTTGGCATTTTTAGTGTTTTGTTGCCTCACAACCTGGAATTATCATGGATTGTTTGAGGATTTGCATCACTTAGTTTACAGAACATGCCCACAACTTTGAATAAGTTTTTGATTTTTTAATTTAAAATTTTTAATTTGTTTTATTGTGAAGCAAACAACAAATAGGACAAAATAAAAGAAAAAGTCAATGTGCATAACTATTCACCTCCCCTAAAGTCAATACTTTGTAGAGTCACCTTTTACAGAAATCATCACAGCTCCAAGTCACTTTGGATAAGTCTCTATGAGCTTGCCACATATTACCACTGGGATTTTTGCCCATCCCTCCTTGCAAAACTGCTCCAGCTCCTTCACGTTGGATCGTTTGCACTTGTGAACAGCAATCTTTAAGTCTGACCACAGATTTTCTATTGGATTGAGGTCTGGGCTTTAACTAGGCCATTCCAACACATTTACATGTTTCCCCTTAAACCAATCAAGTGTTGATTTAGCAGTGTGTTTCGAGTCATTGTCCTGCTGGAAGGTGAACCTCTGTCCTAGCCTCAAATCACGCACAAAGTGGTACATGCTTTGCTCAAGAATATCCCTGTATTTAGCACCATCCATCCTTCCCTCAACTCTGACCAGTTTCCCTGTCTCGGCTGCTGAAAAACATCCCCACAGCATGACCACCATGGTGTTCTTTGGGTGATGTGATGTGTTGGGTTTGCGCCAGACATAGCGTATTCTTTGATGGCCGAAAAGTTAAATTTTAGTCTCATCAGACCAACGCACCTTCCTCCATACATTTTGGGAGTCTCCCACATGCATTTTCGCAAATTTAAAATGTGCCATTTTGTTTTTTTGCTGCAAGTAATGGCTTTCTTCTGGCCACTCTGCCATAAATCCCAACTCTATGGAGCGTACGGCTTATTGTCGTCCTATGTATAGATACTCCAGTCTCTGCTGTGGAACTCTGCAGCTCCTCCAGGGTTATCTTTGGTCTCTGTGCTGCCTCTCTGATTAATGCCCTCCTTGCCCAGTCCGTGAGTTTTGGTGGCGGCCGTCTCTTGGCAGGTTTGCTGTTGTGCCATGTTCTTTCCATTTGGTTATGATAGATTTGATGGTGCTCCTTGGGATTTGGATATTTTTTTATAACCTTACCCTGACTTGTACTTCTTTTTTTTTTTTTTTATATTCTTTATTTGTGTGTCCGTTCGGCTTGGCTGCCAAGCTCCGCCCCCTGACTTGTACTTCTTAACAACATTGTCCCTTACTTGTTTGAAGAGTTCCTTGGTCTTCATGGCAGTGTTTGGTTAGTGGTGTCTCTTGCTTAGGTGTTGCAGCCTCTGGGGCCTTTCAAAATAGGTGTGTATATGTAATGACAGATCATGTGACACTTAGATTGCACACAGGTGAACATCTTTTCACTAACTATGTGACTTCTGAAGTTAATTGGTCTCCTCGTATACACCGACTTCTTCCCTCTCTTGAAACCCTTCACCGCTTGCCGGACCAAGAAATGTTTCATGCCATCTACCCATCCATTGAACTTAAATAGAAAAGCCAAGACGGACAGGTGTCTGTCAACCATGGCAGGCGATGCCTGCTTTGCAAGCAATCGGCAAAGCAACCATAATAACACATCCAACCGCTGTCCCTCCGAGAGGTCGCTACCAACCTGTACCGCCGTCTCGTCCCACATTTTCCAAAACTTCACATATGAGGACCATGTGTTCGGCGCCAGCGACTTCCTTATGTACTCCCCAAGCAAGCCGTCCTGAGCTGCCACATCACGCCCGGGCACTCCTGCCCCCACGTCCGGTACTGCCTCCCGAAAACGTTCCCACTGAAAACGATACAGCAAGTCAGCCACTACATTTTTGAACCCCGGGATGCGCCTAGCTCTGAACATTATGTTGAATAACATACAACAAAGCACTAACTGTTGTAGCAAACGCACTACTGGTGGCGACGACGCGGTCAAGCTGTTAATCGCTTGCACCACTGCCATATTGTCGGAGTAAAATACCACTTTCTTATTTGCTAGCTCCGAACCCCATAATGCCACCGCCACATAATGGGAAAGAATTCCCAAAATGCTAAATTCCTTTTTAGAGGGCTCGCCTTCCACGTCTCCGGCCACACCTCCGCACACCATTTACCCGCCAAGTAAGCCCCGAATCCAATGCTGCCAGATGCGTCCGTAAAATACATAGCGTCCGATGACACCGCCGGTTCCCGAAAAAACACCTTCCTGTTAAAGTTGCCCAAAAACTGATCCCACACCCCCAAATCTTCCTTCATGTTGGCCGACACCCTAATGTAGTGAGACGGCCGCCGCACTCCGCTTGTCGCTTGGGCTAACCTTCTACAAAAACACTCCCCATGGGGATCACCCTGCACGCAAAGTTAAGACTCCCTATGAGCGACTGGAGCCCCCTCAACGTCACCTTTCTCGCTCTCCTGACCGTGTCTACTAACTGCCTTAGATTCCACAGCTTGTCGCTGGGCAGCCTGCATTCCCCGCGTTCCGAATCAAGTTCTAGCCTCAAGAAGCTAAGGCACATGGTAGGGCCCAACGTCTTATCCTCCGCCAAAGGCACTCCGAAGGCATGTGCCACCCGCTGGAACACCCTCAGTACCTGTGCGCACTGCTCGGATTCCTGAGGGCAGACGCACATAAAGTCATCCAAGTAGTGCACCACAGTGCCCCCTGCCGACTCCCTGTGCACCACCCATTCCAGGAAAGTACTAAACCTTTCGAAGTAGGCACATGAGATGGAACAGCCCATAGGCAGACACAAGTCCACGAAAAATTCGCCTTCAAAATGACACCCCAGGAGGTGATGACATTCTGGGTGTATGGGAAGCAGCCGAAACGCCGCCTCCACGTCGAATGACGTATAGGAGACCGAGCACAGGTGTCATCATTTACCGAACTCCCTTTCGGGTGTGATAAGTGATGGATCAAACGTAACTTGCCTGCCTCCTTCTTAGGGACCACCCCAAGAGGTGAGACCCGCATGTCCGCCAATGGCGGGGCGGAAAACGGCCCTGCCATCCTTCCCAACTGGACTTCCTTGGCCAATTTCTCCCACACTATCCCCGGATGTTCCCTAACCGACTTAAGATTTGCGCATAGTGTGCCCAGCCCCGTAGCTTTGAAGGGGATTTTAAAACCCTCCGCAAAGCCCCCCCATAGGAATTCTGCAACTACCTGATCAGCGTATTGCCTTAGCCACGGCAACATCGCACCTACCTTCACCGGCGACACCCCAAGCGGGAGCCGAGGGGCCAATTGCCCCTGCTGCTCCCCCCCTGCATTGGGCTTACCTTTTTTGAAACATTTATTGGCCCCGTGGTTCCCGCCACACCCTGAACATTCATGCCTGAATCTACACGAGGCTCCCCACTTGCAATGTCCCTCGTTGTACACCCAACAGCTTCCTTTTCTCTGTCCTGCCGCCACTGCCCCTCCGGTAGCAGTGCCGGCAGTCCCTGGAAAGGGCGCACTCTTCTGCATCATCATTAGCCGCATCCATAATGGCAGCTCCATTTGGTCCCAGCGCATGGATGGATTGGTCGCTAGTCGCTGACGGAACTGCTCGTCATACTTCCACCATGCCAACCCCCCATACGTTCGGTACGCATCCCCTATGCCATTGAGGTAGCAGAACAACTGCAAGCAGCACTCCGGGTGCTTCTCACCTATAACACTGGCCAGTAGACAGAAGGCCCGAAGCCAATTACCAAAAGTCTTCGGTATCTTATGATACCTCTGCCTTTTCTCCTCCTCTTTCTTGGTATCTTTCTTGTCTTCCTTTAAATCCAAAAATGTCTCCAGGGGAAGAAGGGAAAATATTTCCACAAATTCCCCTTTCACAATCTTTTCTTTAACCTCCCCTTTCAAGTGGCATCCCAGAGGCCCCGCGAACGACACGTGTACATTTTGACGCGCTGCCTCTGTGATGTTCCCGCACACTACGGCTTGCTCCCCATCCCCTTCCGGTGACTCAGCCAACGTAGCTGCGCTCCCCGACTCCCCCCCACTATTTCCTTTTTCTCTGGTTGCCGTCCTCTCAACCTCTGACCCCCGGGCGCCCCGAGGGGACCAGACCCTATCGAGCCTAAGTAATTCCCCTTCCCCTGACCATGAGTCTATGAATGATTTTAAATAATGTATGAATGTCCCAGAGTGTGGTGTAGTTGAGGACTCACCACTGATGCCCCCGGCCGCTTCAGGCCGCGGGGTTGCTGTCCCTCCGTCCGCCTTACCAGAAGGCAACCTGGGTAGTCTGTCCCTACCCGCCCTTCCTCCCTACGCTCCTTTCTGGCCTCCTGAGCTCCGCTCCTCCTTGCTTCCCGACTTCCCCTGCTGTAAGCTCTATTCCGCCGTTCTCCGAAGCTCCTCTCGGATGAGCCTGATGCACTGTGCCTCCTGCTCCTCCTCCTCTCTTCAGATCCGGATCTCCTCCTCCTCTACCTGCCACTGAACCTTGACTCGCTGTGCCCCAGATGTGAATGGCTCCTGTCCCTCTCCTGTGTCTTCCTGCCACGCTCCTGCCATTGCTGCACCTGGCGCTGACACTGCGCCATTCCCCTCTGCGCTCCCCTAATGCAACATCTCTGCTGGGTGGCTGAACCTGTGAGCAGCCCGACGGGCCCTCCCGCCCTCCACTTACACTCCTGACCGCTCCAGTCCAAGCTGACCCCAGGGGCTCTCTGTGGACTGCAGTGCCTGGCCTCCCTCTGGCCGCCTTGTCTGACCTTTCCCCAACCTCCGTTGTCTGGCAGTCTGCTGCTTCCCTAGCTCCGGATGCCCCCTGAGCTGTCTGGCCATCTCTGCTGCACTCCCTTCTCCTTTCATTGGTCCGCAAACTGGCCCTCCTTTCGGCCGTCTCTCTGGGCTCCCTGCTGTCCAGGTCCCCCCTCTCTGCTTGTGGGACCGCCTTTGCGGTGGGGCCAGCAGTAGCATCCCCCCCCGTCCCTCAGTGGCTTCCCTGGTGGCTGACTCACCGGGACGTTTCTCCCCCTGCCCACCGACCACGTGGGCGATGACTGCTGTGACCGCATTCCTGGCTGTGCTGGAAGCCGTTTCTCCTCCCGCCTTCCTGCCGGCCGCCATTGCGCGGGGCGCCCTTTGACCTTGCGGCCTCCGTTTTGCGACCGTCGTCACCTGCCAGGCAATCCTGCCTCAGCCGCACTTCCGGATCCAACGGCTGACCCGCCGCCCGCAGAAGGGCTCCTCTGCCGCCGAGCTGCAGGAGCCACTCCTGGGCGGTCTCGTCCTTCGCGCCGGTCTCCTCTCTGGTCCCTCCGCATGGGTTGCAGCTGCACCGAGCTGTTGATGGAGCCATGCCATTCCCCTGTCTCGTACCGCCGCCCGGACTCCGACCAGGATCTCCTCCAGCGACGCCATGACCTGCAGAACGAGAGAAGAAAAAAGAACTTCGCTGACCCGTCACAAGTAACAGGTTAGTGAAATTCTGATTAAACTGGCCACTCTATAAGATGGCCGCTATTTAAACTGCCTTTTACTCCTCCCCCACTTTGCCCTGCCCTAAACCCACCCCCTGGCCTTGTCAAGGCCCACTCCCCTGCTTCACTGTTCCGTGGGCTTCATATCTATCAATTTAGTGTATCTCCATTGCCCTTGACCTGTTATGTGACAAATCTATCTCATGTTCTTTGCACGGTAAGCCTGGCCACTCTAAGATCTGGTAATACATACTGCTATCTAATGTTTTTTCCTGTGCTTGTGTGACTCTATTCTGTGTGTTACCTATTATTACAACCCTACCTAGTTAGTTATAACTCTATAGGGAGTCCATGATTGACCTTTCTTCATTACCTACAGTGTGCCTGTGTTTTAAGAAATGTCATTAACTGTCAATACCTCAAGAAAATGTTTTATTTAACAAAGGCCCGCACAGGAGTAAAATATAAGTGTCTACCAGACATTTCCTGTTATATCACATACACAATTGTTTCCGAGGAATTGCCCAGGCCAGTAAGTAGGTCCACAGAAATTCTAGGGAAAATCTTTCATAGTAGAGTTATATATATTTTATTTTCAATCAATGCAGTGTCAGATAAGCATAATTATTAACACATTTTAAGATAGTGTGTAATGATATGTAAATCAATTTCTTCAGAAATGTGAATCAAAACAATTTCAGCTGTTGTTACTAAATATAAAAGTAGAAGCAATGGGAAAACACTGCCTAAAATTAAAATGTAAGAAATTACAAAGGCATTGGTTATTGCCTATCACAAAGCAATGATACTGCAGCTATTAAATTCTGCAGGTGCAGTCTGAAAATTTTACATTGTTTTGTACAACAGAAAGACCCAGACAAACTCCTAGCATGCAAAGTGTAAGGGGTTTTAGGCATGGCAAATGAACATACAACGGAACTCTCACAGGGTTATTCACTAAAGTAAGAATTATTGGTAATTCAAAATGAATTTTACATTTAAGGCCAAAAAGGGCAAACAAAAAAAAATATCCAAGATATCTATGCTTTCATTTGGGCTATTTTAAAATTCAAGAAAGTGGAAGTAGGTACCAGCGCTAATATGATAAGGGTGTAGAGATATATATCAGATGGAAATATTTATACTAGCCGCTAAACACTGAAAGAAGTGACTTTCCCAGAAGGCACAAAAAATACAATAGACAAAGGGGTAGATAGTGTAGCGCTTGTATGTATAATAATCAAAGTAGTAGTTACCTTATTGTTAGATGGTAATCTACATTCAAATGCAATAAATATTGTGTAGTGACCAGATGGAATCAAACTCTGAAACAGTACAAAGGAAATACCCACATAGTGTAAAACCTTTCTAAGAGTATAAATGATTTAAAAATTATCGTAGGAACACTCACAAACCTAGAGCTCTAAACCTAGCTCTGGTGTGAATAGCTTCGGGTCCGTTACGGCAACCCACCCCTATAGAGGAATCTGTGTGTGGTCCTAAGAGAGATGGAATAAAAACCACAATAGGGTAGCACAGTTGGTATCCAAATAAGAAAGTGGTGAGTAAGAAATACACTTACAAACCTAAAGCCCCTATGGCTCTGCAGTCGTGCGATGTGTAGTTGGGGACTACACTCCCTCTAATATAAGATGATGCCGGTCACCAGGGTTGAAAGGTAAAATTACTTTATTAATACACTTTAAATATAATAAAACAATAAAAAAGGAACAATGTCCATATAGAAATCCCAGGACGCGTTTCACTACAGCGTGTAGTTTCTTCAGCTGGGTAGAGAAATGAATGTGTATTCCTGGTTCGCCGGTGCGAGTTTAAATGTCTTCTTTAATGAGGGAACAGGTATCAGATGTGCTTATTGCCTCTACGTAATTACTACTAGCAGGTAAGACGTATGAGGTGCAAGCCTCTTATCTCCGACGTGGTATGCGGGTCAAGCCTCCTTGATGTAAAGTGACGTCACTAGTATCTTCAGTAAGAATGTTCGTAGAGAATAAATAGCAGTCCTTGCAATACCAGTCTCTGCACATGCAGGGACTCATCATAATGGATAAATATGTGACGTATATATACAGAGCAAAAGAGAAAGAGAGAAGTATTACTGATAACTAGTATTAATGTACGACTCACACAAATAATAAATAGAAAAAGAGTGATCATTAAATCGTATACATTCAGTCACATTCCCAGTGAAGAACAAATAATGGAGACACATCTGTACAAAGTCAGTGGATTATACCATATATAATTTTTTTATAATTTTTATGATACTTTTCCCCCTCACTTTTCGATCCTATATAACAGGAAGTCCTATTCACTTTAAAGAAATGCTATGCTACTATTGACCAACTTTTCCATTAGTTCTTTATTAGCTGTTCATCTATACATTGTAACGAGACCTTACCTTTCCCCCTCTGACCCGCGCAGCAAGGCATCCTCTTCCGTTGAGCGGCACAGCCCTTCTGACGCCGGCCGCTCACACCGCTCGTCTTTTTATGATACGGCGCATGCGCGCCATAGCCGGCAAGCAAATGCCAACGTGATTTGTACGCGGCCACGCCCCCGGACCTTTTGGGGGCGCGGTTTTAAAGCAATATACCCCACACTATAAAAGGGAGCTCCTGACAGTGGTAAGGCGCCCTAGTGTGGTTTTTGTTGGTTCCTCTAGTGCTGTTAAGCTACTTTATTGATTGTTTCCTGGTTATAGACTATTGGCTTTCCTTATTGACTACTCTACTCTCTGGTTCCCCGTACTTTGGCTAGGTTATATCGTTTATCCGTCTTCCGTACTCCCTTAATCTCTGGCTATCCCTTTTGACTACTCTTAACGTTAGTCCGGCAATTCTAAGGTCCGGTATACGTTTTGTTCTGGGTTACACTCTGTGAGAAGGGGTCACTATCGTGACATTACACTAGGGCCATGGACCCTGCAGGTGTTAACCCTCTTGGGCCAATACCTGACAATCGGTTCGAGGAACTGGATCATCGTATGGACCAGATCCCTCTAGCCGTACAAACTTTACTAACCCGTACTGCTCATCTCCAACCGGAGGAGCAAATCCCTACCCAGAGACCTCAGGAACACCCTATGGAAATGCTTTCTGCAAGCACTTCCAATCAGGCTACTTCCAATCAGGTATCCACTTCGATATGGGGTTGATCCTAAGGGATGTCGAGGTTTCTTGAACCAAGTCAGCACTTATTTTGAACTCCATCCAAGAGCATATCCTACTGACAGGGCTAAAATTGGTTATATAATTGTCAGGGTGGCGGTCCGGTGCCCGGGACCCAGACACAGTGTCCAGGCCGCAGCGCATGGACCGGGACCCATTATGCCTGATGTTAAGTGGGAGTCTTCAGCGTGGAGGTGGATTAGCAGGGTCTGGTGCAGGGTAACCGTACGCCCCCTGGTGTTGAGCACCAGCGTTTGTGCAGCCACATACCAAGACTCTGAATCAGCTTCAGCGGATACCAGGAACTAACAGCTTGGAAATTAAGCAGACCTCCCTGGAGCTGAATAGGGAGGCTCTGCAGCAAGATTGTATCCAGTACTAGAAACAAGGCTAGACTAGAGATAGGCACCAAACATGAAAACAAGACAGAACAAGTAGAACCCAGAACCAGAGAAGGATAGTAAGCCAAACCCAGAACATATACACAAGACATGAGGAAAACATGAACATAACATGGGCATGACTGGACAGGACTGTTCATGGGCTGAGTATACAAACTAAAACAAGACAAGATAACATAGGCAAAACAAGAGGAGAAATAACTAAGTACTACATATGGAAATCATGGGGATTTAGTCACACTATATGATCAAACATTGCATAAGCCTGCCAACAACGCCAATGTACCCCATATCTGGCAGGTCCTACACTGCCTAATGTATGCTAAAACATCCTAAGTAGACATATATAGCACTTACCTGCAAGAAATGGCAGAAGCTTTGAGCAGCTGCCTGCAGGACTCTGAAACAGAAAGGAATGTTGGAAAACAAACGGGTGTGGCAACATAAAACAAACATTTAAAGGAAACCTGGAGACTGGGAAATCCAGGGACGAACTATAGGAATGAACCCAGAAATCCCAGCATAAAGAAAACCAGACATAGACTAGAAAACCAAAAAACCAAGAAAAACTAAGCAAGAATAGCAAAAAGAGTACTGGATACCAGAAGCCAAGTCCAGACATCAGAACAGAGCAAAGCAGATCATGACAATAATCACCCTATTAGTAGATCGAGCATTAGTCTGGGCTAATCCCTTGTGGGAAAATGACAACACGATAGTTTTTAACTATACTGAATTTGTCGCAGCTTTTAGGAGAACCTTTGACCCCCCAGGGAGAAGGACTAACACTGCCAAAACTTTGTTACGTTTGAGACAAGGCCCACGTTCCCTAGTTGACTATGCTCTGGAATTCCGTACTCTTGCTGCTGAGGTTAGATGGAATGAACAAGCGTTTGTAGATGTATTTATGAATGGATTATCTGACAAACTCTTAAATGAAGTAGCCACCAAAGATTTACCTAATACTCTGGAGGAATTAATCACTTATCTAGCTCACATTGAGGAACGACTCCGGCATAGGCAAAACACTAGGGAGAGACCTAGAAGGGTGCTGGAACGCCTAGCCTTGACTTATCCCTCGTCTGAGACAACAACAGTTACTACTCCAGAGCCAATGCAATTGGGAGTTTCACGATTGTCTGAGACAGAGAGACAATACCGTAGAAGGGAGGGCTTATGCTTGTATTGTGGCAAGAAAGGGCATTCCCGCTTTACATGTCCTAACCGGCCGGAAAACTCCCGCACCTAAGTCCTCAAGGAGGACAGGCCTTGGGTGTTATGTGTATGTCCTCCTTCAATGATAAGAAAGATCTTAGGCTTCTTCTACTTGTGACTATAGAATGGGAAAGAAAAAAGGTATCAACCATTGCTTTAATAGATTCTGGGGCAGCCGAGAATTTTGTGGATCACGAATTCGGTCAGAAACATGCTCTCCTATTTCAAAATAGATCCGCACCCCTGGCCGTTGAGGCCATAGATGGTAGACCACTGTCGGTACCTCTAATTACTCAGGAAACTATTCCACTGGTATTATCCGTAGGTTTCCTTCATAAGGAGGTTATTACTCTGCAACAAACAATTTCTCCCATCTTTCCTGTTATTCTTGGTTTCCCTTGGCTCTCCCAGCATAATCCTTCAATAGACTGGGAAAGAAAAGAAATTCTAAAATGGGGAGATTCTTGTCTCAGAAAATGTATTCCCCCAATCAAACCAGTAGGTCTGATTAATATACCTATTATGGAACCTTTGACCACCCAGATACCCAAACAATATTCAGATCTCAAAGCTGTCTTTGAACCACGAGAGGCAGAAAACTTACGTCCTCACCGTGCATATGATTGCGCCATCGACTTGTTACCCGGCACTATGCCCCCTCGAGGCACTGTATATCCCCTTTCTATGGCTGAGAATAAGGTATTAGAGGAATACATTACAGAAAATTTAAGAAAAGGGTTTATTACTAAATCATCATCTCCAGTTTTTTCTTTGTTTCCAAAAAGGAGGGATATTTAAGACCCTGGATTGATTACAGGGGATTAAATAAGATAACTATACGGAATGCTTATCCTATACCCTTAGTTACTGAACTCTTTGACAGGTTGAAAGGAGCTACTGTCTTTTCTAAATTGGACTTGCGGGGAGCATATAATTTAATCAGGATTAAGAAAGGGCATGAATGGAAGACTGCATTTAATGCTCGCTATGGTCACTACGAGTACCGGGTTATGCCCTTTGGGCAGGGCCGTCTTTAATGCGGGGCAAACGGGGCAGCTGCCCCGGGCCCAGTTACTCCTGGGGGGCCCAAAGCAGCTGCTCCGTGGCCCCGCCGCCCATAGCCTGCATAAGAAAAATTCCCTCCCTACCCATGGGCCCGCGGTGCTTGTATTGCGGCTGCACCGGGGCCCATACTCTAAGGGTGCTCACCGGGTGGCCAATACACTTAGGGCCACCCGGTGAGCACTTTTCAGCACGGGCCCGGTCGGATGCTGTGGCCGTTTAACAGCACAACCGGGCCTCCTGCTTTACGGCAGCCTGGGAGGAAGTGACGTCCGGGAGTCACTTCCTCCCTCAGAGATGATGACCCGCGCGGGAGGGAGGCTGAGCCAGGAGGCAGCGAGGAGGGGGACTGAGCAAAGAGAGCCAGTCCACAACTCCCAACCACCCAAGGCAGCACACTGAACCCCAGGGAAGGTAGGAAACTGGAGGGGGGCTTTACAGTTTGCCCATGTGTATTTACAGTTTGCCCATCAGTATGTGTGTGTTTATGTCTGTCAGTAGGACTGTGTGTGTCAGTGTGTGTGTGTGTCAGTCTGTCACTAGGTGTGTGTTTTTGTCTGTCACTAGGTCTGTGTTTCTGTCTGTCACTAGGTCTGTGTTTCTGTCTGTCACTAGGTCTGTGTTTCTGTCTGTCACTAGGTCTGTGTGTGTGTCTGTCACTAGGTCTGTGTGTGTGTCTGTCACTAGGTCTGTGTGTGTGTCTGTCACTAGGTCTGTGTTTGTGTCTGTCAATAGGTCTGTGTGTGTGTCAGTAGGTATGTGTATGTGTGTCAGTTTGTCTGTGTGCCTGTCAGAAGGTCTGTGTGTGTGTGTCTGTCAGTAGGTCTGTCTGTGTGTGTGTCAGTGTGCCAGTATGTCTGCCTGGGTATTAGTATGTCTGTGTGTGTGCCACTATGTCTGTCTGTGTGTATGTCTGTGTGTCTGTCAGTAGGTCTGTGTGTGTGTCTGTGAATGTATGTCAGTATGTCTCAGTATGTGTCTGTGTGTGTGTCAGCATGTCTGTCAGTGTATGTGTCGGTATCCATATGTCAGTATGTATGTGTCAGTTTGTCTGTCTATATGTGTCTGTATATCTGTGTGTCTGTATGTGTATCAGTGTGTATCTGTGTGTGTGTCTGTGTATCTGCATGTGTGTATATGTGTCTGTATATCTACATGTGTGCCAGTGTGTATATCGGTGTGTCTGCATGTTTTTCAGTGTGTGTGTGTGTGTGTATAAATATCTATGTGTGTGAGTGTGTGAATGCGGAGATGTATGCACATATACAAACACTACATACAAATACACCCCTGCATTCAAACTCCAACACTACGTACAAACACACACCAAAATTATATGTAAACACACCCCTGCATTCAAAAACCAACACTACACATAAATACATGCATGCAAGTACGCCAACACCACATACATTCCATACAAAAACCTGTTTACATTCAAACACATAAAAACAGCTTAGTGCTAAATACAAACCTTCAAACATGGGTAAATGGTAGAGCCCCAGCTGTCAATGCATTGCTGGAGTTGCACGACAGATGGGGAACTACCTTTTAATCACCCGTGAGATAGGGAGGCTCAAAAAAATTCTTGCACCTCTCTACATTAGGACTGCCACTGCGTTGGGGTGGAGGACGGGATTGCACACCTGGGGAGAGGGTACCAGGGGGCCCAAGCAAATGCTTTGCCCAGGGTCCAATCAATATTAAAGACGGCCCTGCCTTTGGGTTATGTAACGCCCCTGCAGTCTTCCAAGACTTAATTAATGTTGTTTTAAGAGATTATTTACAGATGTTTGTAATAGTCTATTTGGATGATATACTGATCTACTCTAAAACATGAAAGAACACTATAAACACGTCAGGTTAGTTTTTTCTAAATTATAAAAAATGGACTCTATTGTAAGCTGGAGAAATGCTTGTTTCACAAAGACGAAGTGCATTTCCTGGGTTACATCATATCAGGAACTGGTTTTCAAATGGAACCAAAAAAGCTAGAAGCCATTCAGCAATGGCCATTACCCGTTGGACTTAAAGCCATCCAACACTTCCTGGGGTTTGCTAATTATTACCGGAAATTTATTAAGGGGTTTTCCTCCATAACCGCCCCTATTACTGCCATGACTAAAAAAAGGAAGGAATCATATGGAATGGGGTCTAGATACTAAAAGAGCTTTTGAGAGGTTAAAAGAGGCTTTTTCTTCAGGCCCGGTGTTAAGACATCCTAATCCTTCCCGTCATTTTTTACTTGAGGTAGATGCATCCGAAACAGGTATAGGAGCTGTACTATCTCAAAGACCTTCGGATGATCAACCTCTACACCCCTGTGGATTTTTTTCAAAAAAGTTAACTGAAACGGAAAAAAGATATGATATAGGGGATAGGGAGTTGTTGGCTATTATTTCTGCTCTTAAGGAATGGCGTCATTTGCTTGAGGGGTCACCTGTCCCTATTACCATTCTTACTGACCATAAGAAACTTTCTTATTTCGGAGAAGCAAAAAAATGTCCGACATGCAAATCTGATGGTCCCTCTTTCTAACCCGTTTCAATTACATTGTAACATATAGACCGGGGTCAAAAAATACTAAAGCTGATGCCCTATCCCGCCAATATGAACACTTATCACACCCCCGAAGACTTATTGTCCTCTATAATCCCTACTGATCACATAGTAGCCACTGTACATGCTAAAATCTCTTCGGGGTTGATGGAAGAACTTTCTAAATTCCAGGATCGGACTTCATTGACTGTTCCCCGAGGTAAATTGTACGTGCCGCCAGCCTATCGGAATAGAGTCCTATCCCTTATACATGATTCCAAATTGGCAGGGCATCCAGGAATACATAAAACTGAATCGTTGCTTAAAGAACAATTCTGGTGGCCTTTATACAAGAAGGATGTTCGTGAATTCGTTCTTGCATGTAGTATCTGTTTCTCGACTAAATCTCCCAAAGGCCGACCTTTTGGTCTTCTCATGCCATTGCCTATTCCAGATACACCCTGGGCGAGTATTGCCCTGGATTTTGTAGTAGACCTGCCTCGTTCTAAGAATCACAGCGTCATATTGACTATTATAGACAGATTCTCTAAAATGTCCCATCTGGTCCCACTTATCAAATTACCTTCTTCTTCGGAACTGGCTTCTGTGTTTATAAGGGAGGTTGTCCGTTTACATGGCATACCCCAAGATATTGTTTCCGACAGGGGCCCGCAATTTGTTTCACGGTTCTGGAAAGCATTTTGTAAACAATTAGGTATCAACCTTAATCTTTCATCTTCCTACCAACCCCAATCTAATGGGGTTGCGGAAAAGATGAATCAATGTCTATAACAGTATATCCGCTGTTTTACTTCAGTTCATCAAGATGATTGGGTTGAGTTGCTACCATGGGCAGAATTTGCCACAACCATCAGGTGCACGAATCTACTCAACATAGCCCCTTTTTTATCAATTATGGTTTTAACCCTACTACCCTTCCGAGTTCTTTTTCTTCTACGGGAGTGCCAAGTGTTGACAACACTGTCCGGAATATGAAGGAGACTTCATTAGGGGTTAAACATATTTTGATTCAAAGGGCCAAGATTCAAAAAATTAATGCGGTCAGGCATCGAAGGGCTGCCCCCACATTTGTGGTTGGAGATAGAGTATGGCTGAGTACTCGTAACATAAAACTTAAGGTCCCGTCCATGAAGTTTGCACCACGTTTTATTGGACCATTCCAGGTAGTTAAACGCATCAACCCTGTATGTTATAGGCTGCGTTTGCCATCTACCATGAAGATTCCTAATTCATTTCATGTTTCCCTTCTCAAACCTTTAATATGTAATCGTTTTACTCGAAGACCCTCGACACCTCTTCCTGCTGTTGTTGAGGAGTGAAACGAATACGAGGTGAAGACCATTTTAGAGGGAAACTTCAATATCTCTTGGATTGGAAGGGTTACGGTCCTGAAGAGTGTTCATGGGTGGACGCATCTGATGTTCACGCCCCTCGCCTGGTTCATTTATTTGAAAGGAGGCGTTCAGCCCGCCCTGGGGGCGGTTCTAGAGGGGGGTACTGTAACGATACCTTACCTTTCCTCCTCGCACCCGCACAGCAAAGCATCCTCTTCCGGTGAGCGGCACAGCCCTTCTGACGCCGGCTGCTCACACCTCTCGTCTTTTTATGATACGGCGCATGCGCGCCATAGCCGGCAAGTAAATGCCGACGTGATTCGTATGCGGCCACGCCCCCGGACCTTTTGGGGGCGCAGTTTTAAAGCAATATACCCCACACTATAAAAGGGAGCCCCTGACAGTGGTAAGGCACCCTAGTGTGGTTCTTGTTGGTTCCTCTAGTGCTGTTAAGCTACTTTATTGATTGTTTCCTGGTTATAGACTATTGGCTTTCCTTATTGACTACTCTACTCTCTGGTTCCCCGTACTTTGGCTAGGTTATATAGTTTATCCGTCTTCCGTACTCCCTTAATCTCTGGCTATCTCTTTTGACTACTCGAAACGTTAGTCGGGCCATTCTAAGGTCCGGTATACGTTCTGTTCTGGGTTACACTCTGTGAGAAGGGGTCACTATCATGACATACATAGCCACAATATTTATTTATTGTCCATTTATGGGTTTAGATTATGTACTTCCTTGCACTCCATTTGTAAGAGATCCCTTTGTCTCATTTATATATGCCTATACGTTATATCTTGTTGGGGATTCGGTTTTCTTTATACATCATAGGCTATTGATCCCGTATAGATACATTATATGTGCCTCCATTTTTTCTATATATGGTATAATCCACTGATTTTGTACAGATATGTGTCTCCATTATTTGTTCTTCACTGGGAATGTGACTGAATGTATACGATTTAATGATCACTCTTTTTCTATTTATTATTTGTATGAGTCGTACATTAATACTAGTTTTCAGTTTTCAGTTTCTCTTTTGCTCTGTATATATACGTCACATATTTATCCATTATGATGAGTCCCTGCATGTGCAGAGACTGGTATTGCAAGGCTTTCTATTTATTCTCTACGAACATTCTTACTGAAGATACTAGTGACGTCACTTTACATTAAGGAGGCTTGACCCACACACCACGTCGGACACAAGTGGCTTGCACCTCATACGTCTTACCTGCTAGTGGTAATTACGTAGAGGCAATGAGCACATCTGATACCTGTTCCCTCATTAAAGAAGACATTTAAACTCGGACCGGCGAACCAGGAATACACATTCATTTCTCTACCCAGCTGAGGAAACTACACGCTGTAGTGAAACGCATCCTGAGATTTCTATATGGACATTGTTTCTTTTTTATTGTTTTATTATATTTAAAGTGTATTAATAAAGTAATTTTACCTTTCAACCCTGGTGGCCGGCATCATCTTATATTAGAGGGAGTGTAGTCCCCAACTACACATCGCACGACTGCAGTGCCATAGGGGCTCTAGGTTTGTAAGTATATTTCTTACTCGCCACTTTCTTATTTGGATACCAACTGTGCTACCCTATTGTGATTTTTATTCCAACTCTCTTAGGACCACACACAGATTCCTCTATAGGGGTGGGTCGCAGTAACAGACCCGAAGCTATTCACACCAGAGCTAGGTTTATAGCTCTAGGTTTGTGAGTGTTCCTACGATTATTTTTAAATAATTTATACTCTTAGAAAGGTTTTACACTATGTGGGTATTTCCTTTGTACGGTTTCAGAGTTTGATTCCATCTGGTCACTACACAATATTTATTGCATTTGGATGTAGATTACCATCTAATATTAAGGTAACTACTACTTTGATTGTTATACATGCAAGCGCTAAACTATCTACACCTTTGTCTATTGTATTTTAAAATTCACTTTGAAGTTCCAACATGATCAGTGAATAAACCAGTCCATGTTTCCCGATGAAGCTCTTTGTCTATTATCCAGTGCTAGGGTCTGGTGAATAAGAGGGTTGTTAAGGGTACCAAGAGTGTCGTTGACTCCGGCTACTCAGATACCAGCGGGCTCACAGAAAGAAAATGGTGGCAAAGCAAACAATGCCAACAAATAACTCACCTGTCCAACACCATGGCATCCAGCGCAGCAAGATCCGACTCTTATCAAAGAACGAGGCAACACAAGCGATTGGAACCGGCTCCCGAAGCAGCGCCAGCAAGCCAAGGGGCTACAGTAGAGAGGCGGAGAGGGACAAAACCAGAGACTTACCAGCATTAGGGCAACCATGCACCCAGACGGGCCCAACGGCCACCACGCCACCCAAGAGACTATGCCATGCAGGGGGAACTCAAGACGTTGCAACGCTCCGCAGCCGCACCACAGCGCCCAGCCCGTGGGGGTCTATTGAGAACGGGGCCTGACAAGGAGACACCGCCGGAAACCCGCACACGGGCCATCATTCCAGCAACGCCCTCCATGAAGCTGGCGTAGGGCCCTGGCCAATCAGCATCTCCTCATAGAGATGAATTGAATCAATGAATGAATCAATGGACTAACAGATAAGTATTTGCAGCAAGACGAGTTGGACGCACAGGAACAGAGGGTAATGAGGGACCAGCTCAAATGAGCTTACATTCTAGAGGGAGTGGGATAAAGTGACAAACTAAAGTTAAAGGTAGGATGTGTTTTATGTACAGGAAAAGGTTGCTAGAATAGTATATAATGTAGGCTCTATCACCAGTGCATAACTGCTGCATAACAGAGGGAGGTTGAGTTGGGGATCTCTGCAGATGGCGATATAAGTAAACTGGTTGTTGTAGCGGGAGAGGAACTGAATTAAGGGAAGCCGCTGCTAACGAGCACTACTCCCATCACTCATGGGCAGACTGGGACATACATGCTTCAGTTCCAGTCCTAAACCTAACTGTAACCATACCCTTAACCCTAGCCATAACTCTAAATCTAATTTACTAATTTATTTGGTTTATTCTGACCACACCTTGATGGCATAATTTTCCTATATGTGATATCTAGATAGAGAGATAATTAGACAGACAGACAAACACACTATATTTTTTATTATAAAACCTCTTCTAGAAATTGCACAATCCCTCTACGTTGAATAATAATAATAATAATAATAATGTCTATGAATATTTGATAAGGTAATTTCTCAAAAAACAAGTGGGAATTTATTTTGTTACAAACTGTCCTGCCTCCCAAGTGGCAAACAATGCATTCTTGATCTTTTGCTCTGCTGAAAGAAAAATACTGCTGACCTTTTTAACCTTGTGTTAATAAAATGAGACCTTGCCATCTAATTTCATTACACATGTTAAATGAAACAGCGCCATCTTCTGGCTTACTAAAAACATTTTTATTTCAGCAAATATTTCACAATGGCACAGAGCGTTTATAAAAATAATGTCAATTAAAATTAAATATCCATTTGAGTTACCTAAAATATTTTTTTTGTTTGTCTGAGCTTACAGCCAGCATTAATGATTATGTACAAATAGCATTTCATGAGTTAATTAGTTTATATGGTGATTTCAACACTTCTAAAATATATATTTAGAATTTGTTTTTACAATTAGGGACACTATTGCTACCCAGACCACTTCAGTTCATTGAAGTGGTCTGGGTGTACTGTCTCATGTCCCTTAACTCTAAACAGGTAATTATTGCAATTTTTAAGAACTGCAATTATTACTTGCTAGGGTTAACTCCACCTCTTGAGGCTGTCTACCAGACCAGCATCACCCAAAACACCATAGGAAAGTACTGAATAATGCTTTCCTATGAGGAACTCCTAATGTGAGTGCGGCCATTGCTGCGGATGCGCTTTGGTCTCCCGACTGACATAGGTAGGAGAGGAGAAAAGCCGGACCTGAGCCAGCGCCGAGGGACATCGACTGAATATCGTATATATTTATTTATATCGATATGTGCATTGCATTATTCTATTAACAATAAGCATTGCTAAGCTTCTGCTTATTATTGCCACAATATTACACGTATGTACACACCGACAGCTTTACAAAATAAAGTCTATATAAATATAGTCTAGGCACAATATCAACAACATGCAGATATAGTGGTTATAGTGCCATTACGCAGGGCACTTTTTTCTGGTTCTTGGTTAAATTGTTTTCAAGCTGTCTGACTAAAACCAGATGTCCCCAAGGCCGTGTTTGCTGGTATTGCGAATGTGGAAGTTACATTTCCATTTTAGCAATAGTAAAGGAACACTCCAACACCCAGGAGTGTCCAGGTTCCATCCTCCCTTCAGGAAGAACATTTTGCAACAGCTTAACCCAGAAGTCCTTTGGCACCAGACACATCTGCCCCCAGCTTTCTTCCTTTCTACATTGCATTATAAGGAATATTTAGCCAGGGGAATGTTGATACACTGAGAGCATCAGATAATGCAATCAGTCTACCAATGGCTGCCCATTGGGGGAACTTGTATGCATGCACTGTGGTTGCTATGATTACTATCTTGCCCACACTAATAGAGTTTGGTGGCGAGTATAGGAACAGAGTCACTGATGTCACTCTGCCAGGAACAAGCTTGTATGTATCATAGAGGAGGCTTGCCCTGCTTGAGCGAGTTTCCCCAAAAAGGGAAAAGGAAAGCAGACTGAGGATCGGAGGTGGGTGTTACCAGTGGTGGCTGGTTAAGCTTTAAGATTGTGGGGCGCCAGACTCCTCTCCCAGAATTTTACTCCCCCATATGCAGTACAGAGATATGCATACAATACAGAGAGCTGAGCTTAGTACAGAGACGCTCAAATAATATAGAGAGCTGTGCATAATACAGAGATGATCATAAAATAAAGCAATCTGGGCATAACATAAAGATATCTATAAAATACACAGGGCTAGGTACAATACAGAGATACATGCAGGGGTGGTGGGAGGGTATGAAACACTTGGATGGGGAAGATAGGGAGGAAAGGGACACAGGGAGGGTAGGGGAGAGAGTGAGGAATGGGACACATGGTGGGGCTGGGGGGGACAGTATGGGACACATTGGGGAGACAGGGGGGGCATGGGACACATGGAGGAGCTGGGGGGAGGAGAGTATGGGACACATGGAGGAGCTGGTGGGATGGAATGAGACACATGGAGGGGCTTTGGGTGGAAGGGTATGAGACACTTGAGGGGGAAATGAGATACATTGGGGGCAAATTTGACACTTAGAGGGGCTGGGGAAGGGAATGAGATACATGGGGGACGTGGGTGGGATGAGATGCATGGAGTGGCTGGGTGCGAGGGAATGAGACACATGGGGGGGTGGCAGGGAAATATTTGCACCGGGACAGCATGGTTTGTAGTTATGCCTCTGCCCCTTTCCCTAGTGCTATCAGCCATTGATGGCCCCTGAATAGGGAGGCAAAAAGCATGCCTCATGGGCAGTTGATTCTGCTACCAGAATGGCAACATAATGGAAATTATACTCCTATTGATCAAAACAAAATCAAAACTAACCCTAGAATT
This sequence comes from Pelobates fuscus, assembly GCF_036172605.1. Classification (NCBI taxonomy): domain Eukaryota; kingdom Metazoa; phylum Chordata; class Amphibia; order Anura; family Pelobatidae; genus Pelobates; species Pelobates fuscus. Next base: position 161,971,251 of record NC_086320.1, read on the forward strand.
TGACTATATGTCTGCTCATTCATAATTCACCTTTTTGATATTAAATGCACCCACACTTATTATATATAATTTTGTTCAGGAGAAACAGGGATTATTTCGTTCCACATCTAATATCTATATATGAAACATAATTATATAGGAATAAAAACTGTGTGAGAAATTATGAAATGTTATATTCTTAGTTCTGCGTGGCATTTTAACTGTGAATGTCATAATACTGGTAGCTTTTACTGCAATAACATACAAATATTTGTGTTCAGCGATGTCTCAAGAGTAAAACAGTACCGTCCATGTACAGATTATAACATTTCCTGATTATTTTGAGGACATGCACATTGCATATATTTTTTGGCTTACCACCCTTTTTTTCCTCACAAAATCTGGTGAGACACTGCCCCAAATACCCCTATGGACGAGCCTCCAATGGGTGTTACATAGTAATCTAGGTTGAAAAAAAGAATAAATAATAAATAATAAAAAATAATAAATAATTATATCAAGAATGCCATTTGGTGTAAACCCCTGGGTGTTTGTGGGTAAAAAGTCTAGTTAAATTCAGCTCGTCCCACTATTGGTGTAGTGGTGTACATAGGGGACACGTTCTTATCTCACAGTGCAGCTTGTGGAAAGAGCGAAAGGAGCAGTTCATAATTGGGATCCTGAACCGAAAATACACAGAATGTAGAATAAAGAGAGAGCACATGAATATGAAAGCAGTCACTACCTTTTTAAATTGCAAACAGCTCTCTTGATGAATTGAATAAGTCAAGATAAATTCTCCAATATCCACAATGCCTATTCTCAAAATGATTGTCATGCCTGATATACCCTACCTTTCTTCAGTTATCATACCGGTTATACCTACATGCATGTGTCCTAAACAAGCCCATAGCTTCCTGTAACATCAGAGCTTCTTACCCTAAGAAACACTACAAACCAAGTACCACATTACACCACCAGCACTCACTAATGTAAAAATAATTCAGTATAAAAAATAACAGGAATCCAAAAGAACTATGCAATCAATGCATCCAAAATCATCAGTCTTTGACCTAGTCCTTGAGAAACTTGTGTAAATTAAACAAATCGTGGTAGGGGAACCTGAGGCCCGCCGGGTACGAACAAACAAACAAACAAAAATATACCCTCCTGCATATATTAATGTAAAACACGTAATGCATTGTCTCCTTCCACACATAAAAGGAAGCAAGTGAGGTCTGTTTGCACGCTTCATACAGTTGTCTCATTATTCCAGATTGATGGGCACACTTATACACTCAACACAATATTGTTCATTATCTCATCAAACATCACTTTGTGAAATAATTCAATGATCGTGAGCACTCATGTGGTTTTGTTTTGATTTGTAATTCTTTCCATTGTTTCAGACACAATTAAAGAACTCACAGTGTGAAGAATTTAAAGCCACAGACAGCAAATAAGGTTATTTTGAAAAATGTTGACTCTCGAAAGACTGCAAGCCAGCAGCCAATCCAACAAACTTACTTCCTGCCATTGTTGGCAAAACTGGAATTCCATCCAAATGTATTTGACACTGCCAAAACAGCTAGCACATATTTTACAGATTACTATATTCCTGTTCGTAAAGGAGAAGGGGTGGCCTGGGGAGAAAAAAAAAACACAAATCATTACCTCTACTGCCAAAATGATGATATTATAGAAGTATTTGTTGAACTCTGTGTCCAGCCAGTTGTTTTTACAGAACAACAGCACAGCCATCTGGAAATACGCTAGTCTTGATAATTCAGCAACTTTCCTTAAAAGGAAAGTGTTATGTCAGAAATATAAAAGTTATGTAGCCCTCAGAAGTGCATTTTATACCATAAAATATAATTGATTTTTTTGTGAGTTTACTGGGGTAGCTGATCCGGGTAAACTCAGAAAACATTTTTTAATTGTGTATCTGAAGTATTACAATACAAAGTCAACCTATGCAGAATCACAATACTATGCATTGCCTATGATTGTACATACAGTCATGTATTACATAACACAGGTTACATGGAAATTGTCCAAGCACAAGAAATTGTCCAAGTGCGGTTCTAGTTGAGTTCTTATTAAAGGTAATTTTATTTTAAAAATTAAATTTTTGTAATGAAATTGCATCTGACAAGCATAGGAATAACTGCATATGAATATGCAACAAAAAAGTGAAATTCCCCGCCTACAGTTGAGCAGTGGATGGATAGTGTAGAGGACATTCAATCATGCTTGGAACTGGCCCAAGACATGTCGAGCGCCTGCGGCCTTGGTTATAGTTCATGGCACGGAGGGACGCTGGGATGATGGGACGGCAAGGGGGGTGGTGAGGTAGCCTTTGTGGTGAGTGGGTGCCCCACCGAGTCATCTGTCTTCTTTTACAGCTGCATATTTCCCCTTCCTGTTTTCTTTTTCTTGACTGATCTCTTTCTTACTTTCTCATGTCGTCCTTTCTCATGTCGACGCTGAGGATACTAGGTTTCGGACCGTGGTGGCTGATGTGGATCTCAGCGATCTACTCAACACCCTCCGCAAAATTGAAGGTTAACAGACAGTTGTCACAACCTTTCCAGATACGTAATGGAATCAGGCAGGGATGTCCCCTATCATCCCTACTCTTCATTTTCGTACTGGAACCACTACTACAGACAATAAGACGCAACCCCGACATAAGGGGAGTCGACGGCAAGACCAATAATTATAAGGTCTCAGCCTTTGCTGGCGACCTCCTTTTCACCCTGACAGAGACAACTAGATCTCTACCCCTGTTGATGACTGAACTAAACACATACAGGGAATTGTCCAACTTCAAAATTAATATAGATAAAAGTGAAATACTGAATCTCAATGTCCCCACTAAAACAGTTAACAGACTCAAACGTACCTTTCAGTTTAAATTGACAGACAGACATATAACTTCTCAGATCTATTCACGATTAACTACTTACCCCTACTAAGAGAAATAACAGAAGACCTACTGAGGTGGAATAAATCACACTTTTGCTGGCTTGGGAGGATAAATATTTTCACCATGAATATCTTACCTAAGATATTATACATCCTCAATTCTATACCAATACATGTCCCCAATTCCTTTTTCCACCAATATAAATCCCAATTTGTTCAATATGTGTGGGCCAAAGGTAAACCTAGACTATCATATGGTATCCTCACAAGACCTAGAGACAGGGGTGGGGCTGGTTACCACATATCAAGCTGTACCACTCAGCAGTCCACATGGGGGAGATACTGGACTGGTCTATCAAACACATGTCCAAACAATGAATTTCAGTGGAACAATCCTTTATTAGATGTCCCACTGCAAGCTCTACCTTGGCTAGTTACCCAAACTAAGACGTCGGGCATACATAGCCACCTCACCATTACACTACTTATGTCTGAAACACTTTATACAAACATTACCAATTCCATAGACGGGTCTCAGGGAGGAAACACAATTTGAACGTCTCTGCCCAAATCACTGTCGAAATGCTATAAACTATTATTACCGCTAATCTACCCAAGACCACCGACCTATACCCGTAGCTGGAATGACCATATCTCCCCCCCCCCAAATGTCGGATGGCAATTGGTACCATATTTTCCATAGAGGAGCTTCGGCCCATACCAGTGTCCAATTAGTGGAGGCAAACTATAAACTATTAACAAGATGGTACATCACGCCATGTGACACCTTGAGACCTCATAGTTTAGTACTGGAGGGAGGTGGGTGCCCTGATCAAGAAGGTCAAAGGTCTCCACATAACATTGGCCATTCCCACTGTCCTCTTCCATGACATAAAGATACCACACCACAAATATAAGGCTTCACTGCCCTTTTTCATTCTGACAGCGGACAAAATGATAGTTATCAGCTTGTGGAGGTCAACCACAACTCCTACCATTCAGGCGTTAATACTTAAAATAGAATACTTACAAACACTGGAGGAATTGATCATGAGATTCGGTTGTCCTGTATAAGATCCAATGCTGCCAAATAGACCTGTATTTAGGGGATCACCCTAAATACAGGTCTATTTGGCAGTGTTGGATCTTATACAGGACAACCGAATCTCACGATCAACTACACCGCAGTTCACTAACCACATTAAGGGCGCAGCCCTGTAAGGGGATATTCCGAAACCATTAATCTCTCCTAACAGGCCTACTGACGGACCAACATAACTACTTCTAAATTCCCTAGGTGGTATGTGTGGGAAGATGGGGAGGACCCGGACAACATAACCATTAACGGCATGGGCTATGTTCTATTAATGTTATTTACTGGTTTTGTTACTTCTACTTTTTTTTTCTTATGAGGGTCTGGGTCATCAACGCTATTAGCAACCTTTCAGTGCATGGGTCACGGGACATGAAACACCCTAGATACAACCATGGGATTTCTCCCGACTGAATGATATCCATTCCAAACCAATCCCTTTCCTTATCCATTCTATGACATGGTTGGGGGCAATAACATAGAGTGTATGAGGAGCAGTGTTACTGGACATGTTACTTATTTAATTGGAGAAATAAAATTGTACGCTGTCATACTGTACTGAACTCACCACTAATGTAAGATATGTCGGATGTACAAATGTCCTTACCTCTCTGTGCCAACCCTCTGTTTTAATAAAAGCGTATAATTAAAAATAAATAAATAAAGAAAGAATTGAATAAAAAACTTGGGGTTAATGTATAGTTCATTAATGGATTTAATAAGTCCTAAACTGATATTTGTTCTGTTTTGGACTACATTTATTTTTCATTGCCTATAATCTGAGGTGGTATGTTTAAATAACTTTAACTTCTGAGATATATGTACAGCCTAATAGCTAACTAAAATGTATTTATATTGTTTAAAAAATTGTACAAGCCTTTTTAATCTGCATGCTGTCAGGAATATCAGCATGGGAATGTAAATTAAATTAACCCCTGCAAAGCTGTATGCATTGTGAGTACATGTTTTTTGGCATTACTGAAGAAATGTGCTTGTATGCCATTTCTCTGTAGATCCCTGAGAAAACAGGATATTTATGTTTCTTTTAGTTAATTAATCCATGTTATATCCTTTGTTACTTAACATTTAAAATGTGTTGCGGTTCGACAACGAACTCCAACTTCTTGTGAATTCAGCGGCATCTAGTGATATATTATTTCATTGGAAATATTGAAAGATTATCACAGTGATGCCAATGTGAGTGTTTCATAATTTGAATACCATTTTGAGTTAAATATATATATATATATATATATATATATATTAAATATAAAAAAAAATATTAAAAAAAATCAACATTAAATGATTTTCCTCTAGCCGTCAATTTTTTTTTTCCCCATTAATCATCTCCTTTTTTTTTGGCACCACAGATGGAACTCTGAATCACAATTCAAAAGGAATATATGGTCATCCAATCTGTGATTTATTCGGTCCATTCGGCTTCAAATTTGGGAATTCGTACCATTACCTAACTCGTCTCAATTCGGATGAATTGCAGTTAATAACAAAATACATTTCCAAGTATATTATCTACTTTCAAAATTAGGTTCATTTTAAATAGTTAATTTCTTTAAAAAAATCAACAGTCCATGAAAATATAAACACGTTCTAAGTAGTCTCCATATGTAAAAACTTTTGTACTGGAGTCCACAAAGCTTACAAAGTGCAGTCAGAAAGCATGGGTAAATAAGAGAGCTACAATGATTAGTGATGTCGCGAACATAAAATTTTCGGTTCGCGAACGGCGAACTTCCGCAAACGTTCGCGAACCGAGCGAACCGCCATAGACTTCAATGGGCAGGGGAATTTTAAAACCCACAGGGACTCTTTCTGGCCACAATAGTGATGGAAAAGTTGTTTCAAGGGGACTAACACCTGGACTGTGGCATGCCGGAGGGGGATCCATGGCAAAACTCCCATGGAAAATTACACAGTTGATGCAGTCTGGTTTTAATCCGTAAAGGGCATAAATCACCTAACATTCCTAAATCACAATGGATATGGATTGACACCTGACATATGACATATTGACACCTTGACATATGGATTGACACCTGTCATCAGAGACCCTGATACACACTGACAAAGAGCAGAATAGGGACTGTTCCCCCTACATAGGGTCACTTGGCAGATATGGATTGACACCTATCCTAGGGATCCCTGATACACACTGACACAGAGCAGAATAGAGACTGTTCCCCCTACATAGGGTCACTTGGCAGATATGGATTGACACCTGTCCTCAGGGACCCTGATACACACTGACACAGAGCAGAATAGGGACTGTTCCCCCTACATAGGGTCACTTGGCAGATATGTATTGACACATGTCCTCAGAGACCCTGATACACACTGACACAGAGCAGAATAGGGGCTGTTCCCCCTACATAGGGTCACTTGGCAGATATGGATTGACACCTGTCCTCAGGGACCCTGATACACACTGACACAGAGCAGAATATGGACTGTTCCCCCTACATAGGGTCACTTAGCAGATATGGATTGACACCTGTCCTCAGGGACCCTGATACACACTGACACAGAGCCGAATAAGGACTGTTCCCCCTACATAGGGTCACTTGGCAGATATGGATTGACACCTATCCTAAGGATCCCTGATACACACTGACACGGAGCAGAATAGGGACTGTTCCCCCTACATAGGGTCACTTGGCAGATATGGATTGACACCTGTCCTCAGGGACCCTGATACACACTGGGGGGACCTACTGTCCTCCTGTCCTCCCCCCGCCCCCACCCCTGCGTGGTGGGTGGGGGCCATAAAAATAATGAGGGGGAAACCTACTGTCCTCCCCCGGCGCCCACCCCTGCGCGGTGGGTGGGGGCCATAAATCACAATGGGTTGGAGGGACCTACTGTCCTCCCCCCGCCCCCACGCTTGAGCGTTGGGTGAGGGCCATAAAAATAAGGAGGGGGGACCTACTGTCCTCCCCACCCCGGCCCCCACCCCTGCGCGGTGTGTGGGGGCCATAAATCACAATGGGTTGGGAGGACCTACTGTCCTCCACTCTGCCCCCACCCGTGAGTGTTGGGTGGGGGCCATAAAAATAATGAGTGGGGGGACCTACTGTCCTCTCCCCTGGCCCCCACCCCTGCGCAGTGGGTGGGGGCCATAAATCACAATGGGGGAGGACCTACTGTCCTCCCCCCACCCCAACCCCTGCGCGGTGGGTGGGGGCCATAAAAATAATGATGGGGGGACCTACTGTCCTCCCCCTGCCCCCACCCCTGCGCGGTGGGTGGGGGCCATAAATCACAATGGGGGGAGGACCTACTGTCCTTCCCCCCTGACCCCCACCCCTGAGCGGTGGGTGGGGGCCATAAAAATAATGAGGGGGGGGACCTACTATATATTTATTTGGGGGCCCTAAATAAAAATACCTCCCCCAATCAAAGGTGACAAGGGGTCCCCAAGCCCCTAGTCACCCACCCCCCCACCCCAAAAGAAGTTACCCCCTACCTACCCCCCTCACCCTAAAAAATAGTGATAGGGAATAAAATAACTAACCTGTAAAGAAAAATTCAACTTACCATTTGACGTCTTCTTTTTTCTAAAATCTTCTTTTTTCAGCCCCAAAAATGGCCAAATAAAAAGCCATAAGAACCGACATTTACCGCGCAGGGGTGGGGGCCAGGGGGGAGGACAGTAGGTCCCCCCTCATTAATTTTATGGCCCCCACCCACCGCGCAGGGGTGGGGTCGGGGGGAGGACTGTAGGTGCCCCCCCATTGTGATTTATGGCCCCCACCCACCGCGTAGGAGTGGGGGCCGGGGGGGAGGACAGTAGTCCCCCCCTCATTATTTTTATGGCCCCCACCCACCGCGCAGGGGTGGGGGCCGGGGGGGAGGACAGTAGGCCCCCCCTCGTTATTTTTATGGCCCTCACCCACCGCGCATATCTGCCAAGTGACCCTATGTAGGGGGAACAGTCCCTATTCTGCTCTGTGTCAGTGTGTATCAGGGATCCTTAGGATAGGTGTCAATCCATATCTGCCAAGTGACCCTATGTAGGAGGAACAGTCCCTATTCTGCTCTGTGTCAGTGTCTGGAGGGAGTATCTGCAGTAACACAGGGTGTCTGGAGGGAGTATCTGCAGTAACACAGGGTGTCTGGAGGGAGTATCTGCAGTAACACAGGGTGTCTGGAGGGAGTATCTGCAGTAACACAGTGTCTGGAGGGAGTATCTGCAGTAACACAGAGTGTCTGGAGGGAGTATCTGCAGTAACACAGAGTGTCTGGGGGGAGTATCTGCAGTAATACAGAGTGTCTGGGGGGAGTATCTGCTTGTAACGTTTATATATGCACTGAAAAAAAAATAATAATAATAAATTGAAAAAAAAAAAAAAGGAATGCAGCTTCCGAATGAATCTTAAATGGATGCTGTCCAGGAGGTGGGAGGGTCTGGAAGGAAGGGTCTGCTGCGGATTGGCTGGAATGTGTCTGCTGAATGTGAGGTACAGGGTCAAAGTTTACTCAATGACGAATAGGGGGCGGACCGAACATCGCATATGTTCGCCCGCCGCCACGAACGCGAACACGCTATGTTCGCCAGGAACTATTCGCCAGTGAACCGTCCGGGACATCACTAACAATGATGTGATACATGAAATGTCTGGTTTTGTCCAGGTAACTTTATATATTATGAAAAGAATTTATATTTATTGGCATTTTGTGAATCTTTATTCTTGAAAAATGGCAGCAGATTTCTCTACAAGAGTTTGATGATTTGTCCATAACTTTTTGCTCCTTTTAGCTCCTCCTTTGCCATTACAAATGTTTATGAAACCCGTTAGAAGAATTGTGGTACAAATTATATGGTATAATCTCTTTCAAATATTTTAAACACTCTATTTTCTTTTCTACAAATGATGAATAAGAGTGTATACAATTAAATTTTTCAGTTTTTTCTTGATCAGCAATCTATAGCTAAATTACAATATTTCTCTGAATGTTTATGCTAGCTATACTTCCAAAATTAATTTGGTAGTGAAAGGGTTAAGGTAGCATAACAGTTAAATTGAGACTTCCTGCTATTTTTCTCATGCATAAATACATTCATAGATTTCTAAAAAAAAAAAAAAAAACCATAAATTGTATATATTACAACAGCTTGTAATGGTCCTTTTATATATATATATATATATATATATATATATATATATATATATATATATATATATATATATATATAATTTTAAACAATTGGCAGTGAAGATGTAAAATAAAGTGAAGGGGTTAAACACGATGTGTAATTAATCCTGGATGAGTTGCTGAGTAAAATTGTTTAAGGTGAAGTTAAACAAGTTCAGTATTCTTTGTATTAAAATGGAATCTATCTGGACTACTGTGATGCTTTGGTTGAACATAAGAAGTTATGGTTTGAGCAAGCACTTACATTATGTAGATAATTTCACTTTAAATGGTAACAGTCTGAAACTCCATTTTGTTTACTGGACCATTCAGACTAGATGATATATTCCAAGAAAATATTCTTGGCTTATTAACAGAACACATTGTAAATCTTTTGAATTAAAACACCCATCTACTTTTCTCACACTGCAATAAAAAGATCAATAATGACTACAAAGGACAATAAAATTGTAAATATTCCTCGCCAAAGTGTTGAGCGTTCTTGACAAATGTGTACATTTCTAAATATGGATAATTCAAAGATCTTTCACCCAGGAGAATTCTCCAGGTCTCGTATTTTGTTTGACAAAGTTTATTTTTCATAGAAAAAGAAAAGGAGCTGGACTGATTGGTTTAAAGATCACCAAAACCTAGCAAAGTCTACATTGGATGCTACTGGGACTTAATGGAAAAACATATACACAAAAAAAGTCAATGCAAATTGCACTGTGCGTATAAAAAACATGTAAATATGGATAATAAAATGGCCTCATAAAAGGCTCTCAAATACCTTCTGGGAAATACCCTGTATAGTCTACATTTGCACACAATGCCTAACTGCAACACAGCACAGATAAAGTTTATTTTGGCTTTGCATGATGGTGCTTAGGCAGTGTCTATATATGTTGGAGGTTGAACCATTTCTCATCAAACTTCCAGCTGGTGAAATTACCATTAGTTGTATGTATTTCACCTAGATAATCATCAGTTGGCTTTCACCATTCTCTGGAACATGCTATGGCATTTATTTGGCATGTAAAATGTCCTAAATGAGACATGAATCCGGAGTCCGGCGCAGGAGAAAGGTAAGTGCTGAAGACACACACACACACACTGTCACGAACAGACGCATACACACTAGCTAACAGACACACACATTTACTGACAGAGACTGTGAAAATCACAGTGAGAAGCACGGAAGCGCCTCTAGCGGCTGTCAATGAGACAGCCACTAGGGGCTGGATTAACCCATATGTAAACATCGCAGAAACTGTTAACCCTAGATGGACCTGGCACCCATACCACTTCATTAAGCTGAAGTGGTCTGGGTGCCTTTAGTGGTCCTTTAATTGTATGGTAGTTTGACATATTTATTGTACAGGTAAGGCATTTTTTATGGGATATATACCCAGATTTTTATGGGTTGTATTGTTGAATTTGCATATGGAAGCATTATTGTGTAAATTCAATGTATTATTAAGCTATTGAAACTTTTTAGTAATGGAGAGGGCATTGTATTTCTTAAGTACTAGAGGTACTATGGTATTGGGTATAGACTGCTTAAAGCTTACACCACAAGTACATTTTTATATCATATTTTTTTATTAATTGCTGCTGCACTTCTGGGCCAGATGTTTTCATTGTCCTTGTATGTACATTGTACAATGATAATAAAGTTGAATCTGACTCTGAATCTGAATACAAACATTAAAATCAGCATTTACCTAATGATGGACCATTGCATCAAGGGGACAGAGGAAGCCTGACATCGTATGTTGTGGTAAATACGTCTACAGTGATTGTCCGCTTACATGGTGACGTTACAGAACTGGAATGTAGCTAATACTCTCTGACAAAGGAACTCAGTTATTCATTAATGTGGCAGGTATTTGGCAGTGCAGTGCTAATTTCTGAGTCAGGGACATTTAGGAAACATACCCATTCATATATTTTGGTACACTACAAAACAATATTTCTGGTAATGTTTTCATTAATCCTTTAACAGTATTCTGTTGTTTTTTGTTTTTGTAATTTGACGCATTGATCGCACATCACTTGCATGTACGCCTGACCGTTAACTATTGTACTATTGTCCAGACACAGGAAATGAGACATATTGATTTGGATAGACAAAGATGGCTGTATGGATACAAATCTAAAGATGTTTGACCTTTTGATCTTGTATGTCAATATATATTTTCTTGTTTAAAAGTGATACAAATGTTAGACTAAAGGCAGTTCTTCCTATTAATTTTATGTAATTTTGTCTAATTATATATCCCTCTGTCTCTATACCTGTAGTCAATTAAAATAAAAAATAAAAACATGTGGTAAAGTGCTCTGTGTAAGAGTGCTATATAAGAACTTTTAAATAAATCAATAAAACGTATTATTATTTTTTTATAAAGCGCCAACAAATTCCACAATACAATAGATGGACTAACAGACAAGTATTTGAAGCAAGACGAGTTGGATGCACAGGAACAGAGGGTAATGAGGGACCAGCTCAAACGAGCTTACATTGATGGGATAAAGTGACAAATTACAGGTAATGTAGGCTCCATCACCAGTACAACCAAAAAGAGGTAAAAGCGCACACACACACCAAACGGGAGTGATTACCTTAAATCGGACAAATAGGTATCTCCTCCTTTATGCACAATAATTAGATTCACTATTGGAAAATCCCTATACAAAAAATATAAACACAGAGAAGGACATAGTGCAACCTGTATATTATATATAAAATAAAGGGAAATTCTGAGATGAAATCACTCACACTTTTATGAGCCGTTTAAAAGTAGGCTCAGGACTTATGCAGCTTTTATGTCACTTAAATGGGACATGCACATTTCCTTGAATCCTCAGGCCAGTTCCCCTTAGGTCTCAATGATCATCAAGTTTGGAGTCAGGAGTCAGGAGCCAGGAGCCAGGAGTATCAGGATAAGTAATTTATTTTAACAAATAGTTAAAAGATAAATGATAAAAAGCAATATTTGCAACACACAACGCGTTTCAACCAACTGTTTGTGGTCTTCCTCAGGTGCTCTTCCCCAGTGCTGCTGACAAGGCTGCACCAGGGCCGGCATGCTGGGGGGCCCATCAGGTGGCCCATGTACTTTGGACACCCAAAACAGGGGCTACGTGCCCTCTAAGACCGTGACCGTGCCCCTGTAGTATTGGCCGGCTGGGAAGAAGTGGCAGCAGATCACTTCCTCCCAGCTTCACAGAGAAAGCGCCGTGCGGAAGGGAGGGAGGTGAGAGGCAGCAGCTGGATGTGAGCAGCTGCAAACCCACATCAGCCACAGCCAGCAGCAACACCCCAGAAAGTTGCCCTCCTGCAGATAATAGGTAGAAGGGTGGCTGCAAACCTAAACAATTATGATCTGTGTGTTTAAATGTTAGTGTGTGTATCTGTTTGTGTGTGTGTGTAAGTTTATTTAACTGTGTGTAAGTGTGTGTATCTCTGTGTCTATGTGTGTGTATGTTTCAGTGTGTTCATACAGTTGTGCTAAAAAGTTTACATACCTTGGCAGAAATTGTGAAATTTTGGCATTGATTTTGAAAATATGACTGAACATGAAAAAAATATATATTTTATTGAAGGGTAGTGATCATATGTAGTGGTTAATTATCCCATAGTTGTTTGGTTCCTTTTTAAATCATAATGATGACTGAAATCACCCAAATGGCCCTGATCAAAAGTTTAAACACCCTTGAATGTTTGGCCTTGTTACAGACACACAGGTTAAAATGGCAATTAAAGCTTAATTTACCACACCTGTGGCTTTTTTAATAGCAATTAGTGTCTATGTGTAAATAGTCAATGAGTTTGTTAGCGCTGACGTGGATGCACTGACCAGGCTAGATAATGAGCCATGGAGAGCAAAAATGAACCTTTAAAAGACCTGCGTAACAAGGTAATGGAACTTTATAAAGATGGAAAAGGATATAAAAAGATGTCCAAAGCCTTGACAATGCCAGTCAGTACTGTTCTATCACTTATTTAGAAGTGGAAAATTCAGGGATCTCTTGATACCAAGCCAAGGTCGGGTAGACCCAGAACGATTTCAGCCACAACTGCCAGAAGAATTGTTCAGGATACTAAGAATAACCCACAGGTAACCTGAGGATAAACACAGGCTGCTCCGGAAAGATGGTGTGGTTGTTTCAAAGAGCACAATACAACAGAACTTAAACAAAAATGAGCTGAATGGTCGAGTTGCCAGAAACAAGCCCATTGTGAAGCATGGTGGTGGCTCACTGATGTTTTGGGGATGTGAGCTCTAAAGGCATGGGGAATCTTGTGAAAATTGATGGCAAGATGAATGCAGCATGTTATCAGAAAATACTGGCAGCCAATTTGCATTCTTCTGTACGGAGGTTGTGCATAAGACGCTCTCATACTTTCCAGCATGACAATGACCCTAAGCCCAAGGTCAAGCTGACCCTCCAGTGGTTACAGCAGAAAAAGGTGAAGGTTCTGGAGTGACCATCACAGTTTCCTGACATTATTATCAGTGAGCCACTTGGGGAGATCTCAAATGTGCGGTTCATGCAAGACAACCAAAGACTTTGCATTACCTGGAGGCATTTTGCCAAGCCGAATGGGCAGCTATATCACCTGCAAGAATTAGAGGCCTCATAGACAACTATCACAAAAGACTGCACACCATCATTGATGCTAAAGGGGGCAATACACAGTATTAAGAACTAAGGGTATGCAGACTTAATAACAGGGGTCATTTCATTTTTTTTCTATGTTGCCATGTTTTGTTTTTGATTGTGCCATTCTATTATAACCTACAGTTGAATATGAATCCCATAAGTAATAAAAGAAATGTGTTTTGCCATTATTTCTTTAAAAATGGTACATACAGGCCTGGACTGACCATTGGGCAAACTGGGCTAATGCCCGGTGGGCCGCAATGGCCATGGGCCATGGGCTATCCATGCGCTGGCCCTGCTGTAACTAATGCACTCGCAGAGAATTTGGGATAGGTGGACCAAAATAATAATGCTCAATACAGCATTTTTATTTTCCTAAACAGTTTTAAAAAATATTTATAATGGTTGGAGTAACCCTTTAATATTCTTTTGTAACAGTTACTGATCCATACAATTAACTATAAGAGAAATAAAACTGAACTTGATTTCCAAACATACAAGGCATTTTCCTTTCCTTTTCCATAACTTTGCTCAACTCCAACTCATAGATCTGCACCATCCCCATCCAAGTTACTATTTCAGGATAGTTGTCTTGCTTCACAGTGTAACGAGTGTGCGAGTTAGATTTATGGATTGCCAGATTAGTAAAGATGTAATTAAATACATATTGTTTGGAATTTTATTAGTGATGTGGCTGGAAAAATGTATAACATTATCCTTATGCAAGTGTCAAGAGCATATGTTTTGCCATCATGGAGGATGAAAAGTATGGCCAGTTTGTGATGAGATCAGTATTATTGCTAGGGGAAGAAGTCTAATAAGGTTTTAGTGATGGTAATAAATATCTTCCAATTTGTTAAGGGTGCAAAATGTGAAAATGTGTTTGTAAGTGACAGTAACACTAGGTATTATATACCCCAAAATTAGTTTGTAGTAAATGAATGTTGATTGGTTGTTGTGAAATTAGATCAGGAACATTCTAGGTTTTGATCTAGAACAGTGGTTCCCAACCCAGTACTCAAGTACCACCTAACAGTCCAGGATATAGGAATTACCCAGTTGTGTCTAAGGTGTTTTTAGAAAGAAAAAAAAAAACACTGTAGACACAACAGGGTAATCCCTAAATCCTGGACTGGTAGGTGGTACTTGAAGATTGGGTTGGGAACCCCTGATCTAGAAGGAAAACTTCACTGCTGGGACAGAACAAGGGACGTACGTGCTGTTTTTATTGAACATGATCTATGATTATGTTTTTTACTTTTTTAAAGCACCATTTTGTGTATAGAGGACCACATTTGCTCCAAACTCGCACTGGTGAGCCACACTATATAGTGCAGCCAGCAAATGACCTTTAATGTAATTGGTTATTTTCTTCAACATTTTCAAATATTATTATTATATTTTTGGAGAATTTTAATGCATTGTCTTTGTTATGTTTCATGAAGAGAGGGATCAAGCGCAGTCTGGAGTGTCCCTTAAACAGATGCTGAAGAGTATGCCTGTAGATTTGACAGTACCAGCAGGATTCCAAAGATGTCATTAAGATAAAATCCTATCACAGTGTAAAATTTCCATTTTCGGATGTTATGCTAATGTTGAAACTGTACTATAAAACAACAATTACACCATTACACCATACATGTTTTTACAAGGGGTTATTGCCTGAGTTGCAGAACAAATATTACTACAGGAAGGGGACTTTGAGCTCATTCCATTGCCTGCTACCATGATAACTATTTAGGTTTGAACGGTTCCTCTATGAACAAATATACAAGCACCCAATGTTCATATTTTAGTACGTCCAGGAAAAAAAAGATTTCAAATACTGCACGTTGGCTCTGTTTCAGGCTCATTATGAGCCAACATATTGTGTATGGCTGCGTAGTGCTGACTTGCTGTTTTGGGTGCTTTTATTGTATTATGTGTGCAGCTGTGTGCTTTGCACCTGCTGTTTCATACCGTGCATAGTTGGAATTTTTGTTATCACTAATCATTTCAAAGACAGGAACATAAACATTCATGCTTTTCCTTTAAGGATTTTGAGTATATAACTTAAAAACTTCCTATAGAATATTGTTGTTGTCTTCTACCAGGCACCATAAAATGACTTTCCTGTACAAGCGACCTTTTCAATAAAGACCCGGATACTTAGAGAAGAACAGCAGGTCATTCTCTAAGACAGGATGCTGGAAACTCACTAAACAGGGACGGCTAGCTAGCAGACGCCGTACATATCAAGAATTCAACCCCTAGGGAAATAACTCACCAGCCTGCACTGCATGATAAACCGAAGTTCATAGCTTATTTTTCCACGTCTTTACAGTAACAATGCTTTAGATATCAGAGAATCCAAACATTTACAATACGACATGCTTACATTTTTATAATGTTGTTTACATATCATTTGTTTTAAGAACAAGACAACAATTGTCTATTTTAATAATAATATTCTACTTCATTTACTTGACTTAAATTATTTAAATATGTATCTATTAATATATAAAGATCCCCAAAAAGAAACATTAATAAACTGGTATACATAAAAAGTCAAATGTGTCAATAAAAAGAAGTCTGACATATAAGTAAATGTTAAGGACCTTTATCAAGATCTAGATAATTCTTTTTTAAACTATAAGATAAGGCCAGAGACTAATGAAAGTATTTTAAAAAAATTGTATTTCTGCTGATGTACTAAATAATACGAGTACTAGTCTATAAAGTCCCTGGTACTATCTCAAGTCATTTTTTTAACACAGTGGGGAAAAGGGCATTGCATTAATAAACTTCCCACTTTGATTTATTAATAAAACTAAGCTTATGCCACAACCATTTGGGTTGGGCGGGGAGGGCATGAAGGGATATGGTATGTTTAAGGTTAGAGATTTATAGAGATTGCCTTAACACTAGATACCTCTTAACCATAAAAATATATTTTACATTTAGAGCTATGCTCTCTCCTAGTATTGTTTTACAAATAAACACAAACCACTTGTTAGTGCATATTAAACAAGTACCAAAATATCATACAATCTATAAGACTTTTTATCTTCCTAATGTTTCTGAGAAGAGTGGAAGGATAAATCAAATAAATGCAGTCAATTGATATAGTTTTGATTATTTTATGCATCCCTAAAAATCTATAAATTAAATAGCTGTTTTATCTACATGTATATACTAACTATATTTTCCTTGTTTTAAATAAATATTATATGTATTTTATTTTATTTTTTGCCACAAAAAAGAATTGGTTATTGAAAGAGTTAAACCTTCCATTTCTAATTCCTGAAGTACAAATTATGCAATGCGATGTAATAAAGCTGTATTAAAAGTACATTCCAAATTGTTAATCCTCTCTTTTTCCACAGCGAGTTCTTTTTTGGCACATTTGGAATCCCATCAGTCTTGTAAAAAATTGAATTCATGTGCAATTATTTTCCATCTTCCCAAAGTTCCATCTCAGTCCTTCACAAGAATGAATTCTTCTTCGAGCATGCTGAAAAACACTTATCATAATGTGTTAATAACCCCTAGTGATCAAAAACTACGCATGTTTACTGTAAACAGAATAAAAATAATCTCTGCCTGTACATATGAGGACACTGATACTGCAGTTTATTAAAATCCCTTTTGTCCTTTAGTTACTAACCATCTCAATTTGCTGTATTGCAGTCCAGTGAGAGATGACCAGTTTGCTGTGCTATTTCCTACAGATGCTACATTAAAGGCGAAAACAGCATTTTTGCTATGTCTTTACAGATGTTAAAAACATTGCCTATACTTGTTTGTTTTTCTTTCTCTCTATTTTTAATTCCATCCTCATATGAAGACGTTTGGAAATAGAAGATAACCCTATTTAGGATGAGAAAGCTATAATCAATATGATTTGATTTCAATAGTTACTGTACAGGGTGCAGCTCTAGTTTTGACCTTGAGTATCTTGGTTTACAATTAGCCAATTTTAATAAGCCTCGTACTTATCATTAGAGATGGATTTAGTGCCAGGAAGTCGAGTGCCATTAGTTTACGTGTATCTACACTATGGTTGCCTTTTATACAAAGTAAAGTCCTATACGATATAAGATAGATAAAGGGGCCCCAACCACAATATCATATTTCACAAAATAGGCAGTTGATGTTATCGCAATATGTAATTATACAAATTTTATTGCCCCCAGTGTGGAAAATCTGACACTAGTTAAAACAGAAACTGAGAACAGAGATGGACCCAGGATTTGGGGCCTTGCAACTGGTAGCTAATATATTTAAAATGTTTACTAATGCACACACTCATGGGCAGACCAATAGGGAATTCTAAAAGCTGGTGGGCTCCCCTCAGTGTATTGGTATGTACACCATAACAAGCAGTTTCATTATCATGTGGTACCACAATGGATCAGTAACAGGTAGATAACAGGTACACTTTGTCTTTCATATTTATCACTGCACCATTACAGTGCTGGGTATGAGAAAGTAGTATGGAAGCAAGCAGGGATGTGCCATCATTACCTGACCCCTTCTTCCCATTTTCTGCCTCACATACAGCACAGGGAGATGAACTACAAGACTACCGGGTGATTAGCAGAATATCGGGTTTGAAGTGATTAGGGGATTATGGAGTGGATGTGATTGGTGGGATTTGTGTAAATGGCATTATAAGGATGGAGTGCGGTATATTGGCTGGGGGTGATGTTGAGGATTGTGTGTGCCAGGGGTTGATGAATGGATTATGTTGCTATGGAAATGTAATTGGAACTATGAGGAGGGACGGAGTGTTGAGGGGATTATGGGGCTGGGCAGGGTACATTTACAATGGAACCTCATATTTGAGTTTTGCCTAAGATTCCACCTCTGTTCCTCTGCCCAAGAGGACCAAACTTCTGAAATAACATGTCATACATGTCATGTGTCCTTAAGGGGTTAAACAAGTTCTGCACTTAGCAACTTAACTAGACTTACACTATCTCATCAGCTTTGACATGCCTAACCTTTCAGTGCATACATTGCGTAACATTTAGTAGTTAACATTTATTTAGCAGATATTCTGCTAATTCATTGTATCGCATTTCAAATGGAATTTCACAAGTATTTGCCCTTCCCTACCCATGACAACATCACAGTGTTATTCAGAAAAAAATCTAGTCAGTGTGCAGTCATCTCTCTTTGCTCCTGCAATAAAACACTTGCATTGAAAAAATGGAGTTGAATTTTATTGGTGTTTTCATTTATTTTGTCAGTTATGGTCTGACCAGGGGAGAGAACATCTTGTACAGTAAACACAAAAACAAAAAAGGGTTGAAAATGAGTGTGTTTGGCATGTTGAAGTTGGATAATCGGTAGAGATGCAGCAAGTATATAGATGTATATATCAAAGTACAGTTTATCTTTTTTTTCCTGATATATATATATATATCCAAGAGTGTGAGATTACTATATCAGATATAATTAATACACACCCTGCAAAACAATTTTTCCTGGCTAATCATGGCAGCATTTAACATATGGGTTTAGCTCCTCCCTCTAACCCTCAGGACAGGAAACACAATCAATCAAACAATTAAGCCTACCTTCCCCTACTATATTAGGTACCCCAGTATCCTCCACACCTCAGTCTTTTCCTGTCCTCCTAGCCCTAGGACAGTTTATATATTTTTTTTTTTCTCAGTTTATCTGAAATATTTTTTTTTTTTGCTCACCTGACCATGTTTGATATGGTCTTGTCCCTGTGGAGGTCAGCCTCTCCCTCAGGAAGCCCAGGCACATGTAGCCCAATCTCCATGGAGTTGGGAACCCCTGGGAGCCTGGGTGGTTAGTTCCACAGGCTGTGGGAATCCTCTGGCGTCCTGTGTGTGCTTCAGACCTCGATCAGACGATCAGCATAACGGTAAGACGCTCGCGCATGCGCAATGCGTCCGACCGGACTCAGAGTAAAATTTGCCCATGTCCAAAATGGCGGTTTCGCGATCTCGCGACCAAGTGCGCATGTGCGATCCTTTAAAGGTGCAGAGCGGGAAATTTGAAATGGCGGTTTTCAGACTTAAAAACGCTCGTTTTCAGTTCCCTTTACAGATACAGTGCTCTAGTAGACTGTTCTTAAATCTCTGCAGGTAAGTGAATTACTTTTCTTTTAAAATCTTCATAATATTGGGCTGGGAATACATTACCTTTTTTTTAATGTTCTTAGCCCTACAGTCAGTATGGATCCATCATCCCCTTCTGCAAAATCAACGAGATCTGCTATAGGTCATAGGTGAGCAATGTTTTTTTACATTTTCTTCACGTTACAAAAAGAGTGCATAGAGGGTACAGTCTTATGACTTCTGTTTCTTACAGCCCTCGTGACCGGTCCTGTCCCAGATCCCCATCGAGGAGAAGGGAAAAACCGGCAGCCTGCCCGGGATGTGGAGCAAGGCCTATGGATAACTGCAGGCTCTGCAGAAGATGCTTAGCCATGGTCGCAGGTGAATCTGATCGCCAGAAGTCACCGCAAGCCTCTACCTCCTCAGCAAAGGATATTGCGTATTGGATTAAGCAAGCAGTGGTAGAGGGAATTGCTGAATCTCACAAGAATAAGAGATCAAGAGGTGAGACCTTCGGCATGGATTCAGATCAGTCTGAAGACGAATACAGACAACCTTCAGCGTACCAGGATTTAGAGCCAATCTCTTCCAGCGAAGAGGAGTATATGGAACAACCTTGCTCCTTGGACTCCAAAGCTATGGAGCATTTGATTATGGCTGTTAGACGTACATTAGATTTGCCGGAAGAGGCCAAAGAATGTTCGGCTTCTGACAGACATTTTGGGGATTTGCATAAGAAAAGACCTTCCTTCCCAGTTCACAGCTCGATTAAAGACCTGATGAGGAACGAGTGGCAAATTCCTAGTAAAAGGATTACTAGTCAGGGAAGGCTTTCAAAGTTATACCCGATCAAAGAGGAGGATTCCAGATTGTGGACTACGGTCCCTAAAGTGGATGCTCCTATCATTAAGGTTGCTAAAAGATCTACGCTTCCGATTGATAGCAATGCTTCCCTTAAGGAGCCCATGGATAAAAGGATAGATGCTGATTTATCTAAAGCCTTTATGACAGCGGGTTTGGGTTGCCACCCGGCCGTATCCATCTCTGCTTTGTCTAGAGCCATGCGTTCCTGGTTGCTTGACTTGGAGGATGACATCGATAAAGGTGTTAGTAGACGTCAGATGGCAGAATCCTTAAGGGATATCAAACTCGCCAGTGACTGGCTTTTGGAATCCTCCACTGACCTTATTAGAATTCTTTCGAAGGTTATGGCCCATTCAGTCACCGCTAGACGGGCGCTTTGGCTAAGGTCCTGGGGGGCAGACCTTTCCTCTAAGAATAATTTATGCTCACTTCCCTTTATGGGAGAAGTGCTTTTTGGGAAACCGCTGGATGAAGCTATTAAGAAAGCAGCGGAGGTTAAACAGGTCATGCTGCCTCAAGATAGACGTCCTAAGAGACCTCATTTGGACCGCAGACCTTTTAGGGATCAAGGCTACTTTAGAGAAAGTAAGACCTACAGACCAGGCAGAGAATTCTCTAGGCATTCCAATTGGAAGAGCGGCCAGAATGTAAAATCCTCTAGGGGCAAGACGCAGACTTCTTCCTTTCGCCCCAACAAGCAGTTCTGAAGGTGGCTTACTCCAGATTCCTCGAGTGGGAGCACGTCTTTCATTCTTTCAGAGGGCCTGGGAAATCATTCCAGATGCTTGGGTCAGATCCATTATCAGCGGAGGTTATCATCTGGAATTCGAAGAATATCCGCCTCCACCAAGGTTTGTTCGCACAAGGCTTCCTGCCAACATCCAAAAAAGAGAGATTCTGAGTCTCTATGTCTACAATCTTCTTATGGAAAAGGCCATCGTACCTGTACCCATAAGAGAAAGATTCCAGGGTTATTATTCTCCCCTGTTTTTGGTCAAGAAACCGGAAGGAAAATGGAGACCTATTCTAGACCTCCACCAGCTCAACCTTTACCTCAGAGTCAGAAGATTTCGCATGGAATCCATTCGCTCCATCATCCCTGTTGTTCATCACCAAGATTGGATGATATCAGTAGATCTCAGGGATGCCTATTTTCATGTCCCTATCACGATCGCCCATCAAAAGTTTCTCAGGTTTTGTGTCCGGAAAGAACACTTTCAATTTCAGGCCCTTCCTTTTGGTATAAGCACGGCCCCAAGGACCTTCTCGAAGGTTCTGGTCACCATCATTGCCTTGCTCAGAAAAGAAGGTGTAGCGGTGTTTCACTACCTGGACGACATCCTGGTAGTGGCCCCGGACCTAGGAATAATATTTCAACACAGACAACTAGTCCTCGACACTCTCTCTCATTTCGGTTGGCTCATCAACTACGAGAAGAGTCACTTGCATCCTTCAAGAGAACTAATATTCCTGGGAGCGAATTTCAATACAGACACGGCGATTGTATCTCTCGCACACGACAGAAAGATCGTACTTCAAGATCGGATAAGAGACTTCAGACTGAAGACTTCGGCCTCGGCAAGAGAGTTTATGAGGCTCCTGGGGACTCTCTCCTCCACGATAGAGCTTGTCAGGTGGGCGCAGTGGAACCTTCGCCCTCTTCAACTATTTTTTCTGAAAAATTTCAGGACCAGCTCGAGGGATTGGGAGTCACTGATTCACATTCCTTCGGCTCTGAAACAGAAGCTCCTTTGGTGGATGTCGTGGGAACATATCTCCCGAGGATTCCCCTTACGAGAAATAGACTGGGTGGTCATTACGACGGATGCCAGTCTGACAGGTTGGGGGGCTCATTTAGGCAATCGATTTTTTCAAGAAAAATGGCCACCGAAAACTCAATGCTTGCCTTCCAACATCAGAGAACTAAGAGCTACTTTCCTGGCTCTTCTTCATTTTCAACAGGTCATCAGGCATTGCTGGGTCAAGTTGAGAGTGGACAACAAAGCAGCTGCCGCCTACATAAACCATCAAGGTGGAACAAGGAGTGTAGCCCTGATGAGAGAGATCGTTCCCATTATGACCTGGGCTCAGAATCATGTGGAAGGCCTGTGTGCCACCTATCTTCCAGGGAAGGAGAATGTATTAGCGGATTTCCTCAGCAGACACCTGATAGAAGCTTCAGAATGGCAACTTTCCAAGAGGATCTTCGCCCATTTGGTCCAGAAGTGGGGTCTTCCCCTATCGGAATGCGCAGGTTCCATGCTTTGTGTCAAAGAGATACCATCCAATGGCAGTTGCTCAGGATGCTCTATCCATCAGTTGGGTGTTCAATCTGGCTTATGTCTTCCCTCCGATTCCGCTCATACACGCTGTTCTGAGAAAGATCTCCAAAGAACATTGCAAGGTGATAGCTGTTCTTCCCTTCTGGCCTCGTCGTCCTTGGTTTCCCCTGTTGCAGAGACTATCGATGGACCTGCCTTGGGAACTTCCAATATCAGAAGACCTGCTGATTCAGGGTCCAGTGTTTCATCCGGAGCCTCACAAATTCAGGCTCCATGCATGGCTATTGAGAGGAAGTCTCTAGTTGAACATGGCTTTTCGGACCAGGTTATCTCAACCCTGTTACGTTCCAGGAATCCTTCTACTTCTTCTACTTACCATAAGGTATGGGAAGCCTTTGCACGATGGTGTAATTCCACGGTTCAAGATTTAAGTTCCCCTTCTGTGTCTCAGGTTCTGGGTTTCCTTCAAGCAGGCCTGGAGAGAGGCCTTCAACTTAACACGCTTAAAGTGCACTGCTCGGCTCTTTCAGCTCTTTCTGGTGTTCGTTGGGCATTAAATCCTATTGTGATTCGTTTCTTCAAAGCTGTCATTAGGATTAGACCTCCTATCAAGGGATTCTCGGCTCCTTGGAATCTGCCTCTGGTTCTGCAGGCCTTGACGGAACATCCCTTCGAACCTATCGATGAGGTCCCTATGCAGGTTCTTTCTCTAAAGGCCCTGTTGTTACTGGCCTTGGTATCTGCTAGGAGAATGTCAGATATCAGAGCACTGTCTTCTGAGCAACCGTTCACTACCTTCTTCGATGATAGAGTTGTGCTACGCCCTAGACCTGAGTTCCTTCCTAAGGTTGTTACTTCCTTCCACCTGAATCAAGAGATTGTCCTGCCGGGGTATTTTCAGGATCCATCATCTCCTGAAGAAGTAAGATGCCATACACTAGACCTGAGGAGGTGTCTTTCCACATATATTGGACGTTCAGCTAATTGGAGAAAGTCTCCCCAATTGTTTGTGATTCCTTGGGGTTCTCGTAAAGGTGAAGCAGCCTCTGTCGCTACCCTTCGTTCCTGGACCGTTCAGGCTATTTCTAGAGCTTACAGGTCGAAACAGGTTCCGGTTCCCAAGGACATCAAAGCTCATTCCACAAGGTCCATTGCTACTTCATGGGCTGCAGAGTCAGGGGTTTCTGCAGAGAGCATTTGTAAAGCTGCCAATTGGTCGTCTTTGAAGACCTTTGTACGTCACTACAGAGTGGATGTCTCTTCTCATTCTGATTCAGAGTTTGGCCTTTCGGTCTTGAACTCTTATAAGCCTTAAGTGGATATTAAACAATTTTTGTAGCATGACTTACCCTCCCTGAGTGGTTATTGCTTTGGGAATCCCATATGTTAAATGCTGCCATGATTAGCCAGGAATAGAGAAAATTTATTTATACTTACCGTAATTTTCTTTTCCTGGCTATTATTCATGGCAGCATTTGGTCTCCCGCCCTCTCTTGGTTTATTTGTCTTGTTACTGGACTGAGGTGTGGAGGATACTGGGGTACCTAATATAGTAGGGGAAGGTAGGCTTAATTGTTTGATTGATTGTGTTTCCTGTCCTGAGGGTTAGAGGGAGGAGCTAAACCCATATGTTAAATGCTGCCATGAATAATAGCCAGGAAAAGAAAATTACGGTAAGTATAAATACATTTTCTCTAATGTGGTAACTATTTAATTTTCTTTTTAACTACTTCAGTGTACTCTGTATTATACATCATGACTGTAAACACCTGTCATTTCCAATTTTGAAACATAAGGATGGAATACACCTCTTGTTTCCTCCTTTTAATAATGTTTTTCCCCCTTCCCTTGTTTTTACCCTATATTATAACTGTTAAGATTCAATTTTATTCCAATATTGTATTGTTCTATAAAAACCTGTTAATAAAAAATATTTGAAAAAATAAATAACTAAATAAATAGCTTCCATAGGTCATCTCGCTGTTAAAGGACCACTATAGGCACCCAGACCCAGGTCCATCTAGGGTTAACCCTGCAGCTGTAAACATAGCAGTTTCAGAGACACTGCTATGTTTACACTAAGGTTCATCCAGCCTCTAGTGGCTGTCTCACTGACAGCCGCTAGAAGCGCTTCCGCGCTTCTCCCTGGGGAAATCACAGTGAGAAGACACTGACGTCCATAGAAAAGCATTGAGTAATGCTTTCCTATGGGTGGTTTAAATGTGCACGCGGCTCTTACTGCGCATGTGCATTCGGATCTGACGCCGGCCGGAGGAGGAGAGTTTTAACCCCTTTAGCCCCCTTCAGCCCAGCGGGAAAGGGACCCTGAGGGTGGAGACCCTATAGTGGTCCTTTAAAGTGGGCTTGTCTGAGAAAGGAATAGATAAATGAATAGAATGTTATATGTGTAAGTCAATCACATCTCACAGACAGAAACAGCAGAAAAAAATGACATCACAACAATCCTTTTCTCAACCGTAAAAAAATTAAATTAAAATGGAGTCAGAGAAAACATCTACTGTGTACCATACCATATATTGTGGCTAATATTGCGTTAAGGACTCCTTTACTTAGCCACATTTTACTTTTTACATTGAAAGGGTGAATAAAAATGAATAGTGATGTCCCGAACGGTTCGCTGGCGAATAGTTCCTGGCGAACATAGCGTGTTCGCGTTCGCCACGGACGGCGAACATATGCGATGTTCGGTCCGCCCCCTATTCGTCATCATTGAGTAAACTTTGACCCTGTACCTCACAGTCAGCAGACACATTCCAGCCAATAAGCAGCAGACCCTCCCTCCCAGACCCTCCCACCTCCTAGACAGCATACAATTTAGATTAATTCTGAAGCTGCATTCATTTTTTTTGTTTGTTTATTATACATTATCCTCCATAGCCAGTAACCTGTGTTTATTATACATTATCCCACATAGCCAGTAACCTGTGTTTATTATACATTATCCCCCCATAGCCAGTAACCTGTGTTTATTATACATTATCCCCCCATAGCCAGTAACCTGTGTTTATTATACATTATCCTCCCATAGCCAGTAACCTGTGTTTATTATACATTATCCCCCCATAGCCAGTAACCTGTGTTTATTATACATTATCCCTTCCATAGCCAGTAACCTGTGTTTATTATACATTATCCTCCCATAGCCAGTAACCTGTGTTTATTATACATTGTCCTCCTATAGCCAGCAACCTGTGTCTATTATACATTACCCCCCATAGCCAGTAACCTGTGCTTATTATACATTATCTCCCCCATAGCCAGTAACCTGTGTTTATTATACATTATCCCCCCACAACCAGTAACCTTGAGCGGCGGTGGGGACCCTAAATAAAAAATAGGGGGGGGGGGCTAATGTCCTCCCCCTGACCCCCACCCCTGAGCGGTGGGTGGGGGCCCTTAACAAGAATAAGGGGGGGACACCTAATGTCCTCCCCCCTGGCCCCCACCCCTGAGCGATGGGTGGGGGCCCTAAATACAAATGGGGGGGACCTAATGTCCTCCCCCTGGCCCCCACCCCTGAGGGGCCCTTAACAAGAATAAGGGGGGAGCTATTGTCCTCCCCCCTGGCCCCCACCCCTGGGGGCCCTTAACAAGAATAAGGAATTGTCCTCCCCCTGACCCCCACCCCTGAGCGGTGGGTGGGGGCCCTTAACAAGAATAAGGGGGGGACACCTAATGTCCTCCCCCCTGGCCCCCACCCCTGAGCGATGGGTGGGGGCCCTAAATACAAATGGGGGGGACCTAATGTCCTCCCCCTGGCCCCCACCCCTGAGGGGCCCTTAACAAGAATAAGGGGGGACCTAATGTCCTCCCCCTGGCCCCCACCCCTGGGGGCCCTTAACAAGAATAAGGGGGGAGCTATTGTCCTCCCCCCTGGCCCCCACCCCTGAGCGGTGAGTGGGGGCACTAAACAAAAATAAGGGGGGGACCTATTGTCCTCCCCCCTGGCCCCCACCCCTGAGCGGCAGGTGGGGGCCCTAAATACAAATGGGGGGGACCTAATGTCCTCCCCCCTAGCCCCCACCCCTGAGCGGCAGGTGGGGGCCCTAAATGAAAATGTAACCCCCCTCCCCCCAGGTGACTAGGGGTCCCCAAACCCCTAGTCATCCCCTCCCAAAAAAAAAATAAACTCCTACCTACCCCCCTCACCCTAAAAATAATGAGGGGGGACCATTTAACTAACTACCTTTAAAAATAAAAATACACTTACCATTCGATGTTTTCTTTTTTCTAAAATCTTCTTTTTTCAGCCCCAAAAAAGGCCAAGTAAAAATCCATCCATCCGGCATGCCACAGTCCAGGTGTTAGTCCCCTTGAAACAACTTTTCCATCACTATTGTGGCCAGAAAGTCCCTGTGGGTTTTAAAATTCGGCTGCCTATTAAAGTCTATGGCAGTTCGCCGGGTTCGCCCGTTCGTGAACATTTGCGGAAGTTCGCGTTCGCCGTTCGCGAACGGAAAATTTAATGTTCGCGACATCACTAAAAATGAATACTGAGCTGCTGAGTAAATATAACTTTTGTAAGATTCTCTAATATTAACATGGAAATATTCACCTTACTTTACTTTCTGCAACCAGTCTGTGAAACATACAATTAGAGAAAATGTTTTTCTATTTCTTGACTTGATTGTGACAATGATTTCCGTGTTTTATTATATTTTGTTTTTCAAGTAATCCAACTCTAATAACATAGTTTCTAACATAAGAAGATATGAAAGCAGGGTCAGGTATACCAGTGCTACACCATTTATTACTATAGACTGTAAGCTTGTTTGAGCAGGGTCCTCTTTGTCACGTATTCATCCGCTTAAAAAAATGTGATTAATGGAATTTACTGTTCAGACAGGAAAAGTTGTGCCAAGCAGCAATCAAATCCACAGGAGGGTTTGTGCTGAGCAGCAATTATGCAAATGGAAACCTGGTAACTGCCTTTGGGGTCAAAGGCCGGTTACAACCTATCGGATTTAGAGGAGGGGTATTTAAGCCCAGTTCTCATCCTGCTCAGTGCCCGGTCTTGGTTTCCCTTGTGGTTGTCCGAGAGCGCGTTATTCATTCTGGTAATTCTGGTTAATTGACTTTGGCATTGTTTTTGACTTCCCTGTTTTCTGGCATCCCTGACTCCTGGCTTTTCCTTATCGTTGTGTCTCTTTCTGTATCCCTTGACCTTAGCTATTCCTGACTATTCTTTGGTACGTCAGACCGGCCATTCTAAGGTACGGTATACGTTACCTATCAGTCCTCTGTGTTACACAATTCTACGTGCTGGATCATAATGTAATCCTGACACTCTTAAACTTATCATTCCTGTAAGTTTTTTTTGTAATTATCCTATTTATAGTTAAATGCTCCCTCTCATAATATTGTAAAGCGCTACAGAATCTGTTGGCTCTATATAAATGGCGATAATAATAATAATTATTGGTTTAAAAAAATGTCAGGAGACCTGACCATAAAGAAGCTGTCTTAGACCATTGCTAATAAATCCTGGCCTGACCGAGCAACTTTGCAGCCAACCACCAAGACCAGCATGTATCAGAAGTTTTCTCCAACAAAAATTGTGAAACACTCTGGGTAGAGCTTATGTTACAAGATGGGTGTTTAAAATGTACTCTTCCTGTCCCTTTTTATTCCAGCCTCATTGTCTATTTTCTTTCTCTACATTATACTTTGGGAATCCTTTTCTTGAGGTCACCTCATTTAATCAGAGATAAAACCTCCAGTTATTTAAATATGCATAGGGATTTGGGATAACTAGTTTTTCTTCATTTAATCAGTGTCTGGCTTCCAGAGTTGTTTATTTTACTTGCAACTACACAAAATAAGTGTCATGTTATCTACTCCAGTCCCGAGCCCTACCTCAATGGAGAACATTCAGTACTGGCAAGATATATTCAATGAACAATCAGAAGACGGTGATAAGCAAATGGTATCAATTTCCTATGAATATCTATTGTAAACCCTGCTACATACTATTATATATTATTTACTATTCAAACAACAATTGAATATCATGGCAATGGAGTATTTATATATAAACACATTCTTAATTTCTTAATCAGTAGTTTTTGTTTTTCGTTCTTCCCGGTATTGTTTCCAACATTGTCTCTATACATTCCAATTACATATCTGTTTTCTTCAGGAAGTCAGAGAGCAAGCTATACTTTTGTATGCTAATTAGTATTTATCAGCTAATTGCTGACTGTGTGTGTTGACCTGTAACACTTGTCTAGTAAAATCACAGACAAAATGATGTTTTCTTCCTTTGGTGGTCATACATCATTCAGCAGCTATATCTGAAGGTTGCCCCCATTCAAGCATTTGTTTATTTGACTAACAAACCATATCCTGATTGGCATACCGCCGGACTGCACTTTTAGCAAGCGGCTGCTGATTAGGGCTACATCTCAATCTTCTATTTTACCCGTGCAAGCTGATTTTAATCTTCATTAAAGTGCAGTGTTCTCTTTACATCCACTTTAGCTTCTGTAGGTGTAGATAAGAACCAAACGACCAGTGTGTGAAGTGCATTCATCCTGAAATCCAGTAGTCAGCAAGCAAGTTCGTCATAGGCAATTATCAGCCTCCATCTGTGATTTAAATACTTGTATGCACAGCCATTGGAGGTTCTAGTCTAGGGTTTAGCATCAGCATCCACAGCATAGGACAAGAGGAGTCAAATGCTCCTTTTTTATATAAATGGTACCTAAAATACAGCACCTACTCAGATTATAAAAACAAAACTATACTGCCGCCAGGCCTACCACAGGAACGGTAATACCCCATCAGATATCATACAGACATAACACACAGACACAGAGATGTAAGCACTAAGGAAGTGAAAAATAAAACTAGAAATTAAAGAAATAGCTAAAATTTATTTGCATTTAGTACTAGCAGCAATTTACTAATCAAATAGTACATTTAATTACTGCATAATTGAAAGTTATTTTAGCTTGTTGGTTGACTTTACATTAAAAGTACACATAAATGTATACGTATAACAATTTTTGTTCAAGTGATATTTACCATTCATATTTTTACTATTATTCAACATTTTATACATACTATTGATTTTTTGGTTTGTAACTATGTGGACCTAGGAGTCCATAGTGTCATATACTATATATGTGCCATCATAACCACAAGCCAATGTGTCATTATGGTAATGCTTTCTCCAAACCCTTACTTCACAGTAACGTATATTTTCTATTACATTTTTTCTTTATAAAATGTCTATTCCCTACAATTCCATCTGATATAGAATGTGACAAAATTACAAACACATAGACACACATACACAAACACACACAGTCGCTAGGGCTGCCTTGCCTTGCTTTTTGAGACTGATTAGAGTCACACTTCCATCAGTGACTTCACTGTAGATCTTCCTTATTTGTAAAGTCAGGAGTGCAAAAAGATGGCAGCAGTCATATAACATATATTGCACATGGTGATCAGCACATACATTAAAAAACAAACAAACAGATGCTACTTAGAGCAATTATGTTTAGCCCACCAGTAATTCTCCATGTGATGTGTTAGGAATTACTTTATCTGTTCTGACCTGATAGGGTATTGCCTATGCCAGGGATAGGCAACCTTTGGCACTCCAGATCTTGTGGACAACATCCCCCATAATGCTGTTACACCCATAATGGTGGCAAAGCATCATGGAAGGTGTAGTCCAAAACATCTGGAGTGCTGAAGGTTGCCTATCCCTGCAGTTTCACACCAGTTGCATTGCTCTGTTCAGTCTTTTTTGATGGTATTCATTGCAGTAAATAGAAATATTGGGAAACAATTTGGTTGATGTATAGGTTTTTCTTTGTTTTTGTTCACATGACTTCTATGTTTTTCGTAAACGATCTCAACTTCATGTTCATGTTTGTTTATGTTTTCATTTCTAAGGTAGGAGACGGAAATTCAAAGCTATCACATGATGCTGATTACCCATATTAGAGATTTTAAATTAGTACTGGCAGACACCTTTGATCCCGAGAACCCAATGATTTGCTTTTGCATATCTAGAACATTGTTTTTACTCTTACTCTTGTTTTTTAATTGGTCATGCTCTTTATTTAAGGTTCATATTTTTCACATTTATTCTTCTCCTCCTTTATTTTATTCTATTATCCACTCCTTCTTGTTTTAGTTTGTCAGCTGAACTAGTCATATTGTTAACTAATTTGCATATAGTGAAAAGTAGACCTGGATACTTTCATCAATTCAACTTTTTTTTTATCATTCACCATTTATTGAAGAAAATGACATTCAAAGTGTCAGCATAAGAAACACAATAACGATGCATACCAATAACTATACATGTATTTAAAAGGTGTATAGTAAAATGTCATTAACAATAAAAGGAGCATTGTAGCATTAACATACATAGCAGAAAACCATTAAATAGAAAAGAATGTATGTAATAGAAATCAAAATAAGTGTAACATAGAATTGAGAAGTCTATAACAAAGTTATAGTAATCTGCGATAAGTGGAAAAAAGAAATCAAGCGATGAGGACTGCTTTAAAATGCAATCTGGCAAAGTTGATAGTAAGTAACAACAATATAATCCACAGCACACAGCTATTTTATCTCATGGTTTTATTGCGCCATCAAAGGTGAAAAGGCAACGTTTCCACACAAAACATGTCTTTGTCAAGCCACAAATTCAAGTGCATTATACATAGTGTTATATAGATGGATACAATAAATAGTTGCGGCGCACTCAGACTACAAAAAAATATAAGAAACAAAGAAGGCTACTAAAATGCCTAGCTAAGTATAAATATGGGGATTTGGTTCCACCATATGGCCATATGTTGTTAAGCCCACCACTACTTTCAAAGTACCCCATTATTGGTGGGTTCTACACTAAAATGCGGGGGGGAGGGGCAAATAAATAGTAATAGTGTTAAAAATAAAAGTGTTAAATTAAATACTAGTAAGAGCATAGTGAGTATACAAACATAAGTGATGAAAGCAATTAAAAACAGTGTTAAAACTAAATAGTTAATGTGTTGGTGCTAAAATTGAGTCTCTGAAGCTGGGGGGGCCCTAAGGAATCTGGTCTGGATTCCAAATATAATATAAACAGAGAAAGGATAGGGGGCCTGAATTTTGTATGAATTTTGAATTTTGTATTTTCTTACATTTTTAACTATGCAAGAAGAAAGTCTAAAATCAAATCAAATTCCGTTCATTTTTAACTATGCAAGCAATATTGGTGTTTTAAAAAAGACCATCAGCAAAGACTGGCACATTCTTAACCAAGAGCATGATATTAAAGAATTTTTAGGGGAAAAACCAAAATTCGTTTTTAGAGGTGCCAGGAATTTAAAACAAATTTTAACTTCGAGTTTTATTAATGCTGAAGAAAAACATACATTTATAGAAGATTGGTCTAAGAAGCAGAAAGGCTTCTTTCATTGCGGAAACTGTAACGCTTGTAAAAGCACCAAAGTCAGTAAAAGAAAAAAAGAAACTTTTTTATCGTCTATAACTAAGAAACAATATTCTGTATGTTCTTTTATCTCCTGTGAATCAAAAAATGTTATTTATTTATTACAATGTCCCTGTGGTTTACAATATGTAGGAAAAACGTCCAGGTTGTTAAAAATCCGTGTGAGTGAACATATTAGAAATATAAAAAAAGGTTTCCTCAACCACAGTGTGTCTAAGCATTTTTTAGAAGTCCATCAGTCAAATCCAAAAGATTTAGAATTTATGGCTATTCAAAAAGTCTCAAATAACTGGAGAGGAGGGAATAGTGCTTTAAACCTTAGTAAAAAGTAAAGCTCCTGGATTTTTGACATGCAAACTTTACATCCTAGGGGTTTAAATTTAGATTTTGATATTGGTCATATTTTATGAAGCTGCTGTACAAACCTTTTATAACCTTTTATTACTATTTGTATTGCTATTTTTTAAACACAATTTTTTAATATCATTTATGGTTTTATAAGGTATTATCTCTTACTAAAATATTTCTTATCTTGTCCTCTCTTCTATAACATCTCTCTCCCCCTATCTCCAATTTTTATTGAGTTAAAACTTGGATCTCTATAGACTTTGGACTTGTAAAAGAGACTGTTATCTGATCCTCCCTACTCCCCTATGATTCCGAACGAAACAGAAGTGACGTCAGACGCGCATCATTCTGAAAACGCTGTATACTAAAGGACAGAAAAATCTCAATGCCGAAAGTAGCAGACGGAAATGACGTATCGGCAGAAAAACCGGAAGTCACGTGAGCAGATGGAAGTATTTGGAACGTACGGCCATGATGAGGAGGTCGTTCCTCACAGCGTGGAGGGTTAAAAGACATCATTTTGGGAGGGCATTTGTACCGGAATTACCATATATGGGTATGGAGGGCGGGGTTTTTTTGATTATGTGTATATGTTTTGGTGATTAATCAATTCTCTAATGAAGTATGTAGTATATAAACAGAAATTTTCTGATACACCATCATTGCACCTGAGGAAGACCAAGAGAGTGGTCGAAACGCGTTGTGCAAGCCGTTTTTTTTTTATCTTTTATTGTGAATAAAGTATTTCACTTTCATCTTATCCTGGTTCCTGATTGTATCCAGACGAAATCTGATGTTGGGACCAATCTGCACTTTACTGGGAATACTTTATGTGTCTTCAAAGTAGAGAGTCGACTTATATGGCTCTCTAAAGTGTGAGTGCTTCATATTACTCCTTTTATTATTATTGGGATTTTATATATTGCCCTATGATAGCTGTTTATCTTTCAGAATATACTATACGTCCAATGTGTGCGCAAAACCTCCTTTCTTTTTATCCAATTCTAGTGTTTTTTGGTGACAAAAACACGGGTTGTTTTTTTTGACGCACTGGGATTTTATGTGCATATTTGTATAGCGCCACTTCACCTATTCTTTATGTGTGTAGATATTTGAAGCTGCTGGTGCCTTTGGAGTTCCACGGACATCAAGGTATAGAGTCCTCTAGAGTCTTGCAACTGTGCATAAACCTTCTATTCGGCCACCACTAACCAATGCTCACAAGAAACGGCTGCATTGGGCAGAAAAATACATAAAGACTAATTTTCAAACAGTCCTGATCACTGATGAGTGCCGTGCAACCCTGGATGGTCCAGATGTATGCAGTAGTGGATGGTTGGTCGACGGCCACCTTGTTACAACAAGGCTGCGACGTCAGCAAGGCGGTGGTGGAGTCATGTCTTGGGCCGGAATCATGGGAAGATAACTGATTGGCCCCTTTAGGGTGCCCAAAGGTGTAAAGATGACCTATACAAAGTTATACAAAGTATGTGGAGTTTCTGACTGACCACTTTCTTACCTGGTACAGAAGGAAGTACTATGCTTTCCGTAATAAAATCATCTTCATGCATGACAATGCACCATCTCATGCTGCAAAGAATACCTCTGCATCAATGGCTGCTATGGGGATAAAAGGATAGAAAGTCATGGTGTGGCCTCCATCCTCCCCTGACCTCAATCCTATTGAGAACCTTTGGAGCATCCTCAAGCAAAAGATCTATGAGGGTGGGAGGCAGTTTACATCTAAACATCAGCTCTGGGAGGCTATTCTGACATCTTGCAAACAAATTCAAGCAGAAACTGTCCATAAACTCACAAGTTCAATGGATGCAAGACTTGTGAAGCTGCTATCAAATAAGGGGTCCTATGTTAAAATGTAACATGACCTGTTAAAATATTTAAAAAGTTAAAATGTTGTTATAAATTTGATTGAAATAGCTTTTGATTTCAGTAAATATGCTGCAAACACAACAAATAACAATTTTCAGTTCTTTACAACCTGTAAAGTGTTTTGAAAGTTACTGAGAAAAATATAATTTGCATAATAATTTGGAACAGGGTGTATATAAAGAAGCAAAGTTAGCAGAGAAGACTCATGAGCATTTAACAGCCACCCAGAGGATGTACCTTATAGTGTAGTGAAAATAAACCAAATCCCAATACAAGGAAAAGGAAAAAAAGAAAAGCAATAAAATTAGATAATACATGAATCAGACACTCTCTCCAGAGAGTGAGGGTGTACAGCAAGCCAATAAAGATGGAACTATATAATGAGAGTAGACTGGATGGAATGAGAGTAGTGATAGCTACTGATACAAAATATATGAATACATACCCCAATCCAGGAATTCTATCCAGGCGGGCACATACACAGGATATACCTGCAGGGACCAGTGCCACTCAAGCTTCTCATTAAGACCATGAGGGGACACTGTATCAAGCAGGTGCATCCAACGAGTTTCTTTTTGTAATAGTACATTTTCCCTATTGCCTCCTCTAGTGATTGGAGGAACCCTTTCAAGTACCTGGTAACGTAAGTGGGAGGCATTATGCCTCTTCTCTCTAAAATGTTGTGCAGCTGGAGCATCAGAAGTAAGGCTGCAAATCGTGGTCTTATGTTGAGACACACGATCTTTCAGAGCATGTATTGTTTTACCCACGTATCCCAGTGGGCACTTGAGAAAATACACTACGAAGTCCATCTGGCATGTAAAGAACCCTTTAAGTCTAATCTTTTGTCCAGTCCTTGAATGGGTACAAAATTCTCAGTTAATTATTCCACTGCAATGATTGCAGCTTAGGCAGGGGTAGGTTCCATGTACCGGTTTAGAAAGAAATGTCTGAGTCCTGTTTGTCAATGAGTCTGCCCTAACCACCATGTCTCTTATGGATCGCCCCCGTTTGTTGGCAAATAATGGAGGATTTTAAAACAGGTGTCCTGTGTGTTTGTCAGTTTGCAGTATAAACCAGTTGTTGTGTATAATTTTTTGTATTTGTGGTGTAAGTGATGAAAAAGTACTTACAAATGGATTTCCGTCCTGTTTGGGTTTGTCTATTGTCGAGAGTAATTCCTCATGGTTCATATCCAGAACTTTACGTTTAGTTTTTCGCAGCTGCCGAGTGCTATACCCTTTATCCAGAAATTTCTGGGACATATCTGTCAGTCTTTCATTGATTATGCTGTCATCACTAACAATACAGAGAACCCTCAGGAACTGGCTGTACGGGATAGAACATATTTATTTAGGGGAATGGAAACTGGTCATATGTAGCATGCTTTTGGAATCAGTAGACTTTGTATACAGGTCAGTTTGCAAGGACCCATCCCACCCAGGGAAATAGCTGTTGCTGGATGCGTGTCTGTTAACAGCAAGGAAGTGCCTCCAGTGGCTGTCTGGCCGATAGATACTTAAGGCAGACTCAGTGCTACAATGTAAACATTGTAGTTTCTCTGAAACAACAATGTTTTACATTGAAACACTAAGTGCAATAGGAACACTGTACCCAGACCACTTCAATGAGTTGAAGTGGTCTGGATGCCTATATTGTCCATTTAGCATAATATGGTTGTTTAACTAAAGCTTTCCCTTCTGATCTCACTTTACTTCAGTGTGAAATATAAAGTGATGTATAACATAATATATATCTTATATCATGTGTTTGGATTTGAGACCTTTTACTTCTCATGTTTTTTTTATTGAATAGTTTTGCAATTTTAACAAAGGAAAAAATTATAATAATCAACATCTAATTAAGAAAAAAATAAAATAAACAAGAAAAAAATCAATAAAATATTAATAAGATATTGTTAAAAGGCATGTGCATGGGGAAAATTTTCGGTTCGGTTCGGCATTCCGAAATTCAGGATTTTCGCAATTCGGGACTTCGGCAATTCGGCATGTCGGAATTTCGGAACTTCGGCATTTCGGAGTTTCGGGACTTTGGCACCTCGGGACTTCTCTTGAAGCCGCTTGGTAGATAACTCCCTAATTCCCATCGTATTAGGGAGTTATCTACCATAAGGCTGAAAGACCTAAATTGGTCTTTCAACCAAATTTACTAATACTAAGTAAAAATTACTTAGTATTAGTAAATTTTGCCCCTACTCGCTATACCGTGAGTAGGGGCATCTCTAGTAAACAGTGAGCAGCCTGTGACTGCTCACTGTTTAAAAAAAAAAAAAAAAAGTACCCCCCCGGCCCCCACCTCTGAGCGGCGGGTGGGGGCCCTAATGTAAAATGATGGGGGGGACCTATTGTCCTCCCCCCGGGCCCCCACCCATGAGCGGTGGGTGGGGGCCCTAAATTATAATAAGGGGGGGACCTAATGTCCTCCCCCCTGGCCCCCACCCCTGAGCGTTGGGTGGGAGCCCTACAGTAAAATAAGGGGGGACCTAATGTCCTCCCCCCGGCCCCCACCCCTAAGCGACGGGTGGGGGCCCTAAATTGTAATAAGGGGGGAACCTAGTGTCCTCCCACCTGGCCCCCACCCCTCAGCGGTGGGTTGAGGCCCTAAATACTAATACTCCCATGGAAAATTACATAGTTGATGCAGAGTCTGGTTTTAATCCATAAAGGGCATAAATCACCTATCATTCCTAAATTGTTTGGAATAACGTGCTTTAAAACTACTCCCCCTGGCCCCCACCCCTGAGCGGTGGGTGGGGGCCCTAAACACAAATTGGGGGGGACCTAATTTCCTCCCCCCCCGGCCCCCGCCCCTGAGCGGTGGGTGGGGGCCCTAAACAAAACTAAGGGGGGAGGACCTAATGTCCTCCCCCCTGGCCCCCACCCCTGAGCGGTGGGTGGGGGCCCTAAACACAAATTGGGGGGACCTAATTTCCTCCCCCCTGGCCCCCACCCCTGAGCGGCGGGTGGGGGCCCTAAAAATATGTGTGTGTCCCCCAGGTGACTAGGGGTCCCCAAACCCCTAGTCACCCCCTCCCCCCCAATAAAAATTATCCCCCTACCTACCCCCCTCACCTTAAAAACTAATGAGGGGGGGACCTTTAACTAAGTAAATGTTTTCTTTCTTCTAAAATCTTTTTTTTTCAGCCCCCAAAAAGGCCAAATAAAAAACATAATAACCGACGCAATTATATATATATAAAAAAAAAAAACGAGTGCAAAAAAAAATAATCCTTCTTCACCCATGGAGGGCTCCGCGCAGACTGAGCTCTGCATGGCCCTGCAATTAGGCTCAGAGCACTCTGATTGGTGGGTTTAAGCCATCCAATCAGAGTGCTCTGACAGGTAAATGAAGAGACTGACAGGTAAGTCTCTACATTTACCTGTCACAGCACTCTGATTGGTTGGTTTGAAATGCACCAATCAAAGTGCTCTGTGTCATTTTACACAACGTGGGAAAGTTCTTTGGAATTTTCCCACGCTGTGTAATTTGACTCATAACTCTCTGATTGGTTACTTAATGCACCAATCAGAGAGTTATGAGTCAAATTACACAGCGTGGGAAAATTCCCAAGAACTTTCCCACGCTGTGTAAAATGACACAGAGCACTCTGGTGGATTTCAAACCAACCAATCAGAGTGCTGTGACAGGTAAATGTAGAGACTTACCTCAGGGGTGGGGGCCGGGGGGGGGACATTAGGTCCCCCCCTTATTAGTATTTAGGGCCCCCACCCACCGCTCAGGGGTGGGGGCCAGGGGGAGGACCTTAGGTCCCCCCCCGCTTATTTTACTGTAGGGCCCCCACCCACCGCTCAGGGGTGGGGGCCAGGGGGGAGGACATTAAGTCCCCCCTTATTATAATTTAGGGCCCCCACCCACCGCTCAGGGGTGGGGGCCAGGGGGGAGGACATTAGGTCCCCCCCTTATTCTGATTTAGGGCCCCCACCCACCGCTCAGGGGTGGGGGCCCGGGGGGAGGACAATAGGTCCCCCCCCATTATTTTACATTAGGGCCCCCACCCACCGCTCAGGGGTGGGGGCCAGGGGTGGGGGCCAGGGGTGGGGGCCAGGGGGGAACTTATTTTTTATTCTTTTTACAGTGAGTAGCCACAGGCTGCTCACTGTTTAATAGACATGCCCCTACTCGCGGTATAGCGAGTAGGGGCATAATTTACTAATACTAAGTTATCTTTACTTAGTATTAGTAAATTTTACTGAAAGACCAATTTAGGTCTTTCAGCCTTTTAGTAGATAGCTCCCTAATACCGTGGGAATTAGGGAGTTATCTACTTATTCATTCCTGTCATTACATTGACAGGCTAAATAACTTACATTTTATATGATTGTGTGTTACTTGATTGTTGTAAGTGTTGCAAATGCTTACAGCTGAATCCTAGCTATGTTTGTATACTTTTTATTTAAAATGATTTACAATGTAACATTCTTCTTCTTTCACTGGGTAAGTATATTAGTACTTAGGCAATACTGTGCTTCGAAACTTCGGCACTTCGGCACTTTGACACTTCGGAACTTCGGCAACTTCGGAACTTCGGCACTTCGACACTTCGGAAATTCGGTAATTTCGGAACTTTGGGACCTCGGCAATTCGGCACTTTGGCAATTCGGACATTCGGAAGTACCCGAATGTCCGAATTGTCCGAAATCCGTCCAAATACATATTCGGACCGAAACTAATTGCACATGTCTAATTGTCATGAGATAATGGGTTGGCAATAATCATTAGAATAGGCAATATACTGGTACAAACAAGGTGTATCAAAATATTGTAAAACAAACAGTTTACAAGGGTTGCTAATTAATAATATGTGCTAGAAATATAGACGCATCTGGGTGAGGAAAATAAATAGAAATACTAAAAAAAAAAAAATGGACTTTAAATTATATAGAATATTTGCGTTTGACAGTTTCCTCCTAAATGTTTCAATGGTACTTCAGTGAATCAGTTCAACAAGGTGGTAAACTCTTACCTTTTATGTTACAGAACCTGGGATAAAACATCTCTAGTAACTGGAATCGTAGTAGATTTCCAATATCTAGGTACAACTATTTTAGCCGCGATTAAAACATGGCCTACTAGTATTCTATCAACTTTAGTAAAATCATCACATCTTTAATCTTTAATAGACACAATTCTGGTGATAAATTCTCGACAGAGGGAACAATATCTTTGACTGCAGCATGTACACTCTTCCAAAGTATCTCAATACGTGGTCATTGCCACCACATATAAGAGTACGTGCCTATGTGTCCCCAACCATGCCAACAGAGATTCAACGAAGCTGAGTACATTTTCTGGAGACGGGATGGTGTTAAGTACCACCTGTACAGAACTTTACAGACCTTTTCCTGGTATGTGTTCCTTCCTCCTTAATGTAATACTTTATTTCAAAGTACAACCATACATATTATATATTGTTTTTAAAAGGGCAGATAAGTATTTTTTTTTCTGACTATGGTAGGGGGAACTCAGTTTACAAATGGTAGAGTATTTTGTCTGGATTTTCTTAGAAGACTAGGAGATTATTCTACTTAATAAATAACGTATTTATGATAAGATTGACATTAGGTGCTAAAACATTGAAGACTAGATGTGATTATTACATAGTTAATAAATTTTAGTTGAAGGGCCCACAAGTCCATCCTATTTTGTATATTATATGTTCTGGCTTTAGGAAACCAGCCAGCCAAGAGATGCGATAGATTATTTTAAAGGGACACTTTAAGCACCAGAACCATATAGCTTAATGTAGCTTACTGGCGACAGGTATCCAATAGCAGACAACTCACCCCACTGCCTGCCGCTCAAGTTCTCCTTTCAGTTTGTCCTCTTTGACATCTGTCTCCCTTCAGGGGGAGTGACGTTAATGGATGAGGATCTGGCTGCACAGAGAACTTGGCCTCAGCAGTGGAACAAAGGTAAGTTTTAGCATTATTTTATTTATTTTTTATTGTGAGAGTGGATCAGCACAATAAGGGTTACTCTAACCAAAAACAGTATTTAACCCCTTAAGACCGGAGGGCGTACAATTACGTCCTTTTTAAAGCGGCTCTAAACGCCGCCTGGCGTAATTGTACACCCTCCTTTTTTTTTACTTACCCGGTCGCCGGCGATCCCACGCTGGCGATCGCGGTTGAGGCGACTCCCAGGGAGCCCCCCGCGGCACATCCGCCCTCCAGCAGCCCCCCCAGCCATGTGAGAGTGAAGTCCTTGCGAGGACCTCACAATCACATGGCCAGTATAGCTGGCTCAGGCATTGCCAGCAGAGGGACTAACTGTAATGACAGTTAGTCCCCCTGTTGGCTGAAATCAAATTAAATAAGTGTAAAAAAGTTAAATAAGTGTAAAAAAAATAATTATATACTTAGATCATATATATATATGAGCCTGTGACTGCTCACTGTTTAAAAAAAAAAAAAAAAAAGATATATAGATCATATATATATATATTATATATATATATATATGATCTAAGTACATATATATATATACACATATACATACACACACATACACTGTCTAGGTGTATTTTACTATTAATATATATGTAATTATATATATATATATATATATATATATATGTGTGTGTGTCTTTGTCTGTCATGGTGTGTGTGTGTGTGTGTGTGTCAGTCGTGGTGTCTGTGTGTGTTTTTAAAAATAGTGTTTTACTCACCTTTTTTTTTCCCAACGTCGTGCTGGTCTCTGCCTCTATGACTGAGATCATCAAGCTTGATGATCTCAGCCAATCCGCACTGA
Source organism: Pelobates fuscus (assembly GCF_036172605.1). NCBI lineage: Eukaryota > Metazoa > Chordata > Amphibia > Anura > Pelobatidae > Pelobates > Pelobates fuscus. The sequence continues at coordinate 162,012,807 of NC_086320.1, forward strand.
CACAGGAAGCGCCTCTAGTGACCGTCTAAGTGTCTGTCACTAGAGGTGTCACTAGGAAGCAATGTAAACATTGCCTTTTCTCTGAAAAGTCAGTGTTTACATTCAAAAGCCTGCAGGGACAGGCTATAGACACCAGAACCACTACATTAAGCTGTGTGTGTGTGTGTGTGTGTGTGTGTGTGTGCGCCTGCTAGTGAGTGAGCTTGCTTGCATGTGTGTGTGTGCCTGCTAGTGAGTGAGCTTGTGTTTTTATTTCAATGAGCTTATGTATATTAGTGAAATTGTTTGTCTATGAGGCTGTGTATCAATGAGCCTGTGTGTGTCAGTGAGATTGTCTGTGTCTGCATGTGAGTATGCTTACTGTATAATTAAATGTTTTACTCTGAAAGGACCAATATATTATATTAGAAAAAGCTATATATATATATATATATATATATATTGCGACAATATATGGCGCAATGACTTATGGGGCTGGCATAGATTTATTTTTTTCCAGGGCTGCTTTGTATCCCCATCCGGCCCTGGTTACAGCGTCAAATATAAGGCTTGTGTTTAATTTTTTTCACATTGAGCCTTTGAGACCCTATGGTAGCCCAAGAATGAAAATTACCCCTATGATGGCATACCATTTGCAATAGTAGACAACCCAAGGTATTGCAAATGGGGTATGTCCAGTCTTTTTTAGTAGCCACTTAGTCACAACACTGGCCAAAATTGGCGTTTTTTGCATTTTTCACACACAAACAAATACTAACGCTAACTTTGGCCAGTGTTTGTGACAAAATGGCTACTAAAAAAAACTGGACATACCCCATTTGCAATACCTTGGGTTGTCTACTATTGCAAATGGTATGCCATTATGGGTGTAAATTTAATTCCTGGGCTACTATACAGTCTCAAAAGCAACGTAACCAATCTGGCGAATTTCAATTTCAAATGTAACGTGCTATATTTGACCCTGTAACTTCCCAAAACACCATAAAACCTGTACATAGGGGGTACTGTTTTACACGTAAGACTTTTCTAAATACAAATATGTGAATTTTATTGCAGTAAAAGCAAACAGTATTATGACATTGACAGTTAAAATGTGATGTAGAACTAAAAAAAAATAACAACATTTCTTATTTTCTCCCATTTTTTTCATATTAAATTATGTTTCATAGCTAAATATTTGATATTAAATAAAAGCCCTGTTTCCCCTGAATAAAATGATACATACTAAGGGTGGGTGCATTTAACCCCTTCAGGACGGAGTCAATAGTGCACGTTCTGATCAAAACAAAACGTAAACAAAAACTAGAATTTGCGCTATATGTCTGTTCACCCGTAGTTCCCCTCTTTCAAATTATATGCACCCACACTTATTATATATCATTTTGTTCAGGAGAAACAGGGCTTTAATTTATCATTAACTATTCATATATGGAACATAATTTATTATGAATAAAATGTAAAAAAAATGTGAGAAAATAAGATTTGTTTTAAAATTTGCATTTCCGTCTGACATCTTACTGCGAAAAAATGCACATATTTGTAATCAGCGATGTGTCACGAGTACAACAGTACCCCCCATTAACAGGTTTTATGTTGATTTGGAAAGTTACAGGGTCAAATATAGAACATTCCATTTTCAAATTGAAATTTTCCAGATTAGTAATGTTACCTTTGAGACGGTGTGGTAGCCAGGAATGAGAATGACCCCCATAATGGCATAGCATTTGAAAAAGTAGACAAGCCAAGGTATTGAAAGTGGGGTATGTTTAGTCTTTTTTAGTAGCCACTTAGTCACAAACACTGGCCAAAGTTAGCGTTCATATTTGTTTTTGTGTGAAAAAAGCAAAAAACGAATATTTGGCCAGTGTTTGTGACTAAGTGGCTACTAAGAAAGACTGGACATACCCCACTTGAAATACCTCGGGTTGTCTACTTTTGCAAATGGTATGCCATCATGGGGGTAATTCTCATTCCTGGGCTACCATACGCTCTCAAAGGCAACATAACCAATCTGGCAAATTTCAATGTGAAAAAAAATGAAATGCAAGCCTTATATGTGACTCTCTATGTAGGAAATTGGCATTCCGTGAAATCTTTGTTTGTCACATATCAGTTTTCATAACAATCGAATCAAATATCTTGCAGTTAACTTATGTTTATTCAAACATAACAATCCATCTGGTAATAACAAATGTCTTTAACATTCTTTGTCCAATACAGAGAGCAATTTTCCAGTTGTTATCCATTTTTGATGTTAAAGGTATTGGCCACGAATTCTAAACTACAATCAGTTTTATGGGTTTAAAATTCAGTTACAGAGGGGAGTATACATAAGATTGCCTTACTTTAAAATAAGTGGCTATCTTAGAAAAAGGGGAGTTACTTAGCATCATTTGAAATCTATGATTAAAGTCATACGTTATATTTGGCGGCAAGCTATGTAAGACAAAGAACTTCTATATACATGATGTAATGAATAATTGCCTGTAGAAATGTGAGTCTTCAAAGGAATTCAGGCTTTCAAGGCTAGGTCAAAGGTTACTATAAACAAGCCCTTCAACATCACTCTTAAAGTGAACCAGATGTGGTCTCCATTCCTATACAATGAAAGTCTGTAATACTCTATAGGCCAAGGTATGGCTTCTCAATTTCAGTGTTCTTGAAGCAATCCGAATAAAACTTATAATATTTATATCAACACATTAAATACATTTAAAGTACATAATAATATTTTTCAAGCCCCTCTTTGATGCTTTATTTTAATGAATTTTAAAATATTGCATCATAATAACTTATACCAATTACTTATGGGATTTTAATGTTGTTCTCTGATATTGGTCTCTAAGTATCAGTTTACAAGGAAAGGCCTTTTAACACAGCCATTTCCAGTTGTCTGTATTGCTTTTTACACTCCAAGAGGGAGAAGCAAGTCATTTTAACCCTTTCATTTCTGAACTCCTAAGAACAAAATTCTTGTTACGATTACCTTTACATTTTTCACTAATTCATTAATTTACCTTGGGCATTGATTTTACCTAACATTAATAATAACGGTATCATAGTTATTATGCTGTGTAATTGTATACAGTTTATATTACCCAGAAAACACAATCGGTTTGATTTAGTCCATGAAATATTGTCCTCTCCAATCGAATCCACAAGCACAGTCTCTTTGAAAGTCCATAATGTCCTTTGAAAGTCCAAACAATTTGTCCTTTTATTTAAAATCATACAGGTTTTTGTCCATGTAAAACAGTATTGGTTCTGTAATGAAAAACAGATGGCAGTTTACTATTCTTATACATTAGTAAATTTCTTATACATTAGTAAATTTCTTATACCTTAGTACATTTCTTTTACATTGATCACTAGACACAAGAATTGATTTATTACACTTTGTACCAATGTTTGCTTTTTAAACCTGTAACACAGTTTGTTCTAATTTTTATTCTTAGACTAACATAAGGACCATAAGGACCTTCCCAACTTGTTTTTCATAGACCTGGTGTTTTAAATGATTTTTACCTTTGCCTTGTAACCTTGCTTAAACATATCTGCATTATTCCCCTGTGTTACTTCTTTATATTTATTTAATTTATTTATATAGCGCCATCAGATTCCGTAGCGCTGTACAACTTTAACACATAGTTTACCATAAGGGACGACATTTGAAGTAGCAAACTTCAATTCTAACAATAGATGTTCCTGTAATACTTTTAACTATTCAGCATGTTCTGCTGTAACTTGGAACAAAAGGTTCATTAGGGAAAGTGATTACATAGTTCTACATGTCACTAACTCATGAGGTGACACTTGAGTTTGGATTTGCAGGAATAGACATTAATACTCCTGGTAAATATGTTAACCAATTACTCTTATCTTAAAGCATTTTTATTTCTATTTTATTTTATTCATTTTAATTTAGAAATTAATTTATATAGAGTACCATGGTCTTTTTGCCAAAGGAACTCTCTGCAATTTTGGTTTCTAGTATTTAGGTCTTGGATTAATTGAACACATATGAGACACTTCTGCAATATATGGATACACTTTTTGGTATAAATTAGGATGATACAATTTATTTTGCAGGACCTTAAACAGTTGTCCTGTACCCAAATGCCCTGTGTACTATGATTGAATACAATCAGCCCTTGTAATAAGCCACTAGGTACAAATGTTTGTGTTTCATTGTGTTTAACCCTGTACATGCCAGTTTCAGTATCTAGATCCATTCTTTTTATACTGAAAGCTACATCCTTCCATTCTCTATCTGATCTTATAGGGTATTTGTTATTTGTCTTTTTACTAACAGTTGCACTCATTAGATTTTCCAAGTATTACAACTCCTCAGACAAAGTTTCCTTTGATTCCTGATCTACAAGTCTGTTTCACAACAACAAGTTAAACCTTTATTTTCTGCTTAATTAAACAGTTCTGCCAGAATACCTGCATGTTTTAAAGCTTTATCCTGAGAATCTACCATTCCTCTTTTCTCCATATTGGGAGGTGAAGTGTTAAAGCTTTAACTACATAACTGCTGTCACTGATTACATTCACTGGGTCATATATTGTTATTTCTAGAACTTTCTTTACAGACTCTAACTCCGCTTTCTGAGCTGACATATGGCCTGGCAGTCTATCTTTGCAATTCTTTTGTTTAATCGTCATATATGACATAACCTGTGTGATGTGATCCATCAACATAAAATCTCATTCCTCCACATACAAACTAGAAATCCCTTGTATTGTTTGCTTCTCAAAGGAGATCTGGATTATATTTCCATTTCCTTCTGACATCAAATCAGGAATAGCATATCTTTTACTGGTTTCTACCCTGGGTGGTTTATTTTGTAACTGGCTATATACTCCTAACTCAGAACAATTTTGTAACAGTTTTAGATATTTGGGGGGTTTGTAAATTTATCTGTCCAAATCCTGCATTCGTAAAGATTCATGCTACCTTTGCATTAAACTGCTATTAATGAAGAGACACCTGCATAACATTGAACAATATATGGTACTGTTTCAATGGGAGCAGCTAGCACAGGCGCTTGTGTGAGAGCATCTTTTAACAGATTTAACTCTTTTCAAATTCCCCTGTCCAGATGATCTTATCTTTTATATTTTAGCATATTGCATAAGGGTTTTGCTATCCCTGCCATATCATATATAAATTCTCTGCTAACATTTATCAAGCTTAAACATTTCTGTAGATGATACACTGTCATTGGCCTTGGCAATTGCTGCAATGCTTTAACCCTTGCTGTACATGGCGTTTTACATTCTGGATCTATATTAACTCCTAGGAAAGTAAATCTTTCCTTCAAGATCTGCACTTTGAATGTGTTCAGTTTTAACCCATTATGTGCCAGTGTTTGACAATTATCACACAGTATCTGCTCATGCTCTTCCCTTGTTACTGTTTGAACTTAACAGATCATTAACATATTGCAACATCTTATTCCCATACCCCAGGGGTTCCAATACTTGAGCCATTGCTTTATGAAAGTAAGCTGGCGAGGAGTGGAAGCCCTGTAGCAACACCTGGAACAGATATTGATGATTTTTAAAGGTAAAAGCATAGCAATACTAGCTATCTGGATTGAATGGTATAGAAAAGAACACATTGACTATATCCAATACAGAAAGTACTTAACATTAGCATCTATTTGCGCCATGATATCTGATGAGATTTACTTATTCACCACATATGTGTCCACAATTAAACTATAAGTGCCATTGGCTTGATTATTAGCCAAATGGTGACTTACATTTGGAATTACCCACTCTCAACACTCCTTGAGATACCAATGCTTTTATCACCTGATTCACACCTTCTTCTTATTCTTTGGGATCTTATATTGTTTAACTGCAGGGGGTCTAGAACTACAATTACAACTTGCAAATTCACTATCCCACACTCTTGTTTAGACTTAGAGCACACTGTGGGGTATTTAGTTTTAAGATATGGTACAACCTCATCATCTTGTTGTATAGAAGGTGACACTTCACTCTGTTTTACAGTTATATCATGACTAAACTATCTTAAATTATTAGGTTTAACCACTCAACCTGTTTTGCTCTCACCTAAAGCTTGCCATAAAACCAAATTTAATAACTTAAATTTTTAAAGGCAAGCGTGTTTTATTAGAGTCATTCCTGCTCCTGTTTCTAATAAAACTCTGTTATTTTTCCCTCTAGTCTTCCATAAATATATGGTCGCCCATCTTCACTTCGTTATCAGCATGATAGATCTGATAATAGCTAGGGGTTTCACATCCCTATTTATTGGTGAGTTTAGGCAGATTTTACTTGTCGATTTGTGACACCTTTCTTTCAATGGCACTTAACATCAGTATACACTCTTCACATGAATTTGATATGTGAGGGGGGGTTGGTTGAAGATGTATGCTCTGTTTTTACAGCTGCCACTCTCTGTAGATTCTTATGGTCTGGGAAATTCAATTTTCTTTCCCTTTCACTGGGTAAGTTTTTTTCTTCATATTTAGGACAATATCTCCTAACATGACCTTATTGGTTGCAATTATAGCATACCATAGAATTACTCTAATAAAACCCTATAATATCTATCTTGGGGTGTGGCCGAATAGTTTTTAGTACCCTGGTAATTTTGTTAATTTTTGTGGTCTTTCCTTAAACCTCACTCTAAAATTACCATATTCAATTAATAACCTAATTTCTCCTTCTACCTTTTTCACTAGACACATTTTTAATAGGGGCCAGTCCTGCTGAAGTATCCCTAGACAAAAGTGTGTCTGTGCAACATTTTAGTTATTCCTGTGTTTTTCCTTTTTAACAATTGCAAGGATTTCATAATTTTCATAGCAGCAAAATCTCTTAATCTAGCTCATTTGGTTACCCTGATATTATAGAGACATATTCACTAACACTCTGCCTATGTTACTCTTTAGACATAGTAAACTGTTTTGTGTCAGTAATCAAATTCCATGCCTTATTCCTTAAATTAGCACAAACATGTATATCATAATTTTCTCCATTTAAATTAATCAAAAATAGAAAATTCTAAACTATTCAAACCAGTTGCACACTGTACAACCATTAGCAATATATTTGGAAACAATTCCTGCAACTAAACTCTGGGCTTTTCACATTCCTTATCCTCCAACACATCAATGAGTTAATTTTTAACCCATTCACTTAATGAGGCTGGCAGCCAGATCAAACGACATCTGGTGGCTACCACATCACTAAATTTTTGTTTATTCATTTCACCTTCAAAAACACTCATATTGTAAAAAGGTCCTCTCTGCTCATCATATTTAGACACATTTTTAATCAATCTGGCTAATCTGAGAGTATCCATCTGGCCCTTTTTCTTGCACAATTTCCCAATTTTTCTATATCTTTTCTTCTCTTCTGCCCTTTTCACACAACTTCTACTTCCAAACTAGAATCCAAATCTTTCAGATTTTTCCACAAAATATCTGTAACATTCCCCAGACTAACAATTTTTGCAAATTGTCAAAATTAGTAACAAAGTCTAATCTTGGACATGTAAGAAATTGTTTAAGGGTTCTGTCTAACAGATCAGTCTGATTCTTAAGCATTTCTTTCATTATATTAAAATCTTAATTTCCTTGACATTACTTAATCCTTTCAACAACTGCCGAGAGTCTGAGTTTTTGTTTCAACTAATGTTGCATCCAATGCACTCTCAAAAGAGAGCCATGGGGGGCGATTTCCTTCGTTTAACACTTTTAAAGAGATTTACAGTTTAACTAGGGGCTAGGTAAATTACTAGACCTTGCAACAACACATATATTTTTCAATTGTTTTTAACAACACATTTCTTTTTTTTGTTTCGATGTATTACAAACATAACAATTACTGGTCTTTTTAAGTTGACACCATTCCTTTATAGAATCATTAGTTTCCAGAAAGCCTTTTGCCAGTAATGCAACTTTTTCTTTCCCTTTTAACCACATTGCTTTGCTCAATACCAGTTAATCTGTCTAACCATTTCAATACACAATAGCGTTTTCAGGATTAACTCTTTTACAGACAGATCCTGTTACATTTGACAGCAGTCATTTGCTGCCAATCCATAATTAACTAAACAGTTAATACAATTTGTTTCAATATACATATGAGCAACTTCTACAGACATGTTAAAGACACATACCCTTGAAGTATTTGATTTCCACAGGTGTGCGCATCATCTGATGGAAGAATACTTTTTGGAATATGTAGTTATTTCTTGAGAATCCTCCGAAATGCCATCTTCGATCTGCAATTCGTCATAACATTTATTTCTTCATAAATAAAGTATGGATAAAAGGATCCAGATTGTCATCTCAATTATTATCGTCAAAATTATAATATATTATCAATATATTATCGTCATATTCTTCCGTCAGTACTGAGCATTTCCACGTTCGAACGATTTTTCCCCTGCGCAACTCTATTTTCGCATAGTAAAACTGAATGTTTAAATAAAGGATTTTTGGGATGCCATCCTGCTGTATCAGTCACTTGTGTTTCTCCTGTTTCAAGCCGGGTACTAAAGCTTTTTCTTCAGGGAACAATTTCAACTTTTCTTCAGTGATTTTCTTATCTTCTTCTAGTAATCTTCTTGTAGCTTGTAGCAGTCATAATTCAGGCTTAATTCAAAAGTTTGCTGTTGTTGGTGCCCGCATTCTCCACCATTAAATGTAGGAAATTGGCATTCCGTGAAATCTTTGTTTGTCACATATCAGTTTTCATAACAATCGAATCAAATATCTTGCAGTTAACTTATGTTTATTCAAACATAACAATCCATCTGGTAATAACAAATGTCTTTAACATTCTTTGTCCAATACAGAGAGCAATTTTCCAGTTGTTATCCATTTTTGATGTTAAAGGTATTGGCCACGAATTCTAAACTACAATCAGTTTTATGGGTTTAAAATTCAGTTACAGAGGGGAGTATACATAAGATTGCCTTACTTTAAAATAAGTGGCTATCTTAGAAAAAGGGGAGTTACTTAGCATCATTTGAAATCTATGATTAAAGTCATACGTTATATTTGGCGGCAAGCTATGTAAGACAAAGAACTTCTATATACATGATGTAATGAATAATTGCCTGTAGAAATGTGAGTCTTCAAAGGAATTCAGGCTTTCAAGGCTAGGTCAAAGGTTACTATAAACAAGCCCTTCAACATCACTCTTAAAGTGAACCAGATGTGGTCTCCATTCCTATACAATGAAAGTCTGTAATACTCTATAGGCCAAGGTATGGCTTCTCAATTTCAGTGTTCTTGAAGCAATCCGAATAAAACTTATAATATTTATATCAACACATTAAATACATTTAAAGTACATAATAATATTTTTCACTCTAACTTTCCAAAACACCATAAAACCTGTACATGGGGGGGTACTGTTATTCTCGGGAGACTTCACTAAACACAAATATTAGTGTTTTAAAACAGTAAAACATATTACAACAATAATATAGATCAAACGTCACTTTTACTTAAAATATCATCGTTGTAATACAATTTACCAGTTTGAAATACTAATATTTGAGTTCAGCGAAGTCTCCCGTGTAAAACAGTACCCCCTATGTACAGGTTTTATGGTGTCTTGGAGAGTTACAGGGTCAAATATAGTGCTTGCGAATTAAATTCTTTGCACTTTCTCCCTGTGTTGTCAGGCATGTCAATCAAATTTTAATTAATCAAATCACATAATTATGTTAAAAGATTATTTAAATATACACGTAGAATTTTAATATATATGCATTTATAGGTATTTAAATTCTACGTGTATACTAATGTAATCTTTTATGTAATTATATGTATTTATCTCTAAATATATATTTGCGGTTATTTGTATTTTATATATAGATAGATATATATAGAATGTCATTCTAAGTGTATTTTGTTACCGATATATATATATTAATAACAAAATACAGTTAGAATGAAATTACATATGCATATATAATTTATATTAAATTTTGTTTCAATATTTAATTTATTTATTTTATTATTTAATTTATTTATTATTTTAATTATACGTATTTATATATAATATATATATGTACATCTATTATATATATAATATATATACATATTATATATATGTAACGTCATTCTAAGTGTATTTTAATATTAATATATATACTTATAGTAATATTAAAATACACTTTGTATGACGTTACATATATATAATATGTATATATATTATATATATAATATATATATACATATTATATATATATATATATATATATATATATATATAAATATATTTAATTTAATTTTACACATGTCTAATATATTTTTTTTTTACTTGCCCACCAGCAAGGGGACTGTCTGATATTTCAAACAGTCCCCCTGCTGGCAGATGCATAGCCAGCTATAGGGGGCCATGTGATCGCTCTTTGAGAGCGATGACATGGCCCCCGGGGGCCTCATTTGCCGGAGGGGGGCTGCCTGGGCTGTCAGGCAGCCCCCCAGAAGAGGATCGCGGCGGAGGTGAGTACACCTCTCCTCCAGGGGCTCAAAGCCGTTACAACGTTCCATGCCGCCGCAACGGCTTTAAAGCCCTTTTAATGCGGGACGGCATTGAACGTCGTAACGGCATTGGGGGGTTAATATGAAAGAGGTGAATTACGGTTGGACAGACATATAGCGCAAATGCCAGGTTTTGTTTACGTTTTGTTTTGTTCACAACGTGTACATTTCGCTCAGTCCTTAAGAGGTTAATGTATCTTTTTGTTTTGGGCAATCCTTCAACTAAAGTATTTTTACAGTTTGGTCACTTTGTCCACAAATTCTTTTCCTCCATAATTAGTGATTAGTGAATGCATAATGCATGTCAACATATAATCTCAATTAAATAAAATAATTCTGTGAAAGTTCCATAGTTACATTTCAAAAACCCTTTCATAGTTCACATGATGATGTTTTGAAAGACAAATATTGCCATCTAGTGTTTGTAATCAATATAACTGAAATTTAATTCAAGTGAAAAAATTATTTTATTAGTATTATTATTATTATTACTGGTATTTATATAGCGCAAGTATATTCCATAGCGCTTTACAATATTATCAAAGGGGGAGATTTAACAATAAATGAGACAATTACAAAAACTTACAGGAACAATAGGTTGAAGAGGGACCTGCTCAAACAAGCTTACAGTCTATCGGTGGGGCAAAAACCCCAACAAGACAGGAGAAAGCAATCAATCAAACAAGGTGGAGTGAAGCAGAGCTGGAGGAGAGAATAGAGTGCTGCCCTTTGGGAGAGAGCAAGAGACAGGTTTGTGAGGTAGAGGTTACTCTGGGAGGCCATAAGCTTTCCTAAAGAGATGGGTTTTGAGGCACTTTTTAGATGATTGAAGTCTATTGGAGAGCTTGATGGTCGTAGGCAGGCTATTCCAAAGGGAAGGAGCCACTCGTGAGAAGTCCTGCAAGCGTGAGTTGGCTGTACGGTTGTACAGAGCAGAGAGACCGAGAAGGGGCATACCCGCAGATCAGTGAAGAAATATAGGAGGAGCTTGAATTGGTCAGTGCTCTATAGGTGTGGATTAGTACCTTGAATTGACTCCTATAGAATACAGGAAGCCAATGTAAGGACTGACAGAGGGGCGATGTGTGAGAGGAGCGACAGGAGAGAAAAATCAGTCTAGCTGCAGCATTCATTACAGACTGTAGCGGGGCTAATACGACTTGTGGGCAATTCGACTTGTGCACGTGTGTCTATGTGTTTAAATATGCTGCATTATTTAGACACAAATGTCTTCATAATTAGAACAGCTTCTATTAAGGGGCATTTTTTTTTTAAATTACCACATTTTGAACTGGTTTGTGGGTCACCATTCTCTAAGATAGAATGCATTAGAAGGACTACAGTTCCTTGTTCCTGAGTTTTGCGGGTAGAATACTGCAAAACCAGAACAGAGATTTCATCATGTTCCACTTTGTGTAGCAAGTCAACAAACACTCATCTCCTGAAAAAATTACTCAGTTTACGTTCAAGCAATAGTTGGATTTTTTGGCATTTATCAACACAATTATTTCAACTAGGTGCTGGTCAGTTTAGCTTCTAACTCATGCATTAGATTTATATATAAACATATAAAGCACTCGTGTTCTCATTCCTCAATTTAGACTTATTCTCCATGTTACCCTTAACAAATTCAATAGTGACGTGTACTTGTGCAGACTTTCAATTGTAACGTTCTCAATAGAACTCTTAGGTTACTAATATAATTATAGTGATTGTTTCTCTACCCTCACGTTTATCTATGTTTCTATAGTAAGTAATTATTCCACACATTTCTAAAACAATTTTTACCCCAAGAAGGGCATCGTATATCTTATAATCCTTTACTGGGTCGTAAGTAAATATATCTCAAACCTAAATCTTCTTCCAAAAAAAAAGGCACTCGTGTTATCATTCCTCAATTTAAGCTTATTCTCCTTGTTACCCTTAACAAATTCGATAGTGAAGTATAATTATGGAGACTTTCAATTATAACGTGCTCTATAAACTTTTAAGTTACAAATATAATTATAGTGATTATTTCTCTATCCACACCTTTATCTGTGTTTCTATAGTAAGTAAATTATTCCACACATTTCTAAAACAATTTTTGCCCCAAGAAGGGCATCTTATATCTTATAATCCTTTACTCGGTCATAAATAAATATATCTTGAACCTAAATCTTCTTACAAACTTCTGTGGAAAAAAACAAAAACAAAGGAAGCCTAAGCAAAATCATTGGGGGACTTCTTTATCTACATTAATTGTCCTCTATGCACTTTCCCTTTTAAGCTTGTAAATAGGTCAGTCCATGCTTCTGTTTCTCTAGAGTAGATAATCTTCATTTTCCTCAATAGACCAGGTGAAGAGTTTATCTTCACCAACTAGTTTAGGTAGAGAGTTACTTGCATAATAGTGTCTTTAAGTTTTCTCTCCTCCTTTGATCTTCCCTTTTCTCTCGTTCCTTCGCTTCTTTCTTATAAAAACGATGAGCTCCGGATTTTACCAGTAGTATGCTTAGTCCATTTCGTAGAAGAGGGGAAAAAAAAAAAGCCTCCGCGTTCTTCTTTACTCCCATATCTCTCATATCTCCCAGATCTCTTCACTTAAGGTTGTTTAGGGAGTTAATGTTTTTGTCCATGCTTCTAAATCTTTAGCTGAAGTGAATGGTCTCCATTTTTCTTCCCACCACACAATTATTTTGGATGATTGTATCCATTTGTATTTCACATTTTTTTGCTTCAGTGGTTCTAGGGCTTGATAAAATGTTTTTCTCCATTTTCTTGTTTGCATTGAGAGATCTTGGAATGTAGTGATGTCTTTAAATTTCTCCGATAAGTTATCTTTGTTCCTCAGCAGATTTAACAGTTGTTGTTTGTATGAGTAGGAGAAAAAGCAGACTATAACATCTCTTGGATAATGAGCAGGAACTTCATTAGGCTTTTTTAGTCTGTGTGCTCGTTCTATTATAGGTTGAGATATCTCCTTCTGCAAGCCTGCTTCTTGAAAAAAAGAGAGTAAAAAATCATGTAATTGGTCTTGGGTTATATATTCTGATATGTTTCTGAAGCGAACATTACACCTCCTCGACCGATCTTCAAGATCTCTAATCTTTAAATTCATTTGCTGTATTAGAGCTTCTGTTTGAGTGTTCTCTCGTTGCAAATTATTTATTTGCACTTCAATTATATCAATTTTTTCTAATGCCGAACTCAATTTGGTATTAATTCTCTCCATCTCCATTTTAATTGTATTGGAGCTGTTAACAATCTGGCTAGCAATCTGTGCCATTTGCTCGTCCAGTTTGTTCACCAGGAAATCTTGAGACACATAATTCTTCTGATCTACGTTGTGCACAATTGTTGTTTGCGTATTCTGATCATGGAATATCGTTTTGTTCTCTTTGTGCCCCAGTTTTTCTTTATTGGGGGAAAAAAAACCTGACAGTCTAGTTGGCTGAGAGTCATCTTTTTTTTCTTTACTTTTTATTTGTCTCTTGGACGCCATGTTGGATTTCCTTCCTGAGTCTAGGGAGAGGAGGTTCACTCTCACTCTTTCAAGCCGCTTTAGCCAACTATTTAATAGCAGCAGCAGCGAGAACTTCCTTAGATATAATCTGATATTTTATATGCAGAGGTTTTGTTGCTACTATAGCCTGCTTGTTACCATGTTTACCAAAGTAAACTTTAATAAAGGTAAAGTAAGTTATAACACCGGCATAAAAAAAAAAAAAAAAAAAAAAAAGAGCTTTTAAATACGGTTATATGTGGACTTATCTTTACTCCACTTATTTAACTTGGAACCTCCTACTTGTAGGCTGCTATTTTGTCACCTTATCTTTTTGTCCCCTCCAAATGTGTCAGCTCTTATCCCCCAGAGTGGTTAGGTTATTTTAAGCTGAGCTATCGACTGTTGTTGGAATCTCTACAGGCATTAACTGAGGAACTTCCCTTTTCGTTGGAGAGCTTTCATTACGTCCACTCACTGCTCCGTCTTTGCTCCGTCTCTACACGCCCGCTTACTGCTCCGTCTTCATCATCAAGCCGCGGTCACTCCCTTCTCCCTCATCTCCCGCCAGACGCCTCTCACTCGCTCCTCCTAGACCCGCCTCTCGACGTGCTCACGTACTCGCGCGCACATCCGCCCACATCTCTCCTGTAAAAATTTGGATTCGTATGGAATAAGTACCTATCATAGAACACATAGATAAGGGTATAGGTAGAGAATGTATCATTATAATTCATACTAGTAAATCTAGAGCCTATAGAGAACGTCATAATTGAAAGTTAGTATTATAAATACGTCACTATAGAATTAGTTAAGTGTAAATTGGAAATAGTTTAAAATATAGAAGGATAGCACGAGTGTTTTTTTTTTGTTTCTTTTTTTTTCCTCCCTCTCCCTCCCCCAGTCGTCCCTCCTCGACTCTAACTTAGAGTTCTGCCTGATGCTTATACTAAGCATAAATCTCGGAGACGGGGGCTATCCGCTAGAGACTAAGGTTAGTCCTAGGTGAGATAGGTAAAGATGTGGTACCATAAAAGGTTCCCGATTAATGTATTGTTGTTTGTTATAAATATGTGTTATCTGAGGGGTCTAAAGGCAGGAGGATAGAAAATAGAGAGAGAGAAAGTAAATATGGTTAAGTTTTTGTCTATAAATGCTCAGGGCCTAAATACTATGCATAAAAGATCCATGATACGTAACCAAATGATAAAAGAAAAAATTGATATCTTTTTAGTTCAGGAGACACACTGGAGACAAAATGAGAAACCCACATGGGGAGGTAATAAGTTTCCAATTATCCTACATGCATCTATGAAGGATAAAAAGAAAAGAGGTGTAGCAATGATAATTTCGGACAGGGTTAAGTGGGAGAAACTATATCAGGAATTAGACACGGAAGGCAGATTTATGATTTTAGTAGCCAAGATAAATGACGTGAAATTTACCATAGTTAATCTATACCTTCCTAATGTAGCTCCAGTTTCCCAATTAAAGAAAATACTAAACACAGCGGATTTGGTTAAAACAGGGATATATATAGTGGCGGGCGACTTCAATTGCATACTAGATCCACAAAAAGATAAAAAATTGTTGAAAGGGAGCTCATTAAATAAATCATTAGTTAAAAACGCTAGCTCTTTGACTAACATTAAAAATAATTATGATTTATTTGATGTCTGGCGTCTCCAAAATCCTGATTTAAGAGATTATACTCACCTATCGAGAGTTTATTACACATACTCAAGAATTGACATAATTTGGGGCAATATAAATCTAGTAGATAATTTGACAAAAATAAATATTGTGGAAAACGTTTGGTCGGATCATAGCATGTACATATTTGAATTAAAAGACAATTTGACAGCTAGAAGCAATTCAACTTGGAAACTAAATAACTACTTGCTATATAATAAACATAGCAAGACCAAGCTGGAGAATCTGATAATATGTTTTTTTAAGGAGAATGACCCTTTGGATACCTCAAATCTTAACACTTGGTGTTCTTTTAAAGCAGTGGTAAGAGGCTATCTTATAAAGCTAAATCACGAAGCTAAAGGTAAAGAAAAAAGATTAGGAGATCTACATATTGAACTCTATAAGCTTACAACTGATAATAAAAATGATCCTACTGGGGCGTGGCCGACAGCGAAACAGAGACTCTTCCCATGGAGCTCCGCTCAGACCCAGAGCACAAGCACGGAAAAACTACAATATTGTGGAATTCCGACCCAAGAGACAGACACCCTCCAATAGCAGAGACTATGGGGAAAAAAAATAAGAGACATCAAGGTCCTGCCAAGCCCCAGCAACCTGACATCAGACTAGCTTTTGAGCGGCCGGCGAACTCACAGAGACCCAAGATGGCGCCTGAGGCCTGCTGCACACCAGAGGCGTCTGAAGCTTCCCTGGAAGAAGAAGATTCAATGCCTTCTCCTAGATCCTCTGCCACAGAATCTGAAGAAGACGAGGTGCCTGCCACAAGAGGGGATATAAAACGGCTCCTGGTGGAGATGAGACAGGTATGGAGGGGCGACCTCCAGAAAATGCAGACAGAAGTGGAGGGGGTACGGCAGAAGGTCAATTCACTAGAAATGAGAGAAACCTCCAGGGACGAAAAAATAAGCACCGCAGGCCGAGATATTCAAGAGCTTACCTCACAGGTAAAGCAAATGAAACGTACACTCACCACAATGGAGGTCAGACACAGGCGGAAAAACCTGCGCCTCAGAGGCATCCCTGAAAGGGTCGACAGTCAGGGGCGTATTAGCCGCGAGGCAAACAAGGCATTTGCCTTGGGCGGCATTTTCCAGGGGGCGGCAAAAAAAGCCGCCCCCAAATGCCCAAGGCAAATGTCTTGTTAGCCTTGCGGCTAACAGACATGCCGGCGGGCTGCTGGGCGATCGGGCGGCACTGCCTGGCGGGCTGGCGGGCGGGTGGCCGGCCGGCGAGGGAGCACTTCCCCTGAGCTGTCTGCTCAGCTCCCTCGCCAGCCGCAGAGTGAGGCTGGGAGGCGGAGACGGAATATGACGTCATATTCCGGCTCCCAGCCTCACTCTGAGGCTGGCGAGGGAGCTGAGCAGACAGCTCAGGGGAAGTGCTCCCTCGCCGGCCAGACGCCCGCCCGCCAGGCAGTGCCGCCCGATCACCCAGCAGCCACTGGACCACCAGGGAGGAAGAGACACCCCCCCCCTCCCCAGCATTCCCAAAGGTAAGGAGGCTGGGGGGGGGGGGGGTTAAATTAAAAAAAAATGTGTTAAAAATTAATTTAAAAAAAAGTGTTAGAAATAAATTTTAAAAAAACGTGTTAAAAAAAATTTAAAAAAATGTGTTAAAAATAAATTAAAAAAAATGTGTTAAAAAAAATAAAAATGTGTTAAAAATAAATTTAAAAAAAAGGGTTAATGTGGGTGGGTGAGTGTGTGTCTGTGTCTGTTAGTGTGTGTGTCTGTTAGTGTGTGTTTGTGTCTGTTAGTGTGTGTGTGTGTCAGTGTTTGTGTCTGTTAGTGTGTGTGTGTGTCTGTTAGTGTGTCTGTTAGTGTGTGTGTCAGTGTTTGTGTCTGTTAGTGTGTGTGTGTGTGTCTGTTAGTGTGTGTGTCTGTTAGTGTGTGTGTCTGTTAGTGTGTGTTTGCCTGTGAGTGTGTGTGTGTATGTTAGTTTGTGTCTGCTAGTGAGTGAGTGTGTTTGTCTGTTAGTGAGTGTGAGTGTGTCTGCTAGTGTGTGTGTGTTTCTGTTAGCGAGTGTGTGTGTGTGTATTTAGAATGCGGGGCGGGGGGAAAGGTTGGGTGGGGGTGGCGCGGGGGGAGGGGGGGCGCCTGAGTTTTGTCCTGCCTAGGGCAGCACAAAACCAGGATACACCACTGTCGACAGTACGCAGCTCTTGCCATACTCCCACAGCCTCCTGACAGCCATGGGCATTGCCGATAACCTCGACCTACCACAGATCACCTCGGCGTTTAGAGTGCGGAAGTCAGCGGCAGCACCAGAATCAGCACCTAGAGATGTAATAGTACTGACCCGAGACATATCCGTGAGATCCACCATACTCGCAAAATCCAGAGAAATGGGGACAGTATTGATGGACGGCCACAAAATAGCTGTCTACCCGGACACTCCATTCTCGATACTCATGGAAAAGAGACAGCTGGCACCTATAGCCAAGAAGCTAAGAGACGCCACTATCAGGTACCGCTGGGGATTGGAGGGATCCCTCCTCACAGAAATTAAAGGAGAGAGCTGTACACTCACCTCAGGGGACGACCTGGAGCTCTTTCTACAAAGGGCAGGTCTAACAACCACTCCACAGCAAAGCATCCCTCCTCCCACCAAAGATCCGGGGGGCTCGGAAGGTGTCAGAGACCGCCGACACAGTATTCCGCCCAACATAACGCTCAAGAAGCTGACTCCACTATCTAAAGGTGCGAAACCCAGACCCGACAAATAACGGAGTCTACACAGAGATAGAAGAAGCTGTATAGTCCCCTCAGCGACTCACCGCGCTACAACGATCCACAGGACTTTGCTACTGGACACTGATCCTTAAGGTCCTCTAACGACCACAGTAACTACTTAAATAGCAGAGACTGCCATACACTGTATTACTGGCTTACTGTATTATTGCTTTCTATTGTTAAACCCTTTAACTTTGTTCCCAATACGTTGTCAATATGCTCACACATTACACTAAATTTGAATATACTGGGAAAAAAAATGATCCTACTATGGAGAAAGGTAGACGAATAGCAGAAGTTCAAAAAAATATTTTACAATGTTTGAATATTAAGATAGCAAATAATATCAAGAAATTAAAACTCAGATTCTACTGCAGAGGGAATAAAACAGATAAGATGTTAACTAATAAGCTGAGGAAACATCATGCTAAGGCACGCATATCCAAGATTGTATATAATTCAAAAACTTATATAAATCCAAAAGAGATTGGAGACTGTTTTAGAGATTATTATGGGTCATTATACAATCTTCCCGTAGAAACCTCAGTAACAAAGATTAAAGAATATTTAACCAGTACAAATCTAAAAAAAATAGATCAAATTCAGAAAGACAGTTTAAACAAAGTGATTACAGAGGCTGAGGTGATTAGGGCTATATCTAAAACCCAGAAGTCAAAAACACCAGGTCCAGATGGTTTCTCTAATTTGTTTTTTCATACTTATAAATCTATTTTGAGCTCACATCTAGCATTAGCGTTTAATAATGTGGTTCAAATAGGAAGCTTCCCTGAAGAGATGACAAGAGCAAATATGCTTCCCATCTTGAAACAAGGAAAAGATCCAGCTGCAGTGTCCAGTTACCGTCCCATCTCTCTAATTAATTCAGATGTAAAAATATTCTCATCCATTTTGGCAGACCGCCTTAAAAGTATTATTAAAACGCTTATTTATAATGATCAAATAGGCTTTATACCAGATAGATGGGTGGGTTCCAATTCAAGAAGAATTATAAGCATTATAGATAACGCTAACAAGAAACATATTCCTCTTATGACCTTAGCAGTCGACGCAGAAAAAGCCTTTGATAGGCTAAACTGGAAGTTTTTAGAACTAACCCTAGAAGCCTATGGAATAGATGGCTGGATGATAAGGGGAATTATGGCCCTATATAAAAATCCTTCTACTAGAATAGTAGGCCCAAATGTATGTTCGGATTGGGTATCAGTAAATAATGGAGTGAGACAAGGGTGTCCGCTCTCACCTCTATTATATATCCTCTCAATAGAACCCCTAGCGGAAAATATTAGAAACAACACAGATATAAATGGATATAAAATAGGAGAAAAAGAACTAAAAATTAGTCTTTATGCGGATGACATCCTTTTGACAATCACTGAGCCAATTAGATCCCTGAAGCATTTGATGGAGGAAGTTAGACGGTATAGCCAACTAGCAAATTACAAACTTAACAATGAAAAAACAGTTGTGATGAGTACTGAATTAGACAAAAAGTCAAGAGAGGAAATTAGTAATCTCTATGCATTTACATGGGCACCTCAGAAGTTTGACTGTTTAGGAATAACCATTACGAAAAATATAGAGAGAATGATGGAAGAAATTTTTTTAAGTTTGTTAAAAAGTACAAACTTACTACTTAAAGATTGGAGAAATGCACAGATTACCTGGTGGGGCCGTATTAATGTCATCAACTCCTATATCATCCCTAAGTGGAACTATCTATTCCAAATGATTCCACTCAGGGTTCCAGATAGTTGGTTGACAATATTACAAAATAATCTAGAGAACTTTATTAACAAGGGTAAGAAAAATAGAATAAATAGGAAAATCTTATCATTAAAAACCAAGGACGGTGGATTAAATTTCCCCAATATAAGAGTTATATACTGGGCAAACGTGATTACACATATGTATAGGTCCCAGATGGTGACTGCTAGGGAAGAAAGTTGGTTTTGTATGGAAATGGAAGACTTGAGATTAAAAAGTTCAGAGGGCATATTATGGAATACGAAACCTTTAGAGAAAATGGAGATAGATATTAAAAATAATATTATATGGGCTCAAATGGTGCCAGTCTGGGAGGAAATTAAAAAGAAAATGGGTCTAAAATATGCAATTCTGGATACAGCAAACCTGAGGACAATAGAAGTTAATATGAGGGACATCTCTCTGGATAGCTGGCGAACCCAGGGAATATATAAAGTCTCGCAGATATTAGGTGCAGTTAATATATTGCCTTTTGATATTATTTCACAGAAATTTCATCTGTCCCAGAAGTATTTACTTACCTGAGACTTAAATATTTCCTGCAGAAACACCTCAGCAAAGAACCTGGAAAAGCGTCTATGATGATAAAAAATATTTTTTCAAATCAGACTGTACCAAAAGTCTTAGCTAAAGCAATAGAAGCTATAAGAAACATTAATGAAGTGGTTAGCTTCCCTCAGAAAACTAAATGGGAAAATGATCTGAAATGCCCTTTAGATCAGGATGAGTGGTGTAAAGCTATAAATATTACCCGTCGACAGGTCCAATGCTTAAATCTATTAGAATCTTACTATAAGGTCATCTACAGATGGTATCTAGTCCCTAGTAAGCTGTCCCAGATGGACCCAGGGGTCTCTTCTAAATGTTGGAGATGCGATAAAGAAGTAGGATCATTTATCCATATCTGGTGGAGTTGTTCAAAAATTCAGAGCTCTATAAAGAGAATGCTAAGATTCATAAAAGATATAACCGGAATAGAGTTAGAAATGAAACCCGAGATAGTTTTGCTACACATGCACTGGCCGAAGATGGTCTATAGTAATAGATGTTTTATTATACATTGTTTTATCGCATTCAAAATTGTCTTGGCACGGAATTGGAAATCAAACCAAACAGTCCACTGGGATATGATTAAGGATCAAATCCGTCTTCAGACAATGATGGAGAGAGATCTGAGCATCCCATATTTGAATGCCCCTAAAAGAAGAGATCTATGGCAAAGTTGGTTTAACAAAATTGAAAATTGGCTATAAATTATATTGGGACTTACCTGTGCTCAGAAATAGTTAGAGCCGTGAGTTAAAGATAGATCCTCTCTCAATGCCTGACCTGGCAGATAACAGTGTATTGTGTTTGTATTATGTAAATGTGTTAAATATGTTAAAACAGTATTGGACTTATGTAGTCCTAGTGTTAAATGTATTTGTGTAAGAAATTGAATAAAAGAATTTATACTAAAAAAAAATAAAAAAAAAATAGATTTATATATAAACAGAAGGCCATTGATGAGGAAACCTTAATAAACAATGCAATCTGGGCTTTAAAATATTACAAGTGCAGTAGAAACAGTATATCAGAGCTGTGTAGGGGGCAGGATTTTAACTAATGGGGTTATTTTCTAAAGTGAGAACTGGCTCTTACAAAAGTGAATTTAAATATATTCCATTGTGGCCAACCAGAATGCAGAGCTGATTTAGAAAATGTTTCAAGTTTGGCTATTTGGACCTTAAATTTGAAATTCACCGAATTGTAGCGGTAAACATGACGATTCTCCCGAAACTGCTCTATTTATTTTGCAACCTCCCACTAGAAATTCCCCAGACCTTCTTTAAAGCAGTACAAGCTGACATAAACCAATTTGTGTGGAGGGGTGGCAGATCCAGAGTGGCCCAAACTTTGCTTAATGCACCAAGACACAGTGGAGGCCTAGCCCTGCCCAACATACACACGGATTACTGCGCAACTGTCCTGGCTACTGCCCTCCCACATTTCCTCTCTAACTCCTAATGGGTGCACTTAGAAAGGGAGCTCATTGCTCCACATGCCCTGACCAATCTGGTATGGATACCGAAAGGATCTAGACCCAACATCCTCCTGGCCCCCTTTACAATCCGGCTACTCCTGAAAGTCTGTGATAAACACACATGTATGCTAAGTGGCCACTCGGGCTTGTCCCTGGCCACACCCCTCATGTCTCTCACTTATTGTATTCCCACATCCAATGCCATCCCATGGCACTCCGGGGGAGCCACCCACTTAGAACACCTTTACTGTCAAGGCACCCTACTAAGCTATGATTTATTGGAGAGGAGATACTCCTTGCCCAGGGCCAGGGCTGGCCTTAGGCAATTAGGTGCCCTGTGCGAAAAGTCTTCACGGCGCCCCACCCCCCACCCCCCAAGCCCCACCAAGTTGCCTGAATATAGTAACACACACAGGCATCTGGGACGTGTGTATTGCGAGGCAAACAAGGCATCTGCCTTGGGCGGCACTTTGCAGGGGGCGGCAAAAAAAGCCTCCCCCAAATGCCCAAATGCAGATCCCTTGCTTGCCTCGCGTCCTGGAGGGCTCAAGAGCTGGCCGGCTGGCCACTTTGAGCCCCCCTGAGGCTGGCAGTGGGCAGCGAAGTAGCATACTCACCTTAGCTCTTCCTGCTCAGCTCCCTCCTGCGCCGCCTAATGAAGCCGGGAGCCAGAATATGACATCAGTCCGGCTCCCGGCATCACTAAACGCCGCCTACTCAGCCTGTGCACCCCCTGCCTGCCCGGCCAGCAGCCACACTGGACTGCAGGTAAGAAATCCACTCCAGCTCTCCCAGGGAGGCTGGTGGATTTAAAATAAAATTTAAAAAATATTAGTTTGTGTTAGTGGAAATGTCTGTGAGTGTGTATGTCTAAGTGAATGTGTGTGTGTCTGTGAGTGGATGTGTGTGTGTGTCTGTATGTCTGTAAGTGTGTGTGTCTGTAAGTGAATGTGTGTGTGTCTGTAAGTGTTTATGTGTGTGTGTGTGTGTGTCTTTGAGTGAATGTGTGTGTCGGTCAGTGAGTGTGTATGTGATGGTCAGTGGGGGCGTGCATCTTCCAGTGAGTGCGTGCGTCTGTCAGTGAGAGTGTGCATCTGTCAGTGTGTGTCCAAGTAATGGTGTGTGTGTATGTCATTGTTTGTCAGTGTATATGAGAGTGTGTGTCTGTCAGTGAGTGTGCGTCTGTCAGTGAGTGAGCGTCTGTCAGTGAGTGAGCGTCTGTCAGTCAAAGTGCGGCCTTGACAATAGGGCTGGGGGAAATTTAAACTCTGTTACAGGCATGTACACACACACACACACTCTCTGTTAAAGGCAGTCACACATACAGGCACAGGTACACACAATGGCACAGCTACAGCGATACACACAATTAGAGTCACACACAGGCAGGCAGTCACACAGACAGACAGTCACAAACAGACAGACACACATGGGCAGGCAGACAGTCACACACACACACACACAGGCAGTCACACACACAAGCAGGCAGTCACACAGACAGACAGTCACACACAGGCAAACAGTCACACACACACAGACAGACAGTCACACACACACACACACACACACACTTACCTCTTTCCAGTGGATGCAGTTGACTGATGGAGAAGCAGGGACTCCTTCCCTCTTCCTGTGCAGCAGGGGCTTCGGGAGGTATTAGCCCCGCCTCCGCCTCGCGATAAGCCCTGCCGCTCAGTAAGCCCCGCCCCCTCTGCCGCGTTTTTTTTTTTTTTTTTTAATAGACCCGGGTGGAGAATAATTAATCCTCCACCCGGGTAGCTGTTTTAGCTCCCCTGCACTCTGGCCATGTGCGAGCTGTGTCAGCCGCAGGGCGCCCCCTGCTCCATGGTGCCCTGTGCGGCCGCACAGCTCGCACACCCCTAAGGCCGGCCCTGCCCAGGGCATCCCAGTACTTTTACATCCAATTGAAATCGTTTTTGGCCAGACAATACCACAAAAATGACATCTCTACTATTCCATCTAACACCCCCACAGCATGCGAAAAAATATGTATCACTAGGTCAATTCCAACACCTTGTAAACTGATCTCCACGAGTTACCGGTTAATATCACACCATGTGCCTTTTTCTGCTTCAAAACTAGCACAGCAATGGGAATCTGATTTAGAATGCTCCATCCGAGACAAAAAGTGGGACCACATCTTTCAATTACCTAGACAGCTGATCAAATCTTCTAGCCATATAGAACAGCATTACAAAACAATTTACAGGTGGTACATGGTGCCTAGTAGACTGCACAAACTATACCCCAACGCCCCCGCCACATGCCGGAGATGTAATAATGAGGATGGTACTGTCCTGCATATAATATGGTCCTGTCCACACATTCAAACCTTCTGGGCAGGTGTTCACGACATAGCACAAGCAGCAACTGGATGCATCTATCACCCCTACAGCTTTTACTAATTGACCTGCCTGTAGGGCCCCCTAGAGCCAAACTAAAATTATTGATGCACATTGTACTGACAGCACAGAAATTAGTTGCTCAAAATTGGAAGAAGACAACACCTCCTCCGACGATTACTCACTTAACTGGATACACAGAACTCATACGAGAAAGGCTTGAAAAAAGGCTTGAAAAATTCCCTCCTAATCAAACCTCCCTAAAAACATGGGATATGTGGGACTCGTGGAGATCGTGTACCAAATGAAATGTCATGGCAACTAAATGTCAGGATGGAGCAAGAGGTACAATGGGTATAGCTCTCTCTATGGGATTGTGCCACTTTTACGATCCGCCTGTATATAGTGTTGGCCAGACTGTGGTACCATGATGCCGGGACAACGTCCTGGTATGCACAGAATATGTAATGTATCTTTATCTATTGCCTACCTTGTACGAGTATATGTTCTGTGATAATTATTATTATTTTATTATTTATATAGTGCCATCACATTCCGTAGCGCTGTACAATGGGTGGACTAACAGACATGTAATTGTAACCAGACAACTGGACGTACAGGAACAGAGAGGTGGAGAGCCCTGCTCAATGAGCTTACATTATATAGCTGACATCATTCTCCCCACCCCCTCTTTCCTTTCTGTACCCCTCCTACTATACAAACCAATAAAAATTGTCAAATTGAAAAAAAAAATTGAAATTCACTTTAAATTCTCACTTCAGTTAATAATCCTGTAAGTCTTAACAAGATGTGAATGTTGCACAGCAATAGAGAATACTGCTGTAATACTGGGGTTTCTTCACTCAACACCAAATTGCAGTGAATTGAAAATTGAATCTGAAAAATGAAGGTTAGAATTTCCAAATTGTGATGTAACTTTTTCGAAGGCAGCCATTTTTCTTTGTTGCACAATTTTAGAATTCATTTTTCAATTCACTGCAGTTGGGTATTTTGTGAAAGCACAGAATGGAATAGAAGGGGCTACGGTGCTTATGGTGTCCAGTGCGGTGCTTATGGTACTCAGAAACGGCTAGGAAGCAGCAGTTGGCGGAGGCACCCAGTCGGGGTTCCAGGCTTATGCTAAAAGGAAAATTACAAGTGAATTTAAAGTGAATTTAAAACTTAAAGTCAACATAGCCAAACAGAAAACATTCTCTAAATCAGCTATGCTTCCATCTCGGCTTGAATTAACTTGAAATTCTCACTTTTGTAAATAACCTGCTAATGTCCTGCCATTCACCATTGTTCACCAACCACTTATTTTATTTTACTAGAACTTTTGCTGAAAATGTAGATTAAAGTTCTAATTCCGGCATCACCCCCACAATCTCCCAATGGGATTAGCCTATCATTTCACTAATCTGCAGGTTAAAAGAAGGATCTCCTCAGTCCTGTTATAAGGTTTCTCGCTAAATTGCAGTATAAGTCCTGACATGTATGTGCAGCTTAGCAGTATAGCAGTAGTGATCTTGAGGCACGGAGATCGGTTGAGACAAAACAGTCAAAATAAGCTGTTCTATTAGGGATATGCTGGGAAGTAATTTAAGTTTTCACCTGCTGTTCTTTAGTTGTCATGATTAGGTCAATTGATTTAACCTGGTCATGACTTGTCAACTGTTAAAAGGAAATCTCTGGGTGTGTAGAGTTACAGCATGACACTTTGAAACTAGTTAAGTTACAGCTGCTGCTGATACTACTAATGTGATCTTTAACCCCTTCTCTCCCCAGCACTTCTCAAAATAAAAACATTGAGAATCCAGGTGCAACAGTAAAATTATATTTTATTGTGATGATCTTTGCACATAATTTATCGTTAAAGGGTTAAAATGCTGGTACAATTGATAAATGAAAGGAAATCTAGTATTTCTTCAGTAATTAACATATTAAGACAATGGTTTGTAATAGTGAGATCGTGCAGTATGTTATTGTAATAGTATTGTAATAGCATGTAATAATGCAAACTATATTATTTGGTTATTCTTAAACCCGAGGATAAAAATTAAAATTGACACATAATTATTGCTATAGCAACATATATCTATAGTCGTTATTTACTTCCTTAATCAAAGGTAAAAAATTTTTTTTTAATTGGTAAGATGAGTGCTACAATGAAATGTATTATTTATGTTGCTTAAAGTGATTCTTTGTATTTGAAATGTTTTGGCATGGGATGTCAAATAACCAACTAACTCAATTATCTCCAGACACAAAATAAACACAATTCACAGACATCCCAAAAATACCTTTAAAATAGATAAACCCCACCCCCCTAAAAAATCACCCAGATCAGTTCAGGGGTAAACCGCACACAAGGCTCCTGCCCAAAACAGTTCCATAAGATAAGGGCTAGCGGTCTACTTCGGTAGTTTAAAACTGAACAAACTACCGACCATAGTCAATATTCTTATCCTGGAGCTTGTTTCCTTGTTTGTGGGAACGTTTCCACCGATCAGTGTCCTCCTAAGAGTTGTAGAACTGAACGCAGGTGATTCTGGAAGTCCAGCGGTTTTTCTGGAGTTTTTGTGTCCGTTTCGATGACCAAACACCACTGCCTGCGTCCGTGCGAACAATATGGCCAACACCTCGTGGTCGTCCATAGGAAATGTGCCCGTCTAGATGAACACTTAGAACACTGTGGTGGAAATTGCTACAAAGTAGCAATTAGGCTTAACAAGCTTCTGGGTGGTCCCTGGTTCGTGTTCAATTCCCGAACCATATAGTCCAAATACACGAACTGAGACTTTTTCAGTGCATATTACAGGGCCAATAGTCTGTGGGCAGGACGCTGGCAAGCAGGCTCCTCCAAGAGCTCGTGGCAAACTCACGTGGGAAGGGGAGTTTGTCACAACCATGTTAGATATTCTCCATTACAGAAGCTAATTTTAAAAATGAGTAGAGTGGTTACTTCAATACCCTATGTAAAAAAATGCCAGCCTAATATGCTATCATGACATAATGTTACTACTCCTCAGCACTATAATGCTACAAATTCAGAAAAGGCACTGACACAACCCAGATGTAGTGTGGGTTCATTGGTGTAACACTGCACATACAGAGCAACACCTGTCACACGTTTCTTAGGCAGCCTGGAACTCTGTTCTAGACTGTCTAATATGCGTTCTGTGCAAAAATTATATTTGTCATCAATGCACACTGTGTGCTGGTAACAAGCATATTTAGCTTTTATCTTTGCAAGTAGCGCTAGGGGTGCGCCTGCAAAGGGAAGCTTCAAAGCCCCCTTCCTCTCCCCAAACCCTATATATATATATATATATATATAAACATATATATATATATATATAAAAAATGTTCAAAGTCTGGCACTCTACCTTAAGGTTGATTCACTTGTAAAAAAGCCTCGGTGCTGCAAAGCGTAGGTACATATACAGGATATAGGAAGAGCACTCCAGAGGTCTTATTCAAAGGTGTTTATTCGGTGAATAAATCAATCGACGTTTCGACCTTACGGTCTTTATCAAGATACAAAAACAAGTGAAGGCAGTGACAATATATAGGCAAACTAATAAAAGACATGATCACTAACCTGAAAAAGCTGTGTATCCCCATGCCATGTGTGAACGCCAGTGTGTGGTAATAAGTAAAACCGGAGTGATCCTGTCCGTAACTGATGACGTCACAGGAGTGCGACCGGAAGTGATCGTGTAAGTGTATCTAGGTAACCTAGGTTACCAATCCGTGAATACCCAAATAAGCAAATATGTGAAATGGCAATAAAGAAATATGGATCGAAAATTAAGCTACTAATACTAATACTGGGTAGTTCTAGATGGATATATAATGTGTATGCATGAGCTAATCTTATACCAGAGAAGGATGCAGAGCGTGATTGCAAGCGGGACAGATAAAGTGTAAACATAGGAAACAGTGGATGGAGTAGAAAAAAATCAGAAATGTGTATAGCCTGAGAATACCGATGTATGTAATGTAACAGAAAAATAATAAATAGACAAATGAATAAGAACTAGAACGTATGGAGTGTGTGTGGACCGGCGACGTGACCAAGAGCAGAAAAGTGACACCGAAGTCTAAAAAAACGTGACGAGCAGTAAATAAACAGGGTGAAAAAGGGTGAGATGATCTAGTAGAGAGCCGCTGAGAGGACAAGGTGTATACCAAGATATATGTGTAAAAAGAAGAAGAGTATGGGGAGGCGGACATAACGCCTGGTTACTATGAAAGTGAGAAGAGTAGGTGTATGGAGGGCTCTGGTGAGAGAGATATATAATGACCTAAGTATAGATGACAATATCTGGTCTGTAGAGTAATACCCAGTATTTGTGTGCATGGTATACAATCGTGCTAACGAAACAAACTCGGCTATAAAGTCTTAGGCAACTGAGCGAATAGAGCAGAGTACAAACATCAACAGATTTTGTCCAATTATAGTGCTAAAACATTGATGGACATCAAAATTGATATAAGAAAGCGGAGAGTTATAGTAGATCGCTTCAAAAAAAATATTCTAAATCTATATACAGAAAACATAATACAAAGACTCAAAGATATTCAGAGGAGTCGTGTCCATGAGACATACTCAGCGGGTATCCAAAAAAGCGTTAAAGGAAACATATTCATTAAGGCCTTTGGGGTGTAGAGTGTCAAGTGTTTTGATCCAGTACGTCTCCCGTTGGAGCAGGATCCTAGAACGATCACCCCCCCTAGATAGGGGGGGGATATGATCAATGGCCATGAATTTGAGAGTGGGTAGCCGATGGTTCATCTCTAAGAAGTGCTTGGCCACTGGTTTGTCCGTCTTGTTGTCCCTAAATGCAGTCATAATACCTGACCGGTGTCCTCGCATTCTATCCCGTACGGTGAGATCAGTTTTCCCCACGTAGTATAGTCCACATGGACAAGATATCAGATAAACTACGTGGGTGGTAAGACACGTAATATGGTGTTTGATGGGGTAGCGCTTTCCTGAATGAGGATGGGCAAATGAAGAGCCTGTAAGCATGTGGCCACATGTCACACAATTGGCACACTTAAAGCATCCTGTCTTATTATGAATTTTCGATGTCTCATACTGCTCAGGGCGATCACTTTTAACTAGAATATCCCTAAGCGTCCGATTCCGTTTGAACGCAATACGGGGTGGATGAGAAAAGGCAGAGTGTAATGTGGGATCAGACGAAAGTAAGTCCCATCTCTTTCGGATAGATTTAGCCATTTGGTCACTGGCCGTGTGATATAGCAGGGGTAATGTGACAATCCTTGGTTTGTTGTCTGGTGTCATAGATCGTACATCTGACTTGTTATGGATCTCTGTCGCTCTGTCCAGGGAGCGTTTCAGTGTTGGATATGAGTATCCCCTTTTCAAAAATGCTGATTGCATGGCAGAGATCTGCATTCTAGTGTTATTAGGATCAGAATTGTTCCTGAGGACCCTAAGGAACTGTGAGATTGGCAGTGATCTTTTTAGTGCTCCAGGATGAAAGCTGGTAGCGTGTAGAAACGTGTTCCGGTCAGAACTTTTCTTAAATAGAGTATAGCCAATGGATTGCTGTGAACGATAGATTTCTACATCCAGGAACTGAATCCTTTCGATACTGCAGCAATGACTGAGGCGTACCGGGGAGTTGATCATATTGAGCTCCTGGATCATATTTTCAAAAGATGGAGGAGACCCTGCCCATAACATAAGGATATCATCCACATATCTCCGGTATAAAATAAGGTTGGATTGATATTTCGACAAGATGTGTTTCTGTTCATATGAGTACATATAGCTATTAGCGTAGTTTGGAGCTATGGCCGATCCCATCGCAGTCCCCGTTTGTTGGATATAGAAGAATTTCTCAAAGCGAAAATAATTGTTGTTTAACGTAAATTCAAGGCATTCCAAAAGGAATTCGATGGGGGGTCCATTATATAGATCAGATCGACTGAGTATCTGTCTCATGGCATCCACCCCTTCAGAATGAGGTATAATCGTATATAGATTTTTCACATCTACAGTGGCCAGGGTAATAGGACCCTCCGGGAGGGTAATCAATTTGACTTGTGAGAGGAGATCTTGTGTGTCTTTCAGGCATGTGGGTATCGATAACGTAGGTTTTTTACAATGTTGGTCAATGAACTTAGCCAGCGGTTCCAACACACCTCGTTTGGCAGAGACGATAGGACGTCCGGGAGGGTTTTGCGCATCTTTATGAACTTTTGGTAAAGTGTACAATAAAGGAATTTTAGGATGTAGATCCATCAGATAATTGGCGGTTTGATCCTCGAGCCAGCCGGCCGTAACACCTCTATTGACCAGTGCTTGTAGTTTCTGTATGATGGTTGTGGTAGGGTCAAAGGCGATTTTCTTGTATGTGGTGGTATCCGATAATTGTCTCAATATTTCTGTGCGGTATGCCTCGTAGTTCTGTATTACGATTGCTCCGCCTTTGTCGGCAGGTCTAATGGTAATATTTTTATCATTGGCAAGATCCTCAAGTGCCTTATGTTCCTTCATTGTAAGGTTGTGTGGACCTGATTTAGACTCCAAGGCAATCTGATGAGTATCTTTCTTAACTAAACTGGAAAAGCATTTGATAGAAGGATGGGACGTTTTTGGTTCCCATGTGCTTTTTAATCGAAGTTGATTCTTTAGTGGCGGATCAGAACGTTGTGTGAATGTTTGTAGATTCAAAGTGCGTTCCAGGGTTATTAAAAAAAAGTCTGTATTGAACGGAGCAAAACTATATAGGGCTATTCAGACTGCAAAATCAGGACATTGTTCATGCTACTTTTACAAAAGATTTCAGCCAGTTTAAACGCTAACGGGCATCTGAAATCCAGACCTGAATGTTATAAATCCAGGAGGAGATTAAAAAAAAATACAAGTTATTTGCCCACTGGCAGCAGTGGAAAAATAGTTAAAAACCATCAGGGCTGCAATGTTTAATCATGCAGTGCTTGCTAGCCAGCCACCCATTAAAAAAATATACAAACCTATGGACGTCAATAAGAGACGTTTTAAACCTCCTTATGCCTGCACCTGCCATGTGGCAGGTGAGTATATATTTACTGAATATTTAAAACTAGCGACTGGGCAGCAATCCATTGGACATTCTAATGTCTCCACTGTCCCCACCCATGGTTAGTGGGTGAGGGCTCCTTACAAAACAGGGGGCGACCAAGTGTCTCCCCATGCCCATGCTGTTTGCTGCAGTTGGGAGACTTTTCTATAATATTCAAGAGGGGGACCTAATGTCTCCCACCACAGCCCCTACTCATTTGTGGCAGGTGGTAACTCAAATAATATATACATATATGCAAGGTGCCATTTTCCACCCCACCCAATTACTGGCCACCCGGTGGCTAAGGGTCCCCTATCCCCTTTCCCCTTATATTAAATTAGCCCTACCTACTCACCCTCACCCTAATAATATTTAGGGGAGCCAAGTAAAATTAAAGGGCCTCGTTGCAGCGATGGATTATTATTTGGGGATTACATTTGTTCCAACTCCTAAGTTAGATATGTTTAAGACGGACATTGACTTATATAAGATGGAACGCACTTTGAATCTACAAACATTCACACAACGTTCTGATCCGCCACTAAAGAATCAACTTCGATTAAAAAGCACATGGGAACCAAAAACGTCCCATCCTTCTATCAAATGCTTTTCCAGTTTAGTTAAGAAAGATACTCATCAGATTGCCTTGGAGTCTAAATCAGGTCCACACAACCTTACAATGAAGGAACATAAGGCACTTGAGGATCTTGCCAATGATAAAAATATTACCATTAGACCTGCCGACAAAGGCGGAGCAATCGTAATACAGAACTACGAGGCATACCGCACAGAAATATTGAGACAATTATCGGATACCACCACATACAAGAAAATCGCCTTTGACCCTACCACAACCATCATACAGAAACTACAAGCACTGGTCAATAGAGGTGTTACGGCCGGCTGGCTCGAGGATCAAACCGCCAATTATCTGATGGATCTACATCCTAAAATTCCTTTATTGTACACTTTACCAAAAGTTCATAAAGATGCGCAAAACCCTCCCGGACGTCCTATCGTCTCTGCCAAACGAGGTGTGTTGGAACCGCTGGCTAAGTTCATTGACCAACATTGTAAAAAACCTACGTTATCGATACCCACATGCCTGAAAGACACACAAGATCTCCTCTCACAACTCAAATTGATTACCCTCCCGGAGGGTCCTATTACCCTGGCCACTGTAGATGTGAAAAATCTATATACGATTATACCTCATTCTGAAGGGGTGGATGCCATGAGACAGATACTCAGTCGATCTGATCTATATAATGGACCCCCCATCGAATTCCTTTTGGAATGCCTTGAATTTACGTTAAACAACAATTATTTTCGCTTTGAGAAATTCTTCTATATCCAACAAACGGGGACTGCGATGGGATCGGCCATAGCTCCAAACTACGCTAATAGCTATATGTACTCATATGAACAGAAACACATCTTGTCGAAATATCAATCCAACCTTATTTTATACCGGATATATGTGGATGATATCCTTATGTTATGGGCAGGGTCTCCTCCATCTTTTGAAAATATGATCCAGGAGCTCAATATGATCAACTCCCCGGTACGCCTCAGTCATTGCTGCAGTATCGAAAGGATTCAGTTCCTGGATGTAGAAATCTATCGTTCACAGCAATCCATTGGCTATACTCTATTTAAGAAAAGTTCTGACCGGAACACGTTTCTACACGCCACCAGCTTTCATCCTGGAGCACTAAAAAGATCACTGCCGATCTCACAGTTCCTTAGGGTCCTCAGGAACAATTCTGATCCTAATAACACTAGAATGCAGATCTCTGCCATGCAATCAGCATTTTTGAAAAGGGGATACTCATATCCAACACTGAAACGCTCCCTGGACAGAGCGACAGAGATCCATAACAAGTCAGATGTACGATCTATGACACCAGACAACAAACCAAGGATTGTCACATTACCCCTGCTATATCACACGGCCAGTGACCAAATGGCTAAATCTATCCGAAAGAGATGGGACTTACTTTCGTCTGATCCCACATTACACTCTGCCTTTTCTCATCCACCCCGTATTGCGTTCAAACGGAATCGGACGCTTAGGGATATTCTAGTTAAAAGTGATCGCCCTGAGCAGTATGAGACATCGAAAATTCATAATAAGACAGGATGCTTTAAGTGTGCCAATTGTGTGACATGTGGCCACATGCTTACAGGCTCTTCATTTGCCCATCCTCATTCAGGAAAGCGCTACCCCATCAAACACCATATTACGTGTCTTACCACCCACGTAGTTTATCTGATATCTTGTCCATGTGGACTATACTACGTGGGGAAAACTGATCTCACCGTACGGGATAGAATGCGAGGACACCGGTCAGGTATTATGACTGCATTTAGGGACAACAAGACGGACAAACCAGTGGCCAAGCACTTCTTAGAGATGAACCATCGGCTACCCACTCTCAAATTCATGGCCATTGATCATATCCCCCCCCTATCTAGGGGGGGTGATCGTTCTAGGATCCTGCTCCAACGGGAGACGTACTGGATCAAAACACTTGACACTCTACACCCCAAAAGCCTTAATGAATATGTTTCCTTTAACGCTTTTTTGGATACCCGCTGAGTATGTCTCATGGACACGACTCCTCTGAATATCTTTGAGTCTTTGTATTATGTTTTCTGTATATAGATTTAGAATATTTTTTTTGAAGCGATCTACTATAACTCTCCGCTTTCTTATATCAATTTTGATGTCCATCAATGTTTTAGCACTATAATTGGACAAAATCTGTTGATGTTTGTACTCTGCTCTATTCGCTCAGTTGCCTAAGACTTTATAGCCGAGTTTGTTTCGTTAGCACGATTGTATACCATGCACACAAATACTGGGTATTACTCTACAGACCAGATATTGTCATCTATACTTAGGTCATTATATATCTCTCTCACCAGAGCCCTCCATACACCTACTCTTCTCACTTTCATAGTAACCAGGCGTTATGTCCGCCTCCCCATACTCTTCTTCTTTTTACACATATATCTTGGTATACACCTTGTCCTCTCAGCGGCTCTCTACTAGATCATCTCACCCTTTTTCACCCTGTTTATTTACTGCTCGTCACGTTTTTTTAGACTTCGGTGTCACTTTTCTGCTCTTGGTCACGTCGCCGGTCCACACACACTCCATACGTTCTAGTTCTTATTCATTTGTCTATTTATTATTTTTCTGTTACATTACATACATCGGTATTCTCAGGCTATACACATTTCTGATTTTTTTCTACTCCATCCACTGTTTCCTATGTTTACACTTTATCTGTCCCGCTTGCAATCACGCTCTGCATCCTTCTCTGGTATAAGATTAGCTCATGCATACACATTATATATCCATCTAGAACTACCCAGTATTAGTATTAGTAGCTTAATTTTCGATCCATATTTCTTTATTGCCATTTCACATATTTGCTTATTTGGGTATTCACGGATTGGTAACCTAGGTTACCTAGATACACTTACACGATCACTTCCGGTCGCACTCCTGTGACGTCATCAGTTACGGACAGGATCACTCCGGTTTTACTTATTACCACACACTGGCGTTCACACATGGCATGGGGATACACAGCTTTTTCAGGTTAGTGATCATGTCTTTTATTAGTTTGCCTATATATTGTCACTGCCTTCACTTGTTTTTGTATCTTGATAAAGACCGTAAGGTCGAAACGTCGATTGATTTATTCACCGAATAAACACCTTTGAATAAGACCTCTGGAGTGCTCTTCCTATATCCTGTATATATATATATATATATATATATCTTAAAAGCCCTCCCTCTTTATGCCTTACCTCCCCTGGTTCAGAATACATATATGCACCAGGAAATACTTTCCAGTAAAATGCTTCTCATAGAGATGTAACGTCAGACTGGGCATGAAAGGGAGCGAGGAGGACATTGTCCGCTGTTGGAAGACAAGTTTAAAGATTATTTTTTAATAAACTATGGGGGAACTAGTTAATAATTCACAATAGGGCATAATAAAGCTAAAAACTGAATCTATAATTGTAGATTATGCTAGCTTTAGTGTACCTATAATCTTAATTTTATTAATGACAGGAGGCGAGTATTTGCTTTAGTCTCTCTTTACTAGAACTCCACAGCAGCACAGAAAACAACCAATCAGAAAAAAGTTAGGTACTATAAAACCCCATTCCCATTGCATCATTTCCTCTTTCAAGCTGCGACAAAAGAGAACAAAGGCAGAAAAAATAATGGGAAGCAACGAAGTCCAGATACGAAGAATACAGAAATGTCCAACGTCTGAGAAGAACTGTCAACCAGATAGCGTTGATGGACTGAAAATAAATAAGTCAATGTCTACCATCCACGAAGAAGTGCCACACCAAATAGCGCTGAAGGACTGGAAACTGAAACGAGAGAAAAACAGAATCGAACAGGTTGATTATCCAATGAAATGTATTTTGAATAAACTTGTAGATACCCAATGTAGCAAACAAAATTACCTTAATAAGTAGATATCCCAACCCTACTTATGAAAAACAGACATAAGGACAGGTGACAGGTAGCAGAAACAACAAGCAGAGTTGTATACGTACCTGATTAATCCAAACTATAAAATTAAAGGGAGGGATAAGAACGGGTGGGAAATACTCGCCTCCTGTCATTAATAAAATTAAGATTATAGGTACACTAAAACTAGCATAATCTACAATTTTATAACATGACAGGAGGCTTCGTATTTGCTGTTTTAACGCTCAGTCAACAAATTCCACGCTGTTTGTTTCGCTGGTACCCATTCTCTGAGCTACCCGAGCAAACCCAAATGGACTTTCCAACTGCGATAGATGACAATACAGCAACCGATGGAGATGCCAGTTGATGAAGTATCCCAAAAACGGAAAAAACATCCTCCGCTGATAGATCCAATTTACGTGGGGTCGCGATCTGTTACCTACCAGCCAGTCCATGCGCTGGCAAACTGACCTATTAGCCATTTCCCTGCAGTTATAAAATGTCGAAGGTCATTTGCGGACTTAGGGCCGCGGTAAGACACTGCCACCATGTCACAACTCTTGATGTATAAGGTTGCTCCACCGATCGTGCCAGGGGCACCCGGCAATGTGGTAGACCTCCACTCTCAAGGGATGCGCCCAAGTCCACCACCAAGTCGCAATAGAACCGAGTAGGATCTTTCGTTCCCTCCTGGCCTACCCGGTGAGATGTCTCATGCGAGAATAAATTTATAATGCAGGCAAGAGTGTGGTCAGACTAGCCGTATCCTAAGTGATTCCAATATTCCAAAAGGACGTCCATTCAGGGTTCCGAACTGAACTTGTGTAGAGGAACGATGGTCGACTATTCAGGGAATAGTGAATCCCAGAAATATTCAAAGGGATGGGAAGTGGGAAGAAAGCAATTCTCTGTATTATATGGTGCAGAATATACCAAAACCTGCACTCTCGTAATACCGGAGGTCCATCCATTAGCCGTACCATCTCCGGGAGTGTGTGTAAATAAGTGGGAGTCTCCCCCCGTTATACCTCTGTGAGTATTTCTCACGTGTGTTACAGCGGTCCGGATCCAGTAGATCCATTACAGTAGATAGAATAGAGGGATCCAGTCTAAGTATGTATATCTTGCATGACCAGGCAGACCTCTATAACGAAATCAGTAGCATGGACGTCAGCTCTAATTGAATGCAGGAGGGACGCCTCTCTATGTAGTCATCAATGTCTTGCACAGGTACAAGCCTGTGTGATGAACAAATGGCCGGTACTGTAGAGCGTTGAGTGTATGAGAGAGACGCGCTCTCTACTAATGTGATCGCATACCGTGATAGCGCCCGGCTGCTAGCCTGAGCGGGCCGCACCCATTAATAACCAACAGCAGAGTCTACATCCGTGACCGGTTTTCTCTATGAGAATGTGTCCTCCAAACCGGTCCTCTGTATCCAGCCCAGTATCTGGTTGAGGTCGAGGGAGGGGCTGCGCCCTCTAATAACAAATCAGTATCCGGTTCTGTATATGAGAGGGGTTCGCCCTCTGTTTCTGAAAATAAATATACTCGGATCGAGGTGATGGAGGGCCGCACCCTCCTGTGATCCAAACTAGAGTCCCTAGAGACTCAGGGTGACCAACTGCAGGGCACACCACTTATTAATGTCAGCATAAGGCTGAGGGCAATCTTCGGAAACAACGATGGAAAACTATCAACCGACTATCCGGATCCCATGCGCGCGCGCGGGGTCCAGAAAGACCGTTGGTAGTCTGAGGAAAGCTGGAGGCGTTCTCCGCAATCCACGAGTGCCCGGGAGGTCGGAGGAGGTCAAGTCAGGCCTCTCGACGACCCGAGCGAAAAGGAAAAGGAAGTCACGAAAGAACAAAAAAGCAACAATTAACGTAGATAAGAGTAAATACACCAATTCTATCTCAGATAGAAGGCAAATAGCAGGCCGGAAGGTAATAAAAGTAAGCCCCACTGGACAGGGCCAGGAGCTAACCTAACGCGGGAAAAAACTACCGACAACTATAAGGATTCCGGGAGGCAGATACGCAGTAGATGTTAAAGACAAGGAAAAACACTGCTTTCTCCTGTAGGTGTCTGAGTACCGGTCCTTGCCTGTGCAAAGTTCTCCTTGGAGATGTGCCGTCGTCGGTTTGGAGTAAACCGTGGATGTGTCCGGGGTCTTCATACGAAACCCTGCCCTTCAGGCATGAGGTTTAGGGCCTTCACCCTTCCCACCATATTCAGATGGCCGTACATTGGTGTCCTCTTGGATAGTATGGCAATGGTACTTGTCTGGACACCTGCCTATTTCCATGTCACTGGTGGGCACTGGTTTTTCCTCAGTGATATTCCCCCAGGCCTGCGGCCAAAAGGGGTTCGGCTCCAATAGAGCAGGCCCGTCAGAAGGGCACAGGCCCAGCAGGCCCAAATGAATGGACACAGAATAGTTGGCCAAGCAAATAGGCACGGACATAGCAGGCCCTTCAAATAGGCACCGACATAGTAAGCCAATAAATGGGGCACAGACATAGCAGGCCGCTTTAATGGGCACAGACATAGCAGGCCGTTCTAATGGGCACAGACATAGCAGGCCGTTCTAATGGGCACAGACATAGCAGGCCAATCAATGGGGCACAGACATAGCAGGCCAATCAATGGGGCACAGACATAGCAGGCCAATCCTGGGTTTCATATTAAATGAGTAATGGGGACCTCTGAGTTTGGCATAGTCCCCTAAATGTCTGTAAATCCTCCGGGTATCCTGTGACCTAGGACCCTTAGACACTAATCTTAGACAGCGTACTACTGTGTGAATAAACCGTAACCGGGACTGGCGGTCCCTAAGTGCCCAGCAGGCAACATAGAGGTAAAACCTGTTATATTGGGTTTAAGCTGGATATGTTCCAGTGATATAGTGTCTATAAAATCAAGCTCTATAAAGTGCTAATTGTAATGCACATGTACATACAGATCTGTATGATATATCTTATCTTTATTGTAGGTCATCGTCATCATCGTACCGCCTGAAGGGTATAGTACTCATGGTCTCTTCAACTCAATGAATCTTAACAAGAGCCTGATAAGATAGAATAGTATCGGCATAGACAGGACTGACATCTACCGTCAGTGAAACTCACAGCAATCCGTGATATCTATAGCACTAAGACTCACAGCAAGCCGTGCTATATACACTGACCTAGAACTCACAGAAATCTGTGATATATACATAGTCATAGAACCCACAGTAATCTGTGATATATATATATACACTGGCCTAGAACTCACAGGAATCTGAGAACTCACAGTAATCAGTGATGTATACATTTACATAGCCATAGAACCCACAGTAGTCTGTGATACAAATATACATATGGAAACTCACAGTATTCTGTGATATATCTACCTGAAACTCACAGAAATCTGTGACATTTACACATGGAAAGCTAACAGAAAACTATAAATAAACACATGGAAAACTACCAGTAATCTGTGTAAATAAACACATGGAAAACTACCAGTAATCTGTATAAATAAACACATGGTAAACGATCAGAAATCTGTGTAAATAAACACATGGCAAACTACCAGTAATCTGTGTAAATAAACACATGGCAAACTACCAGTAATCTGTGTAAATAAACACATGGAAAACTACCAGTAATCTGTATAAATTAACACATGGTAAACTAACAGTAATCTGTATAAATTAACACATGGTAAACTACCAGTAATCTGTATAAATAAACACATGGCAAACTGTCAGTAATCTGTATAAATAAACACATAGCAAACTACCAGTAATCTGTATAAATAAACACATGAAAAACTATCAGTAATGTAAAGGAAACATTCCCCAAAGAAAATAAAAGAGCCAGAAAGGCACATAAATCTCACAACCAAGCATAGTTCATAACAATCATAAATAAATCACACTTAATCCCAAAGCCACCCACTAGAAGCAGGAGGCAGTGGTACTCTGACCTGTACTGATGCGGAGCAGCAAAGAAAGAGGAAATGATGCAATGGGAAGGGGGTTTTATAGTACCTAACTTTTTTCTGATTGGTTGTTTTCTGTGCTGCTGTGGAGTTCTAGTAAAGAGAGACTAAAGCAAATACGAAGCCTCCTGTCATGTTATAAAATTGATTAAAGTAACCCTTCAACTTTTTGGTTCAATAATCTTTTGTTTTGTTTTTAATTTAATCCACAACAGTCCAATAGACATAGAAACATAGAATGTGACGGCAGATAATAAC
The DNA here is from genome assembly GCF_036172605.1 of Pelobates fuscus. NCBI lineage: Eukaryota > Metazoa > Chordata > Amphibia > Anura > Pelobatidae > Pelobates > Pelobates fuscus. Next base: position 162,053,300 of record NC_086320.1, read on the forward strand.
CATTCGGCCCATCTAGTCTGACACAACTTTCCCTATTCCCTAACACTTTCCCCATATTTTTGGAAGTGTTTTTATAATTAATGAAATTAGTTGCAATCTCTTCTCAGTTCACAGGGCTGGCTTTTAAGAAAATCATTAAAAAAAATATCATAATCCAAAATAATAAGGTGCGCTACTATTTAAAAAAATCTTATTTAATATAATGTGATATATTATAAAGTGCATGTGCAATGTGCAATATGTGAAAGTCCAAACAAGAGAAATATACACTCACAGTTTATAACTGGAATATGCAACACTGGCGATGGTTATCACTCAGGGTGACATAAATATGCAAAATAAGCAGAAAAAGAGAATCATAGGATAGTATGACTAAAATGGAAACAAAAAATAAACAGGAGGGAATAAATCTCACTCACAAAGCAAGAGCAGTAAGAAGTCTGCTCTAACTGTATAGGCAGAAGTCCTCTTATCTCAGGACTTAGAGACCTTTGAAAATCAGGACAGCAGCTGGATCCTTCTAAGACACTTTATTCATCAGAAACATTAAAAATCACACAGAGTGATAAAGTGATAAAGCTCTTGTCACCCGTCCAGAAGATATCACCATACAGACAGCGTCCGCAATAGATAAAGCTGAAATTCGCCGGCTTTCAGATTAAGCCTCCACAAGTAGATACTTCCGGGTTTCGGAACGGTCACGTGGTGACGTCGTGCGTGATGACGCGTTTCGCCCAATCGGCTTCCTCAGATCACGTCGTGATCGATGGGTATTATGGTTTTTATCTGGTCTTTTTTGAGGCTTAAAAATTCAGATTTTAGAAAAAAGAAGACAAAATAGTATGTTTTTTTTTTTTTTACAGGTAGTTAGTTCTTTTATTCACCTCTCACTATTTTTAGGGTGAAGGGGGTAGGTAGGGGATTATTTTTTATTTGGTTGGGAGGGGTGACTAGGGGCTTGGGGACCCCTAGTCACCTTGGAAGTGGGGGAGGGCAATAATCCCCTACCTACCCCACCCCCCTCATTTTTCTTTATGGCCCCCACCCACCGCTCAGGGGTAGGAGCCGGAGGGGAGGACAATAGGTCCCCCCCCCCTTATTGTTATTTATGGCCCCCACCCAGTGCTTAGGGTGGGGACTGGACAATAGGTGCAATAGGCTGCTTCTATCTGTACATTTTACAAGGAGGGAGCTGCACGCCTGTAGCTCCCTCCTTGTAATAAACTGAACAAACAATATTGAGTGTTTGTTTGTTCGTCTGACATTTCTATTCATTCATTCGTCTTTCTGACGAATTAATGAATAGATGAAATTCCCGTTCGCATGCCCAAGTGTTTAAATGGGCATGCGGGGGAATTTCACAGTGCCATCTAGTGTGGGCAGATGACGTTTCCCACAAGGACTTCGTCTATCCACATAAAGATGGAGGCGCCCAGGACCTAGGTCGGGGCAGAAAATAAAAATTAAAAAATAGGTAATAGGGGGCCGTAGGGTATAACTAGGGGGTCAGTTAGATGTAGTGGAGTCGGGAGGGGGGTTAAAAAAAAACGGGATTCGGCCATGACAGTGCCGCTGAAGTAGGACCTGAGACCATTTTGGGACCTTTTGCTGCAGCCAAAATCTTGATAGCACTACTTTTATGGCCAGTGTATTATTAGATATCTTTTTGATGAGGAAAATCTAGATAGATTGAAATGAAAAAGAGCGGTCATATAATTAAAATGCATGTCTTCCTGAATCAATCGATAAGGGTCTAACCATTGCACAATCCCTTTTCGATAAGGGTCTAACCATTGCACAATCCCACCAAATGTGCCTAGAGCCCACTTCACTGTTAAATCTCCAACACATCTTTGCATTTTTAGAATATTTGGAACCATGTGCCATTGATGTAATATCTTATAGTGGACTTCAACAATGTTTAAACAATGAAATTATTTTTTCACCTATTGTATAGATTTATATCATAAGTCGACCTGTGTAATGCATCCAGGGCCGGTGCAAGGACTTCTGTCTACACAGGCGAAGACACATTTTGCTGCCCCCAAAATTTATCTTCACCTGTCTGTCTAATATTCCCACTTTTGCCCTTCTTACCCATTTTTTTGCCCCTTTTGTGCAGTTTACTACCTTTTTCTCTTGTTTTCCCTTTTTGTATATTGTATCCCCTGTCTGGCATTCTTTTTTATGTGTTTTGTGTCTTCTTCCCACTTTTCTTTACCCCCTTGGGTCACACACTCACTCGCTCATACACATACACAAACTGACCGTTACACACATACTGCTTACAAACACACACACACTGCTTATACACACACACACACACAGTCTCTTACACACTTGCACTGCTTATACACACTCACTGGCTCTAACAGACACACACACTGACCATTACACACATACTGCTTACACACACACACACACACACAGTCTCTTACACACTTGCACTGCTTATATACACTCACTGGCTCTAACAGACACACACACACTGACCATTACACACATACTGCTTACACACACACACACACACTGCGTATGCACACTCACTGGCTCTAACAGACACACAGTCTCTTACACACACTGCTAATACACACTCACTGGCTGTAACACACAGTCTCTCACACACACACACACTAACTCTTATACACACAGACACACACACACTAACTCTTACACAGACACACACTGGCTCTAACACACACACACTAACTCTTACATGCACACACTGGCTCTAACACACACTAACACATACTAACTCTTACACACACACACACTGGCTCTCACACACACACTAACTCTTACACAGACACACACACTGGCTCTAACACACACACTAACTCTTACACAGACACACACACTGGCTCTAACACACACACACACTAACTCTTACACAGACACACACACACACTAACTCTTACACAGACACACACACTGGCTCTAACACACACACACTAACTCTTACACACACTTACTGATTCTTATAGTTGCTTATAGGTCCCGCTGCACTGTTGTAGCTTCCCTCCCCTCTCCACAGCAGTTGGCCGCCGGGATATGATGTCACATATCCCAGCAGCCTGTAGCTTAGGAAGATATTCGCCGCGGTCGCTCCTCGTTGTTCCGCCCCCTTTCCTCAGTGGCTGCAAGTTTCCTTGGCAGATTGCTGCAGAAATTGACCGGCGGGAGCGGAGTTCTCTGTGCTCCTGCCGGTCACTCGGACATTTTTGCGCCCCTCGGGTCCGTGCGCCCTAAGGCGGCGGCTTGTGCCGCCTTATGGTAGCGCCGGCCCTGAATGCATCCCATTTCGTGGTCTCAATTTTTCCAAGCTCTACATTTAAAATCAACTTCTTCAATAGTCAGATATGCTATGAATTAAAATCTAATTTCATTTTCAAAAAGATCATTTATTTTTTATTTAGTATACATTTTTCATCAATTACCAGATGGTTAGTCAGATAGTTTTTTATTCTTAGATAATTAAAAATCTCTTTTGGGGGAAGAACGATAAACTGCTGTAACTGCGTAAAGGACATTATGTTTCCCACATGTATATCCGTTATTTTAAGTGAACTAGTTTTATACCAGTTCCCGAAATGTAAATCCATTACGTTAAGTTTGATTGTTTTAATTGGGCTGTGTTTAGAGATTTTGTCTGACATTTTTGTTTTGTTTTTCCTATAGTTAAGCCAATTAAAATATACCGGTAGATCTCTTAAATGTGGGGATCCTATTTTTAAGAGAAAACCATTACCTGCCTTACTGTTCAACCAAACAACAGAAGCAAGGTCTCCTTTGTTACACATGGATACTTTAATTTTAAACCAAGGATCTCCTCTTGAACTCGGGTCCTGCCATCTCCGCAGGATGGAATATTCTACTGGCCTCATTATATTTTATGGGTAAAGAACCGTTAAAAAAATACCCAATGTTAACGTGTTCTTAGCTTTTTTTTGCAAGTTATATGGTATATTAGTACAAGTAGGACATTGCTGTTTCAAAATATATGTGTTTAGGGGGGCGGGGCCTGACAGCCGAACGAAGCAGACGTGCAAAGCCAGAGCTCCTCGACAAAAAGCGATTCTGACCATAAACCAAAGATTTTGACCCCAATCTTAGACAATAATTCTGCCCTAGCTACTTACCCATGCGAGGCAAGCAGGGTGAACGCATAGAAGACACCAGCACTGCCAGCGTCTAAGGCCTACTGCATTGGGGTGGTGGAGACGGTCGCTCCTCCACCTCACTCAGTTCCTGCTTATCGCTGTGCCCTGACACCCCCCCCCCCCCTCTGGACCGGCGGGGGATATTCCGGTCCCCACTGGTGGACTGACTTACGGCAGTGGAACGCAACCGTTGAGAGCAAACAGCGGCATTACCTGTGTGCCCAAATCACCGTGACCAACTTTGCAAGATGGCTGCCGCAACAACCAAGGCCTCCCACGAGGCGCGGATAGAAAGAGCTTTTGAGTGCTTCTGGTCTCAATTCTGGGCTGCAATGGGCCAAAAAGCAGAGAGGGAGGTGGCGAAAAGCTCTGTTCTCACAAACCCTGGAAGAGCCCTCAACCCACAGCCAGCTGTACATGGCCGCGAAATCGCTCCGACAGCAAGAAGGAGGAGGAGGAAGAAGCGTTGTGTACCTAACTCACGGAGGCTTAGCGCTGCTGGCATCCGCAGCTCACCTAAACCTCATCACGACCGCCTGCAGGGCTCAACTCTTCGACCAGCACAAGATCTCCCACGGGCCAGGGGCCAGAAAGGAACCATGCGCAAGCAAGGAATTGCAACCTTGTGCCCAACTCTCCCCAGCTGCGTGACGGATCCTCACTCCAGGCGGCACGTACCTGTGAACGGGACACTTGGCCTCTGTGAATCATCAGTGTGTGCTGTCAGCTTTCTGATCACTGGAATAGGCTGAGCGGGTATTATGTACAGCGGGCATGCGTTCGTTTTAAGTTCCCTCTGTGATTAGCATGCCCACTGCCTCCTGAACTACCCCATCTGTCACGGGTTACACTTAGCTCCAGAGGGCTTCACTCAGTCACCAGGTTGCCAGTGGTGATATTATCAATGGAAATGTCAGCTACTATAGCTAGATGCACTCCCTGTGTTCCCTTAACTCCCCACTGACATGTTCCATACGATACTCCTGATGTACCTAGGCTACCCTCTCTCGTCCATACCACTTCTACGCTGTATCTTACCTTATTTTTCTTTTTATTATGTCATTATCTACTGTATGTCTAGAGGGAACACCCGTGAGTAACTAGGTACGATCTGCATAATCTAGACCGGTATCTATAGCCTGCAAACTAATCCTTTACTATAATACATACACACTGTATATGAAACCTTATTGTCTGATTATCGTTCAAAAATTGTGTAGTACTACCATACTTTCACTAATGCTACCTAACTAACTGGCATACTACGAAGTTTCTTGCATGTCCATCTCATTATTTACAACCACATGGATTCCAAATTGGTCTATATAGCAATCTAAAACAAAAAATGTGCATTATGCTGCCATGTCATGTCCAGATAATTTGTTGTTCATTGTTAAAGCGTAAATATATGCTCTTGGGGCATGACAAACGCATTTGTAACTGCTATATCTATGTGCACTTCAAAAATAAAGAATTTAAAAAAAAAAAATATATATATATATATGTGTCTATACTACAGGGCTGTTAAATGCTTGAATCTGATTGGTTGACGAACATTCTAAGGTGTACATTATTTTCAGGGAGACGCACAGCTATAGTAGTTTCAGACAGGTCTTGACCGCATTACAGTTCCATATCACTTCGAGTAGTCAACTGTAATAACTGTCCTTTTGTGTTTTACACCCCACCTCCTATAGAATGTAAGCTCGTTTGAGCAGGGTCCTCTCCAACCTATCGTTCCTGTAAGTTTTTGTAATTGTCCTATTTATAGTTAAATCCCCCCTCTCATAATATTGTAAAGCGCTACGGAATCTGTTGGCGCTATATAAATGGCAATAATAATAATAATAACTGTAACTTTAACGGCCTGGAGTCAATTAACGAAACATTGTTCAGATGATGTATTTCCAGATGTTTGTCAAGTTTTTGTCATTAAAATGCTCTTGTATGTAGGACTAATTTCTTACACGTCAATTCCTATGCCTTCGTTGCTAATTCCAAAACGTCATTTAAGAGTTAGTAACAAATAGTGATGTACCGAACTGTCCACCGGCAAACAGTTCCCGGCGAACTTAGCGTGTTCGCGTTCGCCGCGGCGGGCGGACACATGCGCAGTTCGATCCGCCCCCTATTCGTCATCATTGGGCAAACTTTGACCCTGTGCCTCTCGGTCAGCAGACACATTCCAGCCAATCAGCAGCACTCCCTCCCTTCCACACCCTCCAACCTCCCTCCCAGCATCCATTTTCGATTCATTCGGAAGATGCATGCTTAGTGAGAGGAGGGAACGTTTAGCTGCTGCTGATTAGATAGGGAAATTGATAGCTAGGCTAGGGTATTCAGTGTCCACTACAATCCTGAAGGACTCATCTGATCTCTGCTGTAAGGACAGCACCCCAAAAAGCCCTTTTTAGGGCTATAACATCAGGCTGCTTTTTTTTTTTTTTTTCCTGTGTAATGTAATTGCAGGTGCCTGCCTGCCAGCTTCTGTGTGAGGTTCACATTGGATAATGTGCCTATTTGCCCAGTGCCACCACTCATATCTGTTTTAACAATAGGTTAAGCTTTACATTTAAAATAAATATTTTTTTTTCACTGTAATAGAAGAGCAGTTGCCTGCCTGCCAGCTTCTGTGTGAGGTTGGATGCCTTGCCCATTTGCACAGTCAGTGCCACCACTCATATCTGTTTTAACAATTGGTTAAGCTTTAGATTTAAAATAAATAATTTTTTTTCACTGTAATAGAAGAGCAGTTGCCTGCCTGCCAGCTTCTGTGTCAGGTTGGATGCCTTGCCCATTTGCACAGTCAGTGACACCACTCATATCTGTTTTAACAATTGGTTAAGCTTTAGATTTTAAATAAATATTTTTTTCACTGTAATAGAAGAGCAGTTGCCTGCCTGCCAGCTTCTGTGTGAGGTTCACATTGGATACTGTGCCCACTAGCCCAGTGCCACCACTCATATCTGTTTTAACAATTGGTTAAGCTTTAGATTTAAAATAAATATTTTTTTTTCCACTGTAATAGAAGAGCAGTTGCCTGCCTGCCAGCTTCTGTGTCAGGTTGGATGCCTTGCCCATTTGCACAGTCAGTGCCACCACTCATTTCTGTTTTAACAATTGGTTAAGCTTTAGATTTTAAATAAATCATTTTTTTCACTGTAATAGAAGAGCAGTTGCCTGTCTGCCAGCTTCTGTGTGAGGTTCACATTGGATACTGTGCCCACTAGCCCAGTGCCACCACTCATATCTGTTTTAAGAATTGGTTAAGCTTTAGAGTTAAAATAAATAAAAAAAATTCACCGTAATAGAAGAGCAGTCGCCTGCCTGCCAGCTTCTGTGTCAGGTTGGATGCCTTGCCCATTTGCACAGTCAGTGCCACCACTCATATCTGTTTTAACAATAGCTTAAGCTTTAGATTTTAAAGAAATCATTTTTTTTCACTGTAATAGAAGATCAGTTAGTTGTCTGCAAGCGTCTGGGTGTCAGGCCTACTTCAGCGTGTGCTCTGCAGACCTGTGCCAGCGTGCTTTGACAGTTGCCAATCATATCTGGTGTCTCTTTAGCGTGCTTTTACAACCAAAATTTTGTTTCCACTGTAATAGAAGAGCAGTTGCCTGCCTGCCAGCTTCTGTGTGAGGTTCACATTGGATACTGTGCCCACTAGCCCAGTGCCACCACTCATATCTGTTTTAACAATTGGTTAAGCTTTACATTTAAAATAAATAATTTTTTTCCACTGTAATAGAAGAGCAGTTGCCTGCCTGCCAGCTTCTGTGTGAGGTTCACATTGGATACTGTGCCTACTTGCCCAGTGCCACCACTCATATCTGTTTTAACAATTGGTTAAGCTTTACATTTAAAATAAATCATTTTTTTTCACTGTAATAGAAGAGCAGTTAGTTGTCTGCAAGCGTCTGGGTGTCAGGCCTACTTCAGCGTGTGCTCTGCAGACCTGTGCCAGCGTGCTTTGGCAGTTGCCAATCATATCTGGTGTCTCTTTAGCGTGCTTTTACAAAGAAAAAAGGTTTCCAGTGTAAGCTAATATCAGACAGTCAGTGTCCTTCAAGCGGCTCTGTCAGGCCTTCCTTCAGCGTGTGCCCTGCACAACCCTGCCAGCGTGCTTTGACAGTTGCCACTCATATCTTGTGTCTCTATATCGTGCTTTTACAACCAAAATTTTGTTTCCACTGTAATAGAAGAGCAGTTGCCTGCCTACCAGCTTCTGTGTGAGGTTCACATTGGATACTGTGCCCACTAGCCCAGTGCCACCACTCATATCTGTTTTAACAATTGGTTAAGCTTTAGATTTAAAATAAATAATTTTTTTCCACTGTAATAGAAGAGCAGTTGCCTGCCTGCCAGCTTCTGTGTGAGGTTCACATTGGATACTGTGCCTACTTGCCCAGTGCCACCACTCATATCTGTTTTAACAATTGGTTAAGCTTTAGATTTTAAAGAAATCATTTTTTTTCACTGTAATAGAAGATCAGTTAGTTGTCTGCAAGCGTCTGGGTGTCAGGCCTACTTCAGCGTGTGCTCTGTAGACCTGTTCCAGCGTGCTTTGACAGTTGCCAATCATATTTGGTGTCTCTATAGCGTGCTTTTAAAACCAAAATTTGTTTTTACTGTTATAGATTGAATAGCAGTTACTTGTCTTCAAGCGGGTGTCTCAGGCCTACAGTGTGTGCTCTGCAGAACTGTTCCAGTGCACATTGCCAATCATATCTGGTGTCTCTATAGCGTGCTTTTAAAACCAAAATTTGTTTTTCACTGTTATAGATTGAATAGCAGTTACTTGTCTTCAAGCGGATCTGTCAGTCCTTCCTTCAGCGTGTGCTCTGCAGAACTGTTCCAGTGCACATTGCCAATCATATCTGGTCTCACAGTAGCTTGCACGCATAGTACCACTAATCCCAAAAAAAATGACAGGCAGAGGCAGGCCACCCCGCAGGGGCCGTCGTGGTCGTGGTGCTGTGATTCCCTTTTGCCCTAGAATAATGCCCAGTTTTCAGAAGCCACGTACCCTGAACTTGAAAAGTTCTGAGGACTTAGTTGACTGGCTAACACAGGACACCCAATCTTGTACAGCCTCCGCTCGGAACCTTGACGCACCATCCTCCTCCAGCTTAGCTTCAGGCACCTCTCAAGATAGCACTCACCCGCCTGCCGCTACCACCAAAACTAGCACCACAGCCGCTTTACTTGGTATGTCAGAGGAGTTATTCACACACCCGTTTGAAGAAATGAGTGATGCGCAACCATTATTGCTAGAGGATGTAGATAACAGGGATATGTCTCAGGCAGGCAGCATTAAACACATGGAGGTACGGTGTGATGATGATGATGTTGTACCCGCTGCTGCTTCCTTTTCTGAGTTGCAGATACAAGCGAAGCGGTTGATGATGACGATGCGTCCATGGATGTCACGTGGGTGCCCGCTCGGCAAGAAGAAGAACAGGGCAAAAGTTCAGATGGGGAGACAGAGAGGAGGAGGAGGAGACGAGTTGGAAGCAGGGGGGGGTCGTCGCAAGGAGCTAGTGGCACAGTCAGACAGCATGCATCGGCACCCGGGGTCAGCCCGACAGAACGCCAATCAACGCATGCTGTGTCCACCACCAGAATGCCGTCATTGCAGAGCTCAGCAGTGTGGCATTTTTTTTGTGTGTCTGCCTCTGACAACAGCGATGCCATTTGCAACCTGTGCCAAAGGAAACTGAGTCGTGGGAGGTCCAACACCCACCTAGGTACAACTGCTTTGCGTAGGCACATGATCTCACATCACAAACGCCTATGGGATCAACACATGAGTACAAGCAGCGGCCTACTCTAAGCCGCCATCCTCCTCCTGGTCCAGCATCTTCAGCCACGTCAACCACTGCTGTCCTTCTTGCCCCCTCTCAACCATCCGCCACTCCGTCTCCCGCCTTGAGCAGTTCCCGCTCATCTGCCCACAGTCATGTGTTTCTGTCAAGGACATGTTTGAGCGTAAGAAGCCAATGTCACCAAGTCACCCCCTTGCCCAGCGTCTGACAGCTGGCTTGTCCGAACTATTAGCCCGCCAGCTTTTACCATACAATCTGGTTGAGTCTGAGGCGTTCAAAAAATTTGTAGCTATTGGGACACCGCAGTGGAAGGTACCCGGCCGGAATTTCTTTTCACAAAAGGCAATCCCCAACTTGTACTCGATTGTGCAAAAGGAAGTCATGGCATGTCTGGCACACAGTGTTGGGGCAAGGGTCCATCTGACCACTGATACCTGGTCTGCAAAGCATGGTCAGGGCAAGTATATCACCTACACTGCGCATTGGGTAAACCTGCTGACGGCTGACAAGCAAGGAATGCGTGGCATTGCAGAGGAGTTGGTGACACCGCCACGAATTGCAGGCAGTCCTGCTGCCACCTCCTCTACTCCTCCTACTCCATCCTCTTCCATAACCTCCTCGGCTGAGTCCTCTTGTGCCGCTGCTTCTTGCTCCAAATCAACGGCACCCCCCCAGCTCCCCAGGTACTATTCCACATCCCGGATACGGCAGTGTCACGCCGTCTTGGGTTTGACTTGCTTGAAAGCAGAGAGTCACACCGGACAAGCACTCCTGTCCGCCCTGAACGCACAGGTGGAAAAGTGGCTGACTCCGCAGCAACTGGATATCGGCAAAGTGGTGTGTGACAACGGAAAAAATTTGATAGCGGCATTGAAGTTGGGCAAGTTGACACATGTGCCGTGCATGGCACATGTGTGTAATCTGATCGTACAACGCTTTGTGCATAAGTACACAGGCTTACAGGACGTCCTGAAGCAGGCCAGGAAGGTGTGTGGCCATTTCAGGCGTTCCTACACGGCCATGGCTCACTTTGCCGATATCCAGCGGCGAAACAACATGCCAGTGAGGCGCTTGATTTGCGACAGCCCTACACGTTGGAATTCAACACTCCTAATGTTCGACCGCCTGCTCCAACAAGAAAAATCTGTTAATGAATATTTGTATGACCGGGGTGCTAGGACAGCCTCTGGGGAGCTAGGAATTTTTTTGCCACGTTACTGGACGCTCATGCGCAATGCCTGTAGGCTCATGCGTCCTTTTGAGGAGGTGACAAACCTAGTCAGTCGCAGTTGTGTGTGTGCGTGTGTATGGCTGTCTGCCTGTGTGTGTGTGTGACAGGGTGAAGATTTCTTGCACATGGGTGTGACAGGGTGAAGATTTCTTGCACAGGGCGCCCAAAGGCCTAAGGCTGGCCCTTCGCATGGGTCAGTGGCTCTGCACCAGACTTCCCTCCAATTGATCAAAGTTAAAGGATTTCAAGTGGACTGATTACAATTACAGGGCCTCTAAAGAGTCCTGTATTGTTATTTGTCGTCACTACCTTCCCGCGTCGGGAGTGGGTCATTTGCGCCCCTGCTGCCTTCCTTGCATGTGGTAGCTGTTTGTCAGGGATTTGTCAATCCATATCTGCCAAGTGACCCTATGACAGGGTGAAGATTTCTTGCACATGGGTGTGACAGGGTGAAGATTTCTTGCACAGGGCGCCCAAAGGCCTAAGGCTGGCCCTGCGCATGGGTCAGTGGCTCTGCACCAGACTTCCCTCCAATTGATCAAAGTTAAAGGATTTCAAGTGGACTGATTACAATTACAGGGCCTCTAAAGAGTCCTGTATTGTTATTTGTCGTCACTACCTTCCCGCGTCGGGAGTGGGTCATTTGCGCCCCTGCTGCCTTCCTTGCATGTGGTAGCTGTTTGTCAGGGATTTGTCAATCCATATCTGCCAAGTGACCCTATGACAGGGTGAAGATTTCTTGCACATGGGTGTGACAGGGTGAAGATTTCTTGCACAGGGCGCCCAAAGGCCTAAGGCTGGCCCTGCGCATGGGTCAGTGGCTCTGCACCAGACTTCCCTCCAATTGATCAAAGTTAAAGGATTTCAAGTGGACTGATTACAATTACAGGGCCTCTAAAGAGTCCTGTATTGTTATTTGTCATCACTACCTTCCCGCGTCGGGAGTGGGTCATTTGCGCCCCTGCTGCCTTCCTTGCATGTGGTAGCTGTTTGTCAGGGATTTGTCAATCCATATCTGCCAAGTGACCCTATGTAGGGGTAACAGTCCCTATTCTGCACTGTGTCAGTGTGTATCATGGTCTCTGTGGACAGGGAACAGTCTCTATTCTGCTCTGTGTCAGTGTGTATCAGGGGTTTTGAGGACAGGTGTCAATCCATATCTGCCAAGTGACCCTATGTATATCTGCTGTCAGTACACAGGAAAAGTTTAAATATTTCTTGTTCTACGTTCTCTGCAACTCCACGCACCGACTCATCCAATACGTGAAGATCTGGGGTTTCTCTGACTCTCCTCAGTAGTGTATCAAACAGAGTCTGCACTGTGGTAACACGGACATCTTCAGGACATAACTCAACTATTTGCAGATAGGCAGTCTGCAGCTTCTCTTTTTCACCTGTTCTCTTCTTTCTCTTATGCGTATTCTTGTCTATATGCAGGTGGTCTCTTGCCTTTCTTTTAACCAATTCGTTCCTTCCATATGGTTTCAAAAGATCTCTGGCATCATTTCTTTCAACGCAAATAACGTCATCATAGTTAGTCTCCTCATTATTCACCGGGAAGAGAGTGTTTGCACTAACTACCCACAGCATGCTCTTGCCATTGCCTACTCCACCTTCAACGACAGGGTGCAAGTCCCAAGGAGAAGGATCATTCACTTTATTATCTGTCTTTATTTCACAAGTAGTGCCTGGAACATCCTCATGGGTCACAAGATGTAAATCTGGACTAATGTCAACCCCAGGGTCTGGAAAATCATCAATTTGAAATTTTTCGAATAATCCCAGTGGGCTGCCACATTCTTCCTCCACTGATGGTATTAAAGTTTGCAGAGATTCACTATGGGGTGGTGTCAAGCATTTTGGAGAACAATTAAGCATCTCCATCCCAATACGTTTCAGATGTCCTATCAGCTCTTCCACCCTATGCGATACTATGGGCAGGCTACCCGTGACGTCATTACTCACGGCCCTATTTCACGCGGACACTCTGTGTCAGTGTGTATCATGGTGTCTGTGGACAGGGAACAGTCTCTATTCTGCTCTGTGTCAGTGTGTATCATGGTCTCTGTGGACGGTGAACAGTCTCTATTCGGCTCTGTGTCAGTGTGTATCATGGTCTCTGTGGACAGGGAACAGTCTCTATTCTGCTCTGTGTCAGTGTGTATCAGGGGTTTTGAGGACAGGTGTCAATCCATATCTGCCAAGTGACCCTATGTAGGGGGAACAGTCCCTAATCTGCTCTGTGTCAGTGTGTATCATGGTCTCTGTGGACGGTGAACAGTCTCTATTCTGCTCTGTGTCAGTGTGTATCATGGTCTCTGTGGACAGGGAACAGTCTCTATTCTGCTCTGTGTCAGTGTGTATCAGGGATCATTAGGATAGGTGTCAATCCATATCTGCCAAGTGACCCTATGTAGGGGGAACAGTCCCTATTCTGCTCTGTGTCAGTGTGTATCAGGGGTTTTGAGGACAGGCGTCAATCCATATCTGCCAAGTGACCCTATGTAGGGGGAACAGTCCCTATTCTGCTCTGTGTCAGTGTGTATCAGGGGTTTTGAGGACAGGTGTCAATCCATATCTGCCAAGTGACCCTATGTAGGAGGAACAGTCCCTATTCTGCTCTGTGTCAGTGTGTATCAGGGGTTTTGAGGACAGGTGTCAATCCATATCTGCCAAGTGACCCTATGTAGGGGGAACAGTCTCTATTCTGCTCTGTGTCAGTGTGTATCAGGGCTGGGCTTTGAGGACAGGTGTCAATGTTAGGTGATTTCTGCCCTTTATGGATTAAAAGCAGACTCTGCATCAACTGTGCAATTTTCCATGGGAGTTTTGCCATGGATCCCCCTCTGGCATGCCACAGTCCAGGTGTTAGTCCCCTTGAAACAACTTTTCCATCACTATTGTGGCCAGAAAGAGTCCCTGTTGGTTTTAAAATTCGCCTGCCCATTGAAGTCAATGGCGGTTCGCGCAGTTCGCCGGTTCGCGAACATTTGCGGAAGTTCGCCGTTCGCGAAACGAAAATTTCGGGTTCGCGACAACACTAGTAACAAAGATTTGAGCCACTGATAGCAGACTAATGCAGTTATTTGTGCAGTTATTAGAGAGACAGAGAGAGGTTGTAATAATGAGACAGAAAAGCATGTGTGTCAATATTTAATTTATTTATTAATTCATTAGTTTTAATTAATTAGTTAATTTTATTTTTCTATTATTGACAGTAGGCTGTAACGAAAACCCGTGCAGCAGGACTATCTATTTATGTATATTCAGTTCAATTTTCTATTGATTATAGATAGGACTATATACTTTATTTATTCCAATTAAACTGCACATTTCCATTGAATGTGAAGTTAGACATCGAAAATGGCAGATCAAGCGCATGGGGCTGCATGTTAGCAGAGGTTTTTTTTTTCCTGGTGATTCTTGATTTGATTTTCGTTTTTACTTTTGTTTCCGGAGAGGATCAAACTCCATTTCTTTCATTCTGTAGCGGAAGGTGCCCAGTAGCTTCTCAGGCTTGTTTCACACTTGTGCCCTGTGACAGACATGATCTGCCTGCTCTCCAGCCCTGCTTCTGAATGGGAATTGATGCGTAAGAAATTAGTCCTACATACAAGAGCGTTTTAATGACAAAAACTTGACAAACGTCTTGAAATACATCATCTGAACAATGTTTCTAGGTGTGGTAACTGTAGTATAATCAGAATAAGTGACTCCAGGCCGTTGAATTATTAGAAAAAGTAATGCACACCCGAGGTGTAACGGCCACTCCGCTTTGCATCGTGACCGCATTACCACCTCGGGTGTGCATTATTTTTCTAATAATTCAACGGCCTGTCGTCAATTATTCCTTACTTAAAATGTATCAATAGTGACATTGCAACACTGTTATCTGCCATAAATCTCTGAACCACAACTCACATGTACATTTCTTTTTAAAGTAGACAACCCAGGGTATTAAATATGGAGTATGTCCAGTCTATTTTAGTAGCCACTTAGTCATAAACACTGGCCAAAGTTAGCATTTATATTTGTTTGTGTGTTAAAAAATGCAAAAAACTATTATGAACGCTAACTTTAGCCAGTGTTTGTGACTAAGTGCCTTCTAAAAAAGACTAAACATACCACATTTGCAATACCTTGGGTTGTCTTCTTTTGCAAATGATATGCCATCATGGGGGTAATTCATATTCCTGGGCTACCATACACTCTCAAAGGCAACATAACCAATCTGGCAAATTTCAATGTGAAAAACAAGCCTTATACTTGACCCTGTAACTTTCAAAAACACTATAAAACCTGTACATGGGTATACTGTTATACGCGGGAGACTTTGCTAAACACAAATATTAGTGTTTCAAAACAGAAGCCCAGATATTGATACAAATTGCTATAGCAGTTTTAAGTGACTTTATTTTAGAAAGATTTGATATAACTATATTTACTATATGCGGGCACTATACTGAAATGCCATTTTTAATCAGCTGTACTGCTAGCAATGCCTTCAGGATCCTTACAAATACCAATATATGCAAGCTTTTTGACTGTATATTTGTTTTGTCACACCTTATGTGAAAAGATTTGCATGTTTGCTTTTATACTAACATTTCTATTCTGTGTGAAATATTGCAAGATAAAGGACTCTGTGTATACTGTGTAAAGCTTTTAATATCCCAAATAATTTTTTTAAAAGGATGAATGAATAAGTGAAAAATAAACAAATTGTGTAAATTTACATATTTTAAATTTTTAAGTTTGTCTGCAAAGCAATCTGTAAAAAAAATTGCTGTTACGATATGTTTATTTGCTAGTTATACATTCCTTTCTTCAAATAATAATAATTCTATCCCCTCATATCTCCTCACAGATCCATAGGTATGCCCCTTCTTGGTCTCTACGCTCTGCCCGTGACCTTCTCCTGTCCGCTGCTTGAACCCATCCGGCCAACTCGCACTTGCAGGACCTCTCGCGGGCGGCTCCCTTCCTATGGAATTGCCTGTCTTCCGCCATCAGACTCTCCCCTAGTCTTCAATCATTTTAGAAGTACCTTAAAACCCATTTCTTTAGGAAAGCTTGTGTCTTCCCAGACTAATTTCTACCTTATTTGATTGCTATTTCCTGTCCTAATGTGTTTCATACCCCCACCTATCGACTGTAAGCTCTTTTGAGCAGGGCCCTCTTCAACCTATTGTTCCTGTAAGTTTTCTTGTAACTATCCTATTTATAGTTAAATCCCCCCCCCTCTTATAATATTGTAAAGCGCTACGGAATATGTTGGTGCTATATAAATGGCGATAATAATAATAAATAAATATAATGCTAATATTTAAAAAAAAAAAAAAAAAAGTGCTTGCTAGTGAATGGGCTAAATAGTCACTATACACATTTGCCTCCAAGGCAATTATGATTTAACATCTTCACTTTAAAAAATCTGTGCATAAAATATTCACCTTATTTGCTACTCTTAGGACAGTGTTGAAATCAAAATAAAAAACAAATCATTATTTAAAAAAAAAAAAAAAACGTATTAAAAATGCTCAAGGTGGAAACAATTTATTGGAAAAGAAAACATGTTTTAATTGTGATATATACAGATATGTTTTTACAACAACAAGGAATTAAAATAAAAAATTGCTCATATAAAATTAAAAATCATGTTTTTACAATATTTACAAACATGTTGGCATTTGAATTAGCTTTGATCATTCACTTAGTGCTAGTCAGCTTTTGCATATTGCATGCAATATTACAAACATGTATTGGACAAATTTAACAAATGCTACTTTTACATTTTAATACCAAAACAGGGTTTTTAATCATGTGTCCATAACTGGATATTTGTGTTAAATATTAGTCCTTGAAGTTCAGATGGCTCAGTAGCACATTCCTTTGAAATGTATTGCATACCACTTTGGCATTCAGATTACTAAAGAAAACCTTTGCAGGCTGGATTATATTTGTATTAAATAATGTTAATTTCAAACATGTTATAGTCTGCTGGAGAATTTAGAGAAATAAGTACTAAATATTTTACAAGCAATGTCTGAAGGTCCCTTTATCCAGAATTCCAGTTATGCCAATCCGACTTGCCAAAAGGATATTACGTTTCCAAAATTTTCCTAATATTCTATTATTTTTTTCCAGAAAAGGGAAGATAATATTCTAACATTTAAACCAAATTAAAAAATTCAATACAGTAAGCAATACAGGGTCATCTTGGCAAATTATCATTTTGGATTTCAAATGGAAAGATTATATATGCAGGAAAAAGTGCATGAAATACAACACAAATGTTTGAGAAACTTTAAAAGTTAATATTCATCAATTGTTCTAACCCATTGATCTCAACACGAAAATCTGTATTCATAAACAAAACAAAAGTATGCAAATTCAATTTTAAAAAAGGTGTTATTTATAAATCATCTCTAAGGAGGATATTTGAGCAAAGTGGGATAATCATGGTGGAACTAAATGTGTGGCACTTAAAACTCACAGGGTTATTTACTAAAGTGAGAAATCAAAGTTGTTGTTTTGTTTTTGTTTTTTTTTTAAATTTGAGGTCAAAGTAACCCAATTGCAAAAAATCTACAAGTTGACTATGCTTTCAGGTCAGCTACTTTGGCCTTAAATGTGAAATTTACTTTGAATTATTTATAAATTCTCAGTTTAATGACTAACCATCCCATATTGTCTAAACATTCCCCTTTTGCCTGTATACAAATCATCTCCAAATAGGACCTATGGTTGGTGGCTCAGGACTCAGAATAATACTGATACAGTGAGGAAAAAAAGTATTTGATCCCCTGCTGATTTTGAACGTTTGCCCACTGACAAAGAAATGATCAGTCTATAATTTTAAAGGTAGGTGTATTTTAACAGTGAGAGAATAATAATAATAGAATAATAAAAAAAAAATCCAGAAAAGGGCATGTCAAAAAAAGTTATAAATTGATTTGCATGTCAATGAGTGAAATAAGTATTTGATCCCTTATGAATAAGCAAGATTTCTGGCTCCCAATTGTCTTTTATATGGGTAACGAGCTGAGTGCTTCTCTTAAAGGAAGTGCTCCTAATCTCCGCTTGTTACCTGTATAAAAGACACCTGTCCACAGAAGCACTCAATCAGTCAGATTCCAAACTCTTCAACATGGCCAAGACAAAAGAGCTGTCCAAGGAGGTCATGGACAAGATTGTAGACCTACACAAGGCTGGAATGGGCTACAAGACCATCGCCAAGCAGCTTGGTGAGAAGGTGACAACAGTTGGTGCGATTTTTCGCAAATGGAAGAAACAGAAAATAACTGTCAATCTCCCTCGGTCTGGTGCTTCATGCAAGATCACAACTCTTGGAGTTTCAATGATCAGGAGAACGGTGAGGAATCAGCCCAGAACTACACAGGAGGATCTTGTTAATGATCTCAAGGCAGCTGGAACTATAGTCACCAAGAAAACAATTGGTAACACACTAAGCTGTGAAGGACTGAAATCCTGCAGTGCCCACAAGGTCCCCCTGCTCAAGAAAGCACATGTACTGGCCCGTCTGAAGTTTGCCAATGAACATCTGAATGATTCAGAGGAGAACTGGGTGAAAGATTTGTGGTCAGATTAGACCAAAATCGAGCTCTTTGGCATCAACTCAACTCGCCCTGTTTGGAGGAAGAGGAATGCTGCCTATGGAACACTATCCCCACCATCAAACATGGAGGTGGAAACATTATGCTTTGTGGGGTGTTTTTCTGCTAAAGGGACAGGACAACTGCACCCCATCAAAGGGATGATGGACCGGGCCATGTACTGTCAAATCTTGGGTGAGAACCTCCTTCCCTCAGCCAGGGCATTGAAAATGGGTTGTGGATGGGTATTCAAGCATGACAATGACCCAAAACACACAGCCAAGGCAACAAAGGAGTGGTTCAAGAAGAAGCACATTAAGGTCCTGGAGTGGCCTAGCCAGTCTCCAGACCTTAATCCCATCGCAAATTTGTGGAGGGAGCTGAAGGTTTGAGTGGCCAAATGTCAGCCTCGAAACCATAATGACTTGGAGAGGATGTGTGCAAACCTGGTGGCCAACTACAAGAAACGTCTGACCTCTGTAATTGCCAACTAGGGTTTTGTCACCAAGTACTAAGTCGAAGGGGTCAAATACTTATTTCACTCATTGACATGCAAATCAACTTACAATTTTTTTGACATGCATTTTTCTGTTTTTTTTTTTTTGTTATTCTGTCTCTCACTGTTAAAATACACCTACCATTAAAATTATAGACTGGTCCTTTCTTTGTCAGTAGGCAAACGTTCAAAATCAGCAGGGGATCAAATACTTTTTTCAATCACTATATGTGATAATAAAATAGTCCGGTATCAATATAGACAGCTACTCTGGCCTTAAATTTGAAATTCACCTTTAATTCACTTTGAATTTTTCACTTTAGTGAATAATCCTGTAAATTATCAAATAAAATACATTAAAGTACAACATGCTATAAGAGCACACTCAGAAGAACTAATATGAGAAAGGGATAACATGACAGTGGGCTTGATTCTGTAAAGAATGCTTTACACTCACAATTAAAAAATCTTAATTGGGGGGCATACAATAACCCAATTCATCTCATTATTTGTACGTGAAAATTGCTTAAACACCCTTTAAAAGCTCAGCATGGATAACACATTATGAATATACTGGTCATTCCCACATTTATTACAATACACACAGATGTATTGATGATCTTCTACTAATGGTGAAGGAATGGAGTCTCTCTCTCTCTCTCCCCCATCTGATGCAAACAATATAATAGATCATAATATTATGAGGGTCTTCTAGTGACACGAATGGCCAAAGGAGTTGTCTCAACCCATGCAAAGTAAGCAAATAGAAGTTCCTATCACTCCTATTAAGGAGGGGGACTTCTCAAATACTATCTATCCTTCACACAGTCTAGAAAGGAAACCTGTACTATTTCTAATTCAGGGATGTATACAAATGAAACAAATGAAAAAGCTTGAGAGTTTAAGATTAGACTAATCAATAGTCTGCCATTTTGTCTAGAATGGAATCCTTACATGTTATTTTTAATAACGCTTAGCAGCCTTTCCTATGGGATAACAACCACCCAGGAAGTCTAAGTCATTTGTCCCTCACTGTTGCCACTATATTTCCACAATCATATCAGTCTGGTCACTGTCACTGGAAATTCCAAGCCCTGATATCAGCATTAATAAACCTGGTGTGTTCAGTTGTCCTTCAGGAAAGAAAAAAACAATAACCCATAAGCTTGTCCAGAAAACATTTAAATGTAAATGACGTAGTATAAACAATACATATTATTACAGATTGCTGGGGCTGCCTCATTATTTTCCAGGACTCTATTACTCACCAATGAATTTCTTTTTATAAATAAGTAAACAGTGCATGTATGCTAGCAATAAATCCATGGTACGGAGCAATACAGCTTATTCTATTTTGGGTTCTGTACACAGTCTGCCAGAAATGTTTTGACAAATAAGGATCTTGCTGGCTGATTATTATGGTCTATTATAAATGAATAAGGCATGCCAATGAATGACATACGTGTTAGCCTTCTAATGATAACCGTAAGACAAACAAATAAACTGTCATACACAATTCTTATTATGCCGACATTATGCAAAATAACATTCACATTAACTCTCTAGTACGAGTTATACCATAACAAGTTAAAAAGCACTGCAGTGCACTATACACTTTTACAGGGTGGACCAAATTTCAAGGGTAGGGTTTGAGGATTCAATATTTTTTTAATAAACCTATTTCAATGATATTTCATACACTGAATGCATCATGTATGGAGATTTGTTTGACTAGGTACAGAATGTTCATAACATTAGTTAATGTTTAAGGATCTAAGGCTCGAATTTGTGCACAGATATTCTCTATGAGCTGCTCAAGTTTACACGGTTTGCTTACATATACACGCTCCTTCAGATATTCCCACAGGAAGTAAGCAGGAGGTGAAAGGTCGGTGAACGTTGGGGCTTACATTGAAGAGGCAGCAAGCTCTTAGCTTAAAAAGAATGGATCTGCCATTTTGAAAATCAAATTCCATTATTTTTACTCGTTCCTTCATGAAATTACCCATGATGAATTTCCCAAGACTCAGTTATAATATGAACCTGCAATAAAATTTTTTTAACTACTAACAAATTTACCTGTCAAATTCTACTCAGAATTTTGTCCCACACTGTATGTCAGAGTTCCTGTAGCGTTTAGACGTTAAATAAATAAATAAAAAAAATGACCATAATGAATCAAAACATCTGTACAAATTAAGAAATTGGTGCTGCAACAACATTTTATTTGTTCCTAAAAGTTTTATTACCAGTTGTTGCAGAACTAAATATGGATGCTTTGCCATTCTTGTTCTACAACAGCTACAAATATAACCTCTGTTCAATTCTGGTTTACAGTGTTTTTGTTCAAACAGGCCAAAAGTTTACATTTTTTAAAAAGTCTAGTTCATCTGAACTAAATAATGAACAACATTGTTAAATTCTTTAGTCTTTGCTTTGCTATTTGTTCAGTGCTCTTTACTTTGTTAGGTTCCATAATATTGGCTCAACGTTCAATGCTACAAGTTATCAGATTCCAAAGCAACACAATATGCATGGATTCTGGACATTCACAAACCCATCTGTTGACCTCTGAGCCACAATCACTAAGTGGATACTATAGTCCCCAAAACAACTTTAGCTTAATTAAGCAGCTTTGGTGTATAGACCATGCCACTGCAGTCTCACTGCTCAATTCTCTGCCATTTAGGCGTTAAATTGCTTTGTTTATGCAAACCTAGGCACACTTCTCTGCATGTGACTAACACTGTAAAGAGTCATCTAATTTTTACACTTCCTTTATTGTAAATTCAGTTTAATTTAGAATGTCTTATCTCCTTCTCTATTAACAGCTTGATAGACCCTACAGGAGCCTCATGTATGTAATTAAAGTTCAATCTACAGAGCAGGAGATAAAAATCTTTTAATGTAAGTTAACATCTAATTGAAAATGACACCATTTTGTTTTCATGCAGACTGTGTCAGTCAGTGCCAGGAGAGCTGTGACAAGTGCTGTATAAACAGAAACAAAAGAGATTTAAATGGCAGTGAATTGAGCAGTGAAACTTCATAGATATGATCTATACACCAAAACGGCTTCATTAAGTTAAAGTTGTTTTGGTGACTATAGTGTCCCTTTAATACTTGTGGAACATAAAGGGGTTTATTCACAAAATAGTGGATTGTATGACCTGACAAACTGAAAATTGACTTGCAAAACCTAGTACAATTACTTAAACTAGGCTGCTTCGGAATATTCTGTCTTGTAAATACATTGAGAACACAAAATACCCCCTGCAATAGACACCCCTAGATTTTCAAAGAGCAAACTGCCAATAAGATTGGCTTGGAATTTGGAATTTGTCACTGGCTGCAGGTTAAAAATAAATATAATTAAATAAAATGATATGTTGTACAGGCCCCCTATTAGCCATTATAATGCACACTGCCTATTCTCTCACACCACCTAGCAAGTTGGTGGCTCACTTATTAATCCTCACAAAGGGAATGTAGAGGACATTCTGTAGCCGGTCTCCCCTGCTCCTGAGCAGTGTGTCCAAAGGACCCATTTCATATTAGTTTTAACGTGCTGGATTCCTTTTTTTTTTCTTTCTATTATTCAGAACAAATGTAGGATTTGTTCAGAACTTCATTTTGTAGAAATTACTAAACTAGCCATACCCATTTTAAGGCTTTCACAGATGGCAGCCAATTTGTTCCATTTTAGATGGTTCCAAATTGAGGCTAGTTCGAGGCAATTTGGAGGATAAATGTAATAATTATCCTTAGAGTTGCACAAAAT
The DNA here is from genome assembly GCF_036172605.1 of Pelobates fuscus. Lineage (NCBI taxonomy): Eukaryota > Metazoa > Chordata > Amphibia > Anura > Pelobatidae > Pelobates > Pelobates fuscus. Next base: position 162,076,406 of record NC_086320.1, read on the forward strand.
CATCCTCAGTTTGTGAATTTGTGCCTTGCAGATGTATCCTACAAACCAAATGCATCATAAAGTTACAATTTATTCATGTCTTTGTGATCATATTAATTCTATTTACCTTGGATTACTTTGAGTTGCTCACACTTGCAAAGTGCTTTGCACATTATCATTAAGAAAATACATTCTGCTCCTTAAATTATAAAAGAGATCTGTATAATTCTTGCAAAGAGTTAGATCTGTGACTAGTGTAATTCAATCCTTAAATGTTGAATGCAGTTATTAATTAGAACAAGATTGTGGATTGCATTCATTTAAGATTATAGTTAATGGCTAGTCTTAATTTAAGAAAGTAATGATCCTTTATTTTATCATCCATGGAAGGGTGTGGGAGGGGCTATAATGAGAACTCCAAAATCCCTAGACAGAAACAGGGATATGCATGGTGAATAATTTTGCGCAACGTTTTAAAACTGGAGTAGTTACCATGGAAACCAATGGGACTTAGCCCCAGAGTTATTATACATAAACATAACATTCTGGATCATGTTTACTGTGGGCTAGACAATCATTATAAGACAAAAAGTACACAGAAACTGGGGAGCTAGGGATTGTTATCTCTGCTAATCTTCACTATAGTTTGAATGAACATAACTCACTTGAAGTTATTTGAAGTGGTCATAGGGATATGAGTATGTACAGTGTTTCGGCTTGAAACACTGCACATGCTGAGATATTGGCAATTGTGTGCCGGGGCTAGTTGCACTGCCGGACATATGGCTTTGACAGCCCAGAACTCCATTCCCGAACTCCATTCACAGAACTACCAAATGTCAATTATGTGCATATAATGCATCCATCAGTGCTCATTGCATGCTGACAACGGACTTATTGAGCTTCTCCTTGCCCCTTGCAGAAGCCTGGATGTCTCCTCCCTTACTGTGTGCAGTCATCCCAGGATACCCAATATTTTAAAAAAAATATGTCAGCCCTTCCTCCCCTTGCTGGCTCAGAGTGTGATCTGGTTAATTGGTCCAATCAAATGTTTATATAGAGAACCCTTTGATTGGACCTTGCTTGGCTTGTGTGATGTCATAAGGGGGCATGGAAAGCTGGGCTGGTACCTTTGCCCAATATTGGATTCCACGTAGGTAAAACTAATTTTAAAACTAATTTCTAAAGATTGGGAGGGTGAGGGACCTAAAGAATAATGACCAATAGGGTATTATTCATTAAAATCAATAAAGCATTTTGAAAAGGTTGGAGTAACCCTTTAAAGGGACACTGTTAGAAGCATAAGCACTTGAACGAGTTTAAGTGATTCTGATGCCTGGAGTTCATGGGTGCTGGGTCACGCATCAATGCTAAACTGTTTACTCACTATTTAGCAGAGATCCTCAGTCCCTGGCAGCCTGTACCCAATTACTATATGGTGAAGACAGAGTTATACTCCACCCCATATGGCATACCAATTCATACCGGGGACTGGGGCAATGCTAGCCTGAAAACATTAAGCTGCTGCACTCAGCCTATCATTGTCTGTTATCAGTTACCCATTACTGGTAGACATGGCGCAGGAAATAAACAATATGGGACAGAGGTGGGGTGGAAATAACACTATGGGACGAGGGGGGGGGGGTCTGTCTACAGTAAATATAAGAAAATAAAAACACACTATGTGATATGATGAATACGGCTGGAATCTTTTTTTTCTTTCCATGGCTGCTTTTTTGTTCCCAGTCCGGCTCTGCTGTCACTGCTAGTTTGCACGCACACACACCCTTACACAGCGCTGCTGGACCGCACTGTAGTTAGTGCGCTGTGTTATGTACCCTACGCACATACTGACGTCGACATGCAGTGTGTGCCAGGTCACAGGTTAAACGGTGTAGGACTGGCCACCATTCAAGTTCACTAGCAACCCATAAAAACATCAGAACCAAAAAATAAATAAAAAACCTACCATTTTCATTCAGAGTAGGAGCGGCATTTCAGAACAGTGCACAAAAACTATGAGACCGTTTTTCCTGCTAAAACTGCTCTATGCATCCATGAAGTGCGGGAATAGAAGGGTCAGCTTGCAGCACGGCAATCCATTTTTACGAGGCCCAACACCAAGGGTAAGGTGGCAACCATCGCATCATATCCAGTCAGTCGTGTTCTTGCTAAACATAAAAAGTATTTCAAGGATGCCGAAGTTGTGAAAGAAGGGTTTGTTGAGGATGCAGATGCACTCTTTGGTGATTTTAAGAACAAAACAGAGATTGTTGCCTCTATTAGAGACATGCAGTTATCCTGGAATTCTGTTACACGGCGATGTGAGATGATGGCAGAGAATGTGGAGGAACAATTGAGGAAGGACATTGACCCGTGTGAGTGTTTTTCCCTCCAGTTTGATGAGTCGACTGATATGGTGGATGTGGCTCAGTTGTGTGTTTTCATCAGAATGAATGAGTGCCAAAGAACTGCTCAGTTTTGCAATTGAAAGGACACACAAGAGGCGAAGAGGTTTTCAACACTTTAATGGAGTTTGTTAACAAGAGCCAACTGGCTCTTTTCAAGCTCATCTCCATCACAACTGATGGGGCTTCAATGGTAGGCCACACAACGTGAATCTTTCCCGGACATCCTTAATTATCATTGTGTTATTCATCAGTAAGCATTGTGTGGGAAGATTTTAAATATGAACAAAGTCATGGATGTTGCAATGAAAATAGTGTGTTCTGTTCGGACCAGGGGTCTACAGAGAAGGTTATTCAGGGCTCACTTGGAGGAGACAGGTGCAGAACACACAGACCTGCTGCTTCACACAGATGGCTCAGCAGAGGTACATTTTTAGGGTAGGTTCAGTGAGTTGTTGCCCGAAATCAAAGATTTTCTGAAGTTTTAGCGTTCCTGATAGATCTCACTGACATGCTCAATGATTTGAATTAAGAGCTCCAGGGTCAAGATTAACATGATTAGTTCAGTGAATACAGTTACAAAAAGCAAGCTGCAACTGCTTTCAAGTAGGCTGCAACGCTGTGACCTGTGAAACTTTTCTCACTTGCAGGCAGAACTGCAGCGTCATTGCAAAGATTCTGCAGAGCTTGACAGTGCACGTTAGGAGGAGCAAGTTCAGAGCATCTTGTCAGAATTTGAGAAGCGTTTTACTGACTTTACATCCATTAAGCCTGTTGGTCGCTATCTGTGTTTTCCATTTGGGGGGGGCATCGATGTGGATTACATGGCTTCAAAAGTAGCAGCACTGAACTGGGTAGCTCTGCTGTTGAGAGTGAGATTCTTACACTGCAAAATGACAATGAGATCAAATCCAGGGCAACACCCGTCAAGAAAGGAGCCTTCTGGAACCCGTTGCTGGAACAAAAATATCCCAACCTCAGAAGATGTGCCTTGAACTTGACTGCACTTTTTGGATCAAGTCAAAGTACAGATCCACAATGACAGACATTGACCCTGTTGCCTGCCTAAGGCTTGCAACCAGCTCCCCCCTTGTAACAATATTAATTCCTACCTCCTGCTCCCCCCCCCCCCGCATTAAAACCTGTGGGAGTCACTATGACACCCATATTAATAAAAGGGAGGTTAAATCCTCCCGCATGCCCCTACTCGTGGGAGGATTTAACCTCCCTTTTATTAATATGGTGGGGCATAGTGTCCCCCACCCATGAGCGGCGGGTGGTGACCTTAATTAAATAAATAATGGGGGGACCTAATGTCCCCCCAGGTCCCCACCTGGTCCCATATAAATCGGAAGGTAGATTATCAGATAGGTCAAATGGATTATGTTCTTGTCCGGAATTGACGTTTCATCCTTTGGTGCCAATTGTGCCCTGGTGGCTGCCGCTTTCAAAATAACTTTGGTCAGGGTACAGCTGGAAGATATGCAGCAGAATGTTTCAGGGAGTCAATGTTTAGGGAATTATACTTCAAGCCAATCTGCAGTGCTTGCTCAGCTTTAAATTTGCACCATATGAGCCTCTGTGTCTTGAAATAAAATTACATGATTTTGCTATTTCGTGATGGAAAATCATGATTTTATGAAAGAAAAGGAGGTGAGTATTGTCCTTTCTCTGCTTGCGTCTCTTGTCTTTGACTCCCTCCCTTCTTGTTAGTTTGTTATTGCTGGTTGTGTGGGAGAGGTTTTCACAATGTGTCCTTGCGGTTTTACTGGAGCTGTAACTGCATTTTGGCTCATTCATATTTGCACGTTACTGTTAGTTTGCTCTGTTACTGTTATGCTCTGCTTTGGGTTCCCACTGTATGGCTTGCTATGTGCCTGTACACTAGGATGCCTTTTTATCTGTGCCAGTTCTTGATGATTAACTTTTGTTGTTTTCTCTCTCTCAGGTGTACTCAATGGACCAAGTTTGTTTTCGAGCGTCTGGCTTCCAATTTGAGCCTAGACCTATGTTTTTTCCCTCATCTTGCTCCTGTGATTTGTTTTCTTATTTTGTTCAGCGGGGACTCTTTGTTTTCTCCTGCTGCTCTCAATTGTACGGTTTGAATTTGCTTGTGTTAAAAAAGAAAGAAGGCGTTTTTGGGGGGACTAAAGCTTAGATGGACTAAGGTCAAGGGGAGGGGTGTCTTTTTCTCTATTTTGTCAATGTTTTTTTCTTTGCTTCTATTGTAGTAAAGAAAGAGTTAATGCACATTACTCGCCTCCATGTCTTTTATAAAATCATGACTTTCTGTCATGAAATAGCAAAATCATGTAATTATGCCTTAGAGAAAAGGATGTGGGTGCTGTTTTTCTGCCACACACTGCTCTGTTTCGAATTGTTTTTATCACTAGCAAAGTCTTTCGAAAATAATATTTCAATGTAAACTCCGTGCAATGAGTAGAAGATGTAAAAAAGCAAAATGTATACATTTCATACACTTTATGTAGATTGTTACACAATACTTAAAAGATTTCTCCAACAAAAAACAACAACAAACAGTAATACTGTTTTTCAGTTGTTTTAACCCTTATAGTTATAGTCCTTCCACTTTTAAATTAAAAATAAAAGAAGTCAAAAACTCACTTTCAATAATGTGCTGAAAACAGGTTGTTCCTGTTGCCTGCTGTGCCTTTAATTATATCACCCTTCTCAGTTTGCAGTCCAATGAAATGCTTCCGAGAGAGAGAAGCATTGCTGAATCTAAGTCACATGCGCAGCAGTCAAACTCACTCAAGAGAAGGGGAAGAGACAGGACTGTAGGACGCACGGAGGAAGGGATAGTGGCTGCATTCAGCAATGTACATGTACATTACCAGCATGCTTTGTGTGCTGACAACAGACATATTTATTCATAGAACATTAGTCAGACGGGAATAGAATTCTAGGCCTACTGGATCACAACTGCTGGACGTACGGTTACATCATGGGAGCTTAATAATATATTTCTTTATGTGCACCGTTTCACGCTGAAATGATGCACATACAGAACCTTTGCCCCGTCTAAACATCTGAAGTGGACATGGTGCTTTTAGTAACCCTTCAATGTAACACATGATTAAATCTATCTATGGAAAACATACCTATCTGAGACTTTTTAGTCATGGGGTTATTCAATAAACCAGGGAATTGCAACTTTTATGAAACTTTCTGGACTAATATGTACAGTTTCCTTGTCAGTTGTCCACATGATTAGTGAATAAGCTCACACTTGGGGACCTTCAGATTGTAGACACAATTTGGGAAATGTAGTGTTCTGTTCTAAAATATGGTGTAAAAGTGGGCAGACACCTTGGAAACCAGTGGGACCAGCAGTCATTTGTGCTCCCCCTTCCCCTCCCCTTAAAAAAATAAAATAAATGTGTACCACTTTAAAGGGATACTACAGGCACACTGACCACCTCAGATCATTGAAGTAGTCTGGGTGCAGTGGTTCAGCCCCCCATCATCCTGCAATGTAAATCATTGCAGTTTTTGAGAAACTGTAATAATTACATTGCAGTACTAAGACTACCTCTAGAGGCAGTCAATCAGAAAGTCACTACAGGCACTTCCTCTTTTGCTAGCCAACTTTTGGTCTCCTGACACTGGATGTCCTCACACTCTGCATGAGGACATCTAGCATCTGTTAAATCCCCATAGGAAAGCATTGAAGCAATGTAAGCATGTCATACAGACTCCAACTTATTTTATTTAAAAGGAGACTGATCATTGGTCTTCTCTGGTAATATTGGAGTCATGAAGACACCCAACATGCATTTGTGTTAAGTGTTTGAAGGAGGTTTATGATGACTGATGACAGCCAGCACATTTTTTTTCCAGAAATTTTGTCCTGGTGTGTTTTGTATATTACACAGTATACTGTCCATTGGAGGAAATGTATAAGTATAAAGTACAGGCCAATGAAAAGCATAAGATGTAACCACATGTTTTACAGGACATATTGGGGATTATATATAAAAAAAAGTGTTGTGTTCTAAAAACTGATCTAAAGTGCTAAAGTCGGGCAGTCGCCATGGATACCAGTGGAACTAGCAGGCACATTGCATTGATGACTCCTCCCCTTTCTCGTGTTTGGCTCACCTTTCAGAACACACTTTTTATACATAACCTTTATTGAGTTCCTAGGGTTTCTAACAATAAGCACTGACATGCAGTAATTCCACAGAACAAGAAAGTGATCTTTGTGAAGACTATATGGATGTATATGGATGTATAACTGTAATGATTGGGGCTTTAATGACTGTAGTGTAACAACATTGTGTGCAAAAGGGTATTTGTTATATAATTATAAATAGAAAACAAATATTAGCATATTAGCCACATTGACCAGTGCACGGATTTCCAACATGTAAGCTCATTGAGCAGGGCCCTCAACCCCTTTGTTCTGGTGCATCAAACTTGTCTGGTTACAATTACATGTTTGTTTATCCACCCATTGTAAACCGCTACAAAATTTGTTGGCGCTATATAAAAATAATAATAATCTTCACATAAAATTTGCTATTAACTTCCATTGTTTATTAGGGAACACGTGATACCAATGTAATATAATAAATACTTATCTAAGATGTTATTTAAATGAACAGTGTGTTTGTGGTGAGCTAATAGCAAACTTTAGGCCAGCATGGCTTAAAAACAACAACAACAAAAAACGTCTTACTATTTAGTAAATAAAAAATCCAGGTAATTTTGACACACCGGGGTTACATGTGTCCTGAGTTACAGAATACATTTCTTGGTAAACATAAATGTAGAAATAGATTATCTGCAAGTTCAGCATTGACAATACAGCTGTAGGCCTGTTTCCATTCAATTAACCAACAAAGTGACCACAGACTTGTTAAAAAATGCATTGCAGCAAACTCTATACCTGCCTCTCTGAAATGCAAAAGGGAAATTTCTTAAATGTTCTACAATGGAAAAGTGTTGCCAAATTGTGAATGCTTCCACTTTTGGAATTTTGTCCCACTTTTCTATTAACAAATATCAACATTGAACACTGTAATAAAATAATTGGGGTTTCGGACAAATCATTCATATTTTACTTCAGCCTGCCTCCTTAGCCACACCCCCTCCCTCAAGAAAAATACTTCCTTATCAAAACATATGCACACAGCTAATCACTAACAGTACTGAGTGATCTGAACTACAAAGCAACCTACGTTAGAAAGAAATGGACACCCAGGGAGACCCATAGTAAGGATATCACTACATGCATTTTGTTTCCCTGACTGTCTGCAGTCAGTTTTGAACTTATGAATTTAAAGCCGCTCACTCAGTGCTGTTGGGGCTAAGTCTGGGTACCTTTAATAAGGAAGTCTTTCTGGCGTAAGGGGAGTGGCTACGGAAGAAGGCTTAGGAAGCAGCATTCTGCAAAACGTACTTTTTTAATGCAAAAACGATATATTTGACAAAAAATGACGGCAAAGATCTATCAAATGCATCAACATTATATTGGTGCCTGGCGTGTCTCTTTACAATGCTATATAGTATAAGAACCCTAGTCTAAATGCAGTTGTAACTGCTAGTTTTGCATGGAGGTACATAAGTTGCCAAGTTGTGTTTACAATATTTAAAGTGACATTGAATTTGCCAATTGAGGAATAATTTTTGTACAGCGAAGGACATCCCTAGCTGGACTCAATGTATTTACTAAATGTCAAATATGCTGACAGAAAACATAAGGAAAGAAATTAAAAATTAAGTGAAGGAATTGTGTATTTTGCAGATTGGAATTATTTAACTAATTAATTTGTTTTAAAATAAAAGGATAGAGCTGTCTTGTTTTTTTCTAGCATACAGAATCAAATCCTAAAATGTATACGTAAAAGCCTTTATGCAAATTTGTATTTAAGCCAATAATAAATATGTTATGCAAAGTTATATATTCTAGCAAAATACAACATCATAGGGAAAATGTTAACACAATGAAGATTACTCAAATATAGAATTGGAGTGAATGAAAAAACAAATAACAAAATGGTTGCTAAAATAGCCAAGCTGTGATTACAGTAAAGTAGGAGTATTTTTTCCAAATTAGCTACTTTGGCGTAAACTTTGCCGTCTGGTAAACAATTCACCATTAATTGTTTAGTGAATAAAGCCCTCTATTTCCTCAGCTTGGATTTGGTATCCTGGGTTTGTTAAGCTGGTTATTAGGTAATCAAAGTTTACAGTTTAGTAGTTAAACTAGACAATCAGATGGTGATCAACACTCATGGTGAGTCAGAATATTATACACACTATATAAATTCATAATATAGCAAATCACTTACCTAAGCAACATACACGTTATAAGATTGCTTCTGCATGTGTCAAATCTAAAAATTAAATTGCTGTCAGTATGTATAACATTGATACCAGCCTGATTGATCAAATTAGGGTTCTCCAGCTTCAGCGAATGGTTGTTGTAGTCCAACAGCATTAAGAAGGCTGCAGATTGCCTAATCCCGCCACATATGTAAAACAACAACCGTTGTGCTTTCATATTGTAAAATATTGATAATTCCAAAAAAGAACATGTCCTTTGCACCAATGTAGTCTGTACAGTCAACATTTCAGAACCAAACACATTACAAATATATAAAAACAAAGGAAGAGAATCATTTGGCACAAATATTATATCCCTGTTGTCTGTTCTAAGTTACAAGGCAGTGGTCTTCCATCTGTGTCTCTAAAAAAAATCAAACCATCATCACATTCACAAGCTACATACCTTTTTCACACTTCTCTATTAATTTGTTAAACCTAATTAGTGTTACATGTCAGCTCCCCATAGCACAGTATGGAACATCACTGCCGTACAGCCATACTTATGCCACTAGAGGGCCACATTGACACTTCTGCAAGGTGCTTATTCCTGCAGCATTATAGAAAATTGATTGCACCTTGCTCTTAACTGAGGCACGTAAGGTGCTGTGCAGTTTATTAGTGCAACAGCTTGCCAATCAAAAGCTACTCCACTTACAATAGATGAATCTCCTTCTAAAACTGTTCAGTGCATTAAATACACTGTTATTTTGTGATCTTCAGCACGCCATACTACATCACCAGAGAAATGACCTGGTGTACAGTTCTCCTTGATTTCTTCAAGAATCCCAGCCTAATCATCAATTATCTGCCTTCAGAAGACTTAATCTCCAACTGGAAAGCTTTCTTGTCGGATGTTCGGACTCTCGTGATTGAGTTTTACAGAGTAGCAAGGACTCGTGAAAAGGATATAATCACTGTCAGCACTGTCTGTCCGACTCCAAACACCAATGCTTCAAGAGGGGCCATGTTTTTTCCGGCCACTTGGTAAATTCCCGCAACAGCTGCACCTAGAAAAGTTAATTTTGTTAACATTAATTTTAAAAAAATTAATAGCAGAAAATAACAATAATACCTGTTAAAGGGACACTCCACACACTTAAAGTACTTTAGATTGCTGTAATGCTTTATGTGTGAAGAGTTTTTTTTTTTTAGTTGTTTCTTTTTTAAATTTTGTAGAAAGGGCAGTTTTCAATAGAAAGTGGCACTTTTATAAATTAACCTTGTTACACCCCTCCTGGCTGTCAATCAAACAATCGTCCTATTAATTCCTGGTTTGGTTAGCTCAGTGAAGCTAAATTCAAGAGGCAGCAATTGCCTAGAGCAGCTGCTTTGCAAAAAAATTCTCATTGAGCTGCATTGGGAAGTCTGTGATTGGACAGCTACAGAAAGTCTGGGCGAGGTTAGAAGGGGAGGACTTGCAAAGGCAGTAAACATGAGACCTGTAGGTGTTGCAGGGTGTTAATAGTTAAACCCCAAATGGAAAAATGCATAATTAAATGCATGCATGTTTTCATTTGGGTTATATGTGCTAAATTGTAAAAAAAAAATGTTTCCACTGTACTTTTTATGGATGACCAATCTGTGGATTTCAGATTACAGTTCTGTTAAGGAGGATTTTAATTAATCATATACATTACATTTTCTGTAAAATCAAGGGGCTGGAATCTGCTAAACGTGTATATATTTAAAACTTCTGTGTTGAAAACACTGTTTTTTATAGGAGCACCACCATGCCCGTAGACTGCCATTCAAAAGGCAAGGTTAGGATTAGAGCGGGATTATGGTTCGAGTACTATTTTAGGGTTGAGAGTTGGAGTGCAGTAGTCTTAGTCAACAGGGGTTTCCTGCTGTAAAACAACTGTGGATTGTAATGCTGGTTACTGTCAGCCAGGAAAGGAGTTAAAGTTTGCAGCAGCTTCAATACAGGTACATCCATAGGCGTGCGCACGGGGTGTGCCGGGTGTGCCTGGGCACACCCTAATCCCCGCGGCACGCCTATGGATTGAGTCCTGCAGGAACGGAGTTCCTGCACTTTTTTTGTGCAGGAACGCCGTTCCTGCAGGCACTCAGCGCCCCCCTTCCTCCCCCCATGTCCCCCCTGTCATGGATGGGAGGGGGGGGGCAAGAGGTTATGGACACCCCCCCCCCCGGTCGGCTCTCTCAATATCAGCCGCGGCGAGGGAGCTGTGAGCTCTCTGCTCCCTCTCGCCGCGCGCTGCTTGCTGATGCTGGGAGCCGGAATATGACGTCATATTCCGGCTCCCAGCTACAGCAGACAGCCCGCGCGGCGAGAGGGAGCAGAGAGCTCACAGCTCCCTCGCCGCGGCTGATATTGAGAGCCGCCCGACCCACTGGACCCCAGGGACAAGTCCACGCCAGCACTCCAGGTAGGGAGGCTGGGTGGACATTTTTTTAATTAAAAAAAAAATCATTTGTGTTTGTGTGTGTGTCTGTGACTGTGTTTGTGTCTGTGACTGTGTTTGTGTGTGTGTGTGTGTGTCTGTGTGTGTGTGTCTGTTTGTGTGTGTGTGTGTGTGTGTGTGTCTTTGACTGTGTATGTGTGTGTGTGTGCCTGTGAATGTGTGTGTGCCTGTGAATGTGTGTGTGAATATGTGTGTGTGTATGTGAATGTGTGTGTGTGTCTGTGAATGTGTGTGTGTCTGTGAATGTGTGTGTGTGTGAGTGTATGTGTGTATGTGTGTCTGTGAATGTGTATGTGTGTCAGTGTATGTGAATATGTGTGTCTGTGAATGTGTGTGTCTATGAATGTATGAGTGTGTGTGTGTGTGTGTCTGTGAGTGTATGTGTGTGTGTTTGAGTATGCGTGTCAATGTGTGTGTATATATATATATATATATATATATATATACACACACACACACACACACACACACACACACACATATACATACACACACTGGAGTGTATATTATTTTTTTTGGGGGGTGGGAATCTTGGTTCCCACACTTTATTCCCCAGGACTTTATTCTCCCCTGTCGGCTCACGCAGAACCGGCGCTGAGTGTCGGCTCTGCTCTAAGCCTCCATGGGCCGGCGGGGAGATCAAAGATCTACCTCACCGGCCCACAGCAGCATGAAGGGAGGCAGGAGAGGACCCGGGGAGCTCTAGACAGCAGCTCCGCCAGGTTCCTCTGGCGAGATCTGAGCGTTGCCGCGGCAACGCTCAGATCTCACGAGAGTTAACTCTAGCCCCGCAGGCTAGAGTTCACTCTCCACTGGACCACCAGGGATGGCACATGGCAGCAAGGATCCCCCCTCCCTACATAAGGTAAGAAGGGAGGGGGGATATTTACTAATCTGCCCCCACCTCCACAATCTGTCCAAGCATACAGCACACACACACACATACAGCACCCACACACAAAAAGCACCTACAGACATACAGCACTCTCACACAAACAGCACACACACAGCACCCTCACACACACAACACCCAAACAGCACCCACACACATACAGTACACATACAGCACCCTCACACACACAGTACACTAACTGCACCCTCACAAACACACACAGCACCTTTACAAACACACAACACCCTCACACACAGCACACTAACAACACCCTCGCAAACACACACACACAAACAGCACCCTCAGAAATACATGACACCCACACACATCACACAAACAGCACCATCACACACACATCACACAAACAGCACCCTCACACACACAGCACCCTCACACAGCACACTAACAGGACCCTAACACACACACACAAACACCCTCACACACAAACAGCACCCTCACACACACACACACACACAAACACCCTCACCCACATAGCACACTACCAGCACCCTCACACATACACACACAGCAGCACCCTTACACACACCACCCTCACACAGCACACTAACAGCACACACACACACACACACACAGCAGTGTATGTATATATGTGTGTGTATATATATATATATATATATATATATATATATATATATATATATACATATACATGCGGCGTGTGTTTGTGCTTTAGGGTGCACACCCTAATGCAATAGGCTGCGCACGCCTATGGGTACATCTAACTTAAAGTCCCCCTTGACCCTTAGCTATAACCTACTTAATGTCAAAACACCCCTTAACCCTTACTTTCCTACCCGTAAGACTCCTTAAGCAGTGTACTGCTAGGGGTGTGTACTGCTGGATTATGGCATTGGGAAAATAAATGTACCCAGTTATGTAAATGATGCTTGGCATTACAAAAAATGCAATGATAATTAAGCTCTTATATGTTACTTACAACATTATTGCAGAACTGTAAACACTCGTCACAGAATTCAGCCCCAGGATTGAAAATAAACTTCTGTAAACATGTGTCAGTTACTAAAATCAGAATCTAATTTCCATCGATTGCATAGCTACATCTTCAGCCATGGTAAATAACAGATAAGTATAATTCCACAGTAGATGCAGAGATACCCAATGTTTTCCTTGGTTTGGAGCAAACACTGTACATTCTGTCTGAATCAATATACCACATTAATGAATAGGAAAGAACTCGTCAAAGGCTGATCGACAGTTACAGTGATCTGGGAAAGCAGTTAGTGTTTTTTGTATTTCTGTTTCAAAAACACCTAAAATTGTCAGTTTTGAATAATATTGCGTGTACATATCCATAATCCCTTGCAGTGTCAAAGCTCCCAGATCCCAGATGTCATTTATATTTTGTCATTATAAGTTTGCATGGAAGCGATTTCAATGAATAATGAGGTATGGTTTGTCACGCTGCATGCTAAAGCCATTATTGTTTAACTGAGCAATTACAGAGGAACTTTTTGTATTCCCATGACTGTTGCTTATCTCGACTTATTTTTAGAAAAGCACTGGGGGCTAGCACTGGTGTTAGTCACTCAGCACAAGATAAAGATGTTTACATTCAGAGAGCTGCAAGGGTGCTGTGAAATTAAAGTATGATGGTTTAATTGTGATGTGTAAAGAATGCAGGTACCCATCCATCCATCCATCCACACCACAAGACTGAAGGATGAGTACTTTATAAATATCTCCAGAAACCCAAGATGCCACTCATTTCCAATACATACTACTCCAGTAGAGGTCTACTGGAGAAATAGACTCTATCTTGGTGACGGGCAACAGAGGATTGCACAGAGACTCTCAGCAAATTTTAAATGAGCAGACCATGCAGGCCTGTATTGATGCTCTGGTGTAACATCACCCTAGCACGAACATCAGTACTGAGTTGCAGGGAGCTTTACATTCAGTGAACAGACTGATACCAGCAGTAAACACAAATCAAATGTGTGTATGTGTATAAGTATGTATGTTTTATGTATGTGCAATAGTCATGCTGTCTAATCAGCATCTTGATATGTCACACCTGTGAGAGGTGGATGGATTATCTCGGCAAAGGAGAAGTGCTCACTAACACAGATTTAGAGAGATTTATGAACAATTTTTGAGAGAAATAGGCCTTTTGTGTACATAGAAAAAGTCTTAGATCTTTGAGTTAAGCTCATGAAAAATGAGGGCAAAACCAAAAGTGTTGCGTTTATAATTTTGTTCAGTGTACTTGTGTACTATTCAATAGATATATATATATATATATATATATATATATATCTATATATATATATATATATATATATATATATAGATATATATATATATATATATATCAGAGTAAGTCTTTCAAAATCTACTTTCCCTGTCCAAAGATTGTGGAATCTATTTTGCAAATTAGCAAAGCCACTATGAACTAGATTACCCTTTTCTACATTTGGAAGACTAAAAATGCAGCTGTTCCTAGTGAGTATCTGAGCCCTGGTGCTGCAAGAGCAATCCTCTAAAAATGGTCCTTGATAAACATGTATCTCATGAGAGAAATAATCAGTCAGAATATGTAGAGAATATTTTTTTTTGTCCATGTAGAATTAACATGTTTCTATATGATATAGATCCATGGATGGAGTGCTCCAGACACCGTTGCAACCAAACTGTATGCCACTGTTCGTTGAATGCATTTTAAATGAGTGTTAATTTGAGGACATCCTGGATAACTGTAGGAAGCAACCGTCTTGCATTTGCCGGTACAGTCCCGTATTTTGGGGTACTGTCACAATAAATATAGGTCCCGGTACTGTCCTGCAGTTTGAAACGTGCTGGTAGACGTCAAAATACAGGAGGAGATGACTAGGTACTAGAACAATGCACATTGTGCTTCAACAGTGCACCTTGCATGCTTTGGTTATGGGGCAGGCTGTTAGTCACCCTATTAAGCAGTGGGCCCATGCCAGGCAGGCCTGCACCCTACACAGACCCTGTTCTCTTCCCTCTCCACCTCTGACATGGAAGGTGGATAGAAAAGATTATTAGGAAGGTGGATAGAAAAGATTATTAGATATGGATAACAAGCATTAGCTAGTACAAGATGACATGCCTTCTTCTAGTGCAGGGGTCCTCAAACTGTGGCCCTTCAGATGTTGCTGAACTACAACTCCCATGATTCTTTGAATTACATAGGAGTTGTAGTTCAGCAACATCTGGGGGGCTGGATTTTGAGGACCCCTGTTCTGGTGCAAGCAATGTCTCTGGTGTGATTTGCTCAGAAATTATAACTCAAGACAGACTTGAGTAGTACTAGTTTTCCTAATCAAGAGGAAAATATTTCTTGCAGACCGATTTATGATGGTTTTAATCTTATATGGGGATCACTAAGGAGAATGCAAAAAGCAGAGAGACGGTGTCATTCATTTCTGGCATTGCCATTTTTTTCTTTACATCGCATTTTTCTGACAGTGTAAACTACAATTTTGGAGCATTAAAAAAAGAAAAGTGTCAGTGAATTTCTGCCCTCTTCACCAAAACCAGGAAACTCCAACTATTTATCTTCCATTTCCATTTGGTCAAATATTTGATGAAGAGGCCTGAAACTGAAGAATTGAAAGCTGTAACAGAGTAAGGTTGCCATTTATGTTCTGTCTAAAATAGTAGGTTAAACATATTTGTAGTTCGGCGTCAGAAAGAAATGTATTACCATGGCAACCCAGTAAAGGTTTTCTGGAGCTGATGATGCAGTGTGGGTGTGTTGTTACATCACACAAACCTTAAAGAGCTGACAGTATTGTATTATTTAAATAAATTAAGCCTGTATAATAATACTAATAATAAATTAATGTGCTGTGAATGCGCCTGGAGAGTAGCATTTACGTTTTAATCTAACTATTCATGCTGGTATACTACCATTTTCCACCAGTAATTCAAATTTGTTTGCAGATAATTTACTCTAAATAAATCATATACATTTTATAATACTTAAAAAAAAAAGTATTTGTGCAAAAGCACAAGAAAGTGATTTAATATTTAAAGACCAATATATATACTTCAACACTTTTTAAAGTGAGCAGCTACCACACTGTAGTGCATAATTCCACAAAACACACCAATACCACAACTACTGCAACACCTTTATACAGTGCAGCGCTTATTTGCAATTAAAATGCTAAATTTTTCTGTGATATCACTTCTAATGTGCTGAATAAATTACTTATTTTTCCATACAAGGCTGTTTTTACTTAGCCATTGCAAAGTCTCTGTACTTGTGAGTATATTATTCTATTTACAACATATACAATTTCTCAACGCAACATTATATTATATACTTTCTATCTCCTGAGATATACAAGTCTTCTACATATCTTGAAGAAAAGGAGGGGTCGCCTATAAAAATCCGCAAGTCCTAGTGCAAAAATTCAAGTAGCTTAACTATAAAAAAAAGTCCTAGAAAAATCAATATTTTTAGTTGGGAAATATTGTCGGAGCACAAAGGATCATGTTTTTGTGTAAGACAACCTTGTACGTGGCTTGATTTATGCATCAGTCACAAAGATGAAACTGCCCAAGTGCTGAAGTACCCCAGATTATTACTGATCCTCCACCAAACTTCACAGTCGGTGTAAGACACTGTTGCTTGTAGGCCTCTCCAGGTCTCCATTTACCATTAGATGATCAGGTGTTGGACAAAGCTAATAACTGGACTCATCAGAGAAGATGACCTTACCCCAGTCCTCTATGGTCCAACCCTTATGGTCTTTTGCAAACCTCAGCTTTTTTCTTCTTTGCTTCTCATTGATGAAAGGCTTTATCTACCTTTGCATAATTTCAGCTCTGCCCCTAGGAGTCTGTTTTGAATCGTCTTCACAGTGCACTTCACCTCAGCTGCCATTTGTCATTCTTTTTGTAGGTCACTTCAAGTCATCCTTTGATTGGTGAGTGAAATTCAAATTAGTTAGCAGTCATCCCTGTCAGTCGAGAGGTGTTTTCACCCTCTGCCGGCCTGTAACTTTGTTATCACAATTTCTGCTGCTTATCCTTGTTCTTATGAACTACCGTCTTTAAAATTTACAGCATGAAATCAACATGATGCTCATTGTAAACTTTTTTTTTTTTACTTCTTTGGGCAATGTCAAAATATATATATATATATATATATATATATATATATATATATATATATATATATATTTATATTTCATTCTAATAATGTTTGAGGTACTATTAGCACTGTTTTTGTCATCTAGCTGGTCCCATTCCAAAAAGGATAGTGCAGTGGTTTTTCAGTACCTCATTAACTAGAATGATATGTGACTGTGTTGGAATTTAAAAGACTCTGGAATAGATCAGCAGCCACACATGTAGAGATGATGATTTAAGAAAAAATGGGAGTAATCTCTTAAATTTTTATGTATACGCCATAGCAGATCTTTTAATATGACAGAACATGTTTCAAATCTTCGTCCAGCTTTTCTGTACCCAATGAAACCTCCGTTTTTTTTTGTTGTTTTTTTTAGCTGACAGGAGAAGAACCTAGTGTAGCCTATCCACTTTAAGGTTCAAAATACTGTGTGCTCAGAGATTCTCCTTTGCATAGCACTGTTCTGACATGTAGTTATTTGAAATACTCTCACCCTCGTGTCAACCTGTCTGATGATTGGACTCAGACCTCTCTCTCATTAACAAGACATTTCTGCCCACAGAACTGCTGCTCACAAGCAGGTGTGAAGGTGTACCTACTAGAGTGGCCACTGAGTGCATATTAAACGGACACTCCAAAATAAAAATAACAAAATAATTGAAAAATCACTGATTAGTAGATATAACCCCCAAAGAAAACATGCATGCACTTAATTATGCTTTTGTTAATTGGCACTATATCTAAAAACAGCTTGCAAAATGTTGATCTCTTGTCTGAAGACTTTGCAAACTCTCCCCTTCTAACCCAGCTCAGGCTTTCTGTGACTGTCCAATAACAGACTTTCCCATGTAGCTCGATGAGAAGTATTTGCAAGACAGGTGCTTTGGACAGTTGCTGCCTCTTCAGTTTAGCTTAACTGAGCTCACCAAACCAGAAAGTAGCATGACATATTCTCTGACAGCAGGAGGGAGGCGCTAGTTTGGGTGTAACAAGGTAAATGTATTAAAATGACAATTTCTGTTGAAATCAACACTTTTTATAAATTAAAAAATGAGGACACACTTTTAATAGATAAAAGCATTTCAGCAAGCTTTGGGGGTCAAGAGTGTCCCTTTAAAAAAATACTAGGATTTTATCCTATGAACCCTAAAGGTGCATTGTGTTCTAATTAACCCCAATTGGTGCACCTAAGTTAAGATGTATTTTTCTAACTCAAGAACATTAAAGTCAATTATAATAAGTGGTAGCTTTTATAACTAAGTAGTTATTTATTAAACACTGCCAGCTTATTGAGTTCACTGGGCAGTGGTGTATTTTGGATTTGTACTGCCCTAGGCATGACTAAATCTAAATTTGCCCCCCCCCCCCCCCCCCCCCCCCCCCAATTCGTGTCAAGGCCATTTTTTGGACTGACAGACACATGCCCTCATTGATACATGCACTCACTGACAGATACACAGTCATTGGCACACATATACAGTCATTGGCACACACTGTTTAACCAACACACACTTTCACTGACAGACACACACTGACACACCCACTCACTGACAGGCACACACTCTCAGATACACATGAAATGACATACACTCACATTCTCACTCACAGACACACACTGACAGCTACACTCACTCACAGTAAGGTGGACAGTCCTCCCCCCCCCCCCCCCCCCCCTGAAAGTGCCACCCTAGGCAAATGCCTTGTTTGCCTTGTGGTAAATACATCCCTGTCACTGGGTTAAAAAATACATTGACAATACAAAATAAGGACTAGTTTATTCTAGCATTGTAATAAAAAAGACACTGAAAGCAATTCCATCAATATCTGGCATTGTTAACATGGTTTGCAAGTATAAAGACCATTTAAAGGTATAGCTTAATGTAGTTGTTCTGGTGTGTATAGTATATCCTGCAAGCTTTTTGCTGGAAAAGGCAGTGTTTACTTTACTGCCTAAGAACACCTCTAGTGACTGTCACTCAGACAGCCACTAGAGGTGTTTTCTGAGTCAGTGCTGCACAGGGTGCAGCCTACTTTCAACATCGTCACACTCTGCATGGAGGTGCTGAATGTTTCCCATAGAGATGTATTGATTCACTGCATCTCTATGAGGAGATGCTTATTGGCGTTTGTCGCACATCCACAATAGCCTCCCAATGCTCTCCTATGGGGAAGAATTTGATTGGCTGAGTTCATGATGATGTCAGCCAAGAAGGTGGGCCATGGGCGAAGCCACCTGCAACCAAACCCACGCAGAATTGAAAAAAGGTTCTTTAACTTTTTAAGGAGAGCCAAGGAGGGCTGGGAATCGTTTTTTACATTTTTTTACGTTTGTATTCCTGACACTATAGTGTTCCTTTAAAAACTCCCTCTTTTATTTTTTGGGGGCATAGGGTTTTCTCCAATCACAAGATTATTAGAGATAAATAAAGATTACTATTATCATTCAATTTTTTTTAAGACCGATTCATTTCCTAAATTGAGTGATCTTAGAAATGTTTTGCTGCTATAAGTGAACTACATCTACAGCCAATTAAAGAGACGCACTATGCACTATACCCACTTCACTATTGAAGTGGTTATGGTGCTTGAAGTCCTTGGCACACTCCCTCCAGTAATAAACTGTTTTTTGAACAATTTTATTTTTTACATTGAATGAGGTTCCCCAGGCACCCACAGCCCGTCCCAATGCTGCTATTGCTTATAATAAGGCAGGTAGCTATACACCCTCAATTATAAGTATTAGAATCCGAGAGACACAAATATATATGAACTAAGTACTGTAGAGGGGGAGGTCCCTTGTAGGAGTAAATCAGTGATAGTAAAGTATCTGTGCCTAAATAAGACTTGTCAGTGCAAATCTAATGTGCCTTCGAGGGCACCCCTTAAGTCAAAACTACACTATCACTACACTATCACTATCACTATATCCCCCCACTAAATAACAAGACTAGAATGAAAAATAATTAAAAGAAAAAATTGGCATGAAGCCCAATCTCAGAGTAGCCGTTCAGAGACAGTGCTGAATGGAATAACGGCAGCGAAAGATAGAACGCTAAGGTATTGCCGGCTACGACATCCTGAGCCCCTGACCCGCGTGTTTCACTCAGGTAGTCATCAGAGGGGAACTGAAAGCCGGTAAGAATCCGGGATTCCATTCAACACTGTCTCTGAATGGCTACCCTGAGATTGGGCTTCATGTCCATTTTTTGTTTTAATTATTTTTCATTCTAGTCTTGTCTTGTCATTGATATTTGTAACTACCGAACAGAGACCACCCCCCTGGCTCATTAACTTCAAAGCATACCTTCAATTAAGCCCTCTCCCATCTTGTTTTTTGCGAACAAAGGCAGCGGGATTTGTCTGGAACTAAAATAGGACACTCCACTTCCCGAACACCGGTCCTAAACACACGAACGCTGGATCTTCATTTCCTGAACAGCTAGGAGAGTGCTGTTCGGTACTTTTGTGCATTCGTATGAGGGGAACCATTCGTGGATGTATTTGGTTTTTACAACTTTACGAAATAGACCGGCAAAACCACCCAAACCTGTGGAACTGTTTTGGGCAGGAGCATCGCGGTTAGCCGGTCACCTAAGACTTCAATAGAATTTGAAAACCCCTGACCTGATCTGGGTGATTTTTGGATATGTTGGTTACCCAGATCAGGGCTATCAGGGGATATGACTTTTGTGGGGATACCTTATGTTTTAAGGGGTGTTCTGAAAGTTGGGTAAAATTTTACTTTTTCTGCCTGGAGATAATGAAGTTACTACTTTATCAGACTTAATTATCTCCAGGGCTAGGGGAGGGAATTATATGTTTGTACTGGGAGTGTTTACCTTTTTCTCTGTTTGTGTATTGGTTATATTATTTATGTCTTGTGGGTGGTCCCCTTGCACGGGGACTTGCATAAAAGCCAGTGTGGCATCATTAAAGCTCAGTTCTGTTCTACCCTTCTTCTAGACTTCGGCTGATGTTTGGGTATCTGTCTACTTCGCTAAGGAAATTTACTTGGGAAGCTGTTTATTCGTATGGAGTTCGCTTATTTTATTTGCCGAACGGAGAGTTATAGTCACTGACACTCTGGCCGCTCGGGAAGAAACTACCGAATGGGTATTGGATATATCAGGTTTCCTTACATCCCATTTCCATCATTATTTATTGTATTGGTATATTTTTATATTTGTCTATTATATATGCATATTGTTCATATCGTTCTTAGAAGATCACAGTGCACCTCTTTAATTGTATGTTTTAAAATTAGATTTGGTTTTAGTATAATAAATATCATCACTGCATTTGCAATACAGATGTCTTAAATGAACCTACTAACATAGTGTTCCAATAAAAGTTACATGATTAGAGACCATATATAAATCCTATTGAGACATATCACGTCACTAGCCTCTGAAGAAGTGACGTTGTTAGTCACGAAACGCTTAAGGCAATTATACAAAACAGATACTATTGTGGAGAAGATTCACAGTAGACCGCAGGAGCGTTTTCCCGGTGGAACGCACGCGGTGATCCCCAGTCTGCACTCACAACCAATAGGCTGATTACCTACTTTCAAGCTGGAGAAGGTTATTACATCAAAAGGGATTTCATTCCTACAGCTTCTGGAGCTAGGATATCCACATTTCCACAGATATGCCTATTATTCCTGAGAGCCTGTAAGTGTTTTTAACCATTGTGTCAATATAAATAAAGTGTCAACAGAGAACACTATGTCTCCTATCTTTTATATTTTGTAGATTTCAAGACATCATTCAATACAAGAGACCACTATATGGTCAGGTATTGTATACTGTTGGAATAGACTTCATACCTATTTTCCACTGTGTTATATAGGTTATAATATATCAGCCTCGAATGATTCAAGCTCCTGCTATATAGTAACAGGATTTTGCTATTTTTTGAGCTGATACATTTCTGCAACAAGATATCTTAACTTTTACTGTAACTGACTTTTAATATACATGGACTGCCATTTGATGCCCATACATATTTTTGGTTTAGAAGCCTTTTATTAATCAACATTTGTATTGTATTCGATTTTTTTGTTTGTTTGTTTTTTACCAGTTCACTGTTTAGTTAACGGTGCCCAACTTTTCCCAATTTGGGTAGCGCTCTTCCTTTATATTCCCTCTACAGCTGTTTATTACAATTTGTTGTGGCTTCTATCTCACTATACATTTCCTGGTAAGTTTAGGATCTAGTATTCTTATAATTTACTATACTATACATTTCTAGCCTTGATGGGGGCTTTTTTATACCAGTCGAGATCTATGTGAGTTAGAGCCCATTTTTTCCACCCTTCCCATATTATTCCACGTTCATTCTCAGTCTTTCCACTCCATTTGGACAGACTAACTCCTGTCCTCCTCACTTCCATACATAAGACCATAACCAGAATTTCCTGTACACACATACATACAGTCATAACCAAACATTCCCATAAACACATTCATGCAATCATATCCACATTCTTCCATACACACATACATGTAGTCATACCTACACTCTCCCATTCACACACTTATACCCACACTCTTCATACACACATGCTGTTATACCCACACTCTCCATACAGTCATACCATGTCGGCCTGGTTGAGAGCGATTAGCTGACAATGCTGGTCCGGTGCTTTCGGCTCTCCTGCAGATGTAGTGAAGGTGAAGACAGGGCTGGCGCATCCATAAGGCTTCACAGGCAGCCATCTTAGGGTGCCACAGCAGGGGAGGGGGGGGCGCAAAAATCCAAATCCCCGGCCACTGCCAGAGACTTGGATTTTTAAATATTTCTTGCAGATCTACACTTGAGAAAGCCCCCCAAGTTGGCCAAACGTGTTGTGTTGTTTTAACTTTTGTTTTTAAAGCATTAAAGTATAGTTGGCATTCACTACTAGTTGTGTTTGTCCATTTATTATGCTTTTTATGCTTTCAGTTGCTTTTATTATTTTTTTACTTCTTCTGTTCCTGGCACTTAAAAAGATACAGAATAAGAAAACTTTGGATACTACTCCTCGGAGAAACTACCTAACATCATATCCCTTGTAGGGATTATACCACCCAAGCGCTACCATATGAGCAGGATCTACTGCTCCACTACATGTGAGTAGAATATTCTTATTCTTATAACCATCAATATATTGATTACAGTGAGCACTATTGTTTGCCATTTTTATCTTTTATATATTAAACTACACATTGAGGGACCAGCCCCCAGATCTACATATCCATCAGTGGGGATTGTCCTGCTGCATGCTGCTAAACTCAGAGCTGGTCTTATAGCTCTCTCAAATGTGAGTGATATACCATTACATTATTGTTGTATGTCCTGCACCTAGTTCCATACGCTCTGCACCATCACTGGTTATGTTCTGCTTTAATTACATATACTCCCACCATTTGAAGTCTGAATGGTTACCAATTGAGAACAAACTCCATTGTGGACTAATTGGACTTTATATTGGCGCACCCTATATTTTATATATATTGATTAGTCATACCATACCGGCCAGAGCTAATCTCATTGGTTGACAGCGATTAGCTAACACTGCTGGCCCGGTGTTTTCAGCTCTCCTGTAGCTGTAGTGAAGGTGAAGACAGGGCCGGCATGTCCATAAGGCTCCCAAGGCGGCCATTTTAGGGCGCCACAGCAGGGTGGCGCAAAAATCCAAATCCTCGGCCCCTGCCAGAGACTTGGATTTGTAAATATTTCTTGCAGAACAAAACATCAGCTGCTGTCTGCCTACCCTTTGAAGCTCTATACTTGTGGTTCTAGACAGCCTGCTGGTCCTATGTCACTCTGCTGAAGCCCAACACGAAGCTGGATGCTGCAGGACATCCCTGAGGGTTTGTACCACCCTGAAGCAGTTCGTTGGCCGCTGACCCCCACCCCCTGACCCTCAATCAGCCCTCCCACTGTACCATGTGTCATCGGACCACAAGGGAGTGGGAAAGAAGCTCCCACTATGAAGGCAGAAGGCTGCAGCTCCCCATAGGTAGGAATAGCCACATCATGCAGACTTTTAGATAACAGGAAGTGAGGGATGGTGTAGGGCTTCCAGATAGGGGAATTAGTAGGAACTGTAGATTGGTGCACACTGTGTGCTGGGGACATTCTGAGTGGTGGGTCCCATCTGATACTGTGTGTGTGTATCTGGGTCTGTGAGTGTGTTGTTGTCTGTGTGTCCTGTGTGTCAGAGTGTAAATGTGTGACTGAGTGTGTGTCTGCATGCATGATTGTAAGTCTGAATCTGAGTATGATTTTATGCATCTGTGTATATCTGTGAGTGTGTCTATAGGAGTGTACATGTGAATGTCTCTATAGGAGTGCATCTGTTAGTGTCTATAGGAGTGTATCTGTGAGTGTGCCTATAAGTGTGTATCTGTGAGAGTGTTTGTCTGTAGGAACAAATGTATGAGTGTCTCTATCTGTGAGTGTGCTCTGTGTGACTCTCTTTAACTGTGTAGGGAAGCAGGAGCAGGAAAACATTCTAAGCAGGTGCAGATAGTGAGCTTGGGGAACTGGGCAACTCCTGGCACTATAACCACTAGTGGTTATGGTGTTTGAAGTGTTTCTTTAAGAGGTCGCAACTACAGAAACCTGGGGACATTGCAATGTGAACATTTTGGTGAGTCTGTTGTTGTTTGATAGGAATTGATACCTGTAATTATGATACTGTAACTTAAGACATCTTTAGAGATATGAAAACTTGAACACAAGCACAAATATGGCTTAAAAATGACTATTCACTTTTATTACAATGTATCAATGAATGAATTAGAGAAGTAGAACTTACTAGTTATCATTGCTCCAGTGACAGAAGCCAGGAAGCCAATGCTGACCAACACCACAGATATCAGTCTCCCCTGTTTGTGTCTCTGTAGCATTACAAACATCAGAACTGCCGCTGCTCCGTGAACAAACAGAGAAGAGAACAGAGCCCACAGGAACACCCAGTACCACATCTCTGAAAGACAATTAGTTACATCATTTAACAGAGAGAATTCTTCTTTTGCTCCTAGGGGGGTATTAGATTACACAGGAGTGCAAGTAAAAAAAATATTTATCACGACTCACCTATTAAATAAACATGGAAGAAAACCAAGAGTTGCAAACTGTTAATATTATATATATTATTGCAATTGATGATTCAGTACACGTTGTGTAGATAAAACCATACTAGATTATTTTTAATAATCACAGAGCTGCTTTTTTACTAAACCAGAAATGATCCAGAATTGACAAGAAAAGAGATCATTTAGTTGAAAGGGCCATTCATCTACTTTTTATCTTTACTTTTGCTATTTCATGTATTTTAAGACTCATTGGGTTCTAGTTCTTCAAACAGATATGTAAATTTATGAGTCTGGAAAATATACTGTTATTTAGAAGAAACTTATAACATAGATTGTTAATACAGCAATATGGGGATTAACACAGAGATGATGGTGCTGTTTACGTGCTATATAAATTCTATTTTAGAAAATATAAAAAATAGAGGTTGTAGAAAATAAAATAAATAACATCCTGTTAGATAACTTAAAAAAAAACAACTTAAAAAACTGAACCAAAATTGGTATCATAAAAGTAATAGAGGCGATAAGCTACTAACATTTAAACTTAAACAAAGTACAGCCAAAAGGAGAATTTTTTAAATAATCTATAAGGATTCAACATATTATAACCCAAATGAAATAGTGGGGGAATTTTCTATCAAAAACTCTATAATATTCCAGTAAGTATAGGTAAAATCTCTCTGAAAGAATATCTAAGAAATTTAAATAAATCCAAATTAACAAAAGACCAAGTAAAATCTATAAATAGAAGAGGTAAATTCAGTAATAAATAAGTTTTCAAACAATAAGGCTCCAGGACCTAATGGCAAAACTACAAAAAACAATATTAGTCCATATCTGGTAACAATATTCAACAAAATAGGATTGCTGGATAGTCTACTAGAGGAAATATAGTTCCAATCCCTAAACAAAATAAGACTCCAACAGAAATAGCCATTTATCGCCCTATCGCATTTATAAATGGGGACATTAACATTTATTCCGCCATTTTGGCTACTAGATTAAATGATATCGTTCCATTATTAGTCCATAAAGACCAAATTGGATTTGTAGCTTTAAGATCATCAACTCAAAATATGAGGAGACTTATAGATTCTTTAGATGTGTCTGAAACAGATTCCATTTCCCAACTGGCCCTGTTTTTGGACACTAAAAAAGCGTTCAACAGGGTCATTTGACAATTTATGTCTGAAGCGTTGAACTCATATGGATTTGGAGACTGCTTTATAAATAACATTTTGGCTCTATATACCATACCTATGGCTTGAATAATAGGCTCAATCATAATATCTCCTTGGTTTAAAATAGGAAATGGGACACGTCAAGGATGTCCTCTATCTCCTATTCTATATATTCTAACTTTAGAACCTTTTTTACAATGAATAAGAGATAATGTGTGTGTGTGTGTGTATATATATATATATATATATATATATATATATATATATATAACTGGTATTTCTACATATTGTTTAGTGGATTGTTTAGCCTCTTTTTCTATGCGAATTATATAGTAAAAAATATGAGCAATATAGAAAATTCTTTAGCTGCTCAGCTAGAAGAAATTAAATTATTCAGCAGTCTCTCTAATTATAAATTAAATATGGCAAAAACATCAGCTATGCCATTAAATATCGATAATAATAAAGAAAATGAATTAAAATTGAAATATGGGTTCAACTGGACTTTAGGACCCATAGACTATCTAGGAACTAAAAAAATGGCAGATCCGAAAAATATATTAGAATATAATTTTCAAAACTTATTAGCTCAAACCAGAGAAAACCTTAACAAATGGACATACAAATAATAATTGTGGTGGGGAAGATTAAATGTAATAAGATCATATATACTCCTTAAATGGACAAATTTATTTAGGATGGTACCTCTAAAATTTCCTCAAAAGTAGTTACATTTTTTTTAACGATTATATGTTTTCTTTTTTTTTTTTTTAAACAACAGAATTGCGGCTTCTATTTTGTCAAGAAATATGGCAAAAGGCGGTATTAACCTTCCTCTTGTTAAAAGACACCATGACGCATCTATGAGTCTTCATTTAAAGAAATGGTGTAATCAAGAGTTTTCTTCTGAATCTTGGTATAAAATAGAAGTTTCAAAAACGAATAATATTGATCTAAATATATTATAGATGGACAGTAATGATAAAATAACTAAAAATGTAAATCTAATCGTTGATAATCTTATGAAATTTTTGAGGAAATTTCTTAATAAAATGTATTTACAAATAATAAAAATAATGTCCACCCCGAAGTTCT
This sequence comes from Pelobates fuscus, assembly GCF_036172605.1. NCBI lineage: Eukaryota > Metazoa > Chordata > Amphibia > Anura > Pelobatidae > Pelobates > Pelobates fuscus. The sequence goes on from NC_086320.1 coordinate 162,103,974, forward strand.
TCAATATAAAATACAGGATATCAGTTTTAATGAATGGATACCCTTCCAGCTGAAGTGGTAGAGGTTAACACAGTGAGGGAGTTTAAGCATGAGTTGGATAAGCATAAGGCTATCCTAGACTTAAGATAAGGCCAGGGACTAATTAAAAGTACTTTGAAAAATTGGGCAGACTAGATGGGCCGAATGGTTCTTATCTACCGTCACATTATATGTTTCTATGATAGAAAAAGGAATAACTAAAATTGAAGCCTTGCTTAACGAAGGACATATTAAAACTTTTTATCTCCTCTCTCAAGAATACAATCTAAATCATAAAGATATCTTTTTGTATTTAAGAGTTTTAAAACTTTGGGGGGGTGGGACCTGGCCACCACGATAGCAGACTGCATGCAAGAGAAGCTCCTGTACAAAGAGGCCTATTTTACATCCAGCAACAGATACTCGTGATATATTTGACAAACAACTGCAGGAGCTGAAATAAGGTCATTTTGAAGTTCATTAGAGGGAGAGCTGCTGCTCCTGTGACTGAGGCCTACTTGGACAGCGAGTTTGGTGGTCGGACGCTGCCCTGCTCCCACAGGGAAATCACACAGGCTTTACAATGCTACATCTTGCTGGCCCCGTTACCTCCCCCATTTGACCGTTGGGGGTCATCCAGGTCCCCACTGGGGAAGCTGCCACTCTCACCTGCATCTGCAATGGAATATATCTGTACACAGACGCACTTAGGCCTGCTTTACAAGATGGCAGCGCGACACCATGTAGCTGACTCAACCCCGCAACTAGCCCCTGATCTCACTAAATACAACCGGCTATTCGCTTCTGGGAGATGCTGCATCAGCGAGCAAATGCACGCTTACCCCTCTACCATTAACAAACTGGAGACCGGCACAATTGGAATGCCAGGCTGGAAAAATTTAGTTTTACTTCAGTCACTGGGCAGATCCTGACCGGGGGCTGGCGTGATGTGGTTTTGTGGTTCTCATGGGGCTCCTGTGAACAGATCAACACCTATGTACTATCGTCCCATATCCCTGCTCCCTTACTCATCAAAGCTTTTGGAAAGACTTGTCTTTACCCGTGTGTCTCACTTCCTTAATTCCAACTCTCTCCTTGACCCTCTTCAGTCTGGCTTCCGCCCTCTCCACTCTACTGAGACCGCTCTTATCAAAGTGACTAATGACCTAATCTCCGCTAAATCCAAAGGTCACTACTCCATATTAATTCTCCTTGACCTCTCTGCTGCCTTTGACACAGTTGATCATTCTCTTCTCCTTCAAACTCTTCAATCACTCGGTCTCTGTGACTCTGTCCTCTCTTGGTTTTCCTCCTATCTCTCCCAACGCTCATTTAGTGTCTCCTTCTCCAAGGATACCTCCTCCCCTCGCCCTGTCTCGGTTGGAGTTCCCCAAGGCTCTGTCCTTGGTCCCCTTCTATTTTCTCTTTATACTGCCTCTCTTGGAAAACTTATTGCCTCTTTTGGATTCAACTACCACCTGTACGCTGATGACACTCAGATATACCTCTCCTCACCGGACCTCTCCCCGGCCGTCCTGCAACGTGTCACTGCTTGCCTCTCTTCCATCTCTGACTGGATGTCGTCACGCTTTCTCAAACTTAACCTCTCTAAAACTGAACTCCTTGTCTTTCCTCCTCCTAATACTGATCCTCCTCTCTCACTCTCCCTTCAAGTCAGTGATATCCACATAAGTCCATCCCTACAAGCGCGCTGTCTTGGCGTCATACTTGACTCTGGTCTCACCTTTGAGTCTCACATCCAGTTTGTTGCCAAGTCCTGTAGGTTCCAACTCAAAAACATAGCCCGCATCCGCCCCTTTCTTACGCAAGATGCTACCAAGGAGCTTGTCCATGCTCTAGTAATTTCCCGCATGGATTACTGTAACCCTCTCCTGATTGGTCTCCCTAAAAGCCGTACTGCCCTGCTACAGTCTGTAATGAATGCTGCAGCTAGACTGATTTTCCTATCCAGTCGGTCCTCTCACACCTCGCCCCTCTGCCAGTCCTTACATTGGCTCCCTGTATCCTATAGGAGTCAATTCAAAGTGCTAACCCATACATTTAAAGCACTGAACAATTCCAGCCCCTCTTATATCTCTTCACTGATCCAGAGGTATGCCCCTCCTCGTACCCTCCGCTCTGCCCGCGACCACCTCCTGACCGCTGCTCGCACCCGTACGGCCAACTCACGCTTGCAGGACTTCTCACGGGCGGCTCCTCTCCTATGGAATAACTTGCCTACTGCCATCAGACTCTCCCCTAGTCTTCAATCATTTAAGAAGGGCCTTAAATCCCATCTCTTCAGGAAAGCGTATGGCCTCCCAGAGTAATCTCTCCCTTACATACCTGTCCCTATGGAATAGTGCTTTGCTCTCTCCTCCAGCTCTGCTTCACTCCTACTTGATATTTCCTATCCTAATGTTTCTAATACCCCACCTCCTATAGACTGTAAGCTCATTTGAGCAGGGTCCTCTTCAACCTATTATTCCTGTCAGTTTTCTTGTAATTGTCTTATTTATTGTTACATCCCCCCCCTCTCAAAATATTGTAAAGCGCTACGGAATCTGTTGGCGCTATATAAATGGCAATAATAATAATAATAATAATAATGTGCCATTGCTTAGCGAGGGGATAGGCTGATTTATAATGGCCATGTTACTGCCCATCTAAAAGGCTCTCTATATATGCACCTGTTTGTTTGTGCCCTCATTTTTTTCTTTGTGCCTGTCTGTTGTACATAGCACCACTGATTCCCAGTCAAAGTACTCCTATGCCAACTTATTGATCTGCAGGGCCCCCAGGGGGCTTTTATACACTCAGTCGTATTAATCGTTAGTCTAATATGCCTACATTTACCGATGTTTTTTAAGCTGGATAATACAATTGTCTTTTATAATACCATCAGTTAATGTTGTCTGACAAGCCTGACTAATCAGCTACATGTCTTACACCCTGTTTATTTTTTATTATAAGAGTTCATACCTTAAATTTAATTTGTACCTAGACATGTATGTCCAACATGAATCCTCTTCTTACTTTAAAATTGTGCAGTTTAGCATGACATATTACGCTTTAGCTATATGTCTGTTTTTCTCTAGTTCTGTTTTTACATCATATGTCATTGCCACTCTATGACAGTACCACTGCATTGCAAAACACTTGCGATTTTAAATTCTCTCTTGAACAAAAATGCAAGTCTCTTGATATGTCCTGTATCATATATGCAATGTCTCTGTCGCATTTACTCTTGATGATATGTCAGTAAAAGTTGATAGGTCTATCTATGCACTACAAAAAAAAAAAGAATTCAAGAGAAATAAAAAGAGTTTAAAAACTTTATTATTAAAAATATTACCGGGAACTCTTCGGAAAAAGAAAATCAACTCCAGAATTTTTTAACGGATGAGTATAATATTACAAAAATCTTGACTATGGGAATAGTAAATACAAATAATGTAACAGATAATAAGCTGAATGCTTTCCAAATATGGGAGAAAGAAATAGGAAGGAGTTGTGAAATTAGCAATTGGTATAAAATAATGATGGAACTTAAACAAAATATTCATTGCCTAAATCTTTTAGAAGTCCAATATAAAATTGTACAAAGATGGTATATGGTAGCAACAAAATTGAAAAAAAATCTAAAATTCAAATATTAATATCTTTTGGAGATGTAACCACTCAGACGGATATTTCCCCCATATATGGTGGGAATGTGATTAAATTAAATTAAAATCCTGGGAAATTATCAGAAATCTTCTAGGGAACTTAGCTTCCATAGATAAACTTTGACTTAGAATCACATATTTTACATCTTAAATGGCCCAATATGAACAAAATAACTAAGCATTTATATCCCGGTCTCCAGGGAGGAGAGTCAAGTTCAAGTTGTGTTTATGGCAAGCACACATACAAGTTGGATAAAATTCACTTTTTTTTTTTTTTTTTTGTCAATCTTTCTTTTATTGAGACATTAAGATTTCCAGGTACAGAATAAAGAAGGGAGAATGCGTTTTGTACAGAGTGGGAGCAAGATAACATATGAAAACATCTCCTATGAGCGTCAGTCTCATTTTATATTAATATAGTGAAGTACAATTATGATAACAAGTTAAACGGTCAGTAAATAAAATGGATATTAACTGAGCTGGCAGCCGTTTGCGCTGGTAGGTCAGTAGTGTTATCCCTATCAACAGCATTACCAGGAGAGTCATTATTACAGGTCAGACCAGCTAAACAAGGCAGGCATGTTGGCCTAGGTTAAGTGCGGCCTCGCTGGTATAACAGTAAGGATATGACAAGCCTTTTCATAATCAGTAGCATTAGTATTAGTATTACAGGCCAGACAGCTAGGCAAGCCAATCAACAAAGGTTTGTGTGCGTAAGTTAAATGTGGCCATGGCGGTAGAACTAGAGCGCTAGCAGCCTCGTTGCCAGGGATACTATCATCATAGACTAAACAAGCTAAGCAAGCTAAACAGGGAAGGGTCGTTTGACCCAGTGGTGTGGGCCCACACTGAAATAACAGTAGTTTCATCCCTAGCAACATTGTTCCCAGTAGTACCATTATTATGACAGGCTAGACAAGCTAATCAAGCTAAACAATATAGTCATAAATCAAATAATTATGCTGTAAACAGGCTGGGTCCATCCGTCGGACTGGTAATAACGTGAGAGATACAGGCTTGTTTAACCTTACCAATGCTTGTTTGCACTGCAAAATATTAGGTGCAAGTTTCGTCTGAGGCAACAGCATTATAGGTAAAGTAAAGAAGAAAAAAAAAGAAATTTAAAATAAATACTTTAAGCATAAATGTAAACTACGTGGTGTCAACAAGGTGAGAGCAATGTCTTAGGTGTAATTCTATTCAGTCAGCCGATGCCGGCTCTATGTGCTGTGCTTGCAAGCCGGGGTCGGAGGCAGGGTTGAGAAGAACATAAACATAACAATAGTTGGGTCTAGGGTCGGGGAGGCGCCCTACGGGTGCAGTACTGTTCAGTCCAAGTGTCACTGTTCCTTGTGTGCCAGCCCCGTATAAGGCTCCGGGGTGGTGAGTGCTTTGAAGATGGCAGTCAGTGGTCGAGAGTGCTGGATTGAGCCTCCATACCTCCATATGCGTGCTGGTTGTAGGGACCGGCAGTCCATGCGGTCACCCCTCTCCGTTCAGGTGGTGATGGTAGCGTAAGAGTCCGGGGTTAGGCCTTGTGGGACAAATGGGACAGTCCTGGCTGGGTCCCATCGATGTTGTGGGGAGGATTGGTTCTGCTGGATCGGTGGTGTGAGGGAGTCCAAAGTTAGGCCTAAGGAGTGCAGGAGTGGTGTCACGTCACGTATGCGGTGTATTTCAGGACCCTGTTGGACCGTAAGGGTGTGAGATGGCCGCCAGCGGTAGCCGAGGCCTTTTTTACGAAGGGTGGCGGTGAGTGGTTGGAGGGACCGTCTCCAAGCTAGGGTATTGCTGGAGAGGTCTGCGTAGAAATGTATATCTTTGCCCTCATGTTGTGGAGGCGCCTTACCCCGCAGGGCGTCCAATATCGCCATCTTGTCGGAGCTATTCCGGAATGCTATTATGGTGTCTCTGGTCGATCCAGTGGGCGCCTTTGGTGACTTGGGGACCCGGAAGATACGCTCTGGGCGGATGCGTTCTGCCTGTGCTTGTGGCATTATCTTTGCTAGTAGGCTTTTGACGGTTTGCGGCAGGTCCGTGTCTGTGGCGTTCTCTCGGAGCCCCCTGAGTTTCAGGTTATTACGCCGCCTGGTATCTTCGTTCTCGGCCATGCGGTGGTCGTGAGAGCGTAGCCGCAGCTGCAGCTCCTGCACGGTGCGTTGGAGGTCCCTTATGTCCTCAGCGTGTGTTTCGGTTCGGTTCTCTATGGTGGTTAGGCGGTTCGTCACCCCCTTTAGGTCTCCCCTCAGCGCAGTGATCTCCTTGTGGAAGTCCTTGTGGTGATCGGCGAGCATTTGCTGAAGGATCGCCACTGTCACTGGCATGGAGTCTTGTGGGGGGTCGGTCGGTGGTGAGGGACGTCTGGCAGTGTGAGTCGGTAAGTATTCCTCACCTGAGAGGTCATCGGAAAAATCCGAACAGCCTCCGTGGAGTGTCGCCATGTTGGCTTCGGTTGTGCCTCGGGCCTGCCGCCACATGTCTCCTATGGTGAGTCCCGGGTTGATTTTCCCCGGAGTTTTTTTCCCCGTTTTGCGCCCCATGGTGTTGGGGTGTGTGTCGAGGGCTTTTGCCGTGGTTTGGTAGCAGGATGGTTGATTGTTTGCCCGTTTTCCTCGTTTGGGCCTCGGAGCTCTCGAGCAGTGCGACCGCTCGCCTCGGTTGCTAAGCCCCGCCCCGATAAAATTCACTTTTAAATGAGACTTATGGACTGCCTAATTGACAGCTCTAAGGGGCTGCCTTAGAGTTTTCAAAGCTGTGGATATGGATGCTCTTTGCAACATCATATTTGCAATTATGGCAAGTTCTGATGGTGCTAAAGACAACTAAGCTTATTTGGAAGACCTGTTTTTTTAAGAAATAGATGGCAAAGAATGAGGCACGGGAAGAATGAGGGTAGGAAAGAAGCATTGTGTGTTCAATGCACAAATAATAGATGATTAGTATGTCTGAATGCAGAGTGACAGGGATTCCCAATCTGAAGTGATTATATTTCTCAATACACAGCTTTTCCAAAATTACACATGTTTGCAATGAAAAATAATCTTCACATAAAAACAAGAATTAATCTCACAGTTTGTGATAGATTGTATTCATGGCTGCAGCCTGAGTCATCCCTATTAGTATTGTTATATTCTATAATTACCAAATACAAGAGATACTAACACATATATAAAAATTATATTGACCCCCGGTTATTCACAAACAAAAAATAATGACCTTGCTCTCCATTCAACGTATAAGGTTATGTAACAATATTATTTGCAGTTGGCTAAATGGGCATTATAAAGGCATTTTTTCCATGTAACTTTAATCACACCTGTCTACTTGTATAAATGTGTCAGATTCTATCAGATGATCCATGGTGTGCCGAGGAGCCAGTATTTTGTTACCACCAAGATAGCTGCAATATTACATCTCTGAAATCTAAGTCTGGCTGATCGAGTAAGGTACATTTTAATTCCGTGACCCCAAACAGTATTGTATGACTAGAAGCAATAAGATCTCTGGAATGCGAACCGGGTTGTCTACATAAATATCACCGGTGATGAGTGACACCTGACAGATCTGCCACACAGGTGAAAACATTAATTTATCTTTGGCAAAATGTAGGACAAAACACTGTCACAGAATATTTTTATATATTCAATCTTTACAATGTATGAATCAACATGTTCTATAGTGTCAAAATTATATAATTACTCTCCAGCGATATATCACTCATTTAGGTCTCATGATAGATAATGAAAAACATGTTTGTTTTTTATCATACTTATCAAGAGGGACCCATTATTACAGGTTTTCCCAGGTATGTGATCCATTTTCAATTTTTAACAAAATCGGGAACTCCATTAAGATTTCTCATCTATTTTCTGTCTGTCCAGTACCCCTGCATTGGATAACATTTAAGACATTCAGATCATTCCAAACAAAATTAACAAAATGTATTTATTTATTTATTCTGCCTCACCGTTTTTGACCTTTGAACAGATCAGATTTTCTTTGAAATTCTAAGCAATTATTTCTTGGAAGTATACAACTGCCTTTTCAGGGTGTTTTTAGAATGGCTAGGTCAGAAATTCCACAAACTGTTTTGCGGAAGATGGTAGCATTCTATGACAGTGCCATGTTTAAAGTCACTTAGATTACCACTTATAATATATATATATATGAAAATACATACAAATACAATTGATTCAGACAGATAAAGAGAGTCTTTTTTTTAATGTTTCTAGATGTTTTTGTTTTATGCTGTGGAAAATCCTGTCACTTTTCAGTTTCACAAATGTCATAACATCTCATGCTCGTAATTACAGTCACAGATGTACTGTTATTTAGAAAGACCAGGAGTGAACAAAAACTGCAGTGAGAGTGAATTGAGCAGTGTAATTTTAACAAACGGATGAATCTCGGTTCATATTGGTACAAGAGATCACATAATGACACTGTTTGGTTGCTGTCTCCTATATATAGTGCTTTTGCTTTGGCTTTATTGTGTTACTTATCTGACATTTTGTAATTGTGAACACATGCACGAAGAATGCTGACCATCAACTGAAAAACAGATTTGTTCAGGTCATAGATCAGTTTTACTAATGATTTGTTATGATTTTAAAGCTTTTCTGCAGTGCATTATGTATCAGTCTCAATCTATAAAACTGAGATATGTAATATGCATTATAAGCTTCATAATGTGCTGGTGTGACATAAATTAATAATACTTACAATAATTAGAGATAATTGAGTCCGTAGAATTCTTAGACTGCACTTTTACTGTATTAAATGGGCTCTCTTATGACCATAACCACTACAGGTTATGTTAGCTGGAACATCTTTACCTATGCACTGAAAATAAAGTGCTGGATCATCATATTTTATTTACACTACATATGAAATAAGGATCCTCAGGTTACTTGCACCCTTCCAAAAAGGTATACTTATAGAGAATGCTCACCACCTATATAATTTGTACAATGTTTATCTGTTTGAGTTTACATGCATGACCTACAGGGTTTTTTGCTATAGGGAGAATTCAAAGTGAATTTCCAATTCAAGGTGACACTGTCACCCCTTCCCTCCCTAAAAAAAAAATGGGTATTTGATAAAGATATATTTCTAAAATACTCTCTACTACTTTCACTTAAATTCCAACCCAGTCAAGAGATATACTGAGACAAAGTAGGCAACTCAGAAATAAGGTGAGCTTTTACTATATTTTAGGTTTAGTGTTTTAACACTATAGGGTCAGAAATACATGTTAGTGATCCTGACCCTATGGTGTTCCTTTAAGTTTGAAAGTCCCTTTGAATTCTAACTTTAAAGAATAGGCCTGCCAGTAAATTTTCTGTATGTTTGCATCTGTGTGTTTCCATTTGTATGCCTGAATGTAAAGCCCTGTGTGTGCAGGGCCGGACTGGCCCACCGGGATACCGGGAAATTTCCCGGTGGGCCGCCGGCACCTGGGGCCGGGCAGACAGCCGCTGGCTGGGGGAGGTCTGCTGGCCGGCGGCCGCTGGCTGGGGAGGTCTGCTGGCCGGCGGCCGCTGGCTGGGGAGGTCTGCTGGCCGGCGGCCGCTGGCTGGGGAGGTCTGCTGGGGAGGTCTGCTGGCCGGCGGCCGCTGGCTGGGGAGGTCTGCTGGCTGCCGCAAGGGGAGCAGGCTCTTCTGTCTCTGCTCCCCCGCCCTCGCGCGCAGCTTAATGAGACCGGGGCCGGAATATGATGTCATATTCCGGCGCCGGTCTCTTGCTAGCGCGCGAGGGCGGGGGAGCAGAGACAGAAGAGCCTGCTCCCCCTGCGGCAGCCAGCAGACCTCCCCAGCCAGCGGCCGCCGGCCAGCAGACCTCCCCAGCCAGCGGCCGCCGGCCAGCAGACCTCCCAGCAGACCTCCCCAGCCAGCGGCCGCCGGCCAGCAGACCTCCCCAGCCAGCGGCCGCCGGCCAGCAGACCTCCCCAGCCAGCGGCCGCCAGCCAGCAGACCTCCCCAGCCAGCGGCCGCCAGCCAGCAGACGTCCCCCAGCCAGCGGCCGCCGGCCAGCAGACCTCCCCCAGCCAGCGGCCAGCAGAAGACCTCCCCCTGCGTCCACCAGCCCACCCAGCCGGTCACCAACAGGTAAAATATGTAATTCTGTCAGTGTCAGTGTGAGTGTGTGTGTCTGTATGTGTCATTGTGTGTGTGTCTGTGTCATTATGTGTGTGTCTGTGTCATTGTGTGTGTGTCTGTGTCATTGTCTGTGTCATTGTGTGTGTGTCATTATGTGTGTGTCTGTGTCATTGTGTGTGTGTGTGTCATTGTGTGTGTGTGTGTGTCATTATGTGTGTGCCTGTCATTGTGTGTGTGTGTCTGTATCGTGTGTGTGTGTCTGTGTCATTGTGTGTGTCTGTGTCATTGTGTGTGTCTGTGTCATGGTGTGTGTGTCGGTGTCATTGTGTGTGTGTGTGCGTGTGTCATTATGTGTGTGTCTGTGTCATGGTGTATCTGTGTGTCTGTGTGTATTTAAAAAGTGTTTTTACTCACCTTTTTTTTTCTCCCCACGCCGTGCTGGTCTCCCCTCGACTGGCCCTGCCTCTGTGGCTGAGATCATCAAGCATGATGATCTGAGCCAATCCAATGCTCTGCCATAGGATTGGCTGCAAAGGTGCTGCACACTGTGCAATCACGCTGTGCAGCACTGACACAGGAAGCACCTCTAGTGACTGTCTGAGTGACTGTCACTAGAGGTGTCACTAGGAAGCAATGTAAACACTGCATGTGAGTATGCGTAATGTATTATTAAATTAAAAGGACCAATATTATATATTAGAAAAAGATATATATATATATATATATATATATATATATATATATATATATATATATATTACTCAACCATCTGGGGTGGCAAGACATTGCCTTACATATTACATACGGCAATATATGGGGCAATGACTTATGGGGCTGGCATAGATTTTTTTTTCCAGGGCTGCTTTGTATCCCCAGTCCGGCCCTGTGTGTGTGTGTATCTGTGTGTTTTTTTTTTTTGCATGTGCGATATATACATGTTAGGGTCGGTGTATTTTTGTATCTTTGAGCATTTATTTTTGTGCCTTTCTTTGTTTACATGCACCTTTGAGTTTGTGTATAGACAGAAATGGATCATGCATACAAAGAAACACTCAGATATACAAACACTCATACCCTTATACAGTGGTTCCCAAACCAGTCCTCATGGCCCACCGACAGTTTAGGATTTTTCGTATTTCCGTGTTTTATTCCAATGGGAATACTAACAAAATCTGGACTGTTGGTGGGTTTTGAGGACTGGTTTAGGAAACGCTGCGCTAATACATATATGTATAGAAAAACACTCCAAAAGTGAAATCCCCAGATGTTTTAAAATGACAGCTTCCATGGAACTTTGTCATTCTAAAGGCATGCAAAGCATCATGGAAGCTGTAGTTCTACCTTTTGGGCACCTGTCATCTAAAATATGTATATGCCTGTATGCTTCTGAATGTGTGAATGTGAGTGTCGTGAGTGTCACATAAATTATAAAAAGGAACATTAACAGTACAAGTTCTAAAGAGAAGAAATCTATAAAGCTAATGTCTATTTAGACAATGCCGTCTAACATGAAACTGAATCTCTATGTCAATGACAGTTGTTTTAGAGGCACCATTACACCAATTAAACAGTGCTTATACGGGTATGCTATTATATGAAACAATTCAATGCATTATGTATTATGGGTGAAAATTTAAAATGCTGTTGTTCCTCATAATCAGGTACAAAAACAAGTCCCAGAAGGTTGTGGATGAGCTTTATTAAGCTGATTGTGGCGTTCAGATGCTAAACTAGAATCTTATAAAATATAAATCTTATTTAATCTTAAAAAAGAAGAGAATCTTAAAAAAAGAAGACTCTTGTAAACACAAACACACAAACGTGTATCTGCTTCAGCAGTGTTTAGGGCTTGCAGGCAGGTGGAGGGTCCAGGATCCTCCCCTATGAGACTGGCATTATACAAAAATACTAAAGGAAAATATGAATATTTTATTTATATAATAAATCAAAGAGCTAATATTTAGTTGTTTAATAATATTTGTTGGCTGATATCACTTGTATGTTTGTATAGGTCCACTTTATAACTAGAATAACATCAACATGGTTCAATGTTCCTCCACCTTCTGTTCTATTCCTTTCTCCTCTGCGTCAGTCTTTAATTAATTATTTTACCTTTGTTTCCTTCTGTACATTTTCCTTCTATTAAACTCTACAATCAAGCATGCTTGAATAGCATTGTGATGCTAGAACATATGTTATTTATGAGCAGATGCATAAAAGCACATTCAAATCTACTATATAATATATCTCTGATGTTTTAACTGCAACAAAGAACTCCAGCATTTACCTTGCTAGAATTGTATGGGTGTCACTAATTAGGCCCTCAGTTCTTCTTTGCAGGTATTGTTCTACCAATCTACCATAACCACAACCAGGAGCTTTACAAGTTATGTTGGGTGTAAATAGTCTTTGAGTGCTCTTCTCCCTTTTTTGTCAAATAGCTTGTGATTAGTTTGCAGGGGAAATAAAACAGGTTACTTCCAGCACCTAAAGTTTGTCCAGTTACCTGACACTTGCATCATACGCAAGTCTACTGAGGAAAAATGTCTCGGTTGGGGTATTACCTAAAACCAATAGAATGGTATCAAAAAAGTAACTGAATTGTCTTATAATAGCCTAGTGAAAACACACACCTTAATCAGAATCTATAGCTAGTCATAAAATGTTCTACGGTTTTCACCAATGGTGCCCATCCAAGGATTAGAGTGACTTTGACAAGAATGAACAGACCTTGAAGGTTCAAGATGTGCAAAGCTGGTAACAGAAACCTAAAAAAATACACAGATGTAATCGCTTTTTCATTAAATAAAAATGTATTAGAAAGGTCTATATGTTGCATTTTTAGCTCTTATATTAAACTAAAAACCTATTCAGAAAAATTAAGATGGAAAATCTACTACCAGGAATTCTTGTATAAAAGGCAGATAACTAAAAGGTTAGATGTGAAAATTAAATTAAAAAGTCCACAGTTCTTTATCCTGTAATTGTGTGTCTCCCTGTCAATCATTGTTACAAGGTCTGACCTGGCAGTCAGCACATAAAAAACATACAGGGAAGTGGATAAAAGAAACAATATTTCTATTTATCCTCTTCATTTGTAATATTTGCCTTATCTGAACTGGATTATGATGTCATTTGCTAAATATCTAATAAAAATGTAAAAGAAAACAGAAGTGTTTATGAAACAAAAGCTTAAAGGACCACTCCACACCGCAAAAGCACTTCAGCTTGCTGAAGTGCTTTATGGGTCAGGAGTTCCCTAGTTTAACCCCAGTTTATAAAAGTGCTGATTTCTGTGAGAAATCAGCACTTTTATGAATTAACGAGGGAACTCCCCCTGGCTGTCAATCAAATAGCAAGGAAGCATTCTTTCCTACTTCCGTTGGCTAACGGAAGTGGCAGCCACGATCTACTTGAGCTTGCCTGCCTCCCCCTTCCTCACACAGGGCCGGACTGGCCCACCGGGATACCGGGAAATTTCCCGGTGGGCCGTCGGCACCTGGGACCGGGCAGACATGTGGGTCTGCTGGCGGCCGCTGGAAGAGCAGGGATGGCGGCCGCAGAAGAAGCTGGGATGGCGGCCGCTGGAGGAGCAGGGATGGCAGCTGCAGGGGAAGCTGTGCTGTGTCTGCTCCCCAGCGAGCCACTGAATGAGACCGGGGCCGGAATATGACGTCATATTCCGGCCCGGTCTCATTCAGTAGCGCGCGAGGGCGGGGGAGCAGACACAGCACAGCTTCCCCTGTGGCCGCCATCCCTGCTCCTTCAGTGGCCGCCATCACACCCAGCTCTCTGCCCTGCATGACCCCCCTGGCCGGTCACCCACCGGTAATATGTGTTATGCTGTCAGTGTGTGTGTGTGTGTCTGTCTGTCATGGTGTGTGTGTCATCGTATGTGTCTGTCTCTGTCATGGTGTGTGTGTGTGTCATGGTATGTGTCTGTCTGTGTCATGGTGTGTGTGTGTCTGTGTCATGGTGGGTATGTGTGTCATGGTGGGTGTGTGTGTGTCTGTGTGTCATGGTGGGTGTGTGTGGCATGGTCTGTCTGTGTCATGGTGGGTGTGTCTGTTTGTCATGGTCTGTCCATGTCATGGTGTGTGTGTGTGTGTCATGGTGTGTGTCTGTCATGATGTGTGTGTTTGTGTCTGTGTCACGTTGTGTTTGTGTCTGTATCATGGAGTGTGTGTGTCTGTCTGTGTCATGGTCTGTCTGTCGTGGTATGTGTGTGTCTGTCATGGTATGCGTGTGTCTGTCATGGTATACATGTGTCTGTCATGGTATACATGTGTCTGTCATGGTGTGTGTGTCTGTCATGGTATATGTGTGTGCCTGTGTGTGTCTGTCATGGTGTGTGTGTGTGTATGTGTGTGTCTGTGTGTGTTTTAAAAATAGTGTTTTTACTCACCTTTTTTTTTTTTTAACGCCATGCTGGTCTCCCCTAGACTGGCCCTGCTTCTATGGCTGAGATCATCAAGCTTGCCATAGGATTGGCTGCAAAACGCTACACCAATCTGCATCTCCTCATAGAGATGCATTGAATCAATGTATCTCTATGGGGAACCTTCATTGTCTCCAGAGCGTGGAGGCCCTGAATGTAGGTGCTGCACACTGTGCAGCACTGACACAGGAAGCACCTCTAGTGACTGTCACTAGAGGTGTCACTTGGAAGCAATGGAAACACTGCCTTTTCTCTGAGAAGTTAGTGTTTACATTGAAAAGCCTGCAGGGACAGGCTATAGACACCAGAACCACTACATTAAGCTGTGTGTGTGTGCGCCTGCTAGTGAGCTTGCTTGCTTGCATGTATGCGTGTGTGTGTCTGCTAGTGAGTGAGCTTGTGTTTTTATGTCAATGAGCTTATGTATATCAGTGAGATTGTTTGTCTATGAGGCTGTGTATCCATGAACTTGTGTGTGTCAGTGAGATTGTCTGTGTCTGCATGTGAGTATGCTTACTGTATAATTAAACGTTTTACTATGAAAGGACCAATATTTTATATTAGAAAAAGCAATATATATATATTTACTCAATCATCTGGGGTGGCAAGACATAGCCAGGGCCGCCATCAGGGGGTGACAACCATGACGGTTGTCACGGGCCCGGCGGCCCTGGGGGGCCCGGACTGCTCTGGCAGTCCTGGGCCCCACTTTCTTTCTCTGCACACATAGATAGCGAATATCGCTATCTATGTGTGCAGCCGCGGGCTCCCTGTTACCGCAGAGGGGGCCCAGGCAGCACACAGCTTCTTCTCTTCTCGTCTCTGCTAATAACTCTCGCGAGACCCGGTTGCCATGGCAACGCTCCGCGGGTCTCGCGAGAGTTATTAGAGGAGAGAAGAGAAGAAGCTGTGTGCTGCCTGGGCCCCCTCTGCGGTAACAGGGAGCCCGGGGGGCCCCACCATGCCACCGGACCACCGGGGATGGAATCTCCCCCCTCCCTAGACACAGGTAAGCAGGGAGGGGGGAGAAACAATTTTTTTTTAAATTATGTTAAAATGCTCCCCCTCCCCCTCACCCCAGATTGCACATTTACACTACATACACTGACACAACACACACACACACTACATACACTGACACAACACACACACACACTACATACACTGACACAACACACACTACATACACTGACACAACACACACACACACTACATACACTGACACAACGCACACTACATACACTGACACAACACACACACACACTACATACACTGACACAACACACACACACACTACATACACTGACACAACACACACACACACTACATACACTGACACAACACACACTACATACACTGACACAACACACACACACACTACATACACTGACACAACACACACTACATACACTGACACAACACACACACACACTACATACACTGACACAACACACACACACACTACATACACTGACACAACACACACACACACTACATACACTGACACAACACACACTACATACACTGACACAACACACACTACATACACTGACACAACACACACACACACTACATACACTGACACAACACACACTACATACACTGACACAACACACACACACACTACATACACTGACAACACACACACACACTACATACACTGACACAACATACACTGACACAACACACACACACACTACATACACTGACACAACACACACACACACTACATACACTGACACAACACACACTCTGCATACACTGACACAACACACACTACATACACTGACACAACACACACACACACTACATACACTGACACAACACACACACACACACACTACATACACTGACACAACACACACACACACTACATACACTGACACAACACACACTGCATACACTGACACAACACACACTGCATACACTAACACAACACACACTCTGCATACACTGACACAACACACTCTCTGCATTCACTACACTAACACACTCTCTGCATTCACTACACATTAACACTCTGCATTCACTACACTAACACACTCTGCATTCACTACACTAACACACTCTCTGCATTCACTACACTAACACACTCTCTGCATTCACTACACTAACACACTCTCTGCATTCACTACACATTAACACACTCTCTGCATTCACTACACATTAACACACTCTCTGCATTCACTACAAATTTACACACACACTACATTCATTACACTGACACACTCTGCATTCACTACACCCTAACACACACTCTGCATTTATTACACACTAACACACACTCTGCATTCACTAAACTATGCACACACTCTGCATTCACTACACTAACATACACTCTGCATTAACTGTACACACAGCATCCACTACACAAACATCCTGTATTCACAGTACACACACTACATCCACCACAAATTGAAACACTCTGCATTCACTATACACAGACACTGCGTCTAATACACACACTGCATCCACTACAGACACTGCATCCACTAAACACATTTCATCTAGTACATACAAACACTACATCCACTACATCACTGTACACACACTGCATCCGCTACACAAACACACACTGCATTCACTGCACAAACAGTATTTGATATACACAAACACTACATCCATTACACACATTCTAATTCACTTCCACTATACACACCACATTCAGTCCCGCATCATTGTCAGCGGACTAGGTAGGGCATGGGCGGGCCCGGGAGGGAGGGGGCGGGGGGCCCAGACCTTGTGCTTTGTCAGGGGCCCCAAAATTTCTGATGGCAGCCCTGGACATAGCCTTACATATTACATGCGACAATATATGGCGCATTGACTTATGGGGCTGGCATATATTTTTTTTTCCAGGGCTGCTTTGTATCCCCAGTCCGGCCCTGCCCTCACATACCTCAGACAAGATCCTCTGTTGCAGACAGGCACGTGCACAGTTCATAAGAACTGCAGCCTTTGCTAAGATATACCCTCAATAAATACATGCATGAAAATTAATGCATGTGTGCATTGTGCGTATATCTACTAAACAGTGGTCTTTTATTTTTTTACTAGATGGCAGTGGAGTGCTCCTTTAATACAAGGTATAGGCCATTTTCTGTGTTTTATACAAAGCTGTAAGTTCCAGAAAAGTGACCGTTTCCGTTTAACCCCTTAAGGACACATGACATGTGTGACATGTCATGAATCCCTATTCCAGAAGTTTGGTCCTTAAGGGGTTAATGTGATAAAATTAACTAAGGTATTCATGGTCCATGTTTTTATTATTAGTATTAACAAGAACATTCAGGAAGCTCACATGACTCACTCTGCAGAACAAAACATCCCCCGATCGACTCTCAGAGATTTATAATTTACAGTGAATGCACACCTAATGAGTATACCATTTACTGTTCCAAAAAGTAGCAGGCAATTTGTCTATTCTTTAGCTTTTCACTTGAAAGGACAGGACAGGAGCAACAAGTAGCAGCTACATTCATCCCATAACTCTATTGTTAAAATGTACCAAATTCTGTTTTTCTTAGGTGAAATAATGGCACAATTTGGATTTCCTATTCAAGGGCATTAAAGGGACTCTATAGCCAACATATAAAAGCAAGAAAGACAGGTCCCCCAGCCTTCCTTCTTGCTTTTATATGAACTTGCAGCAAAAAAAAAATATTTTCGAGGTGTTTTTATATTAAAAACTTACCTCCGTTCCAGCGCCGAGCTACCAGCCATGCCGCGCCCCCTTTTCCGTCAAAATGACTAAATCGCGGGGCCCAATAGGACGCTTCTCTGAGAGAAGCGTCATCGCGATGTTGGGCGCATGCGCGGCTACGCGCTGCACCAATCGCGTTCTTCATAGAGCGGCATTGACAGCCGCCCTATGAAGAAATTCAGCGCTTTACCGCGCATGTGCGCGGAATGCGCGTTCGCGAGCTGAGCTGTCTGACTGACAGCTCAGCTCGCTTTCTATACCCGCCCCCCTCCTACTCCAAACACTATATATAGAGATTTCTCTATATATAGTGTTTGCATACACACACACACACACACACACAAATTAACAATAAGGGGGGGGACAAAATGCCCCCCCCCCGGCCCCCACCCCTGAGCGGTGGGTGGGGGCCCTAAAATTAAAAATAAGGGGGGACCTACTGTCCCCCCCGGCCCCCACCCCTGTGCGGCGGGTGGGGGCCCTAAAAATAACAATAGGGGGGGGACCTACTGTCCCCCCCGGCCCCCACCCCTGAGCGGTGGGTGGGGGCGCTAAAATTAAAAATAAGGGGGGGGGACCTACTGTCCCCCCCGGCCCCCACCCCTGAGCGGTGGGTGGGGGCCCTAAAAATAACAATAGGCGGGGACCTACTGCCCCCCCCGGCCCCCACCCCTGAGCGGTGGGTGGGGGCCCTAAAAATAACAATGGGGGGACCTACTGTCCCCCCCGGCCCCCACCCCTGTGCGGCGGGTGGGGGCCCAAAAAATAACAATATCGGGGGACCTACTGTCCCCCCCGGCCCCCACCCCTGAACGGTGGGTGGGGGCCCTAAAATAAAAAATAAGGGGGGGACCTACTGTCCCCCCCGACCCTCACCCCTGAGCGGTGCGTGGGGGCCCTAAAAATAACAATGGGGGGGGATCTACTGTCCCCCCCCCCCGGCCCCACCCCTGAGCGGTGGGTGGGGGCCCTAAATACAAAGGGGGGACCCTAGTCACCCCCCCCCCCACAAAAATAATATCTCCCTACCTACCCCCTCACCCTAAAAATAATGAGGGGGGGACCTTTAACTAAAACCCTGTTAAAAAAAAAGGAGAGATAAAAACAACTTACCATTCGATGTTTTCTTTCTTCTAAAATCTTCTTTCTTCAGCCCCCAAAAAGGCCAAATAAAAATCCATAATAACCGATGCAATTAATTTTTTTTTTTTTTTAAACGAGCGCAAAAAAATAATAATCCATCTTCACCCATGGAGGGCTCCGCGCAGACTGAGCTCTGCAGGGCGGGGGAAGGCTTATAAAGCCTTGCCATGCCCTGCAATTATGCTAAGAACACTCTGATTGGCTGGTTTAAGCCAATCAGAGTGCTTTGTGTCATTTTACACAGCGTGGGAAAATTCCAAAGAGCTTTCCCACGCTTGTAATATGACACAGAGCACTGTGATTGGATGGCTTGTAATCCATCCAATCACAGTGCTCTGTGTCATTTTACAAGCGTGGGAAAGTTCTTGGGAATTTTCCCACGCTTGTAAAATGACACAGAGCACTGTGATTGGATGGATTTCAAGCCACCCAATCACAGTGCTCTGTGTCATTTTGCAAGCGTGGGAAAGTTCTTTGGAATTTTCCCACGCTTGTAAAATGACACAGAGCACTGTGATTGGATGGATTTCAAGCCATCCAATCACAGTGCTCTGTACTTTCCCATGCTGTGTAAAATGACACAGAGCACTGTGATTGGATGGCTTGAAATCCATCCAATCACAGTGCTCTGTGTCATTTTACAAGCGTGGGAAAATTCCAAAGAACTTTCCCACGCTTGTAAAATGACACAGAGCACTGTGATTGGATGGCTTGAAATCCATCCAATCACAGTGCTCTGTGTCATTTTACAAGCGTGGGAAAATTCCAAAGACCTTTCCCACGCTTGTAAAATGACACAGAGCACTGTGATTGGATGGCTTGAAATCCATCCAATCACAGTGATCTGTGTCATTTTACAAGCGTGGGAAAATTCTTTGGAATTTTCCCACGCTGTGTAAAATGACACAAAGAACTCTGATTGGCTTAAACCAGCCAATCAGAGTGTTCTTATCCTAATTGCAAGGCGTGGCAAGGCTTTATAAGCGTTCCCCCGCCCTGCAGAGCTCAGTCTACGAGGAGCCCTCCATGGGTGAAGATGGATTTTTTTTTTTTTTTGCGCTCGTTTTTTTTTTATTTTTATTGCGTCGGTTATTATGGATTTTTATTTGGCCTTTTCAGGGGCTGAAGAAAGAAGATTTTAGAAGAAAGAAAACATCGAATGGTAAGTTGTTTTTATCTCTCCTTTTATTTTAACAGGGTTTTAGTTAAAGGTCCCCCCCCTCATTATTTTTAGGGTGAGGGGGGTAGGTAGGGAGATATTATTTTTTGTGGGGGGGGGAGGGGTGACTAGGGTCCCCCCCCTTTGTATTTAGGGCCCCCACCCACTGCTCAGGGGTGGGGGCCGGGGGGGACAGTAGGTCCCCCCCATTGTTATTTTTAGGGCCCCCACCCACCGCTCAGGGGTGGGGGCCGGGGGGGGACAGTAGGTCCCCCCCTTTGTATTTAGGGCCCCCACCTACCGCTCAGGGTAGGATTTTCTCAGAAAATACAGTGCTTACAAGAAAAAGGCTCCGGGTAGCTGTAGCACTCACCTGAACAACCTCATTAAGCTGAAGTTGTTCAGGTGACTATAGTGTCCCTTTAAGTGAGATACTCCAGTTGTTGCCTAGCAAAGTCAGCATCCCACTAAACTGAGAATAGACGTGGATGGCATGGAAATTTTTTGAGAAAGTCAAATTAAAATAATCTGAATATCAATAGTTTGTAATATATGTTTAGTTCTGATAGCTGAGCTGTCATAACATACATGAGATGTTTCATATATTGTGAAGACTTATTTCTATGTTATACACGTGAGACTACTGACTTTTTACTGGTTTTAAATTTAAATCCAATGTAGCTGAACTGGTTGCATACCTAACTTGGAGAATTCTTCCAGTTCCCAAAATATACTGTTTAGTAGAATATTATGCTAAGTTGGTCTAAACACCACACTTCTGCTAAATATCATTAGTGAAATTACCCACCACTTAAAGGGACACTCCACTACCTATATAATAAAATAATATATCAATTAGCAAAAATAACTGTTTAGTAGATATACCCCTAATGAAAAACATGTATGCATTTAACTGTGAATTTTTTCACTGGAGGTATATCTAAAACCATCTTGTCTGAAGCCTTTGCAATCCCTCTTTTTCTAACCCGGCCCAGACTTTCTGTGGCTGTCCAATCACAGACTTCCCAACGCAGCACAATGCATGGTGGGAGCTTTGCCAGTTGGTTGATCTGACTTATTGCCGACCCCTCGAGTTTAGCTCCACTGAACTAAGCAACCAGGAAGTAACAGGACCGTCTGAGAGGGGGCTAGGGGGTTAACAGGTTTTATTTATAAAAGTGACAATTTCTATTGAAATCTGCATTTTTTGTAAAATTAAAAAGAAAGAGGATGCACTCTTCACACATAAAGCAATTTAGTAAGCTAAAGTGCTTTACGATTCTGGAATGTTCCTTTAATTCACGATGCTTCAGACTTATACCACAAAAAAAGATGAAAGTGCACAATGTAAAACCAACACACAGTGTATATTTATAAAAAATCCAATCAACTCTGATGAGGGACACAAAAAAAGCGATTCAGTTTTTGCTTTTACATCTATGGAAGCAAAAAAGAAGAAAAAAATAACATAGCATAACATGTATAATAAAGGGAAAACTCGCCCTCCACATAAAACCATGTGACTAAAAGTCATGACTAGGCTCTTTGTAATTGGCACATAGGTGCCCCTTTCTCGGACTATGTAGCTTCCAATTTAGGGAAAAAATACTAATTTTACACAAAAGATTGTACTCCACAAATATATTTAAATCTTTACAAGATTTAAATAAAACACAAAGGCAAAGCTGTAAAGAGTCACACACTTAAACAGCTATCTCATAGCTGGTCAGACACAACGCGTTTCAATGTGAAGAATCTTCACTAGGTACATCTGCTTACTCAATTCATGATTTGTTTATATATGGTACTTAATTATCTGGCTCACTTCTCTTTACTTAAGTTGTAGTTTCAATACGTCACTTCCACTCTAGTGCAGTTACATGACCAGTAATTCTCCGGGCATCATTTTGGCACTCCTTATACTGAAAAATTACTCTGACAAAATGTCAAATGGAGAGGTTGACTTTGAAATGTGTTGTGCGGCCAGCGATGAGAGAGCTATTTAAGTGTAGGGCACTTCACTGCAATATTTGGCTTTTTTATTTTATTTAAATGTTGTAAGGAATTTTTTCTACATTAAATGGATTCTCCAGTGCCAGGAAAACAAATCCGTTTTCCTGGCACTAGAGACTCCTGGAGTGCCCCCCTCCTTCCTGCCCTCCATCCCACGTAACTGAAGGGGTTAAAACCCCTTCAGACACTTACCTGAATCCAGTGCCGATGTCCATTGGCGTTGGGTCAGACTCCATCCACACTCCTCCCCCGCCGGCATCTGCAATGGCCGCGCACGGGCATTAGACCTCCCCATAGGAAAGCATTATTCTACTGCCAGTTCAAGAAGGGGCCATCTTGATGCCAATTATACAGAGTCTGGCTACAGACACTCATGTGATTGGTTTTATATATAGGAAAACTCTCCATTTTATTATATGTAGTACACTGTGTTATTTTTGTTCATTGCTTCATTGTATGTAAAACCTAAATTTGAATTGTCTTTTTTGTGTCCCACATCAGCTGTCACCTGATTTGTGATACCAATTGTTCCAGTTAAGCTACTTTGGCCAAAAATGTGAGATTTATTTTGCATTCCTGACAATTCTCACTTATATATTTCCATGTAATAGACTGCCAGTCTAGAGTGTCTTCTTCAGTTGTACTTCAGTTAACTATTTACTAAACAGTGAGCTATGGTTGGAGGAAGAGACACTTACGCCAAAATTGCAAAATTGGAGTAAGTACATAAACCAAACTGCCAGTTCTATGATTGGAATGAGAAATAAAATTTCGGTAGGCACTGTTTCCGTTAAAGTGGGCCAATCACGGCCTCTGAGTTTAAAAAAAAATTCTGACACAGCAGATATTTTCCATTTAAATTAGCTCTTTGTTGGCCTAGATTGGACTCATTTGGATAAAATGTCTCTGAAGTTCCAGACATGAATGACACAAACTCAGGCCACGCCATGTCTAGTTAAACATGAATTAGAGGCATTGGTTACTGGATGATTTGAGAGCATATTGACTAACAAGGTAGTTCCTACTAATTTCAGATGAACACCATAACCCAACACAGACCTAACACTGTTTTTATCCGTGTTTGAGATGCTAAATACATCATGTTGAGTTATTTAGTTAAATCTAAGATAACTGTAGTTGTGTTTTAAGTTCTGTAACTCTCTGTCACCCCCCAAAATTAGCATTTCATAAAAAAAAATCTTTATGAAATGCTGATAAAGACTATTTTGGAGTGACTAATTTGTCTTACAGTATGTATTTTTCCTACACTTGACAAAAGCAGAGCTAACTTTTGTCAAGCCTTTAGTGATGGCTGAGGGGAAAAGGCTCCTGTGAGATTCTCCATAAACATCAGTGTTGTACTCTAGCAAATCTCAGCTCCTGAAGGTTCAGATAAGTAATAATGACCTTGCCCTGCACCCTGCGGCCACCATCATGCAAGTAGAGCAGTTACCACCTGGGGCCTTTGCAAAATATGCAAAGACCCCAGAAGGTGATTTAGCTGCTTTAATAAGTAGTGTCAGATTTCTTCCATTCTTAATGAACTAGGTTCAACTGAATTGACTTGTTTGCAGGAAAGATTAGCTTACCGTATAACAAAAATACACATTTAAGATATTTAGTCTGTATTTGGTAAAGGCAAAAATTAAAAGAAAGACAGGGCTATGTATTGTATTGTTTATATACCTCCTCCCAACGTCCATGCTTAATTTGGCTGGTTCTTCCCCCAGAGAGGGTACATACAATAACTATGGCTAAATGGATATACTGTGTGTTTGCTAATTCATCCCATTGTTTTGGCTTCTGAGTAAACTCTGAGAAGTTTCACAAAATCACAGAGCTAGAGCTAGAATTAATCGTGACATTATCCTCACATTGGGACAACCTTTCGTCTGTGTGCAAATTAGGTTAACCTGATCAAATTAATATAAAAGCAAATAGAAATGAGTGAATAAGCTGCAGTTTGTAGGATGGTATGTAAACCACTTCCAATTGTTGTTTCCCACCTGTTATCTACTAGAGACGACAATGTCAAATGAAACCACACGTCATATATGAATGTAAATGTAAATGTTTTATACACAATTATTTTTTTTGCTTTAACATGTCTTACCATAGTATACTATTTGCATGTAATAATTAACAGAGCATTATTGAACTGATGAAACAGTAGAGATAAAATGTAATGGAACACTTAAAACACCATTATCACTATAGTGGCTATGTTGACAGGAGAGCCCTGGCACGCCCCCACCCCCTTCCCATTCCCATGTTTGCTATTTGCTAACAGTTTGACTTCTTGCCTGGGCTCCTTATGGGTCCAAGTTACTTTAATCCAATGAGAGCTGCGAGCGCCTGTCAGGACCTTTCGTTAGCTCTCTTTTGAACTAAGCGTTATCAAGCAGTTTGACCAAACCAGTAGTACCCAAGGCACAAGCAGCATGGCCCCCTGTTCACCTATTCCTAATGCGGAAGTTCAACTTTTGCATTAGAAGTATTGATTTTGTCTATGTTAACACCTGCAGCCTAATAGAGCCGTAACTACTCTGTTTAATGGTTATGATGCCTACACTGTTTCTTTAAGGTTTTTTTCTAAGACAGCTAATCCTATTTCATTCATATCCTCTCACAAACATGACATTTAGCTATTGCTCCCCTCAAATAACTAATGATAGCATGACAGGTACAGATTGCTAAAGACATACATGGGCAATAAAAAAATAAATATACAGTGCAAGATATGTGTTTACAACAGGAGTCTTAATGTGTATGCTATGATGGTGTACTATTGAATAAAGTACACTCACAGAAAGTCACAGGGGTTTATTTACTAAGCAGTGATTTGTGGCATATTGGCAATGCAAGGCCAAATTAGAGGCGACAGGGGAAAAAAAACGTCCAAATCAGCTCTTTCTAACTTGCCCTAATAAATGCAATTGTGATTTCAGTTCACCACAGTCTAATAACTAAAACCCCTCGCTTTTCACAGTTGCCAAGGGCCCAGTAAAATAGAAGATGTTGTTTACAAACACCAAAAACCTAAGGTGGATAACAACTGATTACACAGCAATGAAGCCATAAATATATTGTTACAAGGCCATTTTCTTTGCATCCTTCATTTTGCCCCAGATGTATCCCTTCCCTAGTCTTATAATTTATAGTTATTGTGTCTTGTGCACGTTTGTTATCCAATAAGCAATTCTTTGTCAATCCAAGGAAGCAGGATACTTTTATATTGGTAATACAGTATAAGTGGAGGTATGTGGGGATATTGTATTTGGGAAATACAATGCATAAAGAACATAAGTTAATCTCATTTATTGAAGATTTTCTGCTGATGTCTACCAGTGCAATACTATCAATGCTCTTAAACCAGATAACAGACCTTCGTTAACTTATTAATTTTATTAAGTGACTGACAGTCACACTTAGTACTGCCTCTTCATACAATTCACAAGGGATGGTGCTTTGTCACAGACACTGCATGAGTACCAACCACTAGCATCGCACTCCCTTTAAAATAACACATGAGCAGGGCCCTCACCACCTTCTGTTCATGTACGTCCACCTTGTCTTGTTGCAACGACTTGTTTCTTAGTCCACCTATTGTACTGCGCTGCGGAATATGTTGGCGCTTTATGAATAATAATAATAATTTCACACTCACCGGTCAGGCTCCTCAGCACTGTCCCGTGTGCCCACAGGCTCAGTACTTGCTGTACAGACAGGTTGATCATGGAGTGGTCTCCCCCCTGTGACTTCATTTTCTTGCCTTACTTGCCCCTCAGCCTGGAGGGTGCTGGAGGAGGAGGTCGAGGTGTGAGTCCGGGGGCTCCCAGCCAGCTGCTGCTCCTCCTCCTCCAGCAGCAGGACAAGGAGTTCAAGCAGTAGGAGGCCAAGCAAGGATGGCCTGGGGATCAGAGGTGGACGCAGCTGGACCGGGGAGGAGAAGCAGCTTCGCAGGGGAGACATTGAGGATGTAAGCTGCTGCAGCAAGGCACCCCCTAGCCTTGCCTGACTGAATCTCTGCCAGACAGACAGACAGGGAGCTGCTACCGACACAGAAAAGGGCCAGCAACAAACCTGCTGCCAGCACTGTGTGTGCAATGCTCAGCTGTGAGCAGCAAACCTGCAGCCACCACCTCCATCATCAGCAGCTGTCCCCTCCTTCACTTGATCATCATCATCACCCCAGTCACCATCACTGTGGAGGAGGAGACTGGCACAGCCACTGGATGGAGCTGCTTAGACAGACAGGCACTGACTGGTCAGGGGGAAAGGGATGGAACACAGGGCTTTGTTCTGATAATTAACATTCTATTTAGTTACTCCACCAGTTCTCTTTTCACACAACTTGCACTGATTTCTATTCTCTATGTCCATTCTTCTGCCTGATATTAATTGTACTTGCCTCACACAAACAGAATTCCTCACTTTCACAATATGTCCTTAAACCTTTTTTTTTTTTCTCTTTGTCCTTGTCCATTCTTTACACCCAGCAGTCCTTTTGTTTTGCCATGACACTGTACAAAAGTTCCAGATGTTTCTTTCTTTGTATAGGGTCTCTGCTTGCACACTGGTGTAACAATCAAAGCCAGAGAAATAAAAATAAAATAAAAATGAATACAATTTTCAAGTAAAAAAAAAAAAAAAATTCAAGTTAGAAAATATTATATAATGTTATGTTACAAGATAAAAAATATTCTTTGCCAAAATCACCCAAAAGCTAATTTTTTTTTTATCATAATCAGTGTTCCCAATATTTTAACTCTTTTAAAACCAGCAGGAATCTCAATCAGTTAATTGCTTTTAGGACACAAAAGAAGTAATAATTATAAAACACACAAAGGGGTTAATACACACACTCTCTCTCTCTCTCTCTCTCTCTCTCTCTCTTTCTCTCTCTCTCTCATTGTAAATGGAAAACTGAATTACAAAATCTAGGGTAAACAGTCTTGTTTAGGGAGTAAACCCCGCAGAGTAAATTACTAAACTGTGAATCGTCAGGAATTGTTCAGGGATCAATTGCTAATTTTAGCGGAAAATAGAAAGATAAGAAAAAAAATCCAATTCAGCCTTTTGTCCAGCTCTGCTATTTTGGTCTAGATTTTTAAATTCCATGATCAATTCTCCAGAACCTTCTTCCAGTGCCCTTGGGGCAGCTCACCTCTGCCTTTGGCAACATCATCTAGGAGGCATGACCTTCTCTGGTTATGGTCCAGTCCAGGGCTTCTCATAGAGGAGCATTGGAGACCTGATGCATGGTGAGTGCCATCCAATGCTTCTCATAGGAAAGCTATGCATTCACTGTTGCCATATGAGCTGTCGCATCACATGACATTTTACTCAGTCAGTGCAGCAGTAGCGCCTCTAGTATATTTATCTCTATTGGTCCCTTCTCACTTGATTTGTGAATTAAATCAACATTTAGCAGCTGCCCCATAACCATCTTTTTTTGGTGCCACAGACAGAACTCTAAATAAGGACTGGGTTTGTCTGTCATGCTAGTTGTTTGCTCCGTTATACGTCTGTATGGTACTTCAGAGTCAAACAGAATTCAGCCAAACAGCCGATTGGCCAAAATTGGCCCAATTGAATCCAAATGCACAAGTCTAGTTTCCAGTAACACGTCTGCTGTGGCTGCAATGATTTCCAGCCAGAGTGAGATCAAAGATTGCCCGTAACACAGGGCCGGACTGGGGATACAAAGCAGCCCTGGAAAAAAATCTATGCCAGCCCCGCAGCACGGCATAGGAAAAAAAAGGTGAGTAAAAACACTATTTCTAAACACACACACAGACACACACATACACCTTGACAGACACACACAACCTTGACAGAGACACACATACCATGACAGACAGACACACACACACACACACCTTGACAGACACACACACACACACACACACACACCATAACACAGACAGACCATGACACAGACACACACACACACCATGACAGGCACACACACACACACACACCATGACACAGACACACACACACACACACACACACACATCATGACAGACAGACACACACCATGACACAGACACACAATGACACACACATACACTCACACTGACACATAATAAAGCTACCTGTGGGCGACCGGCCAGGGAGTCTTGCAGGGCAGACAGCTGGGTTAGGTCTGCTTGTGGCCGCAGGGGGAGCTGACTCTTCAGGCGGCCGCAGGGGGAGCTGGCTGTGCTGTCTCTGCTCCCCAGCGTGCAGCTTAATGAGACCGGGGCCGGAATATGATGTCATATTCAGGCCCCTGTCTTATTAAGTAGCGCGCAAGGGCGGGGGAGCAGAGCCAGAACAGCCAGCTCCCCTTGCGGCCACCAGAAGAGCCAGCTCTCCCCTTCGGCTGCCAGAACGGACAGCTCCCCCCTGCGGCCACCAGAAGAGCCAGCTGTCTGTCCGGCCCCAGGTGCCAACGGCCCACCGGGTAATTTCCTGGTATCCCGGTGGGCCATGCTGTAACATATGTGAATCTAAGGAGCTTGCAGTCTGCAAGTTCATTGCTTTCTGTAGTGTATCAGAGTATTACTGTGGGCTACTATGACAATGTTCTGATACTTTTCCAACTCTGGCCAGAGATAACTTTATTAAATGAAGACATTTTTAATACCCGCCTCTTAAAAAAAAAAAAAAAAAAAAAAAAAGACTTGAACCCTTATCCCTCCCACACACCACAGCACCTATCACCCCAAAAACACTCACCATAGTCCCATTTTCTACAGCCCCTATCCATCCTGTAAACACACTACAGCTCCTATCCCACACACACAGTAGAAACCCCATCCCCCCACAGGCTACAGTTTCTATTCACTCCCACATATACTACAGCCCAATATCCTCCCACACACTACAGTCCCTATACAGACACATACATACACTGCAAACAGCACCATCCACACGCAACCCCACAAGCAGCATTCCCCTTCAAGCAACCCCACATGCAGCAATCCCTACAAATTTAAAACAACAACACCGGCGGAATACACCCCTCAGCCTGCATCAATTGGTCTGCTCTAAAATGTATATATGCGTGATTTTGGTTTGAGTGAGTGTGTCTGTGTGCATATCTCAGTGCCTATGTGTATTACTGCTTGTGCATAAGTGTGTGTATGTGTGCTTTAGACTCTGTGTGCATGTCTGCCTCTGTCCTAGTGTCAGTCTATGATACTGTGCAACTGTGTATGCAAGCTTGTAGTCTTTGTGTATATGTGTGTTTCCCTTTATGAATGGCTGTATTAAATTTGTTGATCAGCCACAACATTAAAACCAGTGACAGGTGAAGTGAATAGCATTGATTATATTGTTACGATGGCACCTGTCAAATGGTGGGATATATTAGGCAGCAAGTGAACAGTCAGTTCTTGAATGTCATGTTGGAAGCAGGAAAAATGGGCAGATCTGAGTGACTTTGACAAGGGCCAAATAGTGAGGACTACACAACTGGATAATAGCATCTCCAAAATGCCAAGTCTTGTGGGGTATTCCTGATATGCACTGGTAAGTATCTACAAAAAGTAGTGCAAGGAAGGACAACTGGTGAACTAGCGTCAGGGTCATGGTGCCCAAGGCTCAATGATGTACATGGGAAGTGAAAGCTAAGCTCTGATCCAATCACACAGAAGAGCTACTATAGCTCAAATTGCTGAAAACCATAATTGTGGCTATGATAGAAAGGTGTCAAAAAAACACAGTGCTTTGCTGCGCATGCGACTGTGTACCAGAGGCTGGTCAGAGTGCCAATGATGTCCCAGTACACAGATGAAAGCGCTTTTAATGGGGACATGAGCATTAGAACTGAACTATGGAGCAATGGAAGAAGGTTGCCTGATCTCATGAATTACGTTTTCTTTTAGACCAAGTGGATGGTTGGGTGTTTGTGCATTGTTTACCTGGGGAAGTGATGGCTGCAGTATAGGAAGAAGGCAGGCCGGTGGAGGTACTGTTATGCTCTTGGCACTGTATTGCTGTGAAATCCTGGGTTCTGGCATTCAGATGCGGATGTTACTTTGACACATACCACTTACCTAGAAATTGTTGCAGACCACGTACACCCTTTCATGGTAATGATGTTCACTAATGGTATTGGCCTCTTTCAGCAGCCTAGTGTACCCTGCCATACTGCAAAAAATGTTCAGGAATGGTTTGAGTAACATGACAAAGAGTTTAAGGCAGCGGCAAAACTATAGCACTTAGGGCCACCTGATAGGTATTGTTGAACAGGGGCCTGGATGGGCACCAAAGCAGCCCTTTAGCACTGAACCCAGGCCTCTCTAATACTGGCTATAGAGGGAGAAAGTGAGTGCGAGTCACTTCCTCACAGATACACTAAGAGCGCCGCGCAGGAGGACAAGAGTGGAGGAGGGGGGAAAGAACAAAGGGAGAGTGAAAGCTGCTCCAAGCCCACACTTCTATCACTCTCAGCTAGCAGCAGTACATATCAAGCAAGCCAACCTCCTGCACATAAAAGGTGTGTTAACTGGACGGTTTTTGCAAATATAAAAAATATGACGTGTGTCAGTGTGTGTATGTTTGTGTGTTTATATTTGTGTATCTGTTTGTCAGTAGACATGTGCAATTTGTTTCGGTTCGAATTTAAATTCGGACGAATTTCAGCAATTCGGACATTCGGGTGCTTCCGAATTGCCGAAGTGCCAAATTGCCGAATTTTCGAAGTGCCGAATTTCAGAAGTGCCGAACCGGACCGAATTGCCGAAGTGCCGAATTGCCGAAACCTAGTAGGGTTAGGGTTTGAGGTTGGGTTAGGGGCTGGATTAGGGGTAGGGTTAGGGATAGGGTTAGGGGTAGGGTTATGGAATTGCCGAAGTCCCAAATTCCCGAAGTGCCGAAGTCCCGAATTTCGAAAGTACCGAATTCCCGATTTGCCGAACCAAATTTTTTGCCAATGCACATCCCTATTTGTCAGTGTGTGTATCTGTGTGTATGAGATTGTGTCTGTGTGTGTCAGTGTGTGTATATATGTGTGTGTCAGTATATTTATATGCGTGTATGTCAGTGTCTGAATGAGTGTGTGTATGCATCATGTGTGTATCTATGTGTTTGTCAATGTGTAAGTGTAAAAATTTACACTATATTAACAAAAGTATTGGGACACCTGACCATTACACCAACAGACAGTGCATTCTAAATACATAGCCATTAAGATGAAGTCCCCCATTGCACCTTTAACCCCTTAAGGACACATGACATGTGTGACATGTCATGATTCCCTTTTATTCCAGAAGTTTGGTCCTTAAGGGGTTAACGGCTTCCCCTGTTCTGGGAAGGCTTTTCACAAAATTCTGGGGTGTTTCTGTGGGAATTATTCTCTATCCATTCAGTAGAGCATTTGTGAGGTCAGGCACTGATGTTGGTCTCTCTACGGACCAGTCAAGTTCTTCCACACCAAACTCATCAACCATGTCTGCATGGCCCTTGCTTTATACACCAGTGCACAGTCATACCGGAATGGAAAAACTGCTCCCACAAATTTGGAAACATTGCATTGTCCAAAATGTCTTCATAATAGAAAGCACTAAGATTTCCCTTAAGTAAAAGGCCTAGCCTTACCCTTGAAAAACAGCCCCATACCAATTATTATTCCTCCTCCACCGAACTTTACAGTTGGCACAATGCAGTCAGAGAGATAGCTTCCTTCTGGCATCCGTCAAACCCAAACTCACCCATCAGACAGCCAAACAGAGAAGCGTGATTCATCACTTTTCCACTGCTCCAGCGTCCAGTGGCAGCGTGCTTTACACTACTCAATACGATGCTTTGTATTTTGTACTTGGTGACTTGGCATGAATGTAGCTGCTCAGCCATGGAAACCCATTACATTACATAGTTACATAGCTGAAAATAGACTTGCATCCATCAAGTTCAGCCTTCCTCACATTTTTTTTTTTGCTGTTGATCAAAAAAATAAGGCAAAAACATGAACCTTCCACTGCATAGTTTTAGTGCTGATATTAATATCAGTGGGAGTTTGGGACTCTTCAGCTTTGGAATCAGCAGAACATTGGCTACTTTTAGGCACCATGTGCCTTGTCACTCGGGGGAACCCGCTCTGTGACTCTACATGGTCTTCCACTTTGTGGCTGAGTTGCTGCTTGCCGCTTCCACTTTCCATTAATACCATTTACAGATGACCTTTAAATATCTAGCAGGAAAGACATGTCATGAACTGACTCATTGCAAAGGTGGCATCCTATCACAGTACCACTCTTGAATTCACCGAGTTCTTCAGAACAACCCATTTTTCACAAGTGTTTGTAAATACAGACTGCATGGTTAGGTGATTGATTGTAAACACATGTGGCAATGGGTCTGATTGAAACACCTGCATTCAATAAAAAAGAGGTGTCCCCCAATACATTTGTTCATAAAATGTATGTACATGGCAGTGTAAGTCTATATCTGCCTACATCACAGCAATCAAATATGCTAAGTATATGCAGACAAACCGCTGCAAACACCAAAATTATATACAAACACACTCTTTCATTCCAACACCAATACTACACACAAACATACACCCAGCATTTAAAACCCAACACTACATACAAATCCACCTCCGCATTTAAAGACAAATTCTACAAACAAACACTTCCCCTTATTAAAATGCCTAAATTCGACACAAAAAACTTTAATTCAAAAACCAACACTACATACAAAAGTACATATGCATTTAAAAGCCAGCATTACATAGCAACACATCCCTGCAAACATTACATAAAAGTACACTACTGCATTCATTTGGCAACGGTACATACACATACACCACTACATGTACACATAAACACACAATACAAAAACATGATTACATTCAATGCACAAACACTGCTCAGAAATACAATTTTGCAAGGATGGGCAAATGGTAGATTCCCAGCTTTCATAGCATTGTGGGAGTTGCACAACAGATTGGGACCTACCTTTTGGGCACCCTTGCTCTAAAGGGGGTCCACCAAAAAAATTATTGCACCAGAGCCCTCTCTACATTAGTTCAACTACTTGTTCAAGGTGTTACCTGGGCTCCAAATTCCCCATATCTCAATCCAACTGAGCATCAGTGGGATGTGCTGGAGCAACAACTCCGATCCATGGAGGCCCCCTACCTTGCATCTTGTTTTGGCAACACAAGGGGCACCTACATGATTTTAGACAGGTAATTTTAATTGTGTTGCTGATTAGTTCATGTTTCTATGTTTCTGTCTATGTGTGCCTTTTTATTTTCATGCATATGCACAAAAGTGCCAGGAACCATGAAGTCCTCATGCCGAAATTAGTTCCATAGCGATTGCAGCTAGGTACCACTGAGGTCCATTGGTGGGTTTGTTCGAGCGAACGACCACCAGGGAGCAAGTGTTTGGTTCAATTCGTGAGAGAAAAAATGCCAAACCCGGGCACGAGGGAAAGCCGCTGAAGATGGCCAGGTACGTTAACTCCAGAATGGTGTCTCAGGACCGGGACGATAGTTGGTGGGCAGGAGGCCAGCTTCCACACTCCTCCTTCGTGGCAAACATTCATCGAAAGAAGTGTTTGTCACTTACACCACTTTCTCAGCAGAAGGACTCGAATCCAGGCAGTGCACCGCTAGTCTCTGTCCACAAACACCTGAGAATGTTTTCCCCCAAGGTTTGGATGGGACTGTAATCTCTACACCTAGATTACAGCTATGCATGCCAGTTGGCCCAGATCCCCAAACGCGTGTCAGAGAGACCCAAGATACCCTTCCTTCTTTTCAGCTGCTGAGTGGACTCCAGGGATAAGGGGCAGTGGACACTTTTCCCAATCGATGGATATATGCTGTGGGAGAGGCAGAGGTCGGCTGTGTGAGTGGTGCTCTTCCATGGGCAATTTGTTTGGGGTAACGATTTGATGATGGCGTTGGTGGGCTGAATGTATTTACTAACTTGCAAGTGAACCTGTCTTGGGTCTACTCCTGTATTGGTCTCCTTCTAAAAGGTGAGAAATGTGATGGAAGCTATCCTGGGCTGTAGAGACAGACTTCCAGATTTGCTTAGGGTGTGTGGGTATCACGGTGAGTGGGGTTATATGGGGATAGGTTGTGAGGGGGACCATGGCACATTCATTGGGAACTCCCTTTCTCCACTTCCAAGACCCCTCTTATGTCTAAGTCACCATGTGCTAATTAGGGTGACTGGGGAACCCAGTTTGGTTTGCCCAAACCAGAACTCCACAGACTGATCGGCTATGAGGGCTCCATGCGCCCGACCGGGACAAATTTATAAACTATGTGGAAACTTGTCGAGGGGGCTGTCAGGATGGATGGAATTTTTGGGACTTGTCACCCTACCAACTCAGGCACATACCTATTGGAGGTCTGGTACCTGGTTAGTCTACTTTCGGGGGGAAGATATGTGATGGTATTCACCATTACTGGGGATGGAGGAAGACAGACACTATATGTGAGTCCCCAGAGTGTCGTCTGGAGTTTAGGGAAAGAGCTATAATTACTACTCTGCTGGTGAAAAGAGGGTCTAGGGCTGTAATCCTAGTAGCTTGGTCCAGGGTGGAATGGGCCCTTAGTGATCCCAGTCAAGCCACTGTGACTGGATCTGAAGTCCTCCAGGGTCCCTAATAGCTACGAGGAAGCGGACTTGGTGGAGGTACTCAGTCAGTATACTGTCACACTCTCCATCACCCATTGATTAGTACAACCCATGCCAACCTAGCCTAACTTTCTTCTGTCACTAACAAATACAACTCTTAACATGTAAGAAGTATATAAATAATGCGAATAGTTGTGTAGGCGC
Organism: Pelobates fuscus; assembly: GCF_036172605.1. Lineage (NCBI taxonomy): Eukaryota > Metazoa > Chordata > Amphibia > Anura > Pelobatidae > Pelobates > Pelobates fuscus. Next base: position 162,139,014 of record NC_086320.1, read on the forward strand.
TTCAAACAATATATATAAAAAATATATTAACAAGTTGGTGTGAAGAAAAAGGTGTAATCCCTTATCACCTAAAATTAAGTATTGTAAATAAAAGGTAAATCACACACAAGTGTATATAATGTATCAACAGCAAAAACACGTGAGGAAGGCGGAACTTGATGGATGCAAGTCTCTTTTCAGCTATGCAACTATGTAACTATCAATATACCACCTATTGTAGATATCCACAGTACAATCCACATCTGTAAAACAATAATACAATGTCTCATATCTTAAGGTGTTTTCCGTAACATTGGACTAAAACATGGTCTGTGTATCTTTTTTAAAATGAGTATTTTTGCATGGTAAACACATCTTGCAAGGATAAAAGCCAGGTTTCTGATTTAAAAAGTATTTTTGCTCTGTTTGTCCTTTCGGCATATTATCAATCCAAGGTTCGTAGTGACAGCTGGTTGTGTCAATATAACTATTGACATCAACCGGTTTAAAAAAAGTTTTGTTTTTAATATTAAAATCCTCTACATAAATTACTAAATGTAAAAAGTTCACTTGGGCTTTACTGTGTTCACTGATGATGGGTGATGTTCCTCTGTTTTTAAAAAAAAAAAAAAAAAGATACACAGACCATGTTTCAGTCCAATATTACGGGAAAGTGTTTTAAGATATGAGACAATGTGACTTGCCATTCTACTAATGTGGTGTATCTCCTCTGGTGCCCCTGTGGGCTCCAGTACGTGGGCATGGCCACCAGAAGCTTAAAGACCCGCATTATGGAGCACATGGAAAATATATGGAGGGAATGCACCAAACTTAGTGTATCAGCACAATTTTTAGAAAAACACAATGGTGATGCTTCTCTTTTGGGTTTTATGGTGATTGGAAAAAAGAAGATAAACTGGAGAGGGGAAGATAATGTTAAAGAACTTAGCAAATTAGAGGGCAAATTGATCTTTATTTAGATACCATGTGCCCCAAATGTCTTAATATAGACTTTGAATTGGTTCAATTTTTATAAAATATACTTTTTTAATTATATTCTGCTTTTATAATGTTTTTTATATTTACATTTTTCCTTTTTACAATTCATCAGATATATTTTAATATATTTTATATGTATTTTATATACATCTTTCCTAATTACTCCTTTTTGGCTTTTTCCATTTGGTACACCATATTTTATTTCTGTTCAACTCAGGTAATTTTTTATTCTTTGTAATATTTCACTTACTATGGACCTTTAGTACATTATAAGGACCTATTCCACCATACATATGAACAATGCTGGCTAATTGTAAATTAGTTTTTTGTCCCTAGATGTCAATAATCTTTTTTAAAAAAAAAATACCCCCTAAAAACACCAGCAAAAACCATCAGTCTGTGTTACACAGCACACTACCTCTCCTAGTCACCAAGAACATCAGCTCTGCGATCCTTCATATTGCTTAGCAATATGAATCAATGAAAGCAAAGCTGCAGAGGAATAGGCAGAAGGGATGATACCTGCCTGGAAGAAAGGCTGCAACAGAATAGGCAGAGGGGTGATTCCTGCCTGGAAGAAGGAATGCAGTGGAATAGGCAGAAGGGATGATACCTGCCTGGAAGAAGGGCTGGAGCGGAATAGGCAGAGGGGACGATATCTGCCTGGAAAGAGATCTGCAACCTGGTCGGGTGGAAAAGCTCCAGAGACACCCCAGCCAAGCCTCGGCGACCAGGCTCCCTCCCCAATGACTAGGAGCTCCGTCACAGTCTTCTACCATGGTCCGTGCAGCCACACTACAGTAAGCAGGATGGAAGGGGGAAGACACTATAAGGGGATGGGGGACTGGAAGAGACCACAGAGGGACTTGGGATAAGGAAGAAACACACAGAGGGGCTGGCTGGAAGAAAGAGACACAGAAGGGCTGGGCGAGGGGGGGGGAGAGCTGGGGGGAGAAAGAGACACACATAGGAGCTAGGGATGAAAGGGACACACAGAGGAGCTGGGGAGAGAAAGATACACACAGAGGGGTTGGAGAAGAAACCACAAATGGGCAAGAGGGGAGAACCAGACACAAAGAGGGGCTGAGGAGGGAGAAAGAGACACACATAGGGGCTGGCTGAGACAGAGACACACTGAGGGGATGGATGGGATACCAGGATATAGCATTACGCAGGAAGCTACCTAGTTTGATGGTCAATTTGGGGCAGGTTGCCAGACTAACTCAGGCACAGACCGATTGGACATCTGCGACCTGGTTAGTCTTCCCATCGCCTGGTGTTTCATGCGGACACTTTATGTAAGACCCTGGACTACGTCTATATCTAAGTCACCCTGTACCCATTATAGGCACAGGGTCTGTATTGTTGTTTTATTGTTATATGTTTTGCCTGCTCTCCTGCCTGCTGATGCTTGCTACCAAGTAGGTGGATTTGGGTGTGTTGCCTGTACAGCACCACCTGTTGATAGCAACAGCAATATGCACTACCTGAATAGCAAGGTTTGTTAATTTGCATATTCAATGCATTAGATATTTATTGTTAGATATTGTCTTCCCCACTCCTTTATTAATATGTCATTGTGTTATAATAAATTGCTGTATGTTGTCTGCTATGATTTGGTTATTTGTATTTTATTTAAGTTGTCACAGCAATCGAAGTGTAATAAACACACTACTCCCAAGTTAAAAATAAAGAATGGCTATGGAAACCCCGCATGGCCCCTCACCACCTCTTACAATGTTATTTGATTACATGCACTATATAGGTCTGACAATATGACTTGGACACTACTACACCTTACCCACTATTACCCCCCCTACACGGGAGGGAAATACCGTACAATGCTCCAAACATCAAGGGCCAATGCACCGCACTGACAGACCAGGGATCCAGGCTCACAGGTCAGCAATTAGACAGCGTATGACTAGTCCGACAGACCCTAACCCTCCCGCACCGACGGCCCCCTGAACTGACCCCCATACATCACTCTACGAGCGACCTTAAAATAAAATTATTTAAAAAAATAAATAAAAAAATGACCCCGCGACCTGCCTGGCCTGCTCCAACGCACCGTTACTCCCCATCCAAAAGATTGGGCCCCAACAAGGACTCCGGGTGACTCATAGGATGGACACCAAAAGAACAAGGTGACCCAACTCTCATACACATGCCCCTTAGACCATGTACTGCACATCCACACTGGTGCGGGTAAACACAAATTCTAACTCCTAACTGTTCAATGTCGTTTATTCATGTTCAATTATACCTATGTATATATTTGTTTACATGTTTGTTTTTGTCTGGAATAGCACTTAATCTCCCGAAGACGAAGGATCTGTACTTACAACCGGACCGCACCTCACACAACTGACACTCCTTGCACAACCGATGATCCCACGTCAAGCCACCCGAACCAGACACCAGTCGACCCCTACCTCCTACTTGTGACACCGAGAAGGGACCACTCACGGCTCTACCACAGACCACTACCTCTGAGAACCCGAAACCGTGAACCCAATACGTGCTTGGGGGGGGGGGGCGAAGGGAACGTGAAAACCTTCCTCCTCTCTCCCCCAGGTATACGCGAACGCCCACACCAGGGCACAATCCACACTTATCCCCCCCTCAGGCACCTCTAACACCCCCTATACCACCTGGCTAATAACCTGTAAGACCAGGGTTCCTACACACCCAACTACCCAAACCCCCCCCGCCCAAGCCAGCGACCTCCCCAACCTCTTCCTCACCTCACCCCCCCCCACGCCATTACTCCATAGAATATCTAAGGAACTTCCTCAGACTCTCATACTCCCACCACACCTAAATCACCAGAGATGCCTAGAACACTCTCTTGCATATCCCTTAACTGCAAGGGCCTGAACAACCCAACTAAACGACACCAACTTTTGAGATGGGCAACCCACTCAAGGGCAGAACTGATCCTCCTCCAAGAAACACATTATGACGACTCTAGACCCTTCCCTCTACACAACAAACACTATACCGCATGCCATCTTGCAAACTCCCACAATGGGAAAAAAAACGGAGTGGCCATCCTAATACATAAATCCGGTCCGATACACTTCACACGCACCATCCCAGACCCTCAAGGTTGATATCTCACAATTGTGGGCCACTTAGGGAGCCATAAATATGCAATCACCTCTCTCTACGCACCTAATATTCCTGACCCATCTTTCTGGTCGACCCTCAAAGCACACCTCAAACTGTTTAGCTCCCACCACTTGATTATAGGTGGGGATTTCAACGCGGCCATGGCTCCCGAGATAGACCGAAAACGACCCACTCCTCACAAAAAAGGGTCCATCCCCCGTCCCACAAAATTGGACAAGACTCTCTCAAATTTCGCACTCCACATGGGCCTCCATGACGTATGGCGGTTACACCACCCCAATACCCTAGACTTCACATTCTACTCACATCCCCATTCCTCGTACTATAGAATAGACATGTTTCTGATCTCCCCCTCCCTGCTACCCCAGGCCACGAAGTCGACAATAGGTACCATCGCATGGTCAGACCATGCGGAGATCTCTCTCGACATAGAAATCCCCTTAGCAGCCAAGACCTGGACATGGAGACTAAACCCCACTCTACTGCAAAACCCAGAAATTCAACGATGCACACACACCGCTATAAAAAACTACTTCACTGAAAACATACATTCGGTCACCTCACCCAGCTCACTCTGGGCAGCACACAAAGCGGTCATTAGAGGCATCCTGATCGAGCAAGCCACCAGACTTAAAAGACAAAAACTCAAGAACCTAGAACGCCACATAACCTCCCTGAGAGCTATCTCAGCTCAACACAAACAAGACCCCTCCAAGGACAAACTAGCCCAAATAAAGGTACACCAACAAGCTATCAAGACTTTTATGACCAAAGACTCCCAAATTGGCGCTTCTTTGGACTAAACAACTCTTCTACGACAAGTCCAATAAGGCAGACTCGCTCTTAGCCCATAAACTGCGCCACAAAACACGGGCCAAAAACATAGACAAAATTAACTCCCCCGGAGGTACCCAGGGCCGGACTGGGAATAAAAAGCAGCCCTGGAAAAATTTTATACCAGCCCCATTATAAATTGTGCCAGCTGTGACAGATATACAGTTACAATTATTTAACCAACAAGAAGGAGCGCACTCACAGGACTTAAAATAAACAAAAGAGCTGTTTTATTCTAATCAGATGTGCAACATCTTACTTCAACGTTTCATCCTTATAATTTTGAAAGGTCCAGTAATGGGAATGAAACATTGACTGAATGCTGCTGCACGTCTGATTTAAATTAATCTTATTTTGGTTAGACCTCATTCCTATGAGTGCACTCTTCGTTGTATGTAGTTTGATACCAGGGAATTAAAGACTGAGAGAAAGGCAGGGTTATCCACTAAACTAATATTTTTGTGAATGAAAATGTAAATTGCTAAATTTAGGCTACAATAGTCAAGCTGTCACTATACCCAAGGTAACATTTTGTTTCAAATCCGCTATTTTGGTTTAAATTATGAAATTTAGATTTTCACTTTTTAAAATTAAAACTATTAGTAATAACCCTTTGGCAAATGTCAAACCCTTCATACATTATATATGTATATGTATATATATGTGTGTGTGTGTGTGTGTGTGTGTGTGTGTGTAATTTCCAAGTGTATTATGCATGAAAATATTATATATTATAAACATAATAATTATTAAAATTATGCTTGCGATATATATACATACACACATATATATATATATATATATATATATATAGTGATATAATACCATTTGTGCATATGTATCTATGCAGAATACTTTCACAAATAACATAGATTAAGCAAAGCTATATTTTATTTTTTTAATTCAACATGTCATTTAAAAAAAAAAAAACACAAGCATAAACACAGATTTTTGATTAATGGATACTCACTGGCACGTACTGATGCCCACACACTCACATACACTGGCGCATTATGATCCATACTCACACACATACAGTGATCCATACTGACACTCACACACAGCAATCCATACATTGATCCACACTGACACTCACACACAGTAATCCATATATTGATCCATACATTGATCCATAGTGACACTCACACACAGTAATCCATACTGACACATACATTGATCCATACTGACACTCACACATACATTGATCCATACTGACACTCACACATACATTGATCCATACTGACACTCACACAAACATTGATCCATACTGACACATACATTGATCCATACTGACACTCACACATACATTGATCCATACTGACACTCACACAAACATTGATCCATACATTGACCCACACTGACACTCACACAAACATTGATCCATACTGACACTCACACAAACATTGATCCATACATTGACCCATACTGACACTCACACATACATTGATCCATACATTGATCCATACTGACACTCACACAAACATTGATCCATACATTGACCCATTCTGACACTCACACAAACATTGATCCATATATTGATCCATACTGACATTCACAAAAACATTGATCCATACATTGACCCATACTGACACTCACACATACATTGACCAATACTGTCACTCACACATACATTGATCCATAGTGACACTCACACATACATTGATCCATACATTGACCCATACTGACACTCACACAAACATTGATCATACATTGACCCATACTGACACTCACACATACATTGATCCATACATTGACCCATACTGACACTCACACAAACATTGATCCATATATTGATCCATACTGACACTCACACATACATTGATCCATACATTGACCCATACTGACACTCACACAAACATTGATCCATATATTGATCCATACTGACACTCACACAAACATTGATCCATACATTGATGCATACTGACACACAAACATTGATCCATACTGACACACACACACAAACATTGATCCATACATTGATCCATACTGACACTCACACAAACATTGATCCATACACTGATCCATACTGACACATACATTGACCCATACTGACACTCACACAAACATTGATCCATACTGACACTCACACAAACATTGATCCATACATTGACCCATACTGACACTCACACATACATTGATCCATACATTGACCCATACTGACACTCACACATACATTGATCCATACATTGATCCATACTGACTCACACAAACATTGATCCATACATTGATGCATACTGACACACAAACATTGACCCATACTGACACTCACACAAACATTGATCCATACATTGACCCATACTGACATTCACACAAACATTGATCCATACATTGATGCATACTGACACACAAACATTGATCCATACTGACACACACACAAACATTGATCCATACATTGATCCATACTGACACTCACACAAACATTGATCCATACATTGATCCATACTGACACTCACACAAACATTGATCCATACATTGACCCATACTGACACTCACACATACATTGATCCATATATTGATCCATACTGACACTCACACAAACATTGATCCATACATTGATGCATACTGACACACAAACATTGATCCATACTGACACACACACAAACATTGATCCATACATTAATCCATACTGACACTCACACAAACATTGACCCATACATTGACCCATTCTGACACTCACACAAACATTGATCCATACATTGATCCATACTGACATTCACAAAAACATTGATCCATACATTGACCCATACTGACACTCACACATACATTGACCCATACTGACACTCACACAAACATTGACCAATACTGACACTCACACATACATTGATCCATACTGACACTCACACATACATTGATCCATACATTGACCCATACTGACACTCACACATACATTGATCCATACATTGACCCATACTGACACTCACACATACATTGATCCATACATTGACCCATACTGACACTCACACAAACATTGATCCATACATTGACCCATACTGACACTCACACATGCATTGACCCATACTGACACTCACACAAACATTGATCCATACATTGACCCATACTGACACTCACACATACATTGATCCATACATTGACCCATACTGACACTCACACAAACATTGATCCATACATTGACCCATACTGACACTCACACATACATTGATCCATACATTGACTCATACTGACACTCACACAAACATTGATCCATACATTGACCCATACTGACACTCACACATACAGAATTCCATACTGACACTCACATAATATCTTCAAAAACACCTTCCACACACAATTACACACTCAAATATACACACACCCTATGAATCCTGGAAATGAACATTAAATACCTGGGTGCCACAGCTCACTGAGCCCACCTTGCTCCGTGCTCGCTCAGCTCCTGGCTGAGAAGCAGCCTGCCTGCAGCTCTGTCTGGCCCCACTCCTCTCCCTGCCTGCCAGCACTTTACACACAGGAAGCAAAAGGCAGAGGACCCGCGTGGGCTGCCCTGCTCTGCCTGATTACCGGGTCACAGGCTTCCTGTGTGTGAAGGCTGACAGGCAGGCACAGGACTGCCTCCCTCCCTGCTCCTTATCCTTCACTCGCGAGCAGCATTGACAGTTCACTTTGGAGTGCCTGCTGCTCACTGTGTGTACTGTGTGGGGAGAGGAAGGGCTGCTGCACTGTGCGGCCCCAAGTGCACCGGCCCACCGGGAAATTTGCCGGTATCCCGGTGGGCCAGTCCGGCCCTGGAGGTACCACATACACCACCCCCGACCGAATTGCCTCCGCCTTTGCCGCATACTTCACAAACCTCTATGACCACAGATCAAAATCCGGACATAACCTAAACCACCCAATTGACCCTCAGGCCATAGAATCTTATCTCGGTGACATCCCTCTCCCAGCGCTGTCGGACGACACAAGACAACAACTCATTATGCCCGTCACGACGGAAGAAATTGCACTCGTAATTAAATCACTCAAACCTCACAAATGCCCGGGACCAGATGGATTTACCGGCCAATACTACAAATCGTTCTCGGACGCCCTCCTACCCCACCTAGTCACACTGTACAACTCGCTACTCCAGGGTGACGTGCTGCCGGACGATATGTTGAGGTCAAACATCACCCTAATTCCGAAACCGAACAAGTCACTCTCTTACCCGGGCCATTACAGACCAATATCCCTCCTTAACGTAGATAATAAAATCTTTACAAAACTCCTAGTAAACCGCATCCAACACTCCCTACCCAAATTAATCCATCCCGACCAAGTGGGTTTCATCCCCTCAACACAGGCCAGTGATAACACCAGGCGCACTCTAGATCTCATTTGGGTGGCAACACACAGAAAGACCCCGACTCTCCTTCTATCCATGGATGCTGAGAAAGTATTTGATCGCCTCCTCTGGCCCTTCCTCTTTGCCACCCTCAGAAAATTCAGAATCCCCGACCCTATCATCGCAGCCCTAACGTCCCTCTATAACAACCCAATGGCCACCCTCCTTATACCCAACTCCAGACCCACTTCAATTAGAATTCAAAATGGCACTTGGCAGGGCTGCCCTCTTTCCCCGCTCCTCTTCGCCCTCTCCCTAGAACCCCTTCTGCAAAAGATACGAGATACCCCACTAATCACTGGTCTTAAAGTGAGACAAACCAAATACAAAATAGCGGCTTATGCCGATGATATCCTCCTCACACTCACGAACCCAACCCAATCCATCCCTCCCCTACTGACACTCTTGGAAGAATATGCGGCACTTTCAGGATACAAATTAAACCTAGACAAAACAGAGACACTCCCACTTGGGATCCCAGAACGCGAACTAGACAACCTCCGCCACTCACACCCATTTAAATATAACAAGACTAGTATCCCATACCTCAGCATTCTCCTACCGGCCAACCCAGAATCCACATACACACTAAACTACCTCCCCCCTAATTCGACAAGCCTATATAGACCTCCAAACCTGGAACACCATGCCAATCTCGTGGATGGGAAGGATTGCTTCCATTAAAATGAATTTGCTCCCCAGATTCCTGTACCTATTCGAAACCTTACCCGTTCTGATTTCCCGAAAAGACTTCAAGACACTTCAGACAAAAATAGACAACTTCATATGGTCTAACAAATGACCCAGGATAAAAAGAACCACAATGTATAAAACCACGAAAACTGGAGGACTGGGACTCCCCAATTTCTTAAGTTATTTCCAGGCTGCCCAGATATCACAAATACAACAACTACACGCCCTCCCAGGTCTTAAATTATGGGTAGACCTCGAGCATGACCTCATCGGTGGAGACCACCCCTCGCTACTCCTTTGGGTCCCCAAACATTCCAGACCCGACACCCCACAAACGTCCCCAGCCCTTTGCACCTCATTCCAGATATGGGACAAAATCATACTAAAATCCCACCTTGTCAACTCCCCCTCTCCCCTAACCCCACTCTTGAGAAATAAACAGTTCCCTCCCGGAATGACCCCCCGAGATTTCGCACATTTTGAGGACAATGAACTCTACTGCTTCTATCACTTCTTCCGATCAAATCAAATGCTCCACTTCCCGGATCTACCCAGGCACACACCGCTAAACACCTACGACCACTTTAGGTTTCTCCAGATCCGTAGTTTTCTACAAAACCCCCAACACTCCTCCACAGCTACTGCTGCCCTGACCCAATTCGAACGGGAATGCGTACACACCCCGATACGCAAAGGCCAAATCTCCTCTATTTATTCCCGACTTAACTCCTCCTCCCCAACAGATGCACTTGCATACACCAAAACGTGGGAAAGAGACATCGCCCCCCCCAACGATCCATCAGACTGGACGGCAATTTGAGAAGCAACAGCATCCCTCACCATTTGCGTTAACCATAGGGAACAGGCCTACAAAACGCTTCTCCGATGGTACCTGACGCCCCTACGGATGAAGCAAATGAAATGCTCGACCACTGACGAATGTTGGAAAGGATGTGGGTCACAGGGTACCTATATCCACGCCTGGTGGCACTGCCCCCACATAGCACAAATCTGGTAGAAGGTAGTGGACCTGGCATCAGCTCACCTGCACACAGAGATTCCTCTAGACCCGTGGATCTGGCTACTATCTAAACCCCACGCCCCCCTATTCAGGGCACAAAACAAACTACTCGCCAAAATAGCCTTGGCCACAAGGCGCACAATAGCCGAACAATGGGGCAACAAAAACATACCCACCCTAGACACTGTACTCAAAAAAACAGAAGAAGCCAGGGAAATGGACAAGCTCTCAGCCCTACTGTCAGGGTACCTGAGGCCTCTACCTCTAAGGGAGGTAGAGACTTGGTGGTGTATCCGTCCAGGCGAGCTGTCTCCTCCGTTCCTCGCGGTTCATCCAGTCACTTAAACACCGGCCGCGAGGAATCCACGTCCTTTTCTAGCAGGACGCTCAATACGTGACGTCATGACGCTAGCACGAGCAATCTGTCACTCAAGTGTCCGATATCCAATCGGTACTTGTCAGAGGCGTGATTTCCATCCAGAACCAGGGTATTTAAGCTTACTCCTTACTTCAGCTCATTGCCCTGTCGTGGTTCTAGCTTGTCTAGTCACTCAGTGCTCTGGTATTCTAGTTTGCTCTATTGGTTTTGACTCGGCTCGTTGTACTACCCTGTTTCTCTGTTATCCCTTGACCCGGCTTGTCTCTCGCTTATCTGTCTTCTCGTTCCCTCGACCTCGGCTTGCCTCTGACTATTCTTTACTCTCGGTACGTTAGTCCGGCCATTCTAAGGCCCGGTATACGTACCTTTCCACTCTTTGTACTCTGCGTGTTGGATCCCTGTCCCGATCCTGACATTACGACAGGGCCAATGGATCCTGCAGGTACAAACAGTCAGCTTGGTTCTTCGGATCCCAGGTTTGACGCCATGGAACATAGGATGGATCAGATGGCTTTGGCACTACAGGCACTTTTGTCTCGTGCTAGTAATCCACCTGAGGAGACACGTACTCCTTCTATCTCTCCTGCAGTCTCAGGTCTAGAGGTAGCCACTGTAGGTGCTTCTTCCCGTATTACCCCACCAGTACGTTATGGCGGGTCACCGGAGAAGTGTCGTGGCTTTCTAAACCAGATTAGCATCCATTTCGAACTACAACCCCGCTCTTATCCTACAGATAGAGCAAAGGTTGGATTTATTATTACTCTGCTCATTGAAAAAGCTTTGAGATGGGCCAATCCTTTATGGGAGAATGATAATCCACTCGTCTATAATTATAATGCCTTTGTAGCTGCGTTTAGAAGAACTTTTGACCCTCCTGGCAGAAAGGTCAATGCAGCTAGATTAATGTTGCGCCTTAAACAGGACAATCGAACACTTGTGGATTATGCACTAGAGTTCAGATCCTTGGCGGCAGAAGTTAAGTGGAACGAACAGGCTTATATAGATGTGTTTCTGAATGGGTTATCAGATGTAATCCTTGACGAGGTCGCTACTAGAGAACTCCCTGAAAATTTGGAGGATTTAATTTCTTTTATATCTCGTATTGATGAACGCTTAAGAGAGAGGCAGAACACTCGAGATAGGACCCGTAGACCCTCCTTTAAACTAGCGCCTACCTTTCAAATCTCTGAGTTCGAAGACTTACGTATTCCTGAACCTATGCAGATAGGCAGTACTCATCTCACTGAAAGGGAGAGACAGTACAGGAGAAGGGAGGGTTTATGTATGTATTGTGGAGTCAGGGGTCATTTACGCCTAAATTGTCCCAATCGTTCGGGAAACGCTCGCACCTAAGTTCCTCTAGAGGACAGGCCTTGGGTGTTTCTACTTTGTCCTCTATTCACAACTACAAGGAGCTCAGGCTTGTGTTACCCGTTTCTTTAAAGTGGGAGAGGGGAGTAGTTAAGACTATGGCACTAATCGATTCTGGAGCTGCTGAGAGCTTTATAGATCAGGGTTTTGCTGCCAAGCATGCTATTCCATCCCAGTTAAAAGAGACACCTCTGGCTGTTGAGGCCATCGATGGTAGACCGTTACTTGAGCCTGTTATTTTTCATGAGACCATACCGATTAACTTGACTGTTGGCATCCTGCATAAAGAGGATATATCCTTGATGCTCATTTCTTCTCCGTCTATTCCCATAGTTCTGGGGTACTCCTGGCTGAGGAGACACAACCCTATTATTAATTGGGAATCAGGGGAGATAGTTTCGTGGGGAGAGAATTGTCAAGAAAAATGCTTGCGGAAGGTCTTACCTCTTGGATTAACTAATACATCGAATACCTCTGACAATCCTACAGAGACACAAATTCCGCCTCAGTATCTAGATTTAAAGGCAGTATTTGACAAAAAGAAAGCCGATACCTTACCCCCACACAGGTCCTTTGATTGCAAAATTAACCTACTCCCTGGTACCATGCCTCCCAGAGGTCATGTATACCCATTATCTATAAAGGAGAACTCAGTCCTAGAGGAATATATTCACGAGAATTTAGACAAGGGATTCATCAGGAGGTCCTCCTCCCCTGCCGGGGCTGGATTTTTTTTTGTTAAAAAGAAAGATGGTTCTTTGAGACCTTGTATTGATTATCGAGGCTTGAATAAGATAACCATTAAAAATGCCTACCCGATTCCCTTGATCACCGAACTCTTCGATCGTTTGAAGGGCTCTACAATTTTCACCAAGTTAGACCTCAGAGGGGCATATAACTTGGTGAGAATCCAGCAGGGACATGAGTGGATGACGGCATTCAATACTCGATATGGCCACTATGAATATACTGTCATGCCTTTTGGGTTATGCAATGCACCAGCAGTATTCCAAGATCTGATTAATGAGGTTCTTAGGGAATTTCAGCAAGAGTGCGTCATTGTATACCTAGATGATATACTCATTCATTCTAGTGACATTGAGATTCATCACAAACAAGTCAGGAGGGTTTTGCACAAGCTTCTCCAGCATGGCTTGTACTGCAAGTTGGAGAAATGTAGCTTTGATCAAACCCAGGTAACCTTTCTCGGCTATGTGATCTCTGGGGAGGGATTTGAGATGGATCCGGATAAGCTCCAATCCATTCTAGAGTGGCCTTTACCCACAGGTCTTAAAGCCATACAGAGATTTATTGGTTTTTCCAATTATTATAGGCGCTTTATTAAGGGCTATTCTTCCATTATTGCACCTATCACTAACATGACCAAACAGGGGGCTGACACTAAGAATTGGACTACTGAAGCTCTCCTTGCGTTCAAGACTCTCAAGGAGCTTTTCGCTTCCGCTCCAATTTTAGTTCACCCTGACACTTCTCTGCCATTTTTGCTCGAGGTAGACGCATCAGAGACTGGTTTAGGTGCTGTTCTATCTCAAAGGTTGGGTGTTGATAAACCATTACATCCATGTGGATTTTTCTCTAAAAAATTGACCGGTACTGAAAGCAGGTATGACATTGGTGACAGAGAATTACTAGCGGTTATCAAGGCTTTGAAAGAATGGAGACATTTATTGGAGGGTACATTACATCCTGTTACCATCCTGACAGACCACAAAAACTTGTCTTATATCGGAGAGGCCAAGCGTCTGTCCTCCAGGCAGGCTCGTTGGTCGTTGTTTCTTACCCATTTCAATTACGTTCTGACTTACAGACCTGGGTCAAAGAATTCTAAAGCCGATGCGCTATCTCGCCAATATGAACCCTCTGCTTCAGTTGAACCACTTTTGTCTTCCATTGTACCCAAATGCAATATTATTGCTAATACCAGTCTCAAAATTCATTCCCCGCTACTTGACCAGATCTTGAAGTCACAACATCTAGCTCCCGGAAACACTCCTGAGGGAAGAAACTTTGTTCCTCCTGAACTTCAACTGGAGCTCTTACAATGTTTTCATGAAAGTAAAATAGCTGGTCATCCTGGTATTCGCAAGACGTACTCTCTGATATCCAAGGATTTCTGGTGGCCTTCACTTCGTAAGGATATTGAGGAGTTCGTCGCAGCTTGTGAGACTTGTGCCAAGACTAAACTATCTCATGCATCCCCATGTGGTCTGTTACACCCCTTGGACATTCCTGAGAAACCTTGGTCCTGTTTGTCCATTGACTTTATCGTTGATTTGCCTGCTTCCAAAAGACAGACTGTTATTCTCACGGTGGTGGATAGATTTACCAAGATGGCCCATTTCGTGCCATTACCTAAACTTCCGACTTCCCCTGAATTGGCGGAGATTTTTGCGAGAGAAGTTTTTCGCCTACATGGGATCCCTTCAGAGATTGTTTCTGATAGAGGTTCTCAATTTGTCTCACGTTTCTGGAGATCCTTTTGTTCTCAAATGGGCATCAAATTGAACTTTTCCTCTGCCTATCACCCTCAGTCTAACGGAGCTGCTGAACGTACTAATCAAAAGATCGAACAGTATCTGCGTTGCTTTGTTTCCGAACACCAGGACGATTGGGTCGGTCTAATTCCTTGGGCGGAGTTCGCACACAATAACCTTGTTTGCGATTCAACTCGCTCTAGCCCTTTCTTCATGAACTATGGCTTTCATCCTTCAATTTTTCCTTCGGTTTCCTCTTCTCAGGGGATACCGTCGGTTGATGATCATGTCGCCAACCTGAAGAAATTATGGGATCAGACTCGACAAATTCTATTACATAGTTCCTCGCTGTTCAAGAAACACGCTGATAAACATAGAAGAGCGGCTCCTGTTTTTGTTCCTGGGGATAGGGTATGGTTGAGTACCAAGAATATTCGCCTAAAAGTTCCGTCCATGAAATTTGCTCCTCGTTACATAGGTCCTTACAGGGTTCTCACTCGTATCAATCCGGTTGCGTATCGCCTTGCTCTGCCACCTGCCTTACGCATTCCTAACTCTTTTCATGTCTCCTTGTTGAAACCCCTCATTTGCAACAAATTCTCCTCTAAGGTCTCCTCGCCTCGTCCTGTTCAGGTGGAGGGTCGGGAGGAGTACGAGGTCAGCTCCATCATTGACTCCAGAATTTCAAGGGGTAAATTGCAATATCTGGTCAACTGGAGGGGATATGGTCCTGAGGAGAGGAGTTGGGTACCTCAGGAGGACGTCCATGCTTCTCGCCTTCGCAGAGCATTTCACCTTCGCTTCCCATCTCGCCCCGGTTCATTCCGCCCGGTGGGCGTATCTGAGAGGGGGGGTACTGTCAGGGTACCTGAGGCCTCTACCTCTAAGGGAGGTAGGGACTTGGTGGTGTATCCGTCCAGGCGAGCTGTCTCCTCCGTTCCTCGCGGTTCATCCAGTCACTTAAACACCGGCCGCGAGGAATCCACGTCCTTTTCTAGCAGGACGCTCAATACGTGACGTCATGACGCTAGCACGAGCAATCTGTCACTCAAGTGTCCGATATCCAATCGGTACTTGTCAGAGGCGTGATTTCCATCCAGAACCAGGGTATTTAAGCTTACTCCTTACTTCAGCTCATTGCCCTGTCGTGGTTCTAGCTTGTCTAGTCACTCAGTGCTCTGGTATTCTAGTTTGCTCTATTGGTTTTGACTCGGCTCGTTGTACTACCCTGTTTCTCTGTTATCCCTTGACCCGGCTTGTCTCTCGCTTATCTGTCTTCTCGTTCCCTCGACCTCGGCTTGCCTCTGACTATTCTTTACTCTCGGTACGTTAGTCCGGCCATTCTAAGGCCCGGTATACGTACCTTTCCACTCTTTGTACTCTGCGTGTTGGATCCCTGTCCCGATCCTGACACCTACTCCATGACACAACCCACCACCACAACAAAATCTGGGACCCCTGGGTCATATATCGACTGACTCACCCATAACCATAACCCAACACTGCAAGACACCGTCCACCCCCGCACCCCTCCCCCACCGCCCTGACCTCCCCTTATCCCCACACCCCCGCCGACCCCCTTACATAACCACTGGATCACATCTGACCACTCCCCCAATATTTCCACCCAATTCGCCACCCCTGATGCACACTACCTCTCACCCCTAAGCCACCCATCTAAGGTAATAACACTGAATTAAAATAGCCTGCGGACTAGATAGAATAACCTAGAGTACGCTTCAACTACTAACTTACGCAAACGACAACGATTACAAAGAAACAACAACAACACGACCCTCCGCGACTCCGTCCACTCATCATATGAACCCTACAAAGGGCTGACACCCCCACACCCCCCTCCCCCTGCCCTCACCACAGGGTCCACACCTTCTAAAGAAGGCCCCCTGACCATGGAACACCACCACAGCACACTGGCACGAGTGGCTCACAGCCCACCGACAGCCTAATCCCAAACAACATCGTAAGGACCTAGCTTCTTGGAGAACAAAGGGATCACCTGGACTACTGATACGTACTCAACCCCCCTTCCTCCACGTGCCCTACCCACCTCATTAACCCCCCTGGAAATACATAACACATGACTATATAACGCCGACAAAAATGAAATCCCACCAACTTGACAACTCAACGACCTATGCTTACGAGAATGAGAGGGACAATTGTCCGCAACTCTTTGTACTCGAAATTATGCTATTCCAGTCTATGTGATCTCATTTCTGAAGTATTAAATGTTAACTCACTATACTAAATGGATCGCACTTGTACCCCACCCTTCTTTTACATTCTGTACCCCTCAAATACAGTCGAAAAACTTAAAATACTGAAAATAAAGAATTTAAAAAAAAAAAAGAAAGAAAAAAAAAAAAGAATGGCATGTTTGTTACTTTTGGAACTGCGTTGTGTGTGGATTTTGTAAGGATCCCAGCCACAGAATTGTGATATCTGTTGGCTGGCTGCAAGATTCCTCTAGCACTGGGATAAATTAAGAGAGTTTGGTCTGAGAGACAAAAGTGTATTTGTAAAGGCAATAGAAATCACATTGCAGGCAGAGGTGGATACCTGCCTGGAAGAAGGGCTGCAGCGGAATAGGCAGGGGGGACGATACCTGCCTGGAAGTAGGGCTGCAGCGGAAAAGGCAAAGGGGATGATACCTGCCTGGTGTCACGACTACTGTATGACCCAAAACGCAGACCTATGAAATACCAAATATTGTATACCGGGCCTTAGAATGGCCAGACTTAAGGTAAAAGAGAATGGTCAATAAACAAACCGAAGTCACTGATACAAAAGTAGACAAAAAACCTAATACTAGCCAAAAGTCAGGATACCAGAAGTAGGGAAAGTCAAATACGAGCCAAAGTCAAATACCAAAAATATCAATGAACAGGAAAGCACTCTCTGACAACCAACAAGAGGAAACATGGCAGAGCACTGAGAAAAGACTAGTCAGGGTTTAAATATGCCTCTCTGTGTAGTGATTGGTTAGAACATAGGACTTTTGACCCTAAAATGTGCGTGTGCGTCAATGACGTGACATCACATTCATACAGGTGCCATCTTTGTTAAGGGCAATAAAATACCCTTATATAATTTGGGACCGCAGTGGTCAGCTTCCCTTAGAAAACCACACCGGCTCAGAAATGGTAGGGACGAGGATCGAGCGGCAATCTGTTGCGATCCAGGTAAGTCTTTCCCCTTTCCCACTTCCCCACGTGACTGCTCTGCTCAGGTGAGGCCACTAAGACCGGGGACTTCGGCGCAGATACAGTATCGGTGCAACTGCACTGACAAGGCGCGGTTGCGCCGATATGAGCACTAGGGGCCGTGACACCTGGAAGGAGAGGTGCCACCTGGTTGGGTGGAAAAGCTCCAGAGAGACTCCAGTTAAGCCTCAGCAACTGGGTTTCAAATGTTCCAGGCTCCCTCCCCAACGGCTAGGAAGCGAATTGGGCGGAGGTATTTGGTCGGAGTGCAGGAGCTCCATCACAGTCCTCCACCATGGTTAGTGCAGCCATGGTACAGGGAAGTAAGTAGGAGGGAAGGGGGAAGACACCATAAGGGAATGGGGGACTGGAAGAGACCACAAAGAGACTAAAGATAAGGAAGAAACACCCAGAGGGGCTGGCTGGAAAAAAGAGACACAGAAGGGGGGGGGTGGAGGGGGAGGGAGAGAAAAGTTTGGGGGGAAAAGAGACACACATAGGAGCAGAGGACAAAAGGGACACACAGAGGAGCTGAGGAGAGGAAGAGAAACACAGAGGGTCTGGGTAAAAAATACATAAAGGGGAGAAAGAGACACACAGAGGTGATGGGGGAGAAAGAGATACACAGAGAGGCTGGAGAAGAGGAAAAAGAGACACACAAAGTGGTGTGGGGGCAGATACATTGTTCTGGGTGAAAGAGACACAGAGGAGATAGGGAAGGGAAGAAAGGGACACACACATAGGAGGTGGGGGAAGAGAAACACTAAAGGGCCTTAAGGAAGAAAGAGACACACAAAAGGGACTGAGGGGAAAGAGACATACAGAGGAGCTCGGGACAGGGAAAAAGAGACACACAAAGGAGCGGGGGAGAAAGAAACACACAACGGAACTGGGAGAAAGTAAGAGATACACATGGGGAAAATAAAAGACACATGGGGGATTTGTAAGAAACAATGGGGGATCAATATGCTAAAGGGGGATGTAAGATGCAAAAGGGGGATAAGATAAACTAAGGCATAACATTAAAAAGAAAGACTAAAAACACAAAAGGGAGTTTAAGAGACACACAGGTAAAAATGCTTAGGTAGGAGTCCTGTGGGCGGGCTAGGGGGGTGGGGGGGAGGGCAGACATTGTGCCTTGCCAGGGGACCCAAAATTTCTGGTGGCAGCCCTGGTTACCACTCAAGCTACACTAGGCAGGAATTTGTTCTAACATTAAAAGTGTTATATTCTGAAGCTCCAGAAGAGGGCACTACCGTGTATTTTATTTTTACATGGAGTTGAAGCAAAATAATTGAGTGTTTATATGATGTACATTCCACATATAATTATTATTATTATTATTTTTATTATTATTGGTATTTTTATAGCACCAACTTATTCGACAGTGCTTTATAACATGTAATCCATTACACATATACATTACTTTATATACATTGTTTACACATATACAAATGATATCAGAAAGAGTAGGATAGATAGATTTATATTATCATATATCAAATTCTGCAGTGCTTCACAACTATACAGTTTATGTTAAATTAGTGCATAACCAAATGCCACTATAGCATCTTATGTTATGAGCAAGTAGGTGCATTGCATTTACTCTCTCTCTCTCTTTAAAATATTTTGGTGTATCATTTTAGTACCTATTAGTCATTATTTATATATTTTCTTATTTTTTCCCTATAGTTATGTTTTTCTGTAATCTACCGAAAAGAAAAGGCTGACACACACTCTGCATCCACTACACTAACACACACTCTGCATTCACTACACCGACACACACTCTGCATCCACTACACTGACACACACTCTGCATTCATTCACTACACTGACACACACTCTGCATTCACTACACCGACACACACTCTGCATCCACTACAGCGACACACACTCTGCATTCATTCACTACACTAACACACTGCATCCACTACACTTACACACTCTGCATTCACTACACTAACACACACTCTGCATTCCTTCACTACACTGACACACACTCTGCATTCACTACATTAACACACTGCATCCACTACAGTAACACACACTCTGCATCCACTACACTGACACACACACTGCATTCACTACACCGACACACACTCTGCATTCACTACGCCGACACACACTCTGCATTCACTACACTAAGACACTGCATCCACTACACTGACACACACTCTGCATTCACTACGCCAACACACACTCTGCATTCACTACACTAACACACACTCTGCATTCATTCACTACACTAACACACTGCATCCACTATACTGACACACACTCTGCATTCACTACACTAACACACACTCTGCATTCATTCACTACACCGACAAACACTCTGCATTCACTACACTAACACACACTCTGCAATCATTCATTCACTACATTAACACACTGCATCCTCTACACTAACACACACTCTGCATCCACTACACTAACACACACACACACTGCATCCACTACACTGACACACACTCTGCATTCACTACACTGGCACACACTCTGCATTCACTACAATAACATACACTCTGCATTAACTATACACATAGCATCAACTACACAAACATCCTGTATTCACAGTACACACACTACATCCCCACACATTCAAACACTCTGCATTCACTATACAGAGACACTGCGTCTAATACAAACACTACATCCACGACAGACACTGCATCCACTAGACACATTGCATCTAGTATACACAAACACTACACCACTGTACACACACTACATCCACTACTCAAACACACTCTGCGTTCACTATACACACTGCATCCGCTACACAATAACACACTCTGCATTCACTGCACAAACAGTATATCCATTACACACATTCTAATTCACTTCCACTATACACACCACATTCAGTCCTGCATCATTGTCAGCGGACTAAGTAGGAGTGCTGTGGGTGGACTCGTGGGTGGGCTGGGGGGAGGGCAGAAATTTCTGGTGGCAGCCCTGGTTAGCACTCAAGCTACACTAGGCAGGAATTTGTTCTAACAAAACTTACTTTAAAAGTGTTATATTCTGAAGTTCCAGAAGAGGGCACTACAGTGTATTTTATTTTTACATGAAGTTGAAGCAAAATAATTGAGTGTTTATATGATGTGCATATTATATACATTCCACATATTATTATTATTATTATTGTTATTTTTATTATTATTGGTATTTTTATAGCACCAACTTATTCGGCAGTGCTTTATAACATTTAATCAATTACACATATACATTACTTTATATACATTGTTTACACATATTCGAATATATCAGAAAGAGATGGATAGATGGATAGATAGATTTATATTATCATATATCAAATTCTGCAGTGCTTCACAACTATACAGTTTATGTTAAATTATAAGTGCATACCCAAATGCCACTATAGCATCTTATGTTATGAGCAAGTAGGTGTATTGCATTTACTCTCTCTCTCTCTTTAAAATGTTTTGGTGTATCATTTTAGTACCTATTAGTCATTATTTATATATTTTCTTATTTTTTTCCTATAGTTATGTTTTTCTGTAGTCTACCGAAAAGAAAAGGCTAAAATATTAAAATAAAACAAGCAAAATGCAAAAAGGAAATAAAGGCAAACTAGTATAGGCTCAGCTTGAAGCTATCACAATGTTAACCAAAGTGGGCCTTTGCTTATGCCCTCACTTTGCAGTTGCAACTTTGTGCCACACTAGATGCAGGAAGGAGAAACAGCCATAAAAGTGTTTTTCTATTGCTGGAGTATCATAAGGCCCTCTTTTAGGGGTAAATATTGGTTTGTCCACACTATTCCAATGTATAATCAGCCTCATGGAGAAGCCAGAAATCAAAAGCAACCAGGCACTGCAGAAAAGCCTAAGCAGAGGTATCATCTCTGGAAGGCTGGTTTGGCAAGGAGATCAACTTACTCTTGGTTTGCAGCTCCAGGCAATACAATTCTACACAATTGCTGCAAATATACAAAATGAAGTGGCAAGTGAGCTTACACTTGAATGACCATTGGTATGATACTAAAAAGTTATTTAAATGCGCATACCGATTTGGTTTTCATTGCAGCTTAATAACACCTGTAGTGTCAGTCACTCAGATGGCCACTCGTGCTTCTTGGGTCAGTGCTGCACAGTGTGGCCCAACACTGACATTCCGTGTCTCCACGCTCTGCATGGACGTAGCATGCTTCCCATAGACATGAACTGATTCAAAGCAACGCTATGAGGAGATACTGATTGTCGCAGCACAGCATTTTGCCGTGCATGCATAATTGCTTCCCAATGCTTTCCTGTGGGATAGTATTGGATTGGCTGAGATTGTCAAGATTGATGATCTCAGCCATGGAGGCAGAGCCAAGAGGAGCCAGCAGCGCGCGAGACCACCATGGCATGGGAGAAAAACTTGCATTTCTTTTCAGCACTGGTCTGAAAACGTAAGTCTATCACTGAATAATAAAATACATGGATAAAGAAATATTAATGCTCTAAAAGCTGTACAAGCATTTATCACTAGAGAGCGCTGTGATCAAACTAAAATATTTCAGGTATGCGATTTATTTCAGAAGGGTAAAAATTTATGTATGGTCATACTCTGCAAAATATTTTTTCTTATAAATTTATATAACAGCCATTGTTTTATATATGGTGTTGTTAAAGGGACACTATAGTCACCCAGAACACTTCATCTCATTGAAGTTGTCTGGATGTACTGTCCCTGACCACTTAGTACTGCAATGTAAATCATTGAAGTTTTAGAGAAACTGCAATAATTACCTTGCAGGAGTAGGAATGCCTCTAGTGGCTTAATCAGACAGCCACTAGAGGCTCTTCCTAGATGCTAACAGACTCTAGGCTCCCTAAATGACACTGGATGTCCTCACATGCTGCATGAGTCCAGCATCAGTGAAATCTCCATAGGAATGCACTGAGGCAATGCTTTCCTATGGGGAGGGCCTAATGTGCTCACATGGCTCACTGCGCATTCGCATTAGGCTTTACCGTTAGATGATGTTCGAGAGGGCGGAGCACCAACCCAGAGCAGAGGGACATCGGCGCTGGAATTGGGTGAGTACATACAACGGTTTTAATCCTTTACATGCTGTAGGGGTGGGGGGGGGGGGGGGGGGGCACGAGAGAGAGGGGGAGGGGGGGCCAGAGGGTACTATAGTGTTAGAAATACAACTTTGTATACCTTACACTATAGAATCATTTTAAGCTTGTAGGTGCCCTCCTATCTTTTCAGCTTTCTCTTTTTTCCCCCTTCCAGCAGGCACAGGGCTGACTTTCTATTTTATTTTTTGCATTGGTGTTTATTTTTTGGTTTGGACACTATTTCCTTTTATTTCGTTACTTTTGATGTCCTGTTGTTTATGAGGTCTGCCTGCTATTTATATGTCATGTTACTAATGTTTAACACATAAAGATGCACTACTTATGAACTACGGTACCTTGTTTATATATTATGGATTGCAGTGGACCTTTTGGAGCGAGATGGCGAAATAAGATCAGATGGCAACAGATGAATTTTGTGATTGAGGTTTTTATTTTTAATTCTGCTGAATTTCTCTGTATTTATAATGACAAGATGAAAGTGAAAAAAAAATTAAAGTCATCAAAAAAAATCCATATCTCTCAAGATATCATCCGAATGAATGTAAAAACACAAAAGATTGCACAGGAACACATTTTTTATTATTTTAATTCTTTATTTTTGTCACTTCGCATGATATGCAAGATAAAATACATTGTGTGGACAGTTCTTGACCATCATACATTGCTTTACAGACATAGTGATCAACTGGTGTTCAGTATCATGCGGAGTGATATTTTAGGTTATTAACAGGTGTATTAACAGGTTCCAAACGTAATGGTAAGCCCCAGTGGGTGCATTGGAAGTGTACGTCTAGGAGCAGTGTAACTCGCTTTAGCATGAGTGCACCATGGGGCGGACTTCTCCAGTGGTTTGTATAGGTGAGTATATTAGCATAATTGTGAAAGGTGCAGGAGAGGTTATGCAAGGTGGAGTCCGTGGCAGTTGCATTTGTGGACATCGCCTTGCGTGTATATTTGTACTAGGCTGTGGGTGTATCAAGAGTCAGAAATAGAATATTACCCGTCTGGGTCTGGTGTTGCCTATGTGTAAGCCACTACAGTGAGGGAGTGTATCCCTGTCCATAGTGCCAGGGTGTGGGGGGGTGTGTGCGTGTGTGAGGTCAGCGCCCCCTAGTGGCTGGGGTATCTTCCCCTTAATTGTGTGGAGTTGGCCGTGTTGAGAGCTAAATAAGAGGTTGGAGGCATTTTCAGATTGGTATACAGTGTGAGATAGGTAACACCTAATGCTTTGTACAGCTAGTTAGAGGAGGCAGAGAGGTCTGTTAGTAACGAGAGTGTGGGCTTACTGTTAGAGGTTGTGGGCACCTCAGCTCCTGTCTCGATTAACTTTGCGTTCACGTGAGGTGCAGCAAGAGTGGATAAACATTAACATAATAAACCAATAAAACAATTTCAACAAGGGGGGGGGGGAGAAAGCAGTTATGGCATTCTTAAGTCCCCGAAATGATGGCCGTAGGCCAGTCCATGGGTGATAAGAGAGTCCTGGATAAGGGCGCAGCAGACCCTTGAGCCCGCTCAGGTCCCCGTTCCCGTGGAGGAAGTGGGTTTCGTGGTTCGCGGTGTAAAATCCCTGACTTTCGCCAAATCCACCCGTGACAGGTCCCCACCTGCAATTGGTGATGGCAGAGTTATTCCAAGTGTCCGCAGTTGGTCTTCTAGTTCCTTGTCGGTGCTTGCCCGTAGAGCGGTGTCTCCGGCTGTAATTAGTACTGTGCGATTCGGGCCCCAGCGGTACGGTACCGCCTTGGCTCGGAGCAGTTGGAGTTGTGGTTGCAGGGATCGGCGCCATAGGAGAGTGCCCCTTGACATGTCTGGAAAGAAGTGCAGTGTGGTGCCCTCAAAGGTGATGGGGGTTTTTCCCCTCACCGCTTCTTGTAATAGGGCCTTGTCCCGCATGGAGCCAAAACGGAGGATAAGGTCCGGGGTCGCTGTCGGTGGTGCATTGGGTGGCTTTGTTAGACGGAACAGTCTCATGGTTTTGGCCTGTTTCGGCTGCAGGAGGGCTGCAAAGAGCCGCCTGAGGAAATGAGGTAAGTCCTGCAGTCCCACTGTCTCGGGCACTCCCCTTAGTTTTAGGTTATATCTGCGCCGTTGGTCTTCCATGGCATCTAATCTGGTGTCAATTTTTTGTTGGTATTGGGTCAGGTTAGCCAGGCCTCTCTCCACCTCTGTGAGCCGGCCGTCTTGGGTGCCCTGGGTGGCCTCAAGTTGGACCATTTTGGTAGTTGCACTTTCGATGGCCTTTTTGAATGGGGCAAGGTCTCCCGCTATGTTCTCTCGAAGTTCTGCCAACATTGCTTTGAGTTGGGTTGCTGTGATGGGGTCCCGGTCCGTCGCCGATGGGACCCGTGCTTTTTTAGTGGTAGGTAAGGCACTCGCCATCGGGGCCTCGGCCATGTCCTCCGAAGAGTAAGAGGAGCCCTCGTCCGCGAGCGCCATGTTGTCCCACGCGGCCCTCTGGGAGTTGCGGAAGAGATCGGCGATATCCCGGTTCATCGGGCTTTTATCAGGCTTGGGCTTTTTATTTTTTTGACCCATGTCCGAACTCTCAGCCAGGGGACTGTTTTTGTGAGGGTAGGTGATGGCTTTCTCCCCAATTTTAGCAGTTTTTCGGTGTCTTCGTACGGAGCTCTTCAGGCATGCGACCGTCCTGGCTCACGGTTAGGCTCCGCCCCCCCAGGAACACATTTTTTAAACATTGGCTACATAAGCTCCATGAAGACTAGAAGAAACGCTCTCAGACTGGACAGATTTCAAAACCCTGGCACATTAAGTAGTCAAACTGTTCTAGGTATGACTTTTTGGATGGGTCTGCTAGGTGCCTCTCCCTACCTCAACTACCTCAGCCAGAGACCCAAAAAGTGCTTCGGCATCTCTACTCTTTTGTTACCTAAGTATACAGCTCTCAGCTCTCTGGCTGACATCCTGGTGTCATGAAGAAGCAACTGGTAATTTTAAACTTAAATTGTACTCACAGCAACATTTCAACCTGTACCCAGGTCTGACAAAGACCTGGGTACAGGTCAAAATGTTGCTGTGCACTTTGATGTTCCATTAAACTCTGCCTGAACTTTAAACACAGTGAGTGCCTGGGCATGTTTTCTTTATATTATATATTATATATATTGTTAACTGGAGAGGCCCAGGTTGTCCATTTTTCCTGCAGGAGGTGATACTGTGTTTTTTGGATCCAACATACATACATATGCAGTTGTTGAATAGCACATAGCCGTTATTATCTTGTGAATTTTATCTAAAGGTGGAAAATGTATTTGGTTCTTAAGTATTATGATATATATATATATATATACTTTTGCACAAAGGATGTGTTTTTATTCTTTTAATATGTTGACTGAAAGAAGATGTACACCTCTCTATATATGTATAAGTAATAATACATTATATTTATTTGTGCACCATATTTTATGTTTTTTAAGGTGTGCATTTATATTTTCGGGTGACACACAGGAGTATATAAATATACACCCGGGGGAAAATCAAAAGACATTTAACACGAATGCTAAGCCTTAAAGGCCTTTTTCCACTTAAGCAATTTAGCCTTTGCATGGGCTATGTCTTCAAATCAGAGAGCAATCCCATGAAAATAATAAAATTAACATTTATAGCAGCTTGTTTTAAAAACACCTTTTATCACACACAGCTTGCAGATCCACTTTAAATAATCAGCCAAGTGGTCACTCAACTTTTCTTTTGCTTGTTCTGATTCAATTTCTGTTAGAAAACATTGCTGATTGCTGACCTCTCAGATTGTAAACAGGTCAAAAAGCCACAAACCCCCCTGGAGAAGATGAAATGATGCCATTGGCTCTAAATTAAATGAACAACTAGATCCGAGGATGATATTGACAGCAGGATCAAAGGCTGACCTGGCTTAAGCTGTCTTGAGCCACATGTAGCTTGCAATGGACTGCTGTCTGAATGGCAATACAATATCTCATATATGGACAATTCCTGGGCTTCAGAGCTTAAACAGAATCACCGAACAGTAAAACAATAGCAATAGAAAGGCATCATAGCAATGACCTGCATTTCAATAGAAAACTGGAAATGAGAGGAAGAGAGGAACCCGCTACAATAAAATAGGAAATACCCACCCTTTTCTTAAATGACTTCTCAATGAAACGCCTGTATAGTTATTTATGTATATGGACGTCATGCTTATACGACTACGTCATGTTCTTTCCTGTAATTGTAGCAAAGTGTATAATGAACTGCAGATGGCTGGATTCCATCTGGATTTTTTTTTTAATCAGAAAAGATCAATGGCCAGGTGATGTATAAAAACATTTTAGAACTGGAGTTATAATCTAACTCTAGTACTGATTTTATGAATATTTATCCAAAATCTTTTTGATCATAAAAAAAATATATATACCGTATTTACTCCAATCTAATGCCCCATTGAATCTAATGTGCACCATAATTTTTGAAACTTGGAAGCTAAAAAATGTTTTTGCTGGCGAATGTAATGCACATTTATACAAGAAGATACTACTATACAACTGTGAGAAACGCTGTTTTCCCTGAATGTTTACCATGAACTCCTGGAGGAGTGTGGAAGCTGGCCTCCTTCCCACTGACTACGGTCCAGGTCGGAGACCCCATTCAAGAGTTACCCAGCGACTATTAGCAGCTTTTCCTCAGTGCCCCTGGTTCGGCATTTACTCTTAATTCGAATGGATCCGAAAAGCTGCCTGGCAGCTGTTCGCATGAACCAAACCCATTAATGGTCCTCAGCAGTACTTAGCCGCGACCACTATGGAACTAATTTAGACATGAGGACTTTGTGGTTCCCAGTCACCTCAGCGGTACCTAGCCACGAATGTTATGGAACTGTTTTTGGCATGAGGTGACCTTGCAGTTCCAGGACAACTTGGTACGGGGTTTTGAACCACTTTGCAACCCGCCAGGAGAGCGCTTTTTGGAGGGAAAGTGCCTGAGACTACAAGGGGAACAAACGCTACCTGAGAGCCAGGTGGAGCACCCCGTATTGCAGCCGTAGGAGCTCCCGAAAGTTGACCAGCCAAAGCATTAAACGCCCTGGAACTATTTTGGGCATAGGACCATGTGTGAGGCCAGTCAGAACTTTGACGCTGTGGCGTTTCCCCTACATTGCATGGATTTGAGCGCTTTTTGGACAACTGGGGTGCTCAGATCAAGGCAATTTAGGGATGTAGGACATGTAGGGTTATTGTATATTTTTATTATGTTTTGGTACTTTTATGTTTTTATGTTTTGTGTTAGGCTCTCTGTTCCTGGGAGATAATTAACTTACCGGTCTTTAACTCAATTATCTCCCAGACCCAGAGACTCCTGGGAGGGGCTTGCATTGTATTGTTTGGAGACCCCCTGCTGGGGTCTGCGCATAAAAGACCAAGTTTGGCTCATTAAATTTAGCAGTACTCCCAGAACTGTGTGTCGTCTAGTTAGTGGGAGGGAGAAGAGCTATTTACTACTTAGCACCTGGTTCCAGATCGTGGAGGATTCAGCAGGTAAAGTCCTTGTAAGGACTATAGCTCGCATGACTGTGTCGTCCAGTCCCTGGGAAGGAATAGAGGTAGTCCCCTATCCTATTCCAGGACGGAGAGGCTCCAGGAGGACCCCAGTCAAGCCACATCGACTGGGGCAGAAGTTATGAGGTTTTCCCCGGTCCAGCTAGTAAGCGAACCTGGGTTGAGGGTCAGTGGTGTATCCTGGTTTTGTGCTGCCCTAGGCAGGAAAAAACTCAGGCGCCCCCCCTCCCCCCGTGCCACCCCCACCCAACCTTTCCCCCCGCCCCGCATTCTAAATACACACACACACACATTCACTGACAGATACTCATACACTAGCTAACAGAAACACACACTCGCTAACAGAAACACACACACACTAACAGACACACTCACACTCAGTAAGAGACAAACACACTCACTAACAGACACACACTAACAGACACACACTCACTCACTAGCAGACACAAACTAGCAGACACACACACTCACTAACATACACACACACTCACAGGCAAACACACACTAACAGACACACACACTAACAGACACACACACACTAACAGACACACACACACACACACACACACACTAACAGACACAAACACTAACAGACACAAACACTAACAGACACACACACTAACAGACACAGACACACACTAACAGACACAGACACACACTAACAGACACAGACACACACTCACCCACCCACCCACATTAACACATTTTTTAAAAATTTATTTTTAACACATTTTTTTAAATTTATTTTTAACACATTTTTTTTAAATTTATTTTTAACACATTTTTTTTTAATTTAACAGCCCCCCCCCCAGCCTCCTTACCTTTGGGAATGCTGGGGAGGGGGGGGTGTCTCTTCCTCCCTGGTGGTCCAGTGGCTGCTGGGCGATCGGGCGGCACTGCCTGGCGGGCGGGCGGCCGGCGAGGGAGCACTTCCCCTGAGCTGTCTGCTCAGCTCCCTCGCGCGCCTCAGAGTGAGGCTGGGAGCCAGAATATGACGTCATATTCCGGCTCCGCCTCCCAGCCTCACTCTGCGGCTGGCGAGGGAGCTGAGCAGACAGCTCAGGGGAAGTGCTCCCTCGCCGGCCGCCCGCCCGCCAGGCAGTGCCGCCCGATCGCCCAGCAGCCCGCCGGCATGTCTGTTTGCCTTGGGCATTTGGGGGCGGCTTTTTTTGCCGCCCCCTGGAAAATGCCGCCCAAGGCAAATGCCTTGTTTGCCTCGCGGCTAATACGCCCCTGGTTGAGGTACCCAGCGGGGGTACAGGGAGCTCCGCTACAACAACATTGCCCTACAATGAAAATGTTTATTGCTATATACAATAGTAACATTTATGGTATTTAAATTTTAGTGTTACATGTTAAGTCTATTCTTTCTTAAGCCCTCTTTCAGGAAGGACATTTGCGTGTGAATTCACCTGTGCAAGTTCGCCTGTGTGAATTCACCTGTGTGAGTTTGCCTGTGTGAATTCACCTGTCTGAAACCACCAGTTTTAATTCTCCTCTGTGAATTTGCTGGAATGAAATTCGCCAGAATGAAATTCGTTGGAATGCAATTCACAGGAAAATGTAGCATTATGCCCTGAATGTAATGCACCATCAAATCTAAGGCACAATTACATTTTGGAAACTTTATTTTTCAAAAAAGGTGCGCATTAGATTCGAATAAATAGAATATATAAATATTTTTCAAAAATCAATTTAGGAAGTTATTCACTAAAGTCCAAATAGCACGGTACTCAGGGCCGTCTTTAACGCAGGGCAAACGGGGCAACTGCCCTGGGCCCAGTTACTCTTAGGGGGCCCAAAGCAACTGCCCCGTGGATCTCGCTGCCCTCAACAATTTTTCCCCCATGGGGCCGCCGGGTGGGTATTGTAAGCAGGGGCCCGGTCACACGCTGTAGCCCTTTAACAGCGCGACCGGGCCCCTTGCTTTTCGGCAGTGCTGGGAGGAAGTGATGGCTGCGAGTCACTTCCTCCCACTAAGGAGGGAGCCGCGCAGGAGACGAAGGAGGGAGCCTGTGCCGGAAGAAGCAGATCACAACAGCCTCAGTTTGGACACTGGGGAACCACCTTCCAAGGTAGGAAGCTAGAGGGTAAGTTTAAAAGTGTAACTTCATGTCAGTTTGTCTGTCTGTGTATGTTTATGTCTGTGTCTGTGTTTGTGTTAGTATGTCTGTCATTGTATGTTTATGTCAGTATGTTTGTCTGTGTATGTTTATGTCTGTGTCTGTGTTTGTGTCAGTATGTCTGTCATTGTATGTTTATGTCAGTATGTTTGTCTGTATATGTTTATGTCAGTATGTCTGTCTGTGTTTGTGTCACTTTGTCTGTCAGTGTATGTTTATGTCAGTATGTCTGTCAGTGTATGTATCTGTGTTTGTGTCAGTATGTCTGTCAGTGTATGTTTCCATCAGTATGTCTGTCTGTGTATGTGTCTGTGTTTGTGTCAGTATGTCTGTGTATGTGTCTGCGTTTGTGTTAGTATGTCTGTCAGTGTATGCTTATGTCAGTATGTCTGTCAGTGTATGTGTCTGTGCTTGTGTCAGTATGTCTGTCTGTGTATGTCAGTGTGTGTGTATGTCAGTATGTCTGTCATTGTATGTCTTTGTGTATGCGTCAGTATGTCTGACAGTGTATGTCAGTGTATGTGTGTCAGTATATGTGTCTGCGTGTGTGTCAGTATGTCTGTCAGTGTATGTGTGTGTGCGTCAGTATGTCTGTAGTGTATGTCTCTGTGTGTGTGTGTCAGTATGTCTGTCAGTGTATGCTGTGTATGTGTGTCAGTATGTCTGTCAGTGTATGTTTTTATCAGTATGTCTGTCTGTGTATGTGTCTGTGTTTGTGTCAGTATGTCTGTGTATGTGTCTGTGTTTTTGTTAGTATGTCTGTCAGTGTATGCTTATGTCAGTATGTCTGTCAGTGTATGTGTCTGTGCTTGTGTCAGTATGTCTGTCAGTGTATGTGTCAGTATGTCTGTCTGTGTATGTCAGTGTGTCTGTGTATGTCAGTATGTCTGTCATTGTATGTCTTTGTGTATGCATGTCAGTATGCCTGACAGTGTATGTATGTGTATGTGTGTTAGTATGTCTGGCAGGGGGCAGGGTCCAGGGTCCCAAAGCAAATGGTTGCCCAGGGTCCGGTCAATATTTAAGACGGCCCTGCCTGTACTGAATGGGACAGAACCATCCATCTGCATTGTTCACGCTCTTTAACAATGTCTGGATTTTGGGAGGATTGGATCCAGACCGAGAGCTTCAAAACTGTCCCAGATTTAAAAAGTAGTTAAATAACCCTTGGTGATGGGAGGGACAATTAGGTAATGGCTGGCCAGTACTTGCTGGTCAGCCACCACATTAAACAAGTAAAAAAAAAAATATGTAAAAAATAAATAAAGTTTAAGCAGTTTTGTAAATGCGGAACTACTGACTGGCGTGGAGCTTTAGCTAATGCTCTCAGTCAAGTTAAGGCTGAGGTTTCCACTTTCAAGATTCTAGGAAATGGATGGGGGGGACAGAGCAATCATGTGCTTGATACTGGTCTTTGGGGCTAAACTACTCATGAACAGTTAAAGCCTTAAACATGAGCCAACGCCAGAGACCTCCTGGCACCATAACAACTTATTTTCTGGACCGGGAGCTCTTTAGGTTTGGTGATTAAGATGTCTTCACATGTAAATGTTCAACTGTAAACTTCTAAAACATATACCACAACCCAGAAGATGTCTCTGAAGCCATAATCATTACCATTCCTATAGTCACCGCAGCCCATTGTTGTGGTTATAGTGCAAAGAGTCTTTGAGCACAATCCCCTTGGTTTGTTTAAAACCATTTCAAGCGCCTTGGGAAAAAAAATGGGATTCACGCAACACCTAGAACCCACCAGTTTACAGCCACTCAGATAATGTAGAAGTGTCCAAACTTGGATTCCAGTGAAAGTCTGTGATCACTGAGGCACGTAGCCCAGTGCTAGCACCCTATCATTGCAAAACAAGGATCTGAACTTTAGGTGCAAGGATAGATCTGTTTTGTTTAGTTTTTTTGGTCAAACGGCTTAAAAACTGATTTGACAGAACCTGAGGTGACAGTAGCCAACATTTTACCCACTAAAACCGGTAGCAGGGCCATCTTTAACGCGGGGCAAACGGGGCAGCTGCCCCGGGCCCTGTCCCTGCTGGGGGGCCCAAGACAGCTGCTCCGTTTGCCCCGGCCCGCAAACTATGGGGGCCCATCGGGTGGCCCATGCACTTAGGGCCACCCGGTGGGCCTGTGTCAGCAGGGGCCCGGTCGGGCGCTGTGGCGCTTTAACAGCGCGACCGGGCCCTTGCTTTTCTGCAGCCGTCTGGGAGGAAGTGACCGCCGCGCGTCACTTCCTCCCACAGAAACCGGAACCGCGCGGGAGGAAGGAGGACCAGCTGCTGAGAAGGGGGCCAGGCCGGGAGAGAGCGAGAGCTTAACTCCCAGCCACCCCAGCCAGCCCACTGGACCCCAGGGAATCCACCCTCCAGGAAAAGGTAAGAAACTGGAGGGTGCTTATCAAATTTTGCATGAATGTCTGAGTGTGTGTGTGTGTCAGTATATATGTATGTCTATCTGTGTGTATGTGTGTTTCAGTATATCTGTCTGTGTGTCAGTATGTCTGTGTGTGCATGAGTCTGTCAGTGTCCCTGTGGTTCTGTATGTCTGTGTGTTTCAGTATGGCTGTCTGAGTGTCAAAATGTCTGTATGTGTGTATGTCTGTCAGTGTCTGTGTGTATGTGTGTTTCAGTATGTCTGTCTGTCTGTGTGTATGTGTACCAGAATGTCTGTCAGTGTGTCAGTATGTCTGTGTGTGTGTGTGAGTCTGTCAGTGTCTGTGTGGTTCAGTATGTATGTGTGTTTCAGTATGGCTGTCTGTGAGTGTCAAAATGTCTGTATATGTGTATGTCTGTCAGTTTCTGTGTGTATGCATGTTTCAGTATGTCTGTCTGTGTGTATGTGTGACAGAATGTCTATGTGTGAGTCTGTCAATGTCCGTGTGGTTCTGTATGTCTGTGTTTGTCAATATGTCTGTCAATATGTATGTCTGTTTCAGTATGTCCATCTGTCTGTGTGTATATGTGCCAGTATGTCTGTCAGTGTATCTGTATGTCTGTGTGGTTCAGTATGTCTTTGTGTATGTGTGTTTCAGTATGGCTGTCTGTGTCAGTACGTCTGTCAGAATGTGTCTCTGTACCTGTATGTTGTCCATTTGCGTGTGTGTGTGTGTGTGTATCTGTATGTGTCAGTGTTTGTATCTGTATATCTGCATGTGTGTCTGGATGTGTGTCAGTGTGTGTGTACCTTTTGTATCTGCATGTATGTCAGTGTTTGTATCTGTGTGTGTGTCTATGTGTGTGTCAGTGTCTGTGTGTATCTGTATGTTCTTGTGTGTATCTATATGCGGTCAGTGTGTATCTGCATGTGTGTCAGGTAGTGTATTTGTGTGTATCTATATGTAGTCAGGGGGGCCCAAGTAAATGCTTGCCCAGGGTCCAATCAAAATTAAAGACGGCCCTGACCGGTAGTGGTGATAAAACTTTGAATGTCCCTTTAGTGCAGAGGTCTAATAATTTTTTTGTGAAGGACCTGAACAAGTACTTGGTGTTAGCTTACTGATTCATTCTTCAATTAAACAATTGAGTCTGGGACCCCTTCTTCATGTATATTCTTATTAAAACCAGATTAAATTTTTATAGCACCCTAATAAGATTCTTCCCAGTTCCTGGTGAATGTCCATTAGAGCAGGAAAGGCAGTGGTGCTGGTAGTTCCTAGGGAGGTGATGATTATGATGTGCCGGTTTCCTATTACCTATACCTGCCACTAAAATGACATTGGAACCCATTTTTGGGACCCAACCTAGACGGTATATACCTCTGCTTTAGAGTGTTAAGAAGGTATGTAGATCATATTAGTCATGTAACAAACAGTGTTAGGCAAATTAAAAGAGCACTGGAACATTAAAAAGAAATATATCTATTATAACTTTAGAGTGTTCCTATTGGTGTTTACATTCAGATAACCCCACCACCATAACGGCTGCTATAAAACTTATCTTCACTCCTTAAGATGGAGTGGTTTCAGGGCTTAGATTGCCCCCTTAACTATTTAACAGTAAAAGAAGGGTCTTTAAAATACTTCTTCTAATGGAGTGTATACGTGCTGTTTGTGGCTGACACTGCTGCCAGAATGGGACCATCATGCTATAATGCTTATGTCTCATTTCAGAGGAGCCTTTTCCTGTAAGCTATGCAGAGCATTACTTTCTAGAGTCTGTGTATGCTTTTGTGTGCATTCCTCACATTTTTGTTACTGTAATGACATGTATCTGAATGTTTTTCCTGACCTCTGCTTTTCAGTCTCATTTCTTAGCCTTTCACTTAGTTTAGATTTTCTTTTGCCTGATATCGTTACATGTTCGGAAGAATCATTATGATTTAAAAAAAAGATTTTGACCCTTTATAGACAAAATCTTACACTTTGCCTATGTAACAATTTGGTCCATAATGATTTTATGCCATTTTGTAATGTCCTGTTTATTTAAAAGGTTACGCCAAGCTTCATAACCATTGCAGCACACTGGTTCTGTTTCACATTGCCTGGATTCCACAGAGCAGTGAGCCTCCTGTACAGTTTCTGCAGAGCTGCTACACATTGTAGTGGTTTTGGTGCCCCTTCATATACTGTTCCCATATATTATACATGATTTGTTAGAATAAAATGTTCGTCTTGTTTTCCACTGTACAGCACTGCATCGTATGTTGCCACTATATTAATAATTGTAATTGCGTGCCTCCCTAGAGCCAGGGGGTGGTGGGGTAAACATGCAAGATGAGCAACAGTCATGCACTTCTGTTGGCTGCAGACCATAAGAAGCTGCCCACTGAGCTCTGGCCAATCAGAGCTTTGCCATGGATTACCACAGGAAAGCTCTAATATTGTAAGTGCCTTAACTCACAAGATAGTTTCTCATGGTCTGCACCTGGTTGAGGTGCAGTCCAGATTCCCAGCACACTGGATCACTAGAGATTAGCATGCCCCCTCCCTGCAAGGTAACAACAGGGAAGGGAGAAATTAATATATATATATATATATATATATACACTTGGGAGGTATGGGCCATTCATATAAAGAAAAGCATTTAAAGGACCACTCTAGTGCCAGGAAAGCATACTCGTTTTCCTGGCACTAGAGTGCCCTGAGGGTGCCCCCACCCTCAGGGACCCCCTCCCGCCCGGCTCTGGAAAGGGGAAAAGGGGTAAAACTTACCTTTTTCCAGCGCTGGGCGGAGAGCTCTCCTCCTCCTCTCCGCCTCCGTTCCTCCCCGTCGGCTGAATGCGCACGCGCGGCAAGAGCTGCGCGCGCATTCAGCCGGTCGCATAGGAAAGCATTCATAATGCTTTCCTATGGACGCTTGCGTGCTCTCACTGTGATTTTCACAGTGAGAATCACGCAAGCGCCTCTAGCGGCTGTCAGTGAGACAGCCACTAGAGGAAAAAGGGGAAGGCTTAACTAATTGATAAACATAGCAGTTTCTCTGAAACTGCTATGTTTATAAAAAAATTAGTTAACCCTAGCTGGACCTGGCACCCATACCACTTCATTAAGCTGAAGTGGTCTGGGTGCCTAGAGTGGTCCTTTAAAATAGGTAACACATATTCAAATAAATGTGTGAGTTTTGTTGAATATAAAATAGACTACACAATGTTCGTATTTTGATGACATTTTATTTTTTATAAATGTATGATAGTAACAGATGCATTATCAAACGTGAGCTGGAAAAATACAAAATATGTTAGAATTCACACATTACAATATTTTTTTTTTTTACATTGCCTGAAAACCATGAAAATTAACATGTCGCAGACTATTACCCACAGATACAAACATGCACCAAAGTTGTGATCAAGAATCATAATGTAAAAATTAAGAAACAACGTACACGCTAAAATACAGTTTTACATTTTACAAGGTTACTTAAGATCATCTATCTTAGAAAACAAATATGGGGATTCAGTTACACCATGTGGCCATTTTGTGCTAAAGGACCACTATAGTGCAAGGAAAACATACTCGTTTTCCTGGCACTATAGTGCCATGAGGGTGCCCCCACCCTCAGGGTCCTACTCCCGCCGGGCTCTGGGGGGAGGAAGGGGTTAAACTCACCTCTTACCTCTTTCTCCAGCGCCGGGCCGGGAGCTCTCCTCCTCCTCTCCTCCCTCTTCTTCCGTCACTGGCTGAATGCGAATGCGCGGCAAGTGCCACGCGCGCATTCAGCCAGTCCATAGGAAAGCATTCACAATGCTTTTCTATGGACGCTGGCGTCTTCTCACTGTGAAAATCACAGTGAGAAGCGCGGAAGCCCTCTAGCGGCTGTCAATGAGACAGCCACTAGAGGCTGGATTAACCCTATTATAAACATAGCAGTTTCTCTGAAACTGCTATGTTTATAAAAAAAAGGGTTAAACCTAGCTGGACCTAGCACCCAGACCACTTCATTAAGCTGAAGTGGTCTGGGTGCCTATAGTGTTCATTTAAGTTCATCACTTGGCCACAGTATCTCAATATTGGTGGGTCCTACACTAATTTAACATGGGAGGCAAATTAAAACATGCCTGTGCGAAATGAACTAAAGTGTATTTAATTAATCAGTTGAAAGAGCATTGTGAATATATATATATATATATATAATACATATATATATATATAATACTAAATTAATGTGATAAAGAAAATAAAAAAGCACAAATTATTTAAAGTGAGTTATGTAAAGTGCTTTGATGTATATACTTACAACGCATATAATATATCTGCTCTATATCAAATAAAAAATATTATAAAAGTGGCATTTCTATCCAAAACCTTGTCAAATTTATACTTTCCTGTGTCACCTTTAAAGGAGCATCTGAACCTGGGGGCAGGACAGGGTGCACAACCCTAAAGGAATCTGGTCTGGACTCCAAACATACATAGAAAAAAGTGTGATTTTTCCAAGAATCAAAAGGTGTCATTTGAGGAGGGGAGTCTCCTGAAAATCTAATTGGACATAGAGAACGTATACATTAAAGCAGGGGTTCTCGACCCAGTCCTCAAGGACCCCCTACCAGTCCAGGATTTAGGGATTAACTGGGTGTGTCTAAGGTGTTTAGAAAAAGAAAAAAAAAAGCACCTTAGATACATCCAGGTAATCCCTAAATCCTGGACTTTTGTGGGGTCCCCTCAAAGGGGTTAAACCGTTCTCAGCGGCGATGTCCTCTCCTCCTGGTGGCATCCGGGGTGCCGCTGGTTGGCTGAGAGCGGTCAGCTGACGCTGTCAACGAATCAGTGGCTTCCCTTTCACAAGAAGCTATAGGTTCCCTTTAAAGTTCCCTTTAAAGTTTTAAAGGAGCTATAGGTTCCCTTTAAAGTTTCAGTCATGGGTTAAGGAACTGGAAATGGGGCTGAAGCATCCCCACCAAAATTCTGGTGTAGCTTTTAGATCATATGTTTCAGTATTTAAGAAAGCATTTTGAAAGAGTTGTATTTTATTCTACTAACAGACACCCTAGTGATAATATATGGGAAACACTATGGCTTACTGTATGATCCCTAAGTACTGCTGGAATTATAATGAAATGCTGACCATATTCTTTTTGGTTCAGATTAAGTAAATCGGCAGGTAATCCTAGGGTATCGAGGAGGATATAACTATGAAGAAATGGATGTTATTTCACTATAGTTTTTATTTTACTCATACACTAAAAAAATGTGTCACTAGCTCAATATACAAACTCCAGTTTACCATGAATTTCCAGGTTTGTGTGTGAAAATGCTGGTAGATTCAGCACAAAAATGGTCATCTTATTTTAAGAGCCATCAAAAGTGGCAAAACATTGCAAGGGTCTGTGTGTGATAGTGTGACTTTAAACCATGACTAGACACCTGTTGGCACCATGTTCACTAGCACTGGATCTCCGGATTATGAACCAGCAGATGGAGACGAACATCGACAAAAGGCTCATAAATGCATCATTAAAAGAATGTTGGATTTCACAGATGTCAACCATATGGCATTTTCGACTAGTCAGGTGAGGACCTGTTACAAAAGGTTATTATTCAGGGCATGGCTAAAAGGGCTGTATCTTAATTCTTGAAGGTTCAGATTGGTGTGACATCTCTTTAACTCAAACAATTAAGGCTTTTTCTTTCTTGACAACAACTGACACCTCATTTGATTTAAACTGACTACTGAACGCAATTCTGTCAATGAATATATGTGAGTAGGTATGGTTGTCTTTACATTTTTTTCACCATTCATTGTATCAGTTGTGTTCTCATGTGAAAGCAAACATAGTTACTTGCAGAAAACGGTCAAACAAAAGGACTAGTAGTGGGTGTTCTTTGAAGTATTAGTACTGAGCTCTTTAGACGGGGCACTTTTGTGACTTGCAAATAAGGTGTAACAACAAACCAAAGCATCAATGAATTTGTTATGATGATATATTATATGTAATGTTAAAGAGATCACAGATTGAGGTAGAAAGGCTGGTGGCATTCAAGCAAATGATGACTCTAAAAGATTTGAAAGGGTCACTCAGTGTACTTCTGAAAAGGCGTAATGCAGCAATGATTTGTGTCCCTTTACTAGTTTACAAAGGCTTGAATACATACTTCAAATAAGTGTTTACAATGGATATATATATATATATATATATATAAATAAAATACAAAATCCAGTGCACTCGCTTATTCACTAAACAATGATTTAAAATCTTAGAGATTGTAGTAGTTTTATTTTAAAAACACCTCACATAGGCACAACCTTCAGATTCATCATTTGTTTGAATGCCATCAGCAAAAGGACCTGGGAGTACCACAAACACATGAAAACCACAAGGAAGTGGCAAGGAGGACAGCAATATTCAAGAGAGTTACAGAGGTTCTCAAGCCCCAGTTTAATGGCTAGAACACATTAACTACCAGTCATTGTGTATCCAGCTGGAGCATTAACCTGACCAAGAGAGTGAGGTCCATGGACATCAATACCTGGAAACACCCCAGGATGCATAAAGAATTCCACCTGAAGTCCAGCACCCAAAGACTATACACCAGCTGGAAGGAAGGGCATAGCAAGTGTCAAGATCGCCACCACTGTGGACAAAACAAAAAGAACCCATGAGTACATCATGAAAAAGGCACTCAAAGATGAATTGCTAAGCAATGTCTTAGCCAGCTCAAACAGTTGGCTGAGCCATCTGCATTTTCCAGTTAACCCCTTAAGGACACATGACATGTGTGACATGTCATGATTCCCTTTTATTCCAGAAGTTTGGTCCTTAAGGGGTTAAGCTATTTTGACCTTAAATTTGAAATTCAGTTTGTTTTCTCACAATGTTTGTGTATTTTAGAAATAATATTGGATGTTTAAATATATGAACATCATGTCATCAACATATAATTTTAATTGTAAAAGAACATAACCCATACTCCATTTTATTAATTTTTATTCTGGTTTCTTCACATTTTTTATTTCTTGTTTTCCCTCAGGACCTTACAATCATTAAGCAAAACCCCTTGCAGGCACTTAGCAAAGGAGCAATAGAAGCGGGGGGGGGGGGGGGGGGGGTCACACTAAAAAAAACAAGGTGCTGACTGTGCACGGAGTCCTCAGAGAACATCAGCACATAATAGTTGGGCGCAAGATGCTGGCAGGGACAGCGTACACTAGGAGGCAAAACCAAATAGCCTGGCTTGTGTATAGAAACATCTGCATGTGTGCAGTTCAAAATGGTAGTTGAGAACAACAGCTTTAAAATCCTGTGGGACTTCCAAATCTAGGCTGACAAGCAAATATAGGTTAAACAACCACATGTAATAGTGGACAAGGAACTGAAGACTGTGATGTTGGTTGATGTGGCAATATCCAGTGGTCATAACTTCATGAGAAGGTGAACAATGATCAGGGACTGAAAGATGAGCTAGAAAGGGTGTGGAAAGTGAAGGCAATAGTAGTCCCAGTGATAATCTGGCCCAGATTTTGTGTTAGACAGAGTAGGCCCCTCTGTAGAGGTTGCCTGTTCTTAGCACTTAAAATGTGCATTTTATTGGAGAGTAAGTAGACTAATGATTAGATATAAGTACATATCATATGCAATTGCATAAGCAGTTATAAAATACCAATATATGGTTTTTAGATATTTTAATGCTTCCATTGTATAGTTCATCAACATTTTATCAAACTGACTGATCTCCTGGCTCTCTGACTCGGAATGATTTCAACGCTTCTGGATAAAGGAATTGTTACATTTGCTTACCTAAAAATGATTCAGACCGGATCTGGACAAATCTTCCCGCTTCTCCCTATGGACTCCATAAAACATATAAAAAAGAAACCAAAGTGTTACAATTTAAGTTCCTTTACTACCATTTATTGCTCTCCCAAATGTTTACATTTTTTATTAGTTGTAAAAAATAAAAATAAAAAAACATTTAAGTATAATAGAGTGTACATAAATAAAAATCATTCTTCTAAATGACTGCTTCTATAATTTTATTGTTTTATACAATTATAAGATACAGTACAGTCCTATACAATGGGACATCTGAGATCTCTATCCCGAAGAGTATAGTTCTAGGAATAGCTAAGATATTGCACAGAACCCTCAGACACCCTCTGGTAGATTATCTAAGTATACAAATAAAGGGTTCAAATCAATGATGGTGCCCAGAGCTTGTAACCAGCATATAGAACAGTAAACTCCAAAGGAAAGGGTCAGCATTCCTGGGTCTTCAAAATAAAACATAACTTGTATTTGTCAATTGGTTGTCGTTTCAGTTTCAAATTAAAACTTTCATCCAGAGTGTTGACCCTTTCCTTTGGAGTTATATATATAAACTCAATATGTATATTGGGTGTGTCTGATCCATTACACTTGGCTGCACAAATACCATTTAAAAATAGAGTAAGTGAACACAAATATCTCTTTGACTCATAGATATTATTGCGTACTGGAAAATATATATAAAAAAATAAATATTCTATGGAAACTTCTTTAATCGTCCCTGCCTTTGAATTGGTTAAGATTCTTGTAAATGCAGCTGAAGGCATAGCACAACTCACTAGCAGACAAAGACTGGGTTTCTTTACAAATCGAGCACCCCTCCCTAAATTCCACACCTTTTCTAAGCCTATGTGCACTTGACCTCATTCCCTCCACTTAGAATAACAACATGGATTTAGTAAGACTGTCACCCCTTTTAAACTGTTCATTGATGTGATCCCTTTGAGACATGTAAGCAGAATTTCGAGAACAAATTATCTGCAATTTAGATCAAGATCAGATTTAAGGAATTCAAGGGCTTTAACATTTCAGATCATCTACATCTGTAGATATTTTCATTTAATGGTATTTTAAGTTCTTTATTTTTCTTTCATGGTGGCTCAAGAGCTTTAAAGAACACTTGTCTCAGACATGATCTGTTTGCGTATTGGTAAGTTATGCCTATCCCTACTACAGTTTAGGTCTTAGCAGCCCCTTGATTCTTTTTGGACTCTATGCTTTAAAGGGGTGGCAATGAACATTTACCATAAATGCAGCTAAACAATAAATGCTTCTCAAATTCTGAATAGGCTTAAATAGCAGCGTTGAATCTGTCAGATACTATTACACCCACTATACTCATCGTTTCTGAATCAATAAGAACCATTGTTTATGGTAACATCATTAAAAGAGAGATTGACAAGGGAACAATTATGCAACATGTTGTCAAATAATGCTTGAACTTCTAGTATGTTTATAAAGTGAAAATTAGCCCAAAAACAAATTGATGAGAACAGGCAAAATCCTGCTCATGTCTCATAAAGGTTCTAACTCATATATGTAGCAAGATAATCTTAGCCTGCTGCATGTCAGATTTTTTCCCCCAACAAGGTCTGTTTCCCCCAACAGACCAGATCTGAAATGCCAGCAACCACGTTGATTGTTGCAGCATTCATTGGAAATTGTGAGGACAATGAAGTGTAGCTGATTCCTGCTTGGCATAGTGAGCAAGGTGCTCATGTCTGGTTTACTGTATTGACTAGTCATAAAAAGAAATTGTCAAAAATATTGTACTGCCCTAGTGGTGAGTTCAATCTGACACAAGTGAGCTAAAACCTGTAGGAGACTTGAGAGAGGGCACACAAAGGGCAAGCTATTTGAGCTTTTGCCCATTCTCGGTATTTGGCTAGTATATTTTTAAGGAGTCAAGATAAGTTGGCAGCATGGTAATGGAGCTCAGAATTAAATCAAAAGTTATCCCATTAGAACATAATCTCTTCAAATTCACAAGCCTTGATTTCCTTTTAGTCCTTAAAAGAAATGATGAAAAAATCAAAAGACAAATATTGTTATATATCAATGTTTTTATTATAATATAAACATATATTTGTGTTTGTGGATAAAGGGCGTGAGAAAAAAGGGGGAGAAGAGGTGGGAGGACATGTGAAAGCATGTTGGATGCAGCATGGCAGACGGAGAAAGGAGGGGAGTCCTCTAAATAGCCGGACTAGCCTCTCACATAACTCCAGGCTAATGCCTTTATATACACAGTTGTAATAAAAAGTATTCAACCCCTATTGGTTTCTGGTCAAAATGTACATACTTTCAGATGTTTGCAAGGAACAAATCAAACAAAAGCATTTGTAATAGTTCAACGCAATGAATGCTTCAAGTGGTTTGTCCAAATTCAACTGAAAATTACTTCTCCAGTCCCAAAATTATTCAACCCCTTCATGGCAAGCAACTTTAGTACTTAGTAGTAGTTGCTGCTATGACCTGCTGCCAATGAGATGCATAGCCAAACACCAGCTTCTGGCAGCATCCATGAGGAATCTTTGAGTGCTGCAACTGCCTTCTTCAAATCCCACCAGAGATTTTCTATGGGGTTCAAGTCAGGTGACTGTGATGGTCACTGTAGAATATTCCTGGACTACTTCTGCAACCAAGCCTTGGTGGAATTCGAGGTATGCCTGGGATCATTGTCTTGTTGGAAGGTCCAATGACACCCAAGCTTCATTTTTCCACACAGCATTAGACATGATGTTTTCTCCTAGGATTCCCTGATACTTCAATGAATCCATCTTGCCATCCACATGCCGCAAGTATTCAGTGCCAGAGGATGCAAAGCAGCCCCAGAGCATCACTGAGCCACTACCATGATTAACAGTAGGCAGAGTTTTCTTTTCAGCATGTGCTTTATTCTTCTTCCTCCAGAGATGCCATTGATCCACTGGACCGTAAAGATCAATTTTTGTTCATCGCTCCACAGAACAGAATTCCAAAACTTCTATAGCTGATTTATATGATTTTGAGCATATTGGGGAAGATTCTTCTTGTGCTTTTGAGTCTGTAGTGATGTATGTCTTGAGGTTCTGACATGGAAACCTTCTACATTTAGTACGTGCCTAGTGCTCACTGCCTGTTGCCACCAAGTCTTGCTGGAGGTCTTTTGCAGCCACTCGAGGGTTTTTCACAACCTGATTTTTCAGAAATCTGAATGCAACCATTGATAGCTTCCTTTTTCTGCCCCATCCCGGTAGTGTAACCACTGTTTCTTCAGCTTTGAAGTTGCGAACTATGCTTCAAACGGTGTCTCTAGGAACATTCAGTGCCAGTCGCTATCTTTTTGTATCCTGTTCCTTGTTTGTGAAGGGCGATGATCTCTTCTCTTAATTTTGTCGACCATTCTTTTGACTTAGCCAT
Organism: Pelobates fuscus; assembly: GCF_036172605.1. NCBI lineage: Eukaryota > Metazoa > Chordata > Amphibia > Anura > Pelobatidae > Pelobates > Pelobates fuscus. The sequence goes on from NC_086320.1 coordinate 162,183,853, forward strand.
AATTCATTAAAAGTTGCATTTTCAGTTGGGGAAACCACTTGAAGCATTCGTTGTGTCGCACTATTTTAATTGCTTTTATTTGATTTGTTCATTGCAAACAGCTGAGAGTCTGTACATTTTTACAATAAACCAGATTTTTAATGGGCTGAATAATTTTGATTAAAAATATATATAACCCCTTGCTTGCCAATCTTAAGTGAAGACACTGACACTGCAGCTTTGCAGGAATGACCTGAGTCTCTGCTAACACATCTTGAATAACATATTTTCGGGAAACCCACAGCACTGATACAATGAATATCTCAATGGGGGTTGAATAATTTTAATTGCAGCTATATGTAAATATATATATATATATATATATATATATATATATATATATATATATATATATATATAAACATAGAAATATAATTAGTATTAGAAAAAAATACAATAATTGTTTTATCATGGTTATTCACAAAAGTCTGATTTTAAGAGAATTTGAAATTTTAGCAGAGGTCTACTAAAATAAACTGTAGCTGGCATGATGACATAAAAATCATGATCTTACAAGAGCATATCTGCAATTAGTCCTTTCATCAAAAGGAAATCAACATAACTATTTAAAACAAATTTAAAATAAAATAAATTACAGAAATTATCCACACCTACAACATGATGGTTGAACGCAAAGTGGGGACCTAGCACGCATGCGTGGCAATTGCCGCAATCACATTAGAACAATCCCATGGGAAAACATTGAATCAGTGCTTTCTTATGGGGTTTTAGGTGATGTTGGATGTTAGGCGTCCAAATTACAATTGCAGTATTAAACTGACAGGGGCAGAACACCAAGACCACTTTAATGAGCTGAAGTAGTCTGGGTGCCTATGATGTCTCTTTAATGCTGGCCTTCCTTTTCAACTGAGATAGACTGGGTCTAATGTCCAAGCCAATTACATGGAAATTCTCAGCAAAGTCCACAAGCCTTCACACAAGACTTGCCGAGGTAGATATCAAAATTAAATGTAATGGAAAAATATGTATTCATTACCAACTTTATGCACATTCATTCTAACATGGGTCCTGCGGTGTTAATTTTGATATGCTTCTTCTGCACTTTTTTGGGGATAATCTGAGATGTTCTTGGAAGCAGAGAGCGAACAATCCTGAAATGCAGGACTTGTCCTAAATCAGTGCTCTCTCACTGCTCCCTGGGCGTTGAAAGGTATGCTTGAATAAGCATGATTTGTTCCAACAAATTCTTTGACTGTTGTCAGATTAATTCCAATAAGTGAAATATTAAACGGCAGGTAAACATGTCTGATATTGTTCTACTTGGCGTATGTTGTAACCTGTAGACACTTACCTCATTTTTCCAAGAAGCACATATTTACTGTCTTTATAACCTCATGCCAAATGCACACTCAGATACGGCAGGTGTTTGCAAAATCCCATTAGGTAATATATATAAGAAGATTAATGATTTGTTTTATTGTTTTAAATTTCCTCATGTTTCAATGAAAAAAAACTATGATTACATAAGATATACTGTATTACTAAAGGAAACAATAGGTTAACCTTTGAGCCCAAATTGTATCTAAATATATAACTTGGACGGGGCTGTTCTGAGAAATTTTAGGTGACTTACTAAACAGTTTTTTCAACGAAAGTGTAATTTAAAACAAGAACAATGTATCCTATTTACACAGATTGATTTCTAACAAATTTATTGTAGTTTAACCCCTTAAGGACACATGACGTGTGACATGTCATGATTCCCTTTTATTCCAGAAGTTTGGTCCTTTAGGGGTTAAAGACATTACTGTACGTTTTATTGCTGTGGAGCTCTTTAAACACTCTGACAAACAACAAGATGGAGCTCCTACAAACGAAGGACATTAGGATAGGAAAGATAGAGAGAGAATTTGGACCCAAAATATGGAAAATTCCTCCTAAATATTTTTCCACTTATAGGGTATATTCCTCCTGAATAGGGACAATTGGGAAGCATGCTATGTTCCCTACTCCATACTTCTATGGCTCTGCAATGAACCATTGTCACTCCTGTAGTCTGCCACAAGAGTACAAAATGGTGCTTTGCAAGATTTTACATAGATCATCATGTGCTTGCACAATAAGGCGCTACATATATCTGTTCGTTATAGACTACATCTCCCATAATGCTCTTACAATCACAATGCTGACAATGCATCAAGGGAGATATAGTCCATAACATCTGGAGTGCCAAAGGATGCCTAACAGTACCTCTAGCTATTGCACATTCTATGAGATGATTCCTGCTCCCATCAGCTGTCGCAAATTACGGGCAGTGACAGAGAAAATACCCTGCATTTTAGTAAACACAGGGGTTCCAAGGTAAGCATTGGTCTCCCCTGAGTCATAGAAGGATTAGTGTACTAGATGATCTTAGTTGGCTACCTCTGCCAGACTCCCTTTTACCATTACAATAGAGGGAGCAAATAGGGCAAAGCTTTTCCAAGTATCTTCATGGCGCTGAGACACCTGTCTAATCCCCGGGCCCTTTATGGCTGCGTTAGGCGGTCTTCCTAATCCTGCTATGCCCTAAGTTGCCAATAAACTCTGCATCAATGTAAGTAAGGTTTTTTTTTTTTTCAACAAACTGAGCACATTTGAAAACTGAATTACATAACTTAGGCAAAAATTCATCAATTTGGCTATTAATTCTCCAAATCAGCTACTGCCACAGCTTTAGTCCAACAGGGTTGGTTACTAAACTCCGAATTGCAAGGAAATCAAGTCAGGATGACACAATTCAGACTAAATAGCTGTGGCTATAGCTGAGTTTGGAAATTTTTCTAAAATTGGAAGTGATAATTTCCCATATTTTCAGAAATTATTTGGGATTTAGAGAATCATCCCTCTAAACTATAAACTTCAGCAATGCAGCTACAGCTGGCAGTCCACTTTGTCCACTGTGCAAGCCAGATGGGTTAGTAGTGCTCTGGTTTTTATTTTCTGTCACTGTTCGGTTTGATAAGAAAAGATAACATGGATATAATTTGTGAATACAGATAGTAGAAGTCACACAGCAGTGATGGAGCAAGAAATGATTGCTTTATATTAAAACAGCTCAGTCACCTTGTGAGATTTTTGCATACTTTGCAAAGACACCCGATGGATGCCAATAGGCCACGCGTCGGATCCTCTTGAGCTCCTGGCTCTTCATCTTCTGGTAGCCTACATCAGTGCAGTAATCTTGCACATGTTCAAAAGTGCAACACTGATGTATATGGAGCAGGGCCAGATTAAGAGCCCAGTGGGCCTGGTGCTGATAATTATGATGGACCTAATTACAAAATCTTATTGACCAAAAACACTAAAACAGTCCTACCTCCTAAGCGTCATGTATCTGATGGAGATGGTGCTGGAGGGAAACTCATAGGATGCAACTATGAGAAAACACTACCCTTTGCTAATCTCACGCTTTCATCTTTCAAGTAAACCCATACCCCCTAACAGCAGTGTCCAGTAAAGCAGGAAGTCTATGGAAGCGGTAAAAGGGTGGGCCACTGACACAAATCACATAACCAGAACGTCCGAAAGGGTGAACATACACAAAAAGGGGGCATGTCTGTGTCCCCACGTCTCCCAGCCCCTTAGTGTCTGTGTCCCCATGTCTCCCAGTGTCCCCATGTCACTAGGACACAGAGACATGGGGACACAGATACTAGGGAACACTGGGAGACCTGGGGACACTGAGACTCATGGGGGCACTGAGACACTGTGATATATAGGGGACACTGGAGACTTGATAAAGACCTGGGTACAGGTCAAAATGTTGCGGTGTCCAATAAACATGCTTAACCCCTTAAGGACCAAACTTCTGGAATAAAAGGGGGATCATGACATGTGTCCTTAAGGGGTTAAAGCTATCACAGTGGGTGCCTGAAAGTTTTTTTTATTTTATACTAGACACTACGGTCACAGAGACACTATGGGCACTGAGAGACATGGAGCACTGAGACACTCTGATACATAGGGGAAACTGATACATAGGGGACATTGGAGACTTGATAAAGACCTGGGCACAGGTCGAAACGTTGCGGTGTCCAATAAACCTGCCTAAATCTATCACAGTGAGTGCTTTAGATTTTTTCTTTTATACTAGGGGACACAGACACTAGGAGCCATTGGGAGACTATGGGACTTTGGGAGACTAGGAAACACTGAGACACTGGCACACTACAGACACTGAGAGACATCAGGGACACTGGCTGGGAGACATGGGGAGTGCCCCATGTCTCAAAGTCGCCCAGTGTCCCAATGTCTCCCTGTCCCCCCCAGTGTCTCCATGTCTCTCAGTGTCCCCTAGTGTCTCAGTGTCCCCATGTCGCCCAGTGTTTGTATCCTCATGTCTCCCAGTGTCCCTTAGAGTCTGTGTCCCTCATGTCTCCCTTAGAGTCTGTGTCCCCAGTGTCCCGATGTCATGAAAGACATGGGGACACATGGAGACATGGGGCCACTGAGACACTAGGGACAGTGGCTGGGAGACATGGGGACACACACTAGGGGCCACTGGGAGACATGGGGCCACTGTGTCCCTAGTGTCTCAAGGTCCCCATGTTCCCCTGTGTCCCAATGTCTCAGCGTCCCCATGTCTTGGAGCTGCTGTCTGGACTCTCTGTGCAGAGCTGCTCCCTCGCGGATCAGTGAGTAGAGAGGCAGTGAGGGAGATGCCATACCTTCTTATCACTGCCTCTCTCCACACAAACAGCTACCCCTACTGTCCAGCGCTGGTATTGCAGAATAATCTCTGTTTATACTGAGACAGACATTTGTATTGTCGGTATTACTGCAATACCGGCACCGGCTAGGCAGCCTCAAATACCTGAGAAATACTGAGAAATACCTGGCAACCCTAAGAGTAGTGTGTAAAAAAAAAAAAAAAAAAAAAATTTTAAAAAAAAAAAACTTTTTTTTTTTTTTTTAAATCAATGGGCCTATTCCATGGGCCTGGGCCTGGAGCTGCAGCTCCATCAGCCCCTATGTTAATCCGGCCCTGATATGGAGTATTCCACAATACTGTGGGAGCCTCCATAGATGATGCTTTTTCCACAAAAATGTGAAAAAAAAAATCAGATTTACTTACCTTTGTCCAGCTTATCTCTCCACCTCCTGCAATGACGGAGGCAATGGCCTCTTTACTGGCATTGTCCAATCCAACGCTCCTCATAGGGGAGTCCTGGGGACCTACTGTGCATATGCAGCGTAATGGAGCTCCCTGTACCCCTGGCTGGGTACCTCCGCCACGGACTGCTTCCTACCTGGAACAGGGGACTAACCGTAGCACTTCTGCCCACTGTCGCCGTGGCTTGACTGGGGTCCTGGAACCGCTCCCTCCTGGAGCCGAATGGGAAACTTGCTCTAGCAACCCCCAGGCACTGGACAACACTCAGTCCTGGGAGCTCTAGTCCGTACAAGAACTTTCCCTGTTGAATCCTCCACACTGGAACAGTGATTCATGATTAGCCCTTTCCCCTCCCTGTAACCAGACGACACATAGTTCTGGGAGTACAAGCTGGAATGTTTTAATCTGGTCAGATGGCCTGCTTTTATACAATATCAGACAGAGTTAAGCATGCCCCTTACACTCCCACACAAACAGGATAATCCCTCTCTTGGACCTGAGAGGGGGCTAGTTACAAGTTACAAACTCCTCCTCTGTGTCTGAGAGATAATTGAGTCAGGAACTGAACTAAACCAATTATCTCCAGGCACAGAAAAACATACAACATTACAAAAACCCCAAAATACCTTTAAAACACATAAAACCCTCACACAAAAAAATCACCCAGATCGGTTCAGGGGTTTGGAATTTTCATGGAAGTCATAATGCCCAAAACAGTTCCATGAAATCATTGCTAAAGGTTGGTCAAGTAGTCTTTTAAAGGTTTTCTTGCAGGGCCCAAAGTCTGTGGGCAGAAGGCTGGCAAGCAGGCTCCTCCAGGGCCTTGTGGCAAACTCATGTAGTTTGTCACAAGTGGCATGAACTTACTTGTAGAAAAGCATTGAATTAATGCTTTCCTAAGATGCTTCCACCCCTATTTAAAGCTATGGAGAAGGACACTATAGCATTAGGAATACAGGTTTGCATTCTTAATGCTATAGTATTCATCTAACTCTACTTTGATAATTCTGTAGAAACAACAAATATAATTTGATAATAATGTCTGAGGTTGAAGGTTGCGTTTCAGGCCTCCTGATTTCCATGGAACAGTCATGATTTTTTTTTACATTTTGGGACACCAGAGAACTGTCCCCAACAAGCATAGCACAAGCTCTTCATTAGACAGTGAAACAGTTCTCCCTGCAGGGTCTGCCCTCAATGGGCTGGCCTTGCTGATTGGCTGGCACCTTGACCAGGCTGGCCTGTCAATTCTATGGGCAGATCCACCCCCTTTTAGGACTGGTCATCTCCCTATAGGCAGAGATAGTGATGCGATTTGCCCTCTGTTCTCCCCTCCCACCAGCATCCCACTTCCCAGGATGCCACAGTTGAAAGGTATGCCCTTGACTCAACTGTATGTTATATTTTAAATCTAATAAAATACATTCAGTTGCTAGTAAAATGCAAAGAAATTAATACGCTTGCCAAGAGAGACAGTGTAAAGAGAAAACAAAAGAGGACCGAGAGCATAGCCTTGAGGGAGGAGGTGTCATTAGAAAAGGAGGCACTGACTAAACATTGGAAGAGATAGGATGAGAACCACGAAAAAAACGTGTCACAGAGACTGAGGGTGTGAATAACTTGCAGAAGAAAAGCATGATCAGTATGGATCAGTTGCCTTTGGATTTAGCTACGATTTGAATTACTAATTTCTTTAATTAGAGCAGTCTTAGTATAACAAAGGAGGTAGACGCGAGCTGGAGTTGAGACTGCATGCCAGACATAGTGTAAAGATGAGTTGTTCCAGAAGGTTTGAGGAGAAAGTCAGTAGAGATATCGGACAGTAGATAGATGCGGAAAATGGGTCAAGAGATGGCTTCCTAGGATAGGTAAGACAGTACATGACAAGGGGAGAGAGATCTGATGATGTGGGATCAAATGGGATCAAGTGGAAAAGTAATAAGAAAATTAGAAGCACAGCGACCTCATGTTCAGAGGCTGGGGAGAAGCCTGGAAGGTTTGACAGACATAGTCCAAGTTTGTTTAAAAGATATAGGAGTGAAGGGATAAGAATTAATTCCCTTAACATATTAATCTTGTCAGTGAAATAGCATGCAAATATATCAACTGAAAGGTTAGTTTGGAGAGTGACAAGGCAAAAAAGGATGTTAAAAGTTTCAAAGAGACATTAGGATTGTGTGAGGAGTATCAGTGACAGAACTAATGTAGAGAGGGCCCTGGTGCAAGAATATTATTTATACCCTCCTCTACCGTAAGAGTGGTGAAAAGATAGATCCCCATCTTTCATACAACTCCCACAATGCTATGTCTGCTGAAGATGTGCCATTTGGCCATGCTTGCAGGGTTTTATTTGTGAGCAGTGTTTGTGTGTTTGAATATAAGCATGTTTTTGTTTAGAGTATGTGTGTGCATGTAGGGGTGTATTGCCATTAGGACGCAGTGGTGTATTTGTGTGTAGTGTTTGTGTTTGAATGCAGAGTTTTTTTTGTATGTATGGCTTTTAAATGCAGGTTTGTTTTGTGTGTAGTGTTGGTGTTTGTATATAATTTTAGAGTTTTAATACAGGGGTGTGTTTGTATGTAAAGTTTGCGTTTGAGTGCAGGGGTGGGTTTGGATGCAGTGTTGGATCTTAAATGTAGATGTACATTTGTGTGTAGTATTGATGTTTGAGTGAAAATGTGTATTTGTATATAATTTTGGAGTTTAAATGCAAGGGTGTGTATGTAATGTTTGTATTTGATTGCGGGGGGCGGGGCGGGGAATGCATGTTGTGTTGATGTTTGATTGCTAGGATGTATGTACATACACTGCCACATTCATACATACATACTTACACAGATATACATACACATTAACATGCATTATCATTAATACACAAATATAAATACATTGACAAATACACAAACATTTATATACACACTGACACATACACATACACACACACACATATAGACACACAGATACACAGACTGACACATGCACACACCTTGACACATGCCTATATTTTGACACATAAACACACTTTGAGACATACACACCTTGACACACAGATACACACACTGACACATACACACATATACACACACCTTGACACACAGATACACATAGACATACACACATTCACACACACAGATACACACAATGACATGCACACACATACATTTATTTATATTTGCAGCCAATCTCCTGTTATCATACAGGGGCCTGGTCATGCTCTTAAAGGACCGTAGCACCTAACTAGGACCCTGTTCAGTAATACCCACAAGGTGGTACTAGGTGAATAGGCCACCCAATGGGCATTCCAGCATGTCGGATGCACCAGCGGTAATTACACCGCTGGGGAGTATGCATGAGAGTGGAAAAGTATGATTGTTTAGCAAGGGTGAGGGCTGTGCTGTACAGGCGTAACATTAATTTGTAGTGGGTCGACTTGGTGTGCAACAATTGGAGGCTCATCCTCTTTGAGCAGGACTGCAGCATCCAGGGCCGAGGTGAGTGTAGTGTTGTAGAAGGAGATAGCCAGAGAGGGACAGGAGAAGGTATGAGTGGACTGACTGTTGCTGGATGTCAAAAGAATTCAGATTTCTTAAGAGAGTTAAGTTCAAGAACAAAAGATAAGAGGTGGTGATCTGAGAAAGGAAAAGGGGTGTTACAGATATTAGAGGCTGTGCATGCATCTGAAAAAATAAAATTGAGGGTGTTGCCAACTCCATGTGTGGAAGAATTAGCCCACTGGGACTGTCCGAGGAAGAAGTAATTGAAAGGCGTTTTGCTGCTTCTGAGGTCAAAGGTGAGTTCATAGGAATGCCCAAGAATTAGCGATGGAACATATTTAAAGGACGTAGGGAAGCCAGGCAGTAAAATGGCCAAGGAAGAGAAGAGGGGAACTAGGTAGGCGGTAAAGAACAGACTTGTTTTCAGTGATGGGTTTGAACAGGCAAACTGAGTGAACTTCAAATGAGGAGAAAAAGATGGAAAGGGGAGGGAAGAGGTGTGAAGGAGCAGTGTGGTGAGAGCAAGAACCCTTACTCTCAGATTGTCTTGGGGTGTGAGTTCATTGAAGACTAGGGATAGCAATGTAAGAGGGAGATAACCATGTTTCAGTTTATGCTATTATGTTTAAGGACAGCAATTGATTTAGTGATGTTGTAAACTGAGTGTGCATTCCAGAGGGCAGTGCAAAAGAAGGAATTAGAGGGAGCGTTGTATGGGATGTGTATAAGATTGGTGTGATTTTTGGTGTTGGCACAAGATAAGGTGTGTGGAGGAGGAGCCAGAGTTTGATGAGACATCTCCAGCTGTCCGTATCAGAAGGATAGAAATGAAGAGATGATGGTAGTAGGATTTAAATGTTTGGCGTGAGCTTGTATTTGGAGGTTTTAGAAAATTAAAACCATAGGAGAGAGTGGAGGGGCGAAGGGTTAATAGCAGGTGAGGTTATGTGACATAACTGGTGTGTTTTCCAGAACAGGTAATTGGTACTATCTATAAAGGTAGTAAATACCCTGGCATGGGTGGGAATTAGTCTTCCAAAAAGTTTCCTCTGCTTATGGCTTTGGCTACAAGACTTGGTAGCTCTGAGGGATGAGTGAAAACTCAAGTTTGCTGTTTGGGGCAAGGGCTGTAAGAGAGAGACTGGGTTAGATAAAAAAAAAATTGTGGGTGGAGAGACATGCAGATATTGAGGTGAAAAAAATCAATCAAGGAAAAAAAGAAGAGGAAAACTATTTGAGTTTTCAAGATTTAAGGGATAAGGGAATGGGAGTGATCAGATATGTAAACATAAATTAACAAGACTATAAGTGCAATAACTCTAACAGCAACAAAAATAAGCAAACATTAAACAAAGCAAGAATGGACCACAGAGGGTACTAACGTTTTCAATTAAAAGCTAATACTATAGGGAAGGGACATAAAGAGGAGGTCAACTGGTGAAAAATAGAAATAGATTAGTAAGACAAGTATTCTTCCAGAAATGCATTTGTTTATTAATTAGGGCCTAAATATATTTTTTTTTACGCAATTGTAGTTCATACATTTTTCTACTCTCATTTTGATGTCCTCCTCTTGTTTATAACATATTGATGTCTACTAAAAAAATTGTATATTTATATCACTAGACAAAATACAAGATTTATTGGTTGCCAGGCACATAGACTGTGGTACAAGATATAATATCATACTTGGCCGCACAAACCAGCTAGTTGATTCGTATTGTCAAATGCTTATTTTCTTGGTTTTCCTCTGAAGTCATAAAGTTGAGAGAACATTCTGATTTAATTTGTAATTGCTACAAAAGCCAGGAATAATGAATAGGTCTGTGGTTTCACAATAAACAGCAGAGGGTACTATTTAAATTTCACGTGTACAGAGCGTATGTTTACATTTCACAAAACATTTTATACACTGGGCAGAAAGTTGTCTGTACAAACCATAACTGGAATAAAATGCACAATTTATTTTTACATATGTATATTTTTAATATATAGCACCTTTGTGGACATCATATATTTTACAAACAGTGTTTAAAAAGGAAACAGAAAAATAACTTGTACGCCACTATCGATGTGTCCTATACTAATTTTAAATTGGAGATAAACATGCTAACTGCAATACTTAGTGCTTAAATGGCTTCCAGAGACTCTCCACAGCTTTCCTGTGGTAACTTTCAAATGTGCATGTATAAACGATGAGTGGGGTGCTCAACCCCAATGGAATCTGGTCTAGATTCCAAATATACACAGAAAACTGGGGATTTTGCATAAATCTGAAATCCGTTCAAGCAGTAAGTATTGCATTTAGCATGTTGATCTCTATTGTTAAAATTAGTGTAGGACCCACTGATATTATTTGTCAGGGCCAGCACAGGTGCACAAAATACCCAAACATTGTAGGTATCATTAGATACATTACCCATCCCGATCGCTCCCAGTCCCAGATTAATGGCATAATATGGACTTGATGAGTGACTTTAGAGTTACCTACCTTTAACTCCTTTGCTGGGATCTTGCACTTGGGTCATGATCAGTGATGTATGTACCGCAAGGCTGACAAGGCATTTGCCTTGGGTGGTACTTTCCAGGGGGCGGCAAAAAACACCGCCATCAAACTGATTATTAAAAAAAAAAAAAAAAAAACTCTGCCACCAAAAGCCCAGGCAAATAACTTGTCAGCCTTGTTTTAAAGGGGCCCAAGAGGTGACTGGCTGACCATCTTTGGGAAGGCAGTCACTTTGGTCCCAGGTAGGCGGCGAGTGAGCGCTGAACTGTGAGCTATCCCTGCTCAGCTTGCGCACCCCACAGTGATCCCAGGATCCTGAATATGAAGTCACTCTGGCTCTCGGCATCACTCTGCGACGCTCGAGGGAGCTGAGCAGGGAGACCACGGCTCCATCACTACTAGCTTAGCGTGCCTGCCCGCCTGCTTCCTGCATGCCCGCCTGCCTTCTGCCCAGCAACCCCAACACCCCAGCCAACAGCTAGCCCAGCAGCTCCACTGGGCCCCAGGTAAAAAAATCCAACCTGCTCTCCCAAAGGTAGGGAGACTGGGTGTATTTAAATTGAATGTTAAAAAAATAAAAATGTGTAAGTGTTCGGGGGAAATGTTTGTGTGTCTGTCTATCAGTCAGTGAATTTGTGTTTGTGTGTGTGTCTGTCAGTGTGTGTCTGTCAGTGAATGTGTGTGTGTATATCTGTCAGTGTGTCTGTTAGTGAATGTTTGTGTCTGTCAGTGTGTGTGTCTGTTATTGTGTCAGTGAGTGAGTCTGTGTATATCTGTCAGTGAGTTTTTGTGAGTGAGTGTGTGTAAATATCTGTGAGTGTGTGTGTATATCTGTCAGTGTGTGTCTGTCAGTGAATGTGTGCATGTCTGAGTGATTGTGTCTGTCTGTGAGTGTGTGTGTCTGTCAGTGAATGTGTGTATATCTGTCAGTGTGTGTCTGTGAGTGACTGTGTGTGTATGTCTGTTAGTGTGTGTCTGACAGTGAATGTTTGTGTGTCTATGAGTAAGTGTGTGTCTGTGAGTGTTAGTCTTCAACAGGAAGAGGTGTGGCCTCGACAGGAAGGGGTGGGTTAAATTCAAATTAGGGGTGCCCGAGTTCTGTTATGCCTAGGGCAGCACAATCTCAAATACATAACTGGTCATGATTCATTTAATTTTGTGTCTCTTTTCCTCTTTTTCCTCTATGTTTCTTCTTGTAATCTTTTTTACTTCACCTCATTTTCATGACATGTGCACAGTCGCCTTGTCGGCATATGCACAAAACCCCCCCACCAATACCCATTCCCATAAAAGACACTGACACCAGGGTTTTGGCAAAAGTATATCACAGCTTTATTTATTAATTAACATAAATTATAAAGGTCATTGTCAACATCAGGCCCACGTTGGCCTGCACAATTACCACAGCAGTTTACAATTTAACCCCCTGACAATGACCCACCCCCACGTAACATAATACCCAAACATTGTAACATATTAACTTAACATTGAAACATGACCATTGCCACCGAAGGGCACCATCCATTGCCACCAAAGGGCACCACCAGTGTAGGGGCATACCGAGACACCCCTACACACCGTGGTTCGGAGCTACCTACGAGCTCGAACCTACCAAACCAGTCCAAAGGCCTACCTATTAGCCCTGAACTCCAAACTTTTCCCCCATCTCACTCTTTTCTCCCCCCAACTTTACTCTCCATCCCCCGCCGCCGTGACCAAACGGGAAACACCAGAAAGCAAAGGGAGGGTGGGTGGGACAACAACAGGTAAGTGTAACTTTCGATTAAAAGTGATCCTTAGATCTAAAATGGCCGCTACTTATACTCCCCTTATAACTCCACCCCACTCCATATCCTTAGGCCAATCCCAAACCACTGACCACTAGCTGGCCTGTCTCCTGGCAATGTCAAGGCCCACTCCCCTTAGCTACGCTGCTCCATGGGCTACATTTCTGTTGGATATTATCTTACTTCCCACCTCTGCTTTTACATAATTACACAGCTGAAAACAGTCCATCATGTCCATCATGTTCAGCCTTTCTCACATTTGTTTTTGCTGTTGATGAAAAAGATGACAAAAAACAGGTTTGAAGCACTTCCAATTTTGCAACAAACTCGGAAAAAAATCCTTCTTGAACCCAAAATGACAGTCAGATACCGTCATGGACCAAGAAGTTATTACCCCACAAATTAAAAATTATATCTTTGAATATTATGTTTTTGTAAGTATTTATCCAATTGCTGTTTAAACATCTGTATAGACTCTAATAAAATCACCTCTTCAGGCAGAGAATTCCACATTCTTATTTTTATTACGGCAAAAAAAAAACTTTTCTTTGCCTGAGACTAAATCTCCTTTCTTACAGTCTAAATGCTTGACCTCGTGTCTTATGTATAGTCCTGTTTATGAACATATTTACAAGCTTTAAGCACCTACTTTGTTTTTTATGTTTTTTTGTTTTTTACTGCCATGGGAGCCTGTTGGTTCACTGTTTTTACTTTCTGAGGGTTATGTATTTGAGAATATAAATAATTTTTTCTTTACATATGTAGAGAAATAAAGTTTGACATACGCATAATCGTCCCTTGGTATATGTCATGAACTTCCCCAGGATAACCCAGAAAAACAAGGACACCACAGGAACCAAACAGGAGCAAGAAACAAGCAACTCCCCCACTATAATTAGGAAGGGAGGGTGAGACAACAGACAGGTAAGTAGGGATTAATTAAAATGGCACCTTAGCTCTAAAATGTCCGTTAGTTATATTAACTCAATAAGCCCCACCCTTCACTGAACCCAGAACCAATTACAAACCTACAAACTTTACAAGCCAGTCTCCAAGCCATGTCATGGCCCACTACCCTTAGCCTTGCTGGTTCTTTGGCTACATTATTGTAATATTATACAACTTCTTTATATTATGCTGTGGATTTCCATGCATTTTATGCAATCTTTTTTGTTTTCTTTTGGTTTACACTACCTGTACCACTTTATAAACCATTAAAACATCTAATAAAGATTATAAAAAACTAAACTGTGTTATCCTCCCTCACTGTGGTGTCAGAGCAGGAGTTACCATAAGGTAAACATAGGTAGCCATTTTGGGACCAGGGATTAGACAGCATTTCTATTACCATAAATTTGCTCAACCACATTGGAGAAAGGATAGAAGTAGCCCAAACTGGGAACCAGCCTACTGCCCTGTTGGATTTTAATCTTAATCTGTAGAGCATGGCCAAGCAGGGGCGCGAGCAGCATAAGAGGTGAGAGGTTAGTTGGCAGGATATCACTTTATATATTCCTCCTCACACTGTGCACTGTGAGAGACCAACCTGAGGGGAATGAATAACTATTACCACATTGTTTTGCAGGAAAGTCTACAATATGGAGTAGTGCTGTATCTACCCCTTTCTTGGCTGTCATCTAGGGTGGACTGAACTCCCCAATCCCCGATCCCACTAGTAGCTACTGCTTGTTCTTACCCCAGTTAAATCCCCTAGCAGAAATCAGTGGTTCAAATGACCTTTTAACTATGTGTACATCTCTTTATATACATTTACTTTAACTGTTACTCTTTGCTGTTCTCCTGTTAGCTAAATCATAATGGTTTCTATAGATCCAGACTTGAATAAGTCTAAACAGAAACTGTAACCTTAAATAATACATGTTTTGTATGAGGGTTCGTAAATACATGTAAAATTATTTAATATGTTCCAACAACTAATCCATTTCCGAGAATATCCTAAACACATACTTTTAAGACCTGTTTTACATCTGGATGAAGTTGTCAGTTTTCTGCATCAGAGAATCCTTTTAAATTGTATTTTTAGGAATTCCTTTCTATGTTCCTTTTGGTTATAAAATTCACACATGTTATACTTAATTCATTTTTAAGTCCCCTACACAGATATATGTCTAGACAGATTTACTACATACTAATAAATGGGGATAGCCTCATTGATATATGATATTAGGATAATTGCTAATTAGTGATATGTAATGGGTCTAAAAAGAAGTTTCGATTTTGATACATATCTTTGCATGTTCAGAAACAAGAGTTCTAGAAAGACACTGCAATTCGGCATTGATTTAATAGGCTTTCCGAATGATTCATCTACAAAAAGTCTTTTTGACGGTGACTTCTGTTGATAAAACGCTTGGAAATTTTTCCAACAGTATTGAATCATTTGGAAAGCTTAATAAATTGAGGCCTTTGTTTTTTTTAATTGCTTTTGACACTGGTCACAACTACAATATTGTTTAATTTTTAAGGGGTGTAAATTTCAAAGACACACATATACACATACAGCAGCTATCTTTGTCTAAAATGTTTATCAGACATTAAAAAGCTCCTCTCTCAATGCACACCAATTACAGAGTCTGCCACATCCACCGTGTGGCATTATAGGGTAAAGACTCATGTCATCTTCGGCCTCAAATAACGTAATATTTTTGGGGTAAAATTTTAAAATACTTTTCTTCACACTATTAAAATATGCAAAAATGATATATATATATATATAAATAAATCTATTAATATATTCAAAAACAAACATAACATTACAATATAAAAATATTTTTCCTAATTTTAAATCTTTTAAAAATGTATCAATTTGAAAGCTTATCCAACAATACTAAATTAAGTAACAAAAAAGTGAGAAGGGCTGGGGTAGCACTAAATAACAAGGTGAAAGGTAGCACACCTAAAATGGAAATTATCCCCAAAATCCTTGATAAATAGTAAAAAGAAAAACAAGGTAGTAGGGTACACCAATAGATCATATCATTTTGTCAATCACAAATATGAAACATGGATAAAATGGTCTGGCCGCTTTATTTGAGGCTTCCCCTCCCACTATACTCTTAATCCTTGTTGTTTTTACTCATTATAATATTCATACTGGTCTTATTCTTTTTCAACACGTTTTGCTCTACCTCTGGTCCTGCCTTTTCAATCGGCAGTTGACCGACGTAGTTGCGCTCCACCCCTTCCTCTTCCTACTACATGTCCCATGATTCCTTGGACATGTGATGTTACAGCCGACATCAGCACGTTACTTCCTTTCACGCCCATTTCTTTCTTTCACTTAATACTCATATTTTAACACTCGTTTTTTATTTATTTTAATAAAACTTGTTTTTATAGCTTAATATTGCGTATACTGTATATTTTATCTCCCATTTTAAATGTAATAATATGGTCACGATCATGACCACATGACTATAACGTCATTTACCATATAAAAGACTGTGTATGTCAGGTATATGTTTGCTAACCACTTGATAAAGCCCTACTTGGGAGAAACGCGTTGTGGATTGTTTCATATTGTATTAATATTGACTACTTTATTCTGGTATTGTGCCATACACCTTTTTCTTTGTTTTTATTATTTTTCATCACCTGGCATTCTGCTTTTACTTCTCCAGTGAGGATCTTACCAAGTATCCTGGGTTGGGATTGTACCAACCACACTGAATATACTGAGCGGTGTTATCTGCTCAGGAAATTGTGAGTACGTTTTATTTATTACTACTCTTGGTTATTTGCTTTTATACAGTGAGCACTATTGTCACTTTTTATTTCTCTTTTTTTTTTGGTCCTGTTTATACCTTGCTGCTACGATACCTGCTGATTACACCATCCTTTGATATCCTAAAAGTGGGGGATCAATACCACTGCATGTACAGTAGAGATGGTTTTAGCTCTATTACATGTGAGTAGAAAATTGGAATTATTTTATATCCTTGACTTTTATCCCATACATATTACACTATTGTAGTCCTTTTGTTTTATTTGTCTCTTTTTATATATCTATGGACTAACAAGCCTAAGGAAGGATAAAGTTTTCATATGTGTTTAGAAATTTGCACATACACCTACTACCAAGACTTTATTTTGTGACTGCTGCTACTACCTTTGGGTACCTGTTTTATTGGTATCATGGGGTTTTATCTACCTCATTTTAATCATATTTCATATTTGTGGTTGACACATTTGTATACGATCTATTGGCACACCCATCTACCTTGTTTTTCTTAATACTAAATTAAGGCCTTAGTTTTCCAACCAATAAAGTTATTTATTGGAACATACACTATTTCATTGAACATACAGGATTTACATTCAAACATATACCACATATATAATAAACATCCTTGTTTTTATTAGCAGGACACTTGGGCACTGGCAAAACTTTTATGTGTCGTATAGTTTTTGTTAAAACAAATTTAGCTGTATATATGTTTTCGCAATATTAAAATATTATGCATCTTAACTTCACTTCTTCTGTCCAACTTCCACATTCTGAAATACTTATTTTTTATGGTTACAGTACCTGTATACAGTGTAAACTTAACTAATGACTAGGTAAGTACAAAACTGATAACTGAACCCAGAATCCTTTTGCTCTGTGCTGTACATAGATAGTGCAGAACTAGCTTGGAAATCTTCTAGTCAGCACCCATCCTTCACTTTATAGGAACACTACATATCATGCCATGTACCTCCACCACCATTTTAACCCTGCAGCTGAAAACATTACCATTCTGTAGGTAATATGACAACAAGTAGAACCCCTCCATAAAATAGCAGAGTAAAACTGATTTATTAATTTTTTTTCCAAATATCGTTTATTTGGTGATACATGACAAGCTAAATTTAAAAAATAAAAAATAGGGCAAGAACAAGGATATATTTATCTTATTATTTCAATGTTATAAAAAATATTTTACATTATCTATCCACACATTGTGTCCATATGCACTGGTTATTGAGTTTTATTAATTTTATTAACTGCTAAACCACCTGAAAGCTTGTATATGTATTTCATACTTTGCACACATGCGCACACACACACACAAGATAAAGAAAAATGTAATGGCATTAAATGCTGACATTAATAAAAGAAAAGTGTGCCTTGGGGTGTATACCATATCTTCTAATGCTAGTATTATTAATATTATTATTATGATTATTATTATTGGTATTTATTTAGCGTCAACTAATTCCGCAGCACTTTACAACATTCAGAAAGGGGGAAATTTAGCAATAAACGAGACAATTACACAGTGACACAGGAACAATAGGTAGATGAGGACCCTGCTAAAACAAGCTTACAATCTAGATCAGGTGGGGTACAAAAACACAATAGGCCACCAAAAGTCATATTGCTACATGATAGGAAGGAGCAATTTAATCTGGAAATTTACTAGAATTTAGCTTATTTTACTCTATAAATGATAGCAGTGTATACTTTTGAATATATAGAGCTGTAAAAGAAGTGTAGTAGAGTGCTCAACAGGAGTCATATGACACACAAATTAGTAATTGTTAGTATTTCAGCAGTTACACAAACATATCCTTTTTCAATATTTCGTAATTTATTTTTGAGTCTTGCCCTTTCCCGGTGGCTTGCGGTATGCCTGAGTTTCCGAATTCTGCTTTCCTTCACAATGGCTGCATTCCCATACATAAATAATTATGAAACACAGTGGTGCAGTGGTCTAGAGCAATAGAATGGAATTTCCCAGGTCATGCTCTGGAATCCAGTTGTCTGCAATAAATGTGGCAATTTCTTGCCAAGAGAGCGATGTGTACAGATGTTTTCTTTTTTCTGTGACATGGCTGACAAACCTAAAAGCTTAAAGAAATATAGTATATATATATATATATATATATATATATATATATATTTCCGTGACTAAAAATATCAGACTGAATAATCCCAGTAAGGAATTAATTTACAGTTCTTTGCACTTTCTTTACTCAGAAGTTCCATTTTTGGCAACAGCCTTCTGCAGGAACACAATGTCCTCAATGGTTTTGAGTACTGAACTAGTGTTTAAAGATGCTGACACTTTGGAATGTGCATTTCAGTATATTCTAGAGCTATTTTAAGTTACACTAGGAAATATTACACTCATTTATTTTTATAAGTAAGAATTAGTGGAATCAATGGACAAATTCCAAAGTAGCACATGACTGAATGACTGAAAACACTTTCCTATGATTTCTATATTAAGAATGTTTAGTTGGTAAAAAGGAATAAATAAACAAATTAATAAATGTTCATTGAGAAAGCCCATTTAGTGGAAACGCGTTTCGGACACAAGTAGAGCCTTGGACATTTATATTTTATTGTTTTATTCTTGATTTATCTTACTTTATTTGTTTTCTATATATACTTTACAAGTCCTTCTGGCTGCTATATCCAACATATTGTTAAAGAATGGTAGTGCCTCCCTTTAAAAAGGCAGATAAGCTGATATACCCCCAGAGCCAGGTTTCCTAAGCTCTGATTCAGGGGAGCAGTTTCTTTGCACTAGTTGTGTATTTACACTTTCTCCCTTTTTCTTTTGAGTACCCTACATTAAAAGAGAAGAGATTTTGGTGTCACATAAATACATCCCTGCTGATAAGATTAGAACCTGTCCTTTTAGGCTCTTTAACCCCTTAAGGACCAAACTTCTGGAATAAAAGGGAATCATGACATGTCACACATGTCATGTGTCCTTAAGGGGTTAACATGTGAGTTAAACCAACTCTCCTACATACTGGCTGCTTTCTTACACGGATTTACACTATAGTGTTACACTATCGTGTTTCTTCCCTTTTTTCCCATTCCATAGGGTATTAATATCGTTTGAAAAAGTGGTAAGTGAGAGCTTATCTATCACTATTATTTTTCACTTTGAGCACTCCACCCCAAGGGTTGGTAATAGTTGTGGATTCATCCCTAGGCCTTCCTTGTTTTATCAAACAAAAAATACATATAAGCAAAAAAAAACTATAACGCATGTATTTGACATATTAAGTAAATTAGTTCTATATGAGACAAAATCAAAGATATTAGTCCAATCGAGCCAATGCATCAACAGCAACTTGCATGGGCCACCCGATAAGCCCCTTGAGCCGATGGGCCAATAGTGCAGCAGCACCAGCCACACCGACGATAGTTCTGCCACATTGCCTAGTATTTCTGCCACATTGCCCCCGCATTTCCTTGTATTTCCTGTGATTATTCCTCTAGCCAGGGCCGGATTAACATAAGGGCTGATGGAGCTGCAGCTCCAGGCCCATGGAATAGGCCCATAAAAAAAAAATATATATATTTTTTTTTTTAACACTACTCTTAGGTTTGCCACCTGACTGGTATTTTAAGGCACAGCTAGTACTTGAGGCTGCCTGGCCGTGATGGTATTGCAGTAATACCGGCAATACACATGCAAATATTTTTCTCTGTATAAACGGAGTTTACTCTGCAATACCAGCATCGGCCAGCAGGGGTCACTGTGTGTGGAGAGAGGCAAGGATAGGAAGTTACAGCATCTCCCTGCCTCTCTCTACTCACTGATCCGCTGGGGAGCAGCTACACAGCACAGAGTCCAGACAGAAGCTCCCAGCCTGCAGAGATAGACTACAGCTCAGGTATGTGAAGGATGGGGGTAAAGTCAGCAGGGAGACATGGGGACACTGAAACACTAGGGGACACTGGGGGATGTGGGGACACTGAAAAACATGGGGACACAGACACATGCGGACGCTGTGAGACATGGGGATGCTGAGACACATGGGGACGCTGTGAGACATAGGGAGAAACATTGGGACATGGAGACACTAGGGACACAGTGTCCCCATGTCTCCCAGCCAGTGTCCATAGTGTCTCAGTGTCCCCATGGCTCCCAGTGTCCCCATGGCTCCCAGTATCCCCTAGTCTCCCAGTGTCCCCTAGTCTCCCAGTGTCTGTGTCCCTATGTCTCTCAGTGTCCCTATGTCTCAGAGTGTCCCCAAATGTCTGTAACCCCATGTCTGTGTCCCTAGTGTCCCCATGTCTCCCAGCCAGTGTATCCATGTCTCACAGTGTCCCTATATCTCCCAGCCAATGTTCCTAGTGTCTCAGTGTCCCCATGTCTGTGTCCCTAGTGTCCCCATGTCTCCCAGTGTCTCCAAATGTCTCAGTGTCCCCATGTCTATGTCCACAAGTGCTCCAATGTCTCCCAGTGTCCCCAAGTGTCTGTATCCCCATGCCTCCCAGCCAGTGTCGCTAGTGTCTGTGTCCCCATGTCTCCCAGTGTGCCCTAGTCTCCCAGTGCCTGTGTTCCCATGTCTCTCAGTGTCCCTAGTGTCTTAGTTTCACCAAATGTCTGTGTCCCCATGTCTCCCAGTGTCTGTGTCCCCATGTATCTGTGTCCCTAGTGTCTGTGACCCCATTTGTCCCAGTGTCCCTCAAATGTATCAGTGTCCCCATGTCTCCCAGTGTCTCCATGTCTCCCAGTGCCCCCATGTCTCCCAGTGACTCATGTGTCTCAGTGCTCCCATGTGTCTCAATTTCCCCGGGTCTCTCAATGTCCCTGGGTCTCTCAATGTCCCCATGTCTCACTGTGTCCCCGTTTCTCCCAGTGTCCCCATGTCTTAGTGTGTCCCGTGTCACTAGGATACTAGGGGACACTGACACTGGGAGACTAGGGGACTGGGCGACATGGGGACACTGACACTGTGATATATAGGGACACTGATGCCAGGCTGGCCTTCCAATTCTTTGGACAGACATGCCCCCTTTTTGGGCATATTCGCCCCTTTGGCAGTTCTGGTCACGTGATTCGCGTCAGTGGTCCACCTTTTTACCCCGCCCATTGACTTCCTGCTTCACTGAACACTGCTGTTAGGGGGTATGGATTTACTTGAAAGATGAAAGCATAAATTAGAGAGAGATTAGCATAGAGTATGTGTTTTCTTATAGCTGCATCCTTTAAATTTCCCTCCGACACCAACTCCATCAGATACATGACGCTTGAGAGGTATGATTGTTTTAGTTTTTTTGGTCGATAAGATTCTGTAATTAGGCCCCATCATGATTGTCAGCACCAGGCCCACTGGGCTCTTAATCTGGCCCTGCCTCTAGCAGACACATTTTATGTTTGTTGAGGCAACATAGATATGGAGAGATACATGTCACGCTATTCTGATGCCAATTCGCTGGCAATGAAAACTGCATGTCAGTGTCCTTGGGGATCATTTCCTTGGTTGTTTTCCCAAGTAAGACCAGTCTTGCTGGAAAGTGGACAAAAGAAAGATGGGACCAAAGGTGGGTGTAACATTCATGTAAGACCAGAGACTTCCGATCCTTTTGGCATGGATACTAGGGTGGATAAAAATTGCTAAATTTAAAAAAAAAAAGATATTAATTCATTATAAATGTCTTGCTAGATGAAGGCCTACCACTTTTATGATCTTTGTTGCTGCTGATTTGTTCCACTGTTTTATTTGCTTTTGACCTGTTGTATATCTTGATTATTTTATTTTTCTTCTTGTCCTCCATAAGACTTAAAGTGTTTTTTTTTGTTTTTTTTGAGATGCCATGTACCAGTGGTCATTTTTATACCACATGTGCTACTCTAAGCTTTGGATATATTAGAGATAAACTACCTACTCACTAATATGTTGAGCATAAATCACTACTTATACTTCCTCAGTTGCACACACTGCATTTTACCTGCATGTCTACCTGCCTTTCATTGTCTTTACTCATATTGCCTGATATAGCTTTAGACATGTAAATGTTGCTTGTAAAATACTTACATTTAAACTTATGCAAGGTGTCCAATGCCAAATATCTGTCTGTTTGTGTTTAATCACTCTTGCTAGAAAGAATGCCTGCATTTCTTCTATGCACAGCAAAAAATAAAAATTAACAAAAAAAATAATAATTTGTGATTTAATCAGCAGTAGGAGGATACACTTGATCAGAGATCCAACAAACTTTGTAATGCTAGTTCTACAAGTGATTTATTTGGTTCAATATCGTGGTGTAATCAAAAGACAAGACATGTCCCCACCATTGCTGTCTAAGAAAAACCTTTCACCTGTACTAAGTGAAAGGTGTGAAGTGTGATTAAACAAATGTATTTACTTTTCTTGAACATTGCCAACATATTACTTATTTATGTTTCCAGCTGCTTTCATTTATGTTTTTCCTTAGAAATTACATATTGTCTGTCAAGCTATGTATTGTATTACTGATAGTAAATAGGTCATTGTATGCACAGTTCATTAGAAGGATTATCAGGCAAATCCTGTTTTACTTCAGATTGCAGTTCTAATATGTCTAAATCTCTTTAAATGAACACTCCAAGCACCATAACCACTATATTCTGCAGTGTAGTGCAAGGAGTGCTCAAGTGCAAGCCAAGAGTAATTTGTCAAACCATTAAAGAGGTTTGTAGAAATATAGTTTGGGTTGTTCCAATGGATTGGTGTGCTTGGATTATGCTAAAACATTAGTACAGTTCCATACAAAGGTTACTTTTAAAACTGAAATCAGATAGTTTGGATGATCTAATTTTTCTTGGATTGAACATAGAGTGCAGAGAGTAGTTTTAAATGTAAAATGGAAAAATTGTGAAAGCTAGCAAAGTATGCAAGAAAAGGTAATACGACAAGTTTGCTAGCTGACAACACTGAGTAGGGCCCACCGGGTGACGTTACCATTAGAATTAGCGCTAGGTGATTTAACTTGTGAGTATTAAAAATAAAATAAAGAAATAGCCTAGGGGAGTATCATGATATAGGAATCCCCAGAGCAGATACAGCTGTTTCTCCCCACACATAAGATGAGACTTTATGTTGAGGGTAGGCAGGAACTCCTTTATTGGTAGCCACAACTGGCCTGATATGCAAGTCCCCATGCAATGGGCACTCCCCCTGGACCTGAGAGTAAACCACAGCAGAAACAAACACACGATTACATTGGCTCTCAGATCCAGGACACTCCCATACATAATAAGATAATCCCTCCCCTGTGCCTTGAAGATAATTGAGTCATGAACTAAACTAAACTCAATTATCTCCAGACATAAAAAAAAACACACATTTCAAAAACACCCCAAAAGTAGCTTGAAATATATAATACCTCATAAAAGTTCTATCCCCTGATAGCCCTGATCTGGGTGACCAACATATCCAAAAATCATCCAGATCAGTTGAGGGGTTCAGGAATTTCCTGGAAGTCATAATTTGACCCACTGCCCTCATGGTCCCATGCCCAAAACAGTTCCAGAGAATCAGGGCCTGCGGTCGGTCTAGTTCAGTAGTTTCAAAAATGAACAAAATACCGAACTTAGTCAATATTCATACCGTGGAGCTTATTCACCTCATTCAGACGAACAATTCCACCGAACAGCGCTCTTCGAGGATGTAAAGTACCGAACGAAGGCTATGATGGAAGTCCAGTGGTGTTCGGGAGTTTCAGTATCTGAAAACAGCTCCATTAACTCGACGACCAAACACCGCTGCCTGCGTTCGCGGGAACAAGATGGCCACCACCTCGTGGTCGACCACGCAAAACGCTGCCACCCACACGAACAATTAAAATGCTGCAGTTAGAATCGTAAGAGGTGATGATATGGCTTAACAAGCTCCCGGGTGGTACCTCATTCGTGCATCAGTTCAGTTCCCAAACAGGATAGCAAAAAGGCACAAACAAAGTCTTTTATTAGCCCTTTTGCATAGCCCATAGTACTGAGGCAGAAGGCTGGCAAACAGGCCTCTCCAAGAACCAGTGGCGAGGTTACCCCCGAAGGTAAGACTAACCAGGTACCTGACCTGCTGTAGGTTGGTAACTGAGTTAGTTGAGTAGCCCACCCATAAGCAACTACTAGACCTGGTGACTTCTGGAGCCTGTCTATGTCCTGTATGTCTCCAGCAGTTAAGTGGGCATCTGGTACTCCCGGCCTCTCTGTTGCTCTCCGAATTGGAGTTTGGGTTGCCTGGTGGACAGAGGCCAGCAGTGCTCTGCCCTGCAGCCAGAATTACAGCTGGATAGATCAGAGGGTCATCATGTCCTGGACCAAGGACAACGGGAGGGCATAGGCCAACTGCACTCTGCCCTGGTGCCAGCGCTTTGGCTAGGCTGGCCTGGGGGTATTCAGGCCCTGGACAAAGGGAAAGGGGAGGGCAGAAGCCAGCTGCTCTCTGCCCAGATGCCAGCTCTTCTGCTGGGATGTGGTCAGTGGGTATTGTCGTCTCATCGACTAACACCAGGACCCGGTTGGGAATCTGCTGTGGAGAGGAGGGATTGCATACCTCCTCCTCCTGGTATTCTTGCGGGGTTGGTTTGGGATCTGGACCGGCCGGCCAGCATCCCTGTAGGTTTGGTAAAGAGACCACAGTCCCATCTGCACCATTGGGATCAGGGGTACTGTTCCCCTGTAGTTGAGGAGAGGGATCAGTTGTCTCCTCTCCCAGTATCTCCGGCTGCTGTTGGAGGGTGAAGCTGGTTGCCTCCACTTCCCAGGAAGCATTCTGCTGTAGGGTAGAGGAACCGATCAGCTCCTCCCCCTGTAACTCTGGCTGCCGCTGGGGAGACAGACTGGTTGTCTCCTCTCCCTGCATTGTACACTGTTGCTGGGGAGTAGGACCGACTGTCCCTACTCCCGGTAACTCCGGTTGTGGTTGGGGATCTGGGCTGGCTGCCCAACATCTCTGTAGGGCCGGTGGAGAGACCTCGGTCCCATCTCGACCTGCCGACTGCGGGTCTTCCCAGGACCAGTCGATGAGGACCCCTACTTCTGGAGCTGGTAGTGAAGCAAGGGGTACCTCAGACAGGTATCCTTAGCTGTAGGGTGGTAGGCCTAGGTCCGCCACCCAGCTCCCCTGCTCTCCCTGCAGGGTATATTGGGGCTGAATTGAGTGGAGCAGGTTTTGGTAAGCCTGCTCCAGCTCCCATTCCTTGGTGGCCAGATGGATCAAGTCTGGCATTAGGTCGCCAGCTATAGGAAGATCCAGCTGAGCTTCCCTACAGTCATGCATGTCCCAATATCAGGACTCTCCAGCACTCCCGAACTCTGGTTCGGAAAAGGCCTCCCATAACAGGCCAGGACCATTGTAATCCTCGCCCTAGGGCCTGTTGTGTCATCCAGGGAACAAGTTAAATCGCGTACCACCGTAGCGCCTGGTACACGTCGTCAAGCCACAGTTCCTTCCCTACCAGTCTCTTGAGCTTCGTCACCCACTCATCCAGGGGCTGCTCTCCCAGGAGAGGCTTCTGCAGCACCACTCGTAGCTGTAGCCACTACTCCTCGCAGGGGAGATTCTCATCCTGCCATAGCTGTACACCCTCCTCGGTCTAGTTCGGTAGTTTCCAAATGAACAAAATATCGAACGTAGTCAATATTTATACTGTGGAGCTTGTTCACCTCATTCAGACGAACAATTCCACCAAATAGCGCTCTTCGAGGATGTAAAGTACCGAACGTAGGCTATGATTGAAATCCAGCGGTGTTCGGGAGTTTCAGTATCTGAAAACAGTTCCATGAACTTGATGACCAAATACCCCTACCTGCGTTTGATGGCCGCCACCTCGTGGTAGACCATGCGAACTGCGGCCAGCCACAGGAACAATTAGAACGCTGCGGTTAGAATTGTTAAGGTGATGATAGGGCTTAACATGCTCTCGGGTGGTCCCTGGTTCGTGCGTCTGTTCAGTTAACGAACAGGATAGCAAAAAGGCACAAAGTCTTTTTTGAGCCTTTTTGCATGGCCCATAGTCCTAAGGTAGGAGGCTGGCAAACAAAGGTTACTTTTGCCACAGTGCAATCATATTATTATTTTTTGGTTGTATTTCTTTAGCTCTTACACTTGAGACACTTTGTTAGAAGTTTATATAATGCACTGATTATTCCTATATTGTCTTTTGTGATTTTTGTTTTATTTTTGTTTTATTTTTATATAAGTTGGTTTATTTCGGTATGATAACACATTGCATCAGACCTTTAGTCAGTCCCTGTTGCTGCAATGTACCATGCCACATTCACACGTTTGCTCTACAACTCATAGTATTATAAAATTAGGTTTCTTTTTCTGTTATATAATTATGATACTATGGTCTAACTTTATTGTCATGCAAATGCCTCAATAAAAAAAGAGTTTGATTCTGCCTCATTACAAATTAATGGTAAGACCTCACGTTGACTATGTAGTGCATATTATGGCACCAGTTTAGAGGATATTGCAGACCTAGAAAAAAAAAGCAGAGACAAGCTTCAAAATTATAAAGGGGTGAAATTGTTAGTTAGAAAAAAAAAGTAGAAAAACTCCATACAAATATATATAGGGTGCAAACCACTATGTGCTAACTAGTGCTGATGAAAAATTGAGATTTTTAGTATTGCTGCTTCTGGAAGTGTAAGATGAGGCATTGGAGAACAGAGATGGAGATGGAGCAGTTATGTGAAGGTATTTACAGCCAGGTGGAGCAAAGGAAAGGAAATAGTGAGGGGCTGTAGAAAAAAAACATTTGTTGTATATCATTGAAAAGTTTACCAACCAGATTCTATCAAAATATGAATAACTATATAAAATATAGGTTGAATACATTAATTGACATAATAAAAAAACTGCATGCACAGAAAATTGACAGTGGCAAACTAAAGGTATAAATGGTAACAATGCCATAGAAACAAATGTCAATATGGTAACAAGGTAAGAATAAAGGAAGTGGAGTATCTTCCAACTATTGAGTCAGTATCTGGAGCTTGCTGAAAGTTGCTGGGAAATGTAAAATGGACAGATTCAGCATTGTTGGTTCTGGGAGTGTGAGGTGAGGCATTGTCAGGGTACCTGAAGTCTCTACCTCCGAGAGAGGTAGAGACTTAGACGTCTATCCGTCCGGACGGGCTGTTTCCTCTGTTCCTCGCGGTCCACCCGGTCACGTAAACGCCGGCCGCGAGGGAGTCACTTCCTTTTGTAGCAGGACGTCCGGAAACCGACGTCATGACGCCAGCCCGGAACGACCTGTCACTCAATCCTGTAGAGACTAATCAAATCTCGTCGGAGGCGTGTCTCCCCCTCCGAGCCAGGGTATTTAAACTTGCTTCTCCCATTTGCTCATTGCCCTGTTGTGGTTCTAGCCTGTCTAGTCACACAGTGCTCTGGTATTTTCTGTTATCCCTTTGGTTCCGACCCGGCTTGTTTGACTTACTCTGTTTACCTCTGTTATCCTTGACCCGGCTTGTTCCTCGCTTACCTGTCCTCTCGTTCCCTCGACCTCGGCTTGTCTCTGACCATTCTCTATACTCTCCGTACGTTAGTCCGGCCATTCTAAGGTCCGGTATACGTATCCTGTACCTGTTTGTACTCTGCGTGTTGGATCCCTGTCCCGATCCTGACAGGCATGGAGCTTGCTGAAAGTTGCTGGGAACTGTAAAATAGACAGATTCAGTATTGTTGGTTCTGGGAGTGTGAGAAACCATTGTCTGAAAATCTGTTCATAATTATGACACATGGTCACCCATTTAGAAAGGAAGAAAGGAAATTTAGTCTAAGGCAAAGTGAGGGGCTCTAACATTATTATAATATTCAGGGATACAATTTGTAATATATTTTTGATTAAAGGAGAGATCTGGTTGCCATTCAGGTGCTGAGAAGGAATTTTGTGTCTAGTTTTGGCATAATTGTTTCAAATCTGATGTTTTTACCTTTTGGATCAATAGCAAAAACAGATGTGATAAACTGAACTGGATGAGCGATTATTCAATTACTATGTAACTATGTAACAACTGATCTGCAGGATTCTAGTGGTACCTTTTGCAATGATGGATTGAACAGCTACAGCTACTCATTTTTATTTAACTGTTGAACATTGAATGGACTTGCTAACTTTGTGGGCTTTAATTAGTTGTTTTCTTAACACGTATTATCAAAATACACTGTTAACTACAGGCTACAATGTATTTCCTCTTTCCCATCCTGTAAAATTGTCTTTTATTTTTTTAGTGACAGATTTATCATGATAAGCCTTCAAAACAATATCTGTAGCTCCCTTTGGTATTACAGTGTGCTTACATTTCTCCAGCCTGACAGGTTCACATGCTTTTCTTATGAGAAGGTCATTTGGGTCAAGCAATCTTTAGTGGTGCTTTAGTAATGGAAGAACAATAGAAACTATGCTTTGGGAAAATATAAGTACATTAAATGTACTAAATACAAGCTGCTGCAATAGATGTTTTCAGTGACCTATACGGAAATACTAAGAAAAGCATTTGAACCAAAACAAATAAAATAACAAAAAACATAAACTACAAACTGAAAAACGAAATTGTTTATAAAAAAAATCTAAAACAAAAAAATGAAAATCACTTAACTTTAAAAGTTCTAATCATGCTGGAAAAGGGATTTTAGAAAATCAATATAGCAGTCCGGTCAGGAGTCCTTTACTAAGCTGGTTTCTCACAATACTCATGAGGTGACAAGAAAAAAAATTTGCCCTTCCCTGTTTTTTGTTTTTAGCCCTTCATTTCTTGGAAGAAACTAAAAAATGCTACTAGTAATTGTGAAACAATTAGAAAAGATAAAAAGTTAGGAAAAGAAATACTAGACAGAAAAAAACATGTTTTCACGGTATTACATAATACACTACAATGAGGGTAGAAAATTGGATGCAAAGTTGTCATAATAACTGTGTAATTGCTAATGTTAAACAATTTGTCAGCTACAGAACAAAATCATCTTGTCTACAGTACAGCCTAATAAAAATGGCAACATACTGTAACATGATTGTTTGAGCATAATGTTCACACATGCAGTAAATAAATGTAAATCAAATATTTTTTAAATAAAGTTATTTTCTATTCAAAAAGTCCATTCACTACTTTCCCCTCCATTAATAGGAATAATATGACCGATTGAAACTTCTGTACTGTTTGAAAGCAAGGGCGAGCTCACATATTCACAAATTTACAGGCATTCGTATCCGTGACGAATAGCTTCTGGCAGAAAAATGTATTCCTCTATAGGCTGGTAATCATACCTAGAGTATAAGTGAAGGTGAGTAGGGGATTGCAGTAGTCTGGATGAAAAAGAACAACAGCATAGAGAAGCAGAGGTAGGAGAAGCACCAGGAAAGAGCAGTATCTCGTAGACCGAGAATACAGAGAATGAGAAGAAGCTGTTGATGATCAACAGTGTCAAAGGCAGCAGAAAGATCAATGAGAATTAGGATAGAGTAATGGTTGCGAGATTTAGCAGCGATTAAATCATTGGATACTTTGGTCACAGTTGTTTTAACAGAGTGATGAGCACGGAATCCAGAGTGAAGCGGGTCAAGCAGAGAGTTGGATTCGAGGAAGTCTGTCAATCTCGCACACACATTTCTCTCAAGGCTCTTGGAGTCAAACGGCAGTATATAGGGCAGTAGTTGGATGGGGAGGTGGGGTTCGAGGTTGGGCTTTTTCAGAATTGGCGTTATGGTTGCATGCTTCAAGTGTGAAGGAAATGTCACGGAGGAAAGGGAGAGATTGAAAACTTTTGTGAGAGGAAGAGCAAGAGAGGGAGACAGAGTGCGGATGAGATATAAGGGTATAGGATTGAGGGAACAGGTGGTGGGGCGGGAGGACCAGAGCAGAGCGGAAACCTCTTCTATTGTAGTAGCTGCGAATGAGCATAGAGCAATGGAGTGAGTGGGGTTGAGTGATGTATTGGAAGATGCATTGTAAGGGGAGGGAGATCAGATATCTCTTCCCTGATTATAGAAATCTTCTCAGTGAAGTGAGTTGCAAAGTTTGAGGTGGACAGGGTTAGGGGGAGCAACAGGGTGAAGGAGAGCATTAAAAGGGTTGGCGGGAAAGTGGGCTTATGAAGGTGTTGAAGTAATTTACTTTTGCAGAGGAAAGAGCCAGAGTGTAGGAGCGCAGCATAAATTTACAGTGGATGAAGTCAGGTGCAGAGTGAGACTTTCTCCAATAGCGTTCAGCAGTTCTGGAACATTTTTGAAGATATCGGGTCAGCTTGGTGTGCCAGGGTTGTAATTGGGAATGCTTGCTGTGTGTAAATATAGGAGGTGCCATGATGTCTAGTATGTCTTTATGTATGTAAATGTTTCTATCATATCCCCCGTCTCGCCTTTCCTCTAAACTATACATGTTAAGATCCTTTAACCTTTCCTTGTAAGTTTTATCCTGTAATCCATGAACCAGTTTAGTAGCCATTCTCTGAGCTCTCTCCAAAGTATCAATATCTTTCTGTGGATACGATCTCCAGTTCTGCGTAAATACTCCAAGTGAGGTCTCATCAGAGTCCTGTACAATAGCATGAGCACTTCCCTCCTTCTACTGCTAATACTTCTCCATATACAACCAAGCATTCTGCTAGCATTTCCTGCTGCTCTATTACATTATCTACCTACCTTTAAGTCATCTGAAATAATTACCCCTAATGATGTTGAGGTTAGGACTCTATCAAATATTCTGTACTCTGCCCTTGGGTTTTTATGTCCAAGATGCATTATATTGCACTTATCCACATTAAATGTCAGCTGCCACAGCTTTGATCATTTTTCTAGTTTACCTAAATCCTTTGCCATTTGGCTTATCCCTCCTGGAACATCAACCCTGTTACATATCTTGGTATCATCAGCAAGACATGCCTTACCATCAAGACCTTCTGCAATATCACCGATACAAATATTAAAGAGAATGGGTCCAAGTACAGATCCCTGAGGTACCCCACTGTTAATAAGACCATGCTTCGAATATACTCCATTGGCTACAACTCTCTGTTGCCTGTCACTCAGCCACTGCGTTACCCATTCAACAACATTAGAATCCTAACTTAAAGATTGCAGTTTATTGATAAACCTTCTATGTGCAACAGTGTCAAAAGCCTTACTGAAATCTAGGTAAGCAATGTCTACTGCACCACCCTGTTCTATTATTTTAGTTAGCCAATCAAAAAAAAAAATCAATAAGATTAGTTTGGCATGATCTTCCTGAAGTAAACCCATGTTGTCTCTGATCTTGAAATCCATTTGATTTTAGATGTTCAACAATCCTATCCTTTAACATGGTTTTCATTACTTTCCCCACTACTGAAGTAAGGCTTACTGGCCTATAGTTGCCTGACTCCTCCCTACTACCTTTCTTGTGAATGGGCACAATATTCGCCAATCTTCTGGGACTACTCCTGTTAACAATGATTGGTTAAATAAATCTGTTAATGGTTTTGCTAGTACACCACTAAGCCCTTTTAATAACTTTGGGTGTATTCCACCAAGCCCCATTGACTTATTTGTCTTTACTTTTGACAGTTGAAATATAACCTCTTTCTCTGTAAACTCACATGTAACAAGTGACTCATTTGTCCTTTTTCCTAACTGAGGTCCCTTTCCTTCATTTTCATCTGTAAATACTGAACAAAAATATTCATTGAGGCAGTCAGCTAAACCTCTATCCTCTTTTACATACCTCCCTTCTTCTGTTTTCAATCTAACTAATCCTTGTTTTACTTTCCTTTTCTCATTTATGTATCTAAAAATGTTTTGTCCCCTTTTTTAACTGTGTTATTTTCTTTTCTGTGTGTGATTTTGGAAGCTCTTATAACTTGCTAGCCTCTTTCTGCCCAATCTTATAGATCTGCCTATCTGCCTCACTCTGTTTTTTTTTTTTTATAATTACTAAATGCTAACTTTTAGTTTTTTACTATTTTGGCCATATCTGCGGAATACCTCAATGGTTTCTTACGTTTTTTTGCTTTCACTGACACGCCTAATGCAATTTACTGTTGTCTTCAGCAACTTTTAAATTATCCAATTTCTCTTGGACTCCATTTAAATTGCTCCAGTCTGATAATGACTCCTTTACACATATTCTAATTTTAGACAAGTCTGTTTTTTTCTAAAGTCTAAAACTTTTGTTTTTGTGTGGTGTGACTCACTATTCTTATTTTAAACCACACTGACTGATGATCACTGGATCCTAAACTTTCACCAACAGTAATATCTAATACCAAATCTTCATTTGTTAACACTAAATCTAGTATGGCCTCTTTATGAGTTGGCTCCTCAATGAGTTGTTTTAGAGACAATCCCAATAGGGAGTTTAGAATATGTGTGCTCCTGGCACAAGCAGCTATTTTGGTTTTCCAATTCACATCAGAAAGATTAAAGTCACCCATGATGATAACTTCCCCCTTCATTGTCATTTTAGCTATTTCTTCAAGTAGTAGATTATCTAACTATTTTATTTGACTTGGGGGCCTATAAATCACACCTACACAAGTTACTGTGTGATTACCAAATTCTAACGTAACCCAAATGGACTCTATGTTCGCCTCACTAACTTTTATTAGGCTAGATTTTATGCTATCCTTCACAAACAGGGCCATCCCACCCTCTTCCTTGCCTTCACTGTCTTTTCTATATAAAGAGTACCCTGATATTGCTATCTCCCAGTCATTTTTCTCATTATAAATCTACATTACCAGTTGCAACAAGTTCATGGATCTTATTCCCTAAACTGCGAGCATTTGTAGACATGACTTTTAATTGATTTCAATTGACTTGATGGTAAAATTTAATTATGATTTGATTATATGGAATGCAAAGTATTTATTTTAGTCTGACATTTTATGTGTATTAATATCTACATAAGGTCAACAAATACAGATAATTATTAAAAGTATTGCAACTATTTTCATATCCATATATATATGTATAGAAAAAAGAAAAATCTCTTGCACTCACGCTGTAAATGTCCCTTGTTTGCCGGGTGCTAAGCCAGGGCTTGGTTATCCAAATATCCAAAGAGGTAGCAGCACTCACGGAGTTTAAAAGTTCCAATCTTTATTTGGAACTTTTAAACTATGTGAGTGCTGCTACCTCTTTGGATATTCATATATATATATATATATATAGATATAGATATATATATATAAGGTTTCCTACTCAAAATCATTAAATTCATAATATCTCACTTAGTATGTTTTGTAACTCTTGTAAATTATATCACGGTATAATGTTATGATAAAAGGTTTATACTTGATTTGGGTATTGAACGGGTTAAAGTGCCCTTGTATACGGTGCATTGGAATGATTATAGATTATAGTTTATGCAAACTAATGGAATACATTTTGCAAGAAATATGTCCTAGAAAATTAAATAGTAAATACAAGAAGGTTTATTCACCAATCCAGAATTTGCAGAGAATTGACAAATAAAGTGCAAATTGTTGGTCAAAATAATCATAGTTGATAAAAAAAATATCTTAAACTAAGCTATCTTTTTGCCCAAGTTATTTTGGCTAATGGTATTAGGCTAAAGTTAGCGTTAGGAGGAAAAAGGGTTAAGGATAGGGGCATGTTAGGGTAAGGTTAAGGCATGGATAGGATGTCTTCATTGTTAGGGTTAATAGGGACTTAGGCATATGTTCCAGGGGTCTTGTTTTTTGAGTGAACCTCTCTTCACTGTATCTCTGAAAACTGTATCCCTCCTGATTTTCAGATAGACCTAACTGCCCATAAATCAACCCCACTTTGTATACTGCTGTACTCCTGTTAAAGGAAAACTGTGCACTTAGACCTGTAATTACATATGTCATTATAAATGGTGATTTAATGATGTCATTGTGTTTACAATGTAATGATATCCTAGTGTTACCATAATAACTAACATTTAGAAATTGTCATCTTTAAGATGGATCAACTGAGACACGATCTTCACTCACAAACATTCGCTAGTGTGTGTGCTCTTTCAAAGTTGAGATTGATTTTTTTTAACTATGTTTCTGCTTGAAGTATTATTTTATTCATCTGCCAGACATTTGACTTAACCCCCCCATTCACCTGCTTACTCCTAAAAGATATCAAAAGACACAGCTGTGTTTCTGCTTCATGATGCTCTGATTATACAAGCTATATGTTTGCACACCTGTACTTTGACTGCCTACTCGACTTCCACCTGCCTTTTACTCCAGTCTACACGGTATCTCACTGTGAGTCTGATCACCTAACCCAGCAGCTCAACGTTTTGTCAAAGATCAGAATAGAAAGGTAGATGCAGGGCCGCCATCAGGGCATGACAACCATAACAGTTGTCATGGGCCCGGCGGTCCTGGGGGGCCCCGAGCCCCACATACTGCTTCAGTAAGTAATGGCTGAGCTGGGGAGTTAAACAATCTCAGGGCACACTGAGGGACAGCTATAGGGGCCTTCCAAAGACCCCACTAGGCTGCCCCTCAGTGTGCCTGTCTCCAAACACAGCCTCACTGAGCTGCCTGTAACTGCTCAGGGCAGCTCCCTGCGGCTGGTTCTGCAGGAAGTGACATCACCAGTCACAGTGCAGAGTGAGCTGTGTGGAGCTGCCCTGAGCAGACTTACAGGCAGCGTGTCAGCATTGTGAGGTTCCTTCAGAAGAGGACCACCAGAGAGGTAAGGTTTGGGAGGGTTTTGGGAGCCCCTACCCCCCCTTGCTCCCACTGCAACCCCTACCCCCCTGCTCCCACTGCATCCCCTACCCCCCTTGCTCCCACTGCATCCCCAACCCCCCTGCTCCCACTGCATCCCCTACCCCCCTGCTCCCACTGCATCCCCTACCCCCCTTGCTCCCACTACATCCCCTACCCCCCTTGCTCCCACTGCATACCCTACCCCCCTTGCTCCCACTGCATCCCCT
Organism: Pelobates fuscus; assembly: GCF_036172605.1. Lineage (NCBI taxonomy): Eukaryota > Metazoa > Chordata > Amphibia > Anura > Pelobatidae > Pelobates > Pelobates fuscus. The sequence goes on from NC_086320.1 coordinate 162,219,447, forward strand.
ACCCCCTTGCTCCCACTGCATCCCCTACCCCCCTGCTCCCACTGCATCCCCTACCCCCTGCTCCCACTGCATCCCCTACCCCCCTGCTCCCACTGCATCCCCTACCCCCCTTGCTCCCACTGCATCCCCTACCCCCCTTGCTCCCACTGCATCCCCTACCCCCTTGCTCCCACTGCATCCCCTACCCCCTTGCTCCCACTGCATCCCCTACCCCCCCTGCTCCCACTGCATCCCCTACCCCCCCTTCTCCCACTGCATCCCCTACCCCCCCTTGCTCCCACTGCATCCCCTACCCCCCTGCTCCCACTGCACCCCCTACCCCCTGTTCCCACTGCATCCCCTATCACCCCTACCCCCATGCTCCCACTGCATCCCCTTCCCCCCTGCTCCCACTGCATCCCCTTCCCCCCTGCTCCCACTGCATCCCCTACCCCCTGCTCCCACTGCATCCCCTACCCCCCTGCTCCCACTGCAGCTCCTGCCCCCTGCACTGTGCGCAATGGTAGGGTTTCGCTTTTGGTAGTGGCTAGTGGGCTACCCAACTGCTCCCACTGTAGCTCCTATTACCCTTTGCACCCACTACAGCCTCTATTCCCCCCTGTACCCTCTGCAGCCCCTTCCACTCACACCCTTTACAGCCCCTTCCTTTCGGCACCCTCTGCAGTCCCTACCCCTTTGCACGCACAAACATAAAGGGACACTATAGTTACCAGAACAACTACAGCTTAATTTATATTATACAGCTTAATGTAGTTGTTCTGGTGAGTATAGTCTACCACTGCAGGGTTTTTGCTGCAAAGACTGCCTTTTCAGAGAAAATGCAGTGTTTATATTGCTGCCTAGGAACACCTAGGCGCTTCCTGTGTCAGTGTTGCAAAATGTGCAGCACTGACATTCAACATCTCCATGCTCTGCATGTCGACGCTGAACGCTTGTCATAGAGAAGCACATATATATATGTGCACAGAGGGCCCCCTGCTACCTGTACGACGAAGAGGGGGCCCAGCAGAAAACTCTGTCCTCCTTTCCAGCTGCTCTCTGTCTAACTTTCCTGCACCCTGCGGCTGCCAGAGCGTTGCCACGGGTTACTATGGCAACGCTCCGCATAGCACACAGGCCTGTCTCGTGAGATTTAGTCAGAGAGGAGCTGGAAAGGAAGACAATGTGTGCTGCTGGGCCCCCTCTTCAATGTACCGCGGCTGGCTCCCTCCACCATGCCACTGGATCAACAGGAAATGCGATCTCCCCCCTCCCTGTCACGGTAAGAACCAGGGAGGGGGGAATAAAATTGAAATATACACAAATAAATAAATAAAATAATACTCCCCTTCCCCCCTATTTTACACACACACTGAATCCTTACAAGCACACTCTGCACTACACACACACACACACACACTACATTCACTCAACACACTCTGCACTACACACACACTCTGCACTACACACACTACATTCACTAACACACTCTGCACTACATTCACTAAACACACTCTGCACTACACATACACTACATTCAATAAAACACTCTGCACTCACTACAAACACTACATTTACTAAACACACTCTGCACTACACACACACACACACAATACATTCACTAAACACACTTTGCGCTACAGACACACACTACATTCACTATACACATTTTGCACTACACACACACACACTACATTCACTAAACACTCTGCACTACATTCACTATTCACTCTGCACTCACTACAAACACTACATTCACTAAACACACTCTGCACTACACACGCACTACATTCACTAAACACACTTTGTACTACACACACACTACATTCACTAAACACACTGCACTACACACACACACTACATTCACTATACACACGTTTCACTCACTACAAACACACTACATCCACTACAAAAACACACACTCTGCATTCACTATACACACACCTGCATTCACTACACACACTCTCTGCATCTAATGCATGCATACAAACATTACATACATTACACAAAACGTACAATCTGCATCCACTATATACACTGCATCCATGACACACATACTGCATCCACTATACACACTGTATCCATGACACACATACCGCATCCACTATACACATTCTACATCCACTATACACACTGCATCCATGACACACATACCGCATCCACTATACACACACACTTCATCCTTGTGGGCGGACTCGGGGCTGGCCCCGGGGGCCCAGATCTTGAGCTGTGTCAGGGGCCCTAAAATTTCTGATGGCAGCCCTGGGTAGATGTGGGTGTTGTCAGAAGTAAATGTAGTATTCAAGTCCAAAGGAACTAATTAGATCAACAAAAGAAGCATTATAGATAGAAAAGAGTAGGAGATCCATATTCTACAGGACCATAGGAAGGTTACCCGTTTGGGTCCCCCACTTTCACTATTTGTACAGGGTTGGTGGGTTGGCCTAGCTTTGCCAAGTATCTTCATGATTCTGGTCACCTGTGTAATCTCTGAGGCCCAGGAAAACACATTATGTTGCCTTATAGATACTCCTGCTATGAACAGAACCTTGGAGAACACCGACAGAGAGGTATTGTAGAGGAGAGGATACACCAAAAATAAAGTCACTAACAGGAGATGTAGGGGGATGTTACAAAAGGTATTGATGGTCAACTGTTTTAAAAAGCAATCAGGCCTGCCAAGAATTATTAGAGGACTCGCTTTTGTAAGTGAACGATAATTTGAAGGACTATTTGTCCACTGACTACACTGGCATCCAGTGGGCAAATAATTAAAAAGACCTTAGCATAGCATAGGTTGCCCCTGTGACTGCTGGCAAGTGCTTGCTAGCCAGCTGCTGCTTTAACATTAAAAAAAAAAAAAAAAGTATATATATACTGATACTCATGGATGGGGGTGCCAGTGACAGGTCCACCCCATTATTTCACCAGTAATGGCGATTACTTGACACTCCCAGTCTGCTGGACCTGCAGTGCTTAGCTCAAGAGAGGAACAGAACCCCCTAAGCTGGATCTTCCAACTTACCTGATGGCTGAGATGAGATGGGGACTGGCACCTACTAAACCCCAAATGAGAAGTAAAATCATTTCAAACCAGTGCACTCCTGGCACCATAACAATAGCACATGTGATTTAATAGGTCAATTGTTAGTCTTTTTGTTGCAACTAATTGAACAAAATATATGTAGTGCAAACCTGCTAAATGGTGACACCAAACACTCAAAGACATGAAAATATGTTCCATCTTGAAAATATGTGAAGTTCAGGTTGCCAGACTCTGACTCATACTTTCAAAAGCATTTTACTCACAGCAAATATTGTTTATTACACACACAACTGTGATTATTGTTACAATAAGAAATAAGACACCCGTATACGTCAAACTGGCAAACTGCATTTCAAACAGATAATAAATAATGAGAGTAAATTATATTACAGGTAAACTGGCACTTGATATTTTGTCAAACCGGGAACTAGTATTTTAGTTTGTTTAATGTATGAGACAACTGCTTTGGATAGATTAGTAATAAATAATTTCCATGAGAATCTGTAACGAATCCTATTGTTGCTGTATTTAGAAGAGGGTGTAATTTCCTCAAGATAAAAACAGGAGTGGGAGAAATAGTAATGACTCAATCTGGCTTTTGTTCAACATTTAGAAATTTTAATCCATTGCCTTTAGGGCATCAAATTCAAAGCAGGAAGCATAGTAAATTAGTTACTCTTATTTCCAACCATGCAAAAACATGTTAAAACAAATGTTCACGCAATACATGTAGGTATGTATGTTAAAGGAACATATACTTTGGTATTGCAGTAAAGTCATGGTTAGCTAATCTGCTTCATCTATCAACAAAATCAAATTTATTGACATATGCAACAAATGAAAGGCCTTGGTTTTTCTTTTTAATAATACAATTATCTGTACATACCTCCTCGGAAAGTCTATATTAAAGTGTTTACAGGGTACTAGTAAGCTCAATTCCATTGGTTTTCTGTCCTGGTTACACAAATACTAAATGGCTTTGCTGTGTTGCCAGTTGAGACATATTTTGTTATTCACTAAAGTGGGAATTGTTGTGAATTCATAGTAAATTTAAAGTGATTTTAAATTTTTAGGCCACAATAGCTGAATTTGAGAAATCCTCCAAGTCAGATTTATTTTCGTTTGGACTATTTCATATATGAGTTTTAATTCAGTTTAAAATCACTTTGACAATTCAGACATAGCAAAAGCCAACAACCAGAGCATAGAAACCACATCATCGTTAAATCCAGGGAAAAAGGAACGGGAAAAAAAGTCCTGGAAAGAAATTAGAGAAGGATGAGAAACAGAAAAAAGTAACATTAGCTCTACCATTAACTCCTAACACAGTGATGGCTAACCTTGACACCATAACTTGTTTCTGGACTACATTTCCCATGAAGCATCAAGGGAAATGTAGTCCAGAGACAATTTATGGTGTCAAGATTAGCCATCACTGTCCTAACACTACCAATTTGATTATTATATTATTATATGTATGTTAATTAATTTTACTACTCTTATAACTGCATTAAATGTGTATTAGATTACATTAACAAACAGCATTTATGATAGTTATGCATACTGTTCTCATTGTTTCTTGATTACATTGCATTTTATTTACATTTGAATACATTTAGTATATCTTTCACCATTGTTGGCTCTCTAATTGCTATGTGAGGGATATTAATTTATCAATTTTTGCAATTAATTATTTTACCATCTGAGAATCCAAGGATATTGGAGTCTTCATTTGTGAGTGAATAATACCAATCAATACACACGTTTTTATGTGCAATATTGTGCAATAATATGTCTCTCTGATTGGTTGCTTAATCCACCAATTAGAGTGTTATGAGTCAAATTACACAGCGTGGGAAAATTCCACAGAACTTTCCCACGCTGTGTAAAATGACACAGAGCACTCTGATTGGTGGATTTCAAACCAACCAATCAGAGTGCTGTGACATATAAATGTAGAGACTTACCTGTCAGTCTCTTCATTTACTTGTCAGAGCATTCTGATTGGATGGCTTAAACCCACCAATCAGAGTGATCTGAGCCTAATTGCAGGGCGGGGCAAGGCTTTATAAGCCTTCCCCCGCCCTGCAGAGCTCAGTCTGCGCGGAGCCCTCGCCTGGTGAAGATGGATAATTTTTATTTTTTATTTTTGCGTCGGTTATTATGGATTTTTATTTGGCCTTTTTTGGGGCTGAAAAAAGCAGATTTTAGAAGAAAGAAAACATCGAATGGTAAGTGTATTTTTCTTTTTAAAGGTACTTAGTTAAATGGTCCCCCCCTCATTATTTTTAGGGTGAGGGGGGTAGGTAGGAGTTTATTTTTTGGGGGGAGGGGGTGACTAGGGGTTTGGGGACCCCTAGTCACCTGGGGGGAGGGGGGTTAAATATGTATTTAGGGCCCCCACCCGCCGCTCAGGGGTGGGGGCCAGGAGGGAGGACATTAGGTCTCCCCCAATTTGTGTTTAGGGCCCCCACCCACTGCTCAGGGGTGGGGGCCAGGGGGGAGGACATTAGGTCCTCCTCCCCTTACTTCTTTTAGGGCCCCCACCCACCGCTCAGGGGTGGGGGCCAGGGGGGATGACATTAGGTCCCCCCAATTTGTATTTAGGGCCCCCACCCACCGCTCAGGGGTGGGGGCTAGGGGGCGGACATTAGGTCCACCCCCAATTTGTGTTTAGGGCCACCACCCACCGCTCAGGGGTGGGGGCCAGAGGGGAAGACATTAGGTCCTCCCCCCTTACTTTTGTTTAGGGCTCCCACCCACCGCTCAGGGGTGGGGGCCAGGGGGGAGTACATTAGGTCTCCCCCAATTTGTGTTTAGGGCCCCCACCCACCACTCAGGGGTGGGGGCCAGGGGGCAGGACATTAGGTCCGCCCCCAATTTGTGTTTAGGGCCACCACCCACCGCTCAGGGGTGGGGGCCAGAGGGGAAGACATTAGGTCCTCCCCCCCTTACTTTTGTTTAGGGCCCCCACCCACCGCTCAGGGGTGGGGGCCAGGGGGGAGGACATTAGGTCCCCCCAATTTGTATTTAGGGCCCCCACCCACCGCTCAGGGGTGGGGGCTAGGGGGCGGACATTAGGTCCCCCCCTTATTCTTGTTTAGGGCCCCCACCCACCGCTCAGGGGCGGGGGCCGGTGGGGAGGACAATAGGTCCTCCCCCCTTTTTTACTTTAGGGCCCCCACCCGCCGCTCAGGGGTGGGGGCCGGTGGGGAGGACAATAGGTCCTCCCCCCTTTTTTTACTTTAGGGAGGGGGACCCTTTTTTTTCTAATTTTTTTTTTTTTATTATTTTGTTTAACAGTGAGCAGCCACAGACTGCTCACTGTATAATAGACATGCCCCTACTCGCAGTATAGCGAGTAGTGGCATAATTTACTAATACTAAGTAATCTTTACTTAGTATTAGTAAATTTGGCTGAAAGATCAATTTAGGTCTTTCAGCCTTTTAGTAGATAGCGCCCTAATACCGTGGGAATTAGGGAGTTATCTACTTATTCATTCCTGTCATTACATTGACAGGCCAAGTAACTTACATTTTATATGAATGTATGTTACTTGATTGTTGTAAGTGTTGCAAATGCTTACAGAGGAATCCTGTCTATGTTTGTATACATTTGATTTGAAATTGTATACAGTGTAACATTCTTCTTCTTTCACTGGGTAAGTATATTTGTACTTAGGCAAAACTGTGCTTCGGAACTTCGGAACTTCGGCACTTTGACACCTCAGAACTACTGCAACTTCGGAACTTCGGCACTTCAGCAATTCGTCACTTCGGCACTACTACACTTCGGAAATTCGGTAATTTCAGCACTTCAGGACTTCAGCAATTCGGCACTTCGGCAATTCAACTATTCGGACATTCGGAAGCACCCGAATGTCCGAATTATCTGAAATTCGGCCGAATTTTAATTCGGACCGAAACGAATTGCACATGTCTAATGTGTAGCGCTTCAGGAATTGGAAATTCAGACAGTAACCTGATCGACCCATATGCGCACTTCAGTCCAAAATGAAACAAATCTCCAAGTCTAGTAAGATTTCCCTTTTTCATTTGTCTTTAATTATGCATTCTTTATTTGGTGTTATCTATATGGGGGAGACTAACTTGATGTTTCGATGTTTCGATGTTTCTAGGTATGAGGTGAATTTTTTCTTTTCATTTGCAAAGTTGACAAGGTACCATGAAATCATTTACTCTAGTTTTCTATGGAGGCCAAAAGGTAAAGAACAGGGAGAAACCGTAAAATTTGTATTAATAACATATTCAATTAAATAATCTAATAAAAATAAAAAAGTATGAAATGTATTAAATGTTTCTGGGATTAAAGGGTTATTCTCCCTGAGGAAACTGTATCAATATACCCAGATCATTAAAAGCAAGTCAGCACTATGGGATGCATTTACTGGAGGCATAATAAAATGCATCCTTTATTGTATAGCTGGAGGATACTAAAACATTCCTACTCGGTGAAGCAACAACAAAAAATAAAATTCCAGGGTTGACTTTAAAAAAATGTGTCACTTGTAAGAAACACATACAGTCCTGCATTATTAAGCCTTTCTACCAAAATAATGGCACTTTAATTATTTATTTAACAATTCTTATATTATTATTATTATTATTATTATTATTATTGCCATTTATATAGCGCCAACAGATTTCCAAGGGCTTTACAATATTATAAGAGGGGGGTTTAACTATAAATAGGACAATTACAAGAAAACTTACAGGAACGATAGGTTGAAGAGGATCCTTCTCAAACAAGTTTACAGTCTATAAGGGGTGGGGTGTAAAACACAATAGGACAGGAATTTGCAATCAAATAAGGTGGGAGTGAATCAGAGCTGGAGGAGAGAGTAGAGTGCTGCCCTTTAGGAGAGAGCAAGAGGCAGGTATGTAAGGTAGAGGTAACTCTGGGAGGCCATAAGCTTTCCTAAAGAGATGGGTTTTAACCCCTTAAGGACCAAACTTCTGGAATAAAAGGGAATCATAACATGTCACACGTCATGTGTCATTAAGGGGTTAAGGCACTTCTTAAAAGATGCAAGATTAGGGGAGAGTCTGATGGCGGTAGGTAGGCTATTCCTTAGGAAGGAAGCCGCCCGTGAGAAGTCCTGCAAGCGTGAGTTGGCTGAACGGGTGCGAACAACAGACAGGAGGTGGGCAGAGCGGAGAGACTGAGAAGGAGCATACCTATGGATCTGTGAGAAGATATAAGAGGGGCTAGAATTGTTCAGTGCTTTATAGGTGTGAATTAGTACCTTGAATTGACTTCTAAAGGATACAGGAAGCCAATGTAAGGACTGACAAAGGGGTGAGGTGTGAAAGAACCGACTAGAGAGGCAAATCAGTCTGGCGGCAGCGTTCATTATGGACTGTAACAGTGCAGTATGGCTTTTGGGAAGACCAATCAGGAGAGGGTTACAATAATCCATGTGGGAAATTACTAGAGCATGGATAAGCTCCTTGGTAGCATCTTGCATAAGAAAGGAGCGGATGTGGGCTGTGTTTTTAAGATGGAATCTACAGGATTTGGCTGTGATTAGGTCATTACTAACTTTGATAAGCGCAGTCTCAGTAGAGTGGAGAGGGCGGAATACAGATTGAAGAGGGTCAAGGAGAGAGTTGGAATTGAGGAAATGAGACACATGGGTAAAGACAAGTCTTTCCTGAAGCTTTGAGGAAAAAGGGAGCAGGGATATAGGATGATAATTAGAGGGGGGGGGCGTGGCCTGGGCTCGGAACGAGATGGCAGCATAGTGAGAGAGCTCCGACCCGCCGGCGTAAAATACAGCCTTTAATCCGATCCCATCAGCATACATGGGACGCCACCGACGAACCGACACCCCCCAGACCCCAAGGGGCTCCCAATCCGGGCACACTCACGGCCCAATGGATGGATTTCTCCAAAGCTCGGCCGACATGTGCGAGGAGGCAAGCGGATCCAAGAGGCGCAGACGGAGCCGTCCTCCAGGGAACCTCGTGGCACTACATTGGAGCAGATCGGAGAGGAAATCAGATCTATGGCTGCTGCTATGGTCACAAAAGCTGACCTCCTAGTGCACACCACGTCCATCCAAGATGCACTATGGGCAGAGATAGCAGGTGTCCGGGCAGAGGTAAATGCACACACGGGCCAAATACAAAACCTAGAGCACTCCCAAGACACACAAGCCACGAGGCTGCAGGCGACTGATATGGCCCTAGCACGCCAAGGGGAGCTGAAACCTATAACAGCAGCCCTGCAGGAACGCAACATCCAATATAAGTGGGGCTACCCCTTTGCCTTACTGGCCCGTCACCGGAATGGCTGGGCCTCAGTCCGTTGGCCCGAGGAGATCCCGAGATTCCTGGAAGAAATGAACTTGCCGCATATCCCGACTCCTGACTGGGTCCTGGGCCCGCTAGGAGGGAGACCTCAACAACACAGGGCACATAGGAGGCGAGATAGAGAACCACCGCAAGGCCCAGCACAACGCAGGCGCAACAACCCGGAGGCGCCGGAGTAAGGGGTATACCCACTACCCCCTGGATGTGTCCCCCTTACTCTCACTCCTACCTGGGGACCCTCCGCGCTCCCTATCCTTCACGACACCTACTTAGACCACTTGCACCTTCCTATTGCTGAACCTGGGGACTTATCCGACCTGGCAACGAGGAGGTACCAATTGGGTTATTTCTTCTACTGTGATCCGGAACCTGAGCATCCGTTTACCAAACGTTAAGTATATATATAGAATTTGGGAGGGGGGATAACGGGGGGCACATACTCTACGACACGGACAACATCCTGCGGGTTAATTTGTTAACAGCGACACAGCGAGATACTTGAATAGGTTTATTTGGGAACATACTTACCCTGAGCATGTAACTACCCGCACGCTGCAGCCCCTTTTGTTTGGGACACATACGCTCTCACTGATTGCAGCCCTGGACTCCCCACTCCGCACCATCACCTATTCAGATGCTCAACGTGGACATACGGTACGGGGCAATGCCCCTCTATACAGGACACTGGATATACTCGGTCCCGTTTGCATACTTATTTGGTACTCCACCTATATGGCCACAGGGCCCGCATGACACTCAGGGACCAGATTACACCGTAGCCCTACACATTGCCCCTCCATATGTTCCAACAGGCACTCACCGGATAGGTCGCACTGCCCCACCACACGTTACTCTCGCTCTACCACATGGGAGCGGGGGGGGGGGATGGTACACATCATACCCCACGCTGGCTAGTGGACAACCAACCCACCACACACAGGGATGGGAGGGTCACGCTCTACCACTTCCACTGACATAGATATGAGTGCGTGTCCTGGATAACCATGCAGGTGAATAAGGCCGAGACACTTAAGCCATGTTTCGGGGACACATGTTACCTCCCAGTAGCCTAGAGAGGGTTAGTTGGGAACTATATTGATGTTGTTATATGTGTTATCGCTACATCTATGTGTATACCATTGCAATAATCACATTATCCCCTGCATAAATGTATACTATGTGTGTTGCAAATGCTTAACCATTGTTTCCTTTTGCTTAGCTGCCGTGGGGGCTATCCCCGGGTTGGGGGGGGTGGGGGACTGGACCCCATCTGGAGCAAGTCGGATGGGCTCTGACCACGATTCCTTGGGTTATCTTGTTACCCTATTTATACGTAGTTATATTTCCATGTTTGGCATTTCATGTATAGTTTACGGATCACGCTCTACCACTTCCACTGACGTAGACAGGAATGCATGTCCTGGATATCTGTGTAGGTTAATAGGGCCGAGACGTAGAGGAGACACGCCCTAGCCATGCTTTAGGGACACATGTCACCCCCCAGTAACCTAGAGAGGGTTAGCTAGGAATTATGTTGATGTCGTTCTATGTGTTATCGCTACAGCTATGTGTATACCATTGTACCAATCACATTATCCCCTGCATATATGTATGATATGTGTGCTGCAAATGCCTAACCATTGTTTCCTTTTGCTTAGCTGCCGTGGGGGCTCTCCCCGGGTTGGGGGAGGCGGGGGGACGGGACTCCTTCTGGAGAAGGTCGGATGGGCTCTGACTACTGTTTCTTGGGTTATTTTGTTACCCTATTTGTATGTATTTATGTTCCCATGTTTGGCATTCCATGTATAGATTAAGGCACCAGGCTGTGAAGCCGGCGGAGAGGAGTTACCTGACATTACACAGACACCACACTATTGCTTCTGGTCCACTACGGACCGAGGTAGGGCCACTGACCCCCAATACGGGCCGCGCATAGGTCTGGACGAGGGAGCTCCCCGTTGGCTCACCCCCTGGTCTGGTTACCTGGGTGATCCCGGGCATCTCTTCTCGTCGCACGGCTACTCCCTCCTCTTCTCGGAGGAGGACTGAGGTGAACACCTCTCTTGCCCCACCTCTTGGGGTCACCTCTACTTGGGGACTCATTTAACCCCCCACTTTTTTAATCTATTCACTTTCTGCTCTCTATACTCTGTACCTTAACTTCGGCGTCCCTGTGTCACCCTCTCCTTGGCTCTAGGGGCGCACCCCTCGCGCTGGGAGGTTCGTCATACTCACTATTTTACCCACCCTGACCTCACTAGACACCAACGACGTACATTGCCCCACGTCCCTACACGCCTACCGACTCAACGCAACATTCCCCACGGAGCGAGTCCCCTATATAACCGGGACTTACACACCGTTTGACCTACTGCCCCCTTAATTACACAATAGCCTGACCACCAGGGACCAGCTAGATAGTGTACGGAGACCTCTGGATAACTGGTATGGGACCTAATGCCGAAACCTCCGCGTGCCCTGGCCCGAAAAACGACAGGGCACGGGTGTACCTCAGTGCTCCGCTTCGTGTTGTGACCCTCAACTGTCGAGGCCTTAACGTACCTGAACGCCGCACTCACCTGCTTCGTGAATTGAGGAAACAGCGGATCTCCATGGCAATGCTCCAGGAAACCCACTTCCTCGAAGGATCTGCGCCTAAACTCCGAAACCGGCAATACCCCGACAACTTCTTCAACAACCACCCCACGGCCCGTAGAGCAGGAGTTGCTATTATCCTTGCAGCCGACCTGGACTTCCAAGAACTGGACAAAGTAACGGACAAACTGGGGAGGTTTCTCTTCCTAAAAGGCACGATAGCGGACAGAATCTATACCCTGGCCTCTATATATGTGCCCAACAAGAATCAGGCGCGTTTTATGCGCAGAACAATGAGCAAACTGAGCGAATTCTCGGAAGGTACGCTGGTTGTGGGGGGTGATCTTAACACTCCACTGGACCCTCAGATGGACACGTCGACGGGACATAGTTCCTTACCAATATCTAGCATTCGTGCGATACGTAAGTCGATGAGTGATTTGGGACTGGTGGACTGTTGGAGAGCACTCAACCCAGATGTCAAGGACTACACCCACTACTCTGCGCTCCACAGTCGCTATGCGCGGATCGATAACATCCTGCTTCAAAAGGAAGGCTTGCCACGGCTGAGGACAGCCGAGATCGGCCCCGCCACATGGTCAGACCACGGCCCGGTTACGGTGGAGCTGGACTCTCCGCTGTTCAAACCGGCACAGTGGACCTGGCATCTGAATGAAACCTTACTCCAGGACCCTGCGGTGGAAACTGAGATCAAACAGGCCCTTGACCTTTACTTCCAGGAAAACGACGTGACGGATACCTCTCCAATCACACTTTGGGAGGCACACAAGAGTACCATACGTGGCATCCTTATAAAAATAGCCTCCCGCCGACGCAAGGCGACCATGCAGGAAATGACGGATGTATATAAAACCATCTCGAGGCTAGAACTTCAACACAAACAAACTCCACTAGCCTCGATTCGACAGGACCTGATGGAAGCCCGACGCCGCCTGAAGGAACTCCTTACGAAACGATACCACCGCTCGCTACAACATTCCAAGAATTTCTTCTATATCCACGCCAACAAAGGCGGCAAATATCTCGCCCGCATCCTGAAAGGAGACACCCCTCGCACACGGATACATAAAATCCGTTTACAGTCCGGAAAAATGTCCCAATTCCCCGAGGACATAGCCAACGAATTCCGACGTTACTATTGCGCCCTCTACAACTTCCCGGGCCCTGACAACACAACATCGGGACGCCAGCCCACCACGCTCATTCAAGACTACTTACACGACAACGTAGACAGACGAGTGTCTCCAGAAGTGGCGAATATGCTGGACGAACCAATTAGCACCGAAGAAATGGCCGCAGCCCTGAAGTCCACCAAAACAGGCAAAGCACCGGGCCCCGACGGATTTTCTGTAGGGTATTACAAGCTCTTCTCCTCAATCCTCCTGCCTCGGCTGACTACTGCTGTTAACACCGTCACGGATGGGAGACGCTTTGGAGCGGAGTCTCTGGCTGCTACTATCACGGTCCTCCTCAAACCGGGAAAAGACCCAGAGCAATGTGGCAGCTATCGACCCATATCCCTGCTGAATGTGGATACAAAACTGCTTACAAAGATCCTGGCCACTAGACTACAACGGGTACTACCGAGCCTGATCCACGCAGACCAGACGGGGTTTATACCAGGGAGGGAGGCACGAGATAGTACGCTGCGCCTATTCTCCATCCAGCACAGGGCACGGGAGACACGGGATAAAATCCTGCTTCTTTCCACGGATGCCGAAAAGGCTTTCGACCGTGTTAATAGGTCGTACATGATGGAAACCCTACGGGTCATGGGATTGGGACACAATATGATGGCGTGGATCACAGCCATATACGATAAACCGCATGCTGCCGTCCGAGTGAACGGGGCTCTAACTTCCAGCTTCGAAATTCGGAACGGGACTAGACAGGGATGCCCCCTGTCGCCGCTTCTATTTGCAATGACCCTGGAACCACTACTGCACGCGATCCGCCACCACCCGGACATCTCGGGATATACCTGGATGGGGACAGAACATAAGGTGGCCGCATATGCGGATGACCTTCTTTTTTTTGTCTCTCGTCCACGAGTCACGTTGCCCTGCTTACTCCTAGAATTCGAAAAATTCGGGAAGATCTCGGGTTTCAAACTTAACCTCTCCAAATGTGAAGTGCTTAATCTGACTTTTCGACCGGAAGAATACGAGGAACTGGGAACTATCTTCCCATTTCGTTGGTGCACGGAGAGGATGAAATATCTTGGCATATGGATCACCACGAACCCCCAGGAGCTCTATCGCCACAATTTTGCCACTATCCTGCGAAGGGTTATCTCAGATTTGGATAAATGGGCGTACCCACACATCACCTGGCACGGAAGAGTCGCAGTGCTAAAAATGAATGTGCTCCCGAGACTTCTCTACCTATTCCAAACAATACCCCTGACGCCACCGAATAATTTCTTTTCCACCTTAAAATCCACAGTTATCCGTTATGTCTGGAGAGGGGAGAGATCTAGAATACGCTACGACACTCTCTGCCTACCCAGACTTAGAGGTGGCCTGGCACTCCCGGACTTCAAACGCTATCATCAAGCCGCCACTCTGCAACGAATTCTAGAGTGGCATGTAGCTGACTCTCCGAAGCAGTGGGTTACTCTGAACAATGGGGAATCACCTGCCACACTTAAAGCGGCAGTATGGCAAGGAGGAACAGGTAGTCGCACTGGAGAAGGAATAGAGACTCCGACGACACAGACTTTGAAGGCATGGGACTCGCTGCGCAAGACTACGCACGTGTCCCCGATCCCTAGTCCTCTTCTCCCAATAGTTCCCAACTCAAACCTAGCTGGTGGCATCCCAGCCAAGGCCTGGATATTCCTGGAAGAACAGGACTACGTTCCGATTAGAACGGTCCTCCATGGGGGCACTGTTCGGCCCCTCCGCGCATTACTGGCCGATAGACCTAATTCACCTATGGCGTCTCTTCGCTATTTACAACTGACACACTATTACGGGTCTCTCCCGCATAAGGAACGCCTTCACAGGGATCTTACGTGGTTTGAAGACCTATGTCATCGGGGAGACACGCTTGGTAAGGCAGTATCACTACTCTATCAACACCTGCTGGTAGGAAGCACCACGTCAAATAACACATTCAGGAGATTATGGGAACAACAATTGGAGAGCCCGATCTCGCAACCACAGTGGGACACAGCACTCCTCTGGCAATACAAGAGCTCCTCCAGCTCCCACTATCAGGAAGTCAACTATAAGTTATTATCCATGTGGTATAGAACACCAGTCGCATTACACAGGATATTCCCGACGACACCCCCCACATGCTGGAGATGTCAAGAGGAGAGGGGTACGATCGTGCACATTTGGTGGGAATGTCGACTCATCACCCCATATTGGAACAGTATCAAGTCTGAAATCAAAACGATGCTGGGAGACGACACGGAATGGTCCAGGGAACTGGCCCTCCTACATATCACCACCCGGTCTATCTCTGGCTATAAGAAGTCCATCCTACGTCACCTACTGAATGCAGCTAAAGCCCTCATACCTGCGTACTGGAAGCGGACTGAGGTTCCCACGGTTGAAGAATGGCTACACAGGATCGGAGACATACAACTGGCGGAAGCACTACAGGCGTCCCTAGCGGGTAGGGGAACCAGGCACGCGGAAAGGTGGCAACCGTGGTTCGCATACCAAGCTACTGGGCGATAGACCTCCTGTAAGAGGGGGAAGACTGTGACCCAAATGACAATTAACACTCCACACCACTGACTATATGGGTGATAGGACCTCCGCAGCTATAGGGGCACCGCCCAGGACTGGCAGAATCAACATTGTCCCGACGACCTGACCCTCACGCACACACCCCATGAGGCTTAGAACACAATACCCATTCAAAGGTCCCTCACTTTTACCGAGTCCAAGACGCCGACATGAGTGCGGGGTGCGCTCCGGGGAGCTGGGGGGAGGGCTCACTACGATGGCCACCCTAACTCACCCTATCTCTCCCTTTCTACTTTCCTATCTCACAATATTTAATCGTACTGAAATAACCGACAACAAAGTACTGTAAAGGGAACACAGGATAGCAACATCACTTTGGACACCTTGAGCCGAGAGACATGGGTACTCGCTCAAGGGATAACCTGATGTACTGTCCCGACCGAGAACGTAGGCATACACACTCACCTACCCACTTAATATTCTCTCTGGCATATACACAACGCCTCATCATTATATCCAAATTGCCGCCCAGCCTGGTATTGGCACAATGCAAAGTGTTGTTTTGTAATCACCAAGGGATATGTATGTCCAGGTGCTTGACACCCTTCGATCAACATATTAAGAAACCTGTTTAAAACTTACTATGCTTTTGCCTAAAGTTAAACGTAAACATGAAATGTTGTGTTGTAATTCAACTCTAATAGATGCAATGTTATTTTTGATACAACCAATCCTGAAGCACACCTCTTCGGCACCATCATGGTGTAATTGTATTCTCCGATGGCCTGCGAGCCGATCCTTTCTGTAATCTCTCTCTCTCTATCTTAAATAAACAGATTTAAAAAAAAAAAAAGATAATTAGAGGGGGAGGACGGGTCAAGAGATGTTTTTTTCAGGATAGGTACTACAGTGGCATGTTTAAGATCAGCAGGGACAACGCCAGAAGAGAGAGAGCAGTTGAAGATGTGCGTTAAGGAAGGCACGAGACAAGTGGAGAGAGATCTGATAAGGTGTGATGGGACAGGATCAAGTGGCCAAGTGGTGGGGCGAGAGGAAAAGAGAAGTGCAGTCACCTCTTGGTCAGTAGCCGGGGAGAACGTCTGAAGGGTAGGAAAGGCATGATCTACATGTGGTTGAGAAAGAGAACGGCAAGGAGGGGAGAATTCTTTCCTTAGCTGTTCAATCTTGTCGGTAAAGTAACATGCAAAGCTATTGGCAGTAAGGTTAGTTTGGGGGGTGGCCACAGCAGGGCGAAGAAGAGAATTAAAGGGATGCCTGGGATTGCGGGAGCCTGAACTAATGAGAAAGGAAAAGTAGGACTGTTTGGCGAGGGCAAGGGCTGCGCTGTATGAACACAATATGAATCTATAATGGAGAAAGTCTGACTGGGTGCAAGACTTCCTCCAGGAGCATTCAGCACAACGGGAGCATCTTTGTAGGTAGCGTGTTGATTTAGTATGCCACGGTTGGAGGCGTGTTCTCCTCGAGGTGCTTGTTTGCAGTGGTGCTGCAGCGTTCAAGGCAGAGGTGAGGGTAGTGTTATATGCAGAGATGGCCAGTGAAGGACAGGAGAGGGAAGGGGTGCTTGTTTGGAGTGGTGCTGCAGCGTTCAAGGCAGAGGTGAGGGTAGTATTATATGCAGAGATGGCCAGTGAAGGACAAGAGAGGGAAGGGGCGGATAGCAGTTGTGAATCAATATCAGCTGACAGCTACTGGTGGTCAAGAGAATTAAGGTTCCACCTGAGTTGCGGGGGGTTAGGCTAAAGTTGTTGGGTGAGGGGGAACACGAGAGCAAACTATAAGAGGTGGTGATCAGCGAGAGGAAATTAAGTGTTGAAGATATTAGATACTGTACATGCATAAGAGAAAATTAGGTCAAGGGTATTGCCAGCTACATGGGTTGGAGAATTAGCCCACTTTGATAGACTGAGGGCGGAAGTAATTGAAAGTAGTTTGGAGGCTGCTGAGGTCAAAGGTGGGTTGATGAGAATATTGAAGTCCCCGAGAATTAGGGATGGAATATTAGAAGAGAGAAAATAGGGTAGCCAGGCAGCAAAGTGGCCAAGGAAGAGGAGAAGGGGAATCAGGGGGACCAGAAATAACGGCAATGTTAGCAGAGAAGAGTTTGAAAAGGCAAATTGAATGTATTTCAAATTATGGGAAAGAGAGGGAAGCGGATGTGGGTAGAGGTTTGAAGGAGCAGTGAGGGGAGAGGAGAAACCCTACATCAACACCTTAACATTCAGAGTTTCTTGGGTTGTGGGTAAGTTGAAGACCACCAAAGGATAAAGATGCAGGGGTATGTCAGAGCGGGAGAGCAATGTTTCTGTTAAGGCTAGTAAATCTATTGAATGAGAGATGAAGAGGTCATGGTCAGCAGTGGATTTTGTAATATTGCAAACATGGCGTGCATTCCAGAGGGCAGTATTGAAGGAGGATTTAGAGAAAGAGGAACATGAGATGGGTATGAGATTAGTGGTTCCTTGAGTTAGTATGTGGTGAGTTTGCTGAGATGGGACTGGGGTTTGGAGAGACATCACCAGCTGCTAGGAGCAGAAGGATAGAAAGGAAGTGAAGGTGGGAGTAGGATTTGAAAGTTTTGTAGGAGGGTATGTATATAGAGGATTTGGGAGGAGTTGGTAGAGATAGGCTGGAAAGGTATATGTAGAGTGCATGGGATGAATAGAGAGAGGATGGTAGTAAAGTGGAAGTAATGAAGATGGTGTTGCCAGGGACAGGTGAGCAGAAGGATAGGGATATTTTAGTAATGAGAGAATTAGTGGGAAAGTGAAAAACAGAAGGGAGAACTTTATATAGTGGCTTTATCCAGAGCACTTTACAATGATTAACAAAATATACAAGGCGGAGCCTGGCCGCCAAGCCGAACGGCCACACATCAGAAGTGCTCCTCATAAAAACGCCTGAATCAAGCTTAAAAACTACAAAAATAAACTAAAATTTGCCTGCCTTTCAGCCCACAAGCAAAGGGCTTATCATAGAGGTAGCACTCCAGCGAGTCCGCGGCGGACCACAGACAACACACCGGGGATCGACCCGAGGCCTATAAGCGGCCTACACAGACGGCACGGGGGAAGCGGCCGATCCCTCTGCTAACTGCTGCCAAACTATTTGGAGGTCTCCCCGACACATTCCCCCCCCCTGCCAGAGAGGGATATCCCGGCATACGGCTCGCACCTCAGGTGCACGGCAACAATCTAGCCTACTCACCCTGCGGATCCAGCGCTAGCCAACATGGCGGACGCCACATGCAAGCCAGAAAGCAAAGCCTCACTGCCGCCATTATCGGAACCGTCTGCTGGCTGACTTTTGGGCAAAGCTTTCCGGCCACGGGAGCGCTCCAACAGCGACACCATCAGCGACAAACCCACGGGTCACCAAGCCACGACCAGCGGCTCCAGGAGAGGGACCGACTACAGCCTGGAAACCTGGGAGGAGAAGGCGGGAGACTCGACACAAGCCACGGCGGGTCAGCAACAGACCGCCAGCGGTGAGTCACACACCTGACAGGCAACGAGCCCCAGGCCCGCCCGCTCAACCCTCCCCTTCCCTCATGGTGACCACCAACCCTCTTGGGCGAAGACATCCTGCCGGATGCCCCCAGACTCCCAGACACGACCCGGCCCTGCGTCACTGCTTGGTGGAGATGGGGAGCGAGGGGGGACCCCCGACACATCACCGAATTGCCCCGAAAGCAGATCCCAGCCACCACCAGTCCCGCAACCCCGGCCGGAGACTCCAAGCCCAAGGCAGGCTCACCACGGGTCGGGAGGCCTTTGTCACCTTGCCCTCAGACTCCATCCCAGCTGGAAACTGGAAGAGCACCGACTGGGGGGACCCCCACCGACCACTACTTTGGGCACCAGCCCTGAGGCTGGTAGGGATCGGTTGAAACGCCCGACCTGGAACGGACATCACTTAATAAAGTCACTACACACTAGGCTCACCACGATGTGTACACTGAATTGATGCCTGCCCCTGAGCTAGCCATCTTAGTAACAATCAACATATTTTGCCTAATCACTAGCAATAGCCTAACATGCAACATGCTGAAACTCATAAGACACTACTAGTTCACAAGCATACTCTGCAACAGCAACACATTATACCACTAAACATATATTATTCTACTTTGTCTAATCTTGTAATCTACCATACACGTTCAGCAGCAAAGAACATCGCCTACATAAGCAACAATACTATATATAGAAAATGTGCAGTACTTACTGATGCCTAACTAATGTCATGCTATGTTGAAAAATGCTTACCCTAGCTGTTGTGGCATTGTAAGCCAGTTGTGATTTTCTTATGCACAAATAAAATAAAGAATTTAAAAAATATATATATATACAAGAAGTGGAAATAGCATTTTATAGAGTCATAGATATTAGACTAGGGCTTGTAGTCATTAACTCAATCCTTAATGACTTCTAACTGGATAGATGTTTTAATTTCCCCATTGGAACAAAATGTGATGATTTCAAAATGATGTAACAGTAGTGGTGCTATACCTGTGTTCATTGACTGTTTGAGAACCCCTCTTACCAGTTACATCAGTCTTTTTTTTTTTTTAGATATATATACGGTTTTATTATAGATTTCAATATACATAATTAGACAATCACATAAGCAAACAGCATAGACACAAGAAAAAAAAAACACGGATAACAAAACCTAAAAACAAATCTCAAACAATAACAAACATTATCTAGTGGTGTATAAACCTGATCTCTAGTATATCCATACCTTAATCCATTCTTACACATAAATGCTATCATATTTTACATGACCTAGTAATCTTATGTGTACCTTTATAAATTACTTAAACCATTATACCAGGCTTATTTGAAAACATAAATCCCCTTTATATACCTCTGGCTTTTGCCTCTAACTATTAAATTACTTTATTTAAATTAAATTAATTTATGTAACAACTTCTTAACCATGGCCTACCTCCTATAAATACAAATTCCTGACACTAAACCATTTTTGCCAAATTTGTATATATTTTCCGTCCACTCCTGCCAAACGACTTGCCATTCTCTCATAGCTACTTGAAGAGTCTAAGCGTGACATAACTCTTTGAGCAAAGGTGGCTGAGTTTGTTTCCACCTATAAGCTATAGCTATTTTAGTTGCCAATAAACAGTGTATCCTTATTGTTAATACTTCCTCCTGATGTATTACCTGGAACATGTGGAAAAGATAGCTTTCTGGTTGCCACTTAATATCTACCCACTTAACCCCATTTAAAAAAAAGATTCCACTTCCTGCCAAAGTGGTATAATCAGTGGGCACTCCCAAAAAATATGCAGCAAGTTGCCTAAATTCTCATGGCATCTCCAGCA
Source organism: Pelobates fuscus (assembly GCF_036172605.1). Classification (NCBI taxonomy): domain Eukaryota; kingdom Metazoa; phylum Chordata; class Amphibia; order Anura; family Pelobatidae; genus Pelobates; species Pelobates fuscus. The sequence continues at coordinate 162,240,493 of NC_086320.1, forward strand.
GGCTGTAGATGTTCCTGGGTATAATTGAGCTAATCTGGAGGGTACCATATACCATCTCATATTTAATTTGCATTTACATCAGTCTTAATAGAAATGTTACTTTGACATCAACTCACTTTACACTCAAGGTGTAAAATTATGAACCTTGCAAACAGTTTAATACTAATGTGCTTAACTTGCATTGGTTGTTGTTCAGGAGGCACTGCACACTGTAGATGTCAGAAATACATCAGTTAGATTGGGTTTAGGACAAACAAACCGACCAATTAGGTATAGTAAGTAGAATATAGGTAAGTAATGGTTGATTGTTCCCTCACCATATTCCAATCAAATGCTTCTCTCTGAACTGAGTAGGGGAAGGTGTGGGTGTGGACAAGGGAGGAAGGATATAACAAAAAACACGCAGCACTATTAGAGGGTTATTCCAACCACCATGACCAAATCAGTGGTCATAATGGTAGGAGTCTATGCGTGCAGCGTTTCTTTTTTAAACGCTGCACATACTGAGATACATTAACTTTTGTGCTGTGGGCTAGTTACAACCTTAGCACATGGGACATAGGCAGCTCAGAACTTGTGCATATTTGTATCGCTGATGACAGACGTAAATATCTTCTCTTTCTCCCCTCCATCTTTCTCGATGTGTGCTCCTGTCCACCTTCCTCCATTAACAAAATAGGTTTTTATTTTTTTTAAACTCTCCATCCTTCTCCCCTATCCTATGAGAAGTGTGTGATTGGATCACGCAAGGGCATGGATGGCATCAGACAGAGGCATGGATTAACTTGGATTAGAGATAACAAAACAGAAAAAAGTTCTTTATATTTGAATTGCTATCCCAAAAGAAGCACAGTTGATAGTAAAAATTAAGCAGGTAGATTAATGCAAAAAAGGTTGGTTGATTTGTACAGGACAAACTAGCAGGTAGGTTGTCAGAAAGCAGCAATAGCTAATTAATCAGAGGAGAGCTTCAGGCTGCAGGTAAGTTTGAAAGTTCATTCAGGAAACTTGTATTGTAGATAAATTGGAATAACTTATCTTTTCTGGAGAAGCAAAAGGGTAGTAAACAGTCCGTTCCGTAGTCAGGAGCCAAAGAAGCCAGCGAAGTCGGTTTTCCAGGTGGCAAGGTTCGGTACACATGTAGAAGTTTAAGGGAGCTCAGACAGCAAGTTTGTATTGCTTGGTTACAAATTAACTGAGCAATTTTAAAGCTGCCGCGGCAGCTGACGTCAGACTCATGGGTGGAGCATGACTGGCAAAACCCGTAAGAGTCTCCATGGCAATCGACGATCGGCAAGTATGACAACATGTGAAGAGGCAGATATATCTTAAAATGCAGCGTTTCAAGCTTAAATTCTGCATATACAGATTTCTAGCACCATGACCACTACTAAGGCAGAAGTGGCTATAGAATCCGGATTGTCCCTATATTATAAACCAATTTACAAAGCAAGCTAAGGAAGACAAAAAAAGATGTCACTGTAATGTAAATTAATTCCCTAAGTGTTGTCAATGTCTTTCAATTTATGCACTTTTAGTAATACATTTGTAGAAGAAGACTGAAACCAGCCTTCTTGGACTGAAATGTGTCTGTCTTACAAAAACTTTTCAGTGAAGCATATTCACATGTTTCATTGTTAATATTGAATTGTATAGCCCAGTAATGTAATAAAGAGAATTAACCTTCACACTAGAGTGTAAAGGCCCCTTTAGCCATCTAACGTAAACCCAATTCTCACTTCTATATCAAGGCACACCCTGCTCCATTGTTTAGAAAGCTGGCATATAGATGCAGACTCAGGTGCTGGCTGGGAAGATTCTACTGTCCTTGACTAACTCAGTAATTAAAACTTTATCAATATGTAACACACTCTTAAAACAGTAACATAGGCGGAGCTAAGCTACTGAAGAAGAAGGTTACATGGCCGCGAGGCTCCCGACCTTCACAGCTCTAAACGACCACTATCCTCGCACACACACGAGCCTGCCCCACCTCAGGGTACCCTCCTCGTACCCAAGGGCACAATGGGCCGAAAATTTAAAAAACAGAGAGCGGACAAACCCCGGATGGGCATGAACATAGGGGAGCTTTGGCGACAGGCCCACGATGCAACAGAAGCCAAGATGGCGTCCCTGCATGGAGGCTGCACGGACTTCTCAGATGAGAACTCCGACGAAGCCGACGAAGTCCTGATGCCGGCCCCGGCACTACCACCGCCGATGCGGGCACAGACCCAGCCGGTAAGAGCACACCCCACCCCGGTGACCATGGAGGCCTTGAGCAAGCTCATGGCGGAACACCACGATAAGATAGCCGCGGATGTGGCCCTGATCCGGGGAGACCTCAAAACTATAGTAACGCGCCTAGGAGCAGTGGAGGTGACATCCACTGAACACACCCGCCAAATTACGGAGCTCCAGGCGGCAGTGTATAACCTACAACAACAAAACTTGCAGCACGAGCATCAGCTATCAGCGTTGGAAGATAAACGTCGCCAAACTCACCTGAAAGTCAGAGGAGTAGCAGACACAATACCTGAGGCAGAGCTCCCACACCTCCTCAGGAGAATGCTCGCCGCACTGTTGAATCCGAAGACAGCCAAAACCATCCTGATCGATGGGATCTTTCGGGTGCCACGGCCAGCAAACGCACTGCCTAACACCACCAGAGATGTGGTAATCCGCTTTCAAACCCTCAAAGACAAGGCCGCAGTGCTGGAGGCTACCAGAGGCCACACCACTTATTCTCTCGAAGACATGACCCTGTCCTTCTACGCGGATCTCTCTAGCGGGACTCTAGCTTGGAGAAGGTCCCTGCGCCAATTTACCGCGGTACTGAGACAACACCAAATTAAGTACCGGTGGGGACCAGGCCGCACGCTCCAAGCCACCGTCGGACAAACTTCCCATGTCATCCGGGACTCCCACGAGGCCGCGGAGGCCCTACATAAACTCAACCTTCCGGGGATCTCACCTACAGAACCCGGGACATCGCCCGGCCAGGGGCACTCCTTTGGCAGAGATGCAGCCGGAGCTCCAGAGTTCGTGCCACGTCGCCCACCAACGGCATCATATGCAACAATCACGACCTGAACCTAGACACAGGGACATTGCTATCCCGGCAAACATTGCTACCCCCGGCCACCTGGACGCGGCCCGAGAGTGGCGACTTCATTTACTCACCATTGCCACCGGAACCTGATTCTTGGCTGGACTTGCCACACACACCCTTTGTATCCCGCCAGAAATGCTAAGGAGCTGCCTGTCGAAAAAATGGGGGAGAACCCCGGAGCCCTACGCTCCCATAGCTTTACCTACCTTGACATTAACCCTCAAACATTGCCTATATGAACCTGAGGTTAGAAGTTCTCACCCCGTTGGGGGAAAATGTTCATTTATGTTACTTGTTTTACTACCTATAATTTTTCAACCGAATGATGCTCTGAACTAACAATCTATTGCATACACTTTCCCTGTTATTACTGCATGTTAACTGCCTAACCAAAACAAAGTGCACAATCTGCTGGTAATACCGTGCGTTGACACTTGACTCCACATCAAGAAGAGTGATGCATACCTGACGAGCTGGAATCCTTCTTTTTATGGTGGAGTCTTTACTTTTTGCCTGTCCTATCTAGCCGGACTTCTAGTGTTTTGATTACATGTTGACACTGATAGTCATGTTGATGTCAATATTGTATCTAGCCTTCCATCGTTGTGTCTGTCGTATATATTACCCGTCTACTGCTCTGACGGCGCTAGTTTAGGGAGACCGCTGTACGCAGGACGGGAATGTTGGCTTCACCTATTTTTTATGTAGATTTTGTTATATGATGCCCACAACACAACTAAAATTTTAAGCGACCCCTAGCTATTACATAAGACATACCAGTTGTAACAGACATAATCCTGAAATGCCAGCACTTAAACTTTTAACTGCCACGGGGTGCTTATATAAGCTTAGACACTAGACACACAAGGTCAGACTACCTGTTCACACTACCACATGCCAAGTTGTACTGCTGTAAGTAAATCCTAGTCACCAAACCCGCTTGACACAAGAAGCCAAGTCCCGTCTATACTAATGCTAGCGACTCATTACTAATCATCACATAGATAGTATAATCTTGGACCTTCCGAAGCACCATCTTCCATTCCTCCTACTGTAACTGTAATTCTGCAAAGTTTGTACCCACAAAATGAAAAGGCGCACTTGTTTTCTGCCACTGTTTCACTTGTTTACACCTACTTGTACGCTGTTGTGGCGTTTTACTGATATATATGTACTCACCTGCGCAAAAAAATAAAGAATAAAAAAAAAAACAACCACAGTAACATAAAGTGGAACACTTATGCCTCGTTTCCACTGAGCGGAACGGTTCTGGTCGGTTCGGTACGGTACGCTATTTTGAGTGTTTCCATTATGAAAGTGGCCCATTCAACCAAACCGCACCGCACCATTCCTGGTCCCCCTTCAGATGAAGGTCCATAGGAAATGGTACGGTACGGTTAGGGCGGAGCTACTAGCGTCACACTATACAATCCATTGATTGGCGGACAGGAAAACCTCAATGCTCACAACAAATGACACGCTAGGCATTTGGTCTAAACCCCGCATGGCCCCTGGCGGTCCGACTTGCAGTGGAAATGCTCACCTGAATAGGCTGGACCATTCTAACCCTTCCAAATTGTACCAACCCGACCTGTTCCGCTCAGTGGAAACGAGGCATTAGACATCCTAACTAACATGCTTCAGTAAATCACAGCAGCTTAAAGGGACACTAAAGTCACCAGAACAACCACAGCTTAATGTAATTATTCTGGTGAATATAGTCAATCCCTGCAGGCCTTTTGCTGTAAACACTGTCTTTTCAGAGAAAAAGCAGTGTTTACATTCAGATGGGTGCACAGCACTGTTCAATAGACGCTGAACTTTCCCCACAGAGATGCATTGATTCAAATGGTGGTTGATTCAATGAACCAGTGGGTTGTTTGGGAAAGCATAGGAAAGCATTGGATTGGCTGAGATAGTCAGTTCTGATTATCTCAGCCAAGGGGGCGGATCAGGCCCTGGCCAGCACCGGTGGACCTGCGTGGTGCTTGAAGAAAGGTAAGTAAAATGCCTTTAAAGGGGGAAAAGAGGGGCTGAAGGCTATATAGTGTTTTTAACTCATTTGTATTCCTGACCCGATAGTGTTCCTCTAATGCAGGATTCACACATCAGAACAATCACACTCTTCAAACTCTTTGCAAAGCTCAGTCACTTGCTGAATTTTCCTCTACATTGCATTGTTGTTCCTCTTGTGTTTTTATACATCACCTCCTTTAGATTATAAGCCTTTTTCGACCATGGTGCTCAATAACCTCTATTTTTTTGTTAAGAGTTGTAGTTGATTGTTTCTTATTTGCTGTTATAATTAAAAATGTAAAGCACTGTTTAGCATTCAGTTATCATTTAAGCATATTGCATAGTTTAATTAATGAACATTCACACTGTTTTTCTTGATAATGTCCAGTTACCTGTAGCCTTGACAGAAAAGTACATTTCACCTTGACCTTTTCTTCATCTGTCTAGCTTGCAGAACACAGGATATAGGACCATGCATAGACAAAAGACTAATGACATTATATATGTGTTTACTGTCACTTTAACTGAGACAGTCATTCTCTGCTGTGTAAACATAGCATTCATTGCTCCCTTCATTAAGCACAGCCCACTACATGCAATTAGAACACATTAACAGCGAATGAAAGGACTACCATAAATGTAGTGTGGAAGTGATGACAGAATCTCTAAAAATACATTTAAAAGGTATCATGCATCCATAGCTAGGTAAGCTGGAGTCAGTGCTGCATCATAATTAAAATAGCTAGCAACATTATAAATTGAAATGCAGACAATGATATGCTATTTGTATTAATACTACAGACCTTTAATGTTTAAAACATAGGCAGAAAGAGATCAAATTTTAGATCCACTGTGGATTTTACTAACTTAATTACTGAAGTCATTTTTGTGTCTAATTATAGGTGGTATATGACTGACTGATAATGCCAAAGTCACCTTGCTGCATTAAAAATAAAAATAAACCATTAAATGGAAAATACATTGACGTCAGGGGCTCGAGAGCAAAAAGCAGATGTCATGTTTCATAATTAGGTCCAATTTCAGTTCATCTGGCTCCCTATCTGGTGACATTTTATTAACCATCCGGTGTGGTTGTTCCATGAGATAGGATTATGATACATGCTTAACGGAAAACACATAATCACTGAGATCACAAATAGTTATATTCATTCAAGTACTATTTTAAATAAGTACAAATTAAGTGGAGCATGTAAAAGGTATTCAATACTAGTAGCAAAATGACAATGTACTGAATTAAAAAAGCAAAATACTATTGTCAACACTGGAGGAAACAAAGTATATATATATATATATATATATATATATACACATACCATTTTTCTTTTTTTAGATATATTTGTGGTCGGAAATATGATAGTAGCGGTGGTGATAAGTTGGTTGTGGTGTGCCGAAACAATCATACTTGTAGGCCTGTAAATATAAGATGGCCAAGGAGAAGAATGGAATACATAAATGAGGGGTGAGATGGGTGGGATGACCTGAAATGAAATGACCCAGGTAAGAAGGGGGATAGGGTTTTTACAGGATAAACTGTGACAAACTGTCCTGAAACTCTGTTATTTTTCTAAGCCCCAGTTCTATCCCTTGGGTTCGGTAGTCCACCCCTTGGCTCATTATCCTCAAAGTAACCACAAAGTTAAGTGCTCTCTCTGGACGGCCCCCATTGGTATAACCAAAAGACACGTGTTCTGGAAAATGGTGGCATTCTTGTCTTCCGAATGCAGGCAGCGGTGCTTGGTCACACAAACGATATGAACAATCGCTACCTATGAGCCAGGGTAACCGTTTGGTATTTTATTTGTTTTGGAACTCCCGAAAGTGACCGACCACTACCAATTTTCTTCTGGAACTAATTTGGGCAGACACCAAGTATGTGGTCGGTCAAAACTTTACCTCGGTAGCATTTCGGCTATATTCATGCGATCTAAGCGCTATTTAGACAATTTGGGTGCTCAGATCCAGGCTATCCGAGGATATAGGATTTGTGGGGGTTCCTATTAAAATCATGTATGTTTTGGGGTGTTTTATGTTTTATTCACTGTACCTCTAGTGCCTGGGAGATAATTAGTTTAAATAAAGTAGACGCACTTATCTCCCAGACACAGAGACGCCTGGGCGAGTTTAACCTATGTTTTTGCTTGAGACCCCTGCTGGGGGTCTGTGTATAAAAGTGTTCCATCTGGCCATAATAAAACATTCCTGTTGTACCCTTCATCAAGTCTTGACTGATGTTTGGGTATGCGAACAACGAAGATCTATATTTCGCACAACCTTGCTTGATTACGGGAGAGTACGAACAGAGGTACGATACGAAAGAACTATAAATCACACAACCTTACAGGACTTTGGGAGAGTGCAAAAGAAAGTACAATACAGAGTGCATGGGGTTCATTACATAAACCCCTCCAACATATACAGGCCTTTGACCTTAAACTTGTGGTCGGAAACATGATAGTAGTATGTATCAATTAGTGGTGATGATAAGTCGATTGTGGTGTGCCAAAACCAACGTATGGGTAGGCCTGTAAATAAAAAAGTGCAAAAAGGTATAACAGGAAAACACAATTTATGTTTAGTTTCCTAAGTTCCTCCTCAGGTTTGGGATGTATGTGTTATAGATTGAGGATTTCCATCTCCTTAGTATCTTGATGATATGCACTAAGGTAAACCTGATTGCTAAGTAGTAATTGTCTCTCCACTTGATGCCATGAATGTGCCATAGGGACGGGTGGATTGGTAGTAATTTGAAGGCATTCGAGATGTTGGTTTTCCTGCACTTCTCCCAGGCTGTCAGTGCTACCCCCTTGCAAGCTCGTGTGGGGCCTGGGGTCATTGGACTGAGCGAATAGTAACTGTGCCGGAAAGGGGTTACATCTATGGCGCAGTTTGCTTCCAGTTTGGGGATAGTCCAAGAACTCAGGTAACCTAGAGTAGTGGGGACAGGTGATACCACTGGAGCACCGGGTCTGACAGGGTTGCAGGTCCTAGCTGAGGTGCTAGGGAGAAACAGATCATCTCCATGACCTGATTCTTGAGACATGTTAGAAAGAAAAATGTAATGAGTAACAATACTTAATAGTAACCTGGGGAAATCATATCACATATCCAGAACTAGCTTGCTAACTAGTGCCGAATGGCGAAAACATTAACTACCCCATGGCAGATGAGGCCCTGCTAATTGTCAAGCAGCAGTGAGAGGCTCTATCTATGATTTGGCTTAAGGGGCTTGTGGCCACTATGCGATGTGGTGGGGTGATGGCCTCTTGGTGACACTAAAAGATTCAAAATGTTTGGCCGTGACAGGTAAGGATCTGACTATGACTCTTTAGAAAGGTATGCAAGGCTATAACTATGACGTTGGCCTATTGGACAATGGAGCCTCCATGTTGAGGTGGGGAGTTGGCATCTCTGGTCCGTAAGTAAAGTTTAGTAAGGGCCAGAACCTGACCTTAACAGCCAGTTCTTTGTCCCTAGGCGGGGGCTTGACTCATAACGTAAGTTAACGTACGTACTTTGGTAGACAAGATAGTCTCTAAGAGAGAACCTGGAAAAGTACACACCTACAGAAGTAAGTCAGCCAATTAACCATGGAATATGAATAGTTAAGAAGAAAAAGAAGGTTATAACTCCACATACCCTTAAGTAATAGATGGTGAGTGTATCTCGATTGTAAGGGAAGATCCTGACTGTGATCTATGAGTAATATATTGTATGTGAACTATATAAAATCGGATATTTATAACCAGAATAAGAGAATAGAGTATACCTGTGAAGATTAAGGACAACAACTTACCAAATTCAATCTGCCTGAGTGTGGTGAAGAACTTCCAAACAGAAGTAACAGATAACATGAGAGAAGTCAATAACCCCTAGACAGAAATACATAAAAAAAAGAACGTAAATGTATATGAATCATAATTGATGAAAACTTTTGAACGTATGCATAAGATGGACCATGTGTGCGTCAAGCATAAAGAGTCAGGCCCCTAGTCAACCCAGGAATAAGGGGCGTATAAACGAGTAAGCATGTGGGTTTTAGTACATACCCAATAGGGATGATAAGGCCAAGTGATGCCTTGAACGATTGAACCAACATAATAAATGTAATTGCAAGAAAAGGATGACGTACCTATAACAGGAATAATAATAATGGACAGAGAGACTTGGTAACATCATCCGATGGGAGACCACTAAAGGTCCAACTTGAAATACCGGGAAAAAAGTTGTGAAACAGGAGAAATACGGTGTACATTGAAAAGCGTGAATCCGCCAGGCACATGAGCCTTACATGGGCCAAGGTAAAAAAGTTTAAACATATGAGTGAGAAACCAACATATACCTTGCCAAAACAATTGAGGGGTTAATACAGTTGTCAATTGGAGTAATGCTGTTGAAAAAAGAAGATTAGTAAAAGCACTAGAGCTAAACCAGGTGGCATGAATATTCTTGACAGCATATAGCATGTGAAAATTAAACTATTCCAGCTTTTGAGTTACATATATCACAATTCTAATAACGATGAAACTCTCAAATGTATGTGTATTGTGGACCGGTTCTGGGTCAAGCATAACGACACTTGGTGGCAGGTAACAGCCAGATACGTAAGCCAATGTTGGCCTGAAAAAGTAATTTGGGATAGCCTAGAGATAGATTAGTGATGAACATACGAACTGGAAGAGTAGCAATACTGTAGAAAACAAAATTAGTATAAGTAATTGGTTACTAAATATATATATATATATATATATATATATATGTATATAAATATATATATATATATATATATATATATATATATATATATATATATATATATATATATATATACAAAAATAAATATAATACCGGCACTCTAGGTCTTCCAAAGATCGTTGGTTTATTGTAAATCAATCCAGAGGGTCAACGTTTCAGCTCCCGTTTGGAGCTTTCATCAGGACACATAGGGTTTTTATAGGATAAACTCCTCCCACAAATACAGGCCTTTGACCTTAAAGATATATATAGTTTTTTTATAGTGTGTGTGTGTATGTATTGGGGGGGGAGTTTATTTCACTCAAGTTTTTCAGAGTCCTTTGCTCAACTCCAGAGATAAAAATGGCATTGTGCTACTATAGGGTCAAATCAATAGATTTTCAGATATTATTGGAGCTTTCTTGTATCATACATAACACAAGAGCAAATAGAGATGGTTCAATATTATCTTGTTCAACTGCTGACTAAATATTACAGTGACGTTTACACCCAAGTGGCACGGAACTGGTATGCTGATTCTGGATAAAGTGTCAGTATGGATTGCCACTGCCACAAACCTAGAGTAATCCAGTAGTAGTAGAAAGTAGTGATGATGATTAAAAGATTTATGAAAAATTTAGTTATTAGTACAAGCATTTTAACAATTTCCACTAACAGTCTCTCACAGAGGAAATTAATTACACGATGAGCAGGGACTGCATTGAGTAATGCTCACTGTATAACATCTAATACTGCTGGACTACAGAAGACATAATAGAGTGAATACATTTTTAGACTCCACATGCCCTAAACACCCCCATTCCCTAAGGCTAAATACAACCCCTAAATATACATTTTCTTTAGTTCCACATGTAGCTCAATTGCTGATATACTTAAAGCTGCCCATGATAGAAAGATGTCAAAACACCCAGTGTATATGGGGCTGCGTAGCTGCAGATCAATCAGAGTACCCATGATGACCCCTATCCTTCAATAGGCATGTGAACGTCAGAACTGGACCAAGAAGCAATGGAAGGAGTTTGTCTGATCTGATGAATTTTAGATCAGGTGGATGGTCGGGTGTGTTTCGTTTACCTGGAGAAGAGATGGCAGCAGGATGTACTATGGGAAGAAGGCAGGCTGGTAGAGGTAGTGTTATGCTCTTGGCAGTGTTATGCTGGGAAACATTTGGTCCTGGCATTCATGTGGATGTTACATTGACATGTATCATCTACCTAGAGATTGTTGAAAAACATGTACACCTCTTCATTGCAATTGTGTTTCCTGAAGGCAGTGACCTCTTTCACCAGGATTATATATACTGCTTTGAAGAACATGGCAAAGAGTTCAAGGTACTGCTTTGGTCTTTAAAGTTCCCAGATCTCAATTTGATTGAGCATCTGTGGGATGTGCTGCAACAACAAAACTGATCCATAGAGGCCCCACCTCATAACTTATAGGACTAAACGAATCTACTGCTAATGTCCTGGTGCCAGATACCACAGGCATGTTCAAAAGCCATGTGGAGTCCATGCCTTGACCCATCAGAGCTTTTTTGGCAGCATGAGGAGTACCTATACGATATTAGACAGGTGGTTTTAATGTTGTGGCTGATCAGTGTATATGCATATGCTGTTGCCAAATATCAATATTTTTTTTTTAGATGGAGTGCAGTGTCCAGTTAATAAATCCATTAAACTCACTTTATTTACCTTTTATTTATTTTTTCTGAAGGAGTGCATGGGGGTGAGTTTGGGGCTTTTTTGAATTTGTACCTACACCTGATTTGTAAATCTGGCACTGAGCACTGTAGTGGGTTTGTGTCAGGAGTGACTCGGTGGCATTCAGTGGTAATCTGTCAATGCTACCGAGTCACTCCTGACACAAGCCTACCTTGCCGTCTGCGGCCCATCTGGTCTAAGACGATCTGATAAAAGGGAAGTTTATACTTCTGTTTTACCATATTAACTCATACCAGGTTTAGCCAGTATTCAGTTACTGGAGGTGTCAGCTGATGGCTGTGCTGAAGTGCTAATTGCTTAAACATCTACTTTAATTGTTCTAATTCCATTTGGAAAACGTCTTGTACGATCATTAAATAGGTTCTCATTCACTACAGTGAAGAAATACTACACTATGTTCTCTAGTAATGTTGTCTATTATATTTGTCTAGATCCGGGCAACAATAAAGTCTACAAGGGAAACCTCACTGAAGATTATTACCTAAAAACACTTTCAAACTGCATCCATGTTTGCATTAACCCTTAAAACAAAAACATTCATGATGGATTATTCAGCAATTATTGTGTATGACTAATAGAATACATTTTTAAGCAATGGTTTACCTTTTTTTTTTTAAACCCTATCATTCCCTAGAATGGAAACTAAGCTTTCCTGGGAAAGATGACCTCACATATTATGAATGAGTTAGTATTTACGGAATGCAAATGTTGAGGTGATTCACCACTCAAGACAATTTCTGTCTGCCTGAATTATACATTTGTTTTCTTGTGAAAAATGTGCCATATATAATCTGTGACAGATAGGAAAACAAATATTTTTAATTGTTAAAGCTGATTTGGATAAAATGTCAAGTAAAAATGGTCTAACACAAAAAAGAAACTCTTGCTGTAACTACTATCCGAAGCTGTGGATTTGGGAAGATTATCCTTGGATTGTCATAGTTATGTTTAATGAGAATTAGAGCTTTTTTATTATTTAAGGTTTTTATTGTTTTTTACAATTATGAATTGACATTGGTAGCGCAAGGGTACAGTACTTGCGGCAAGGTAACATTGAAAATTTAAGTAACAAATAACAGGTTCCAATTAGCGGATGTTAAATTCCTCTGTAAGGTTCAGCATGTAGGTACAGTGTGTCAGAGAATAGTTATGGTCTTAACATTGCTAGATTTGTAACGCATTAAAATCTAAACAGGATTACGTCGACGGTATTGAATCAGCAGAGCTAATGCAGTCGAGCTCACATATGTACGTTTGTCCACTGTAACGGACGTATTTATTACATGCCTCATCGTCCCCTTATTGAGTTGTAGCAACAAGCTCCTGTTACTGACGGGGAGAGTTCAGGCCAAGCTTGCTGTAAGCGTCCAGTCGTGTTGGGTACGTAACAGTCTGTTATGGATGTCTGTCTTGGATGTCGGATTTTAACATTCTTTCTGTACGTCAGGTGGAGACGAGTCTGGTCGACCCGGTCGTTTGGTTGTATTATCATTTCCAGCCTAAGTTGGATTCATGAGGGTGTCTTGGGTGTAATGAAGGCGTCCCATGGTTCCCATATCTTAGTGAATTTCCCATAGTTTCCTTGTTTAGCATGTGTAAGTGCTTCCATCTGCTTAATGTCCTCTACTCTCGAAAACCACTCACTGATTGACAGGGTTTTTTGTTGTTTCCATGGTTTAGGTATCAATTGAGAGGCTGCCATGGCTAAGTGGTTGAAAAGGAGGGTTTCAGCTTTTGCGAGTCCATGTGGGGCTAGGAGGAAGATATAGTGGTCCGGTGTCACTTGTGTACTCCTAAGTATTTAATGGACGTGGGAGCCCATGTAAAGGCAAATCTGGTTTTAAGTTGTATATTAAGGGCGTTAGTCGTGTATATAGGTAGGAGATCGCATTTGGTTAGGTTAGCTTGAAAGTAGGAGATTTCACCATAAGTCTTCATTTCCGCTAGGATTGAAGGTATTGTCGAGATCGGGTTCGAGATCGTAAAGAGGAGGTCATCCGTGAAAGCTGTGACCTTATATTCTTGTTTAGTAATTGTTAGCCCTCGAATGTGTTTATTGTCCCTGATCCCCTGGAGGAAGGGTTCCAAAACTAAAATGAAGAGTAGAGGCGAGAGAGGGCACCCCTGTCGTGTCCCATTTGAGATGGTTACTGGGGGGGATAGTTGCCCGTTGATTTTTAAGCGGGCTGTGGGGAGAGAGTACATGGTGTTTAGCCATTCCTGCCAACGCAGGCCAAATCCTAGGTGTTGCATTGTGTGTTTCAAGAGTGCCCAGTTGACCCTATCAAAGGCCTTATTTGCTTATTTATTTGGCCAAAGGCACTATTAATTCTATGTGTGTGGGCCCAGTGGATAAGATTTATAATTTTTGTGGTATTGTTTTTAGCTTCCCTGCCCGGGACAAAGCCCGCTTGGTCCTGGTGTATGAGGTCTGGCAGAAAGGGTTTTAATCTGGTGGCCATTATTTTTGTTAATATTTTTAAATCAATATTTATAAGCCAGATGGGCCTATAACTGCCACACGAAGTAGGATCTTTTCCCGGCTTTGGAATTAACGTGATCGTCGCTTCTAGTGCTGATCTAGGAATGTGAGATGTGAGTTTTTGAGTGTTAAAGGCATCTATAAATGGTTGGGCTAGGATGTGGGACATTAATTTATAATATTTTCCCGTGTAGCTGTCCGGGCCTGGACTCTTGCCAAGGGGAAGAGTTTTAACTGTATTTCGGAATTCCTCCAGTGTAATAGGGTCATCGAGGAACGCTGTCTCGTTAGGCGGTAGGATGCGTTTGATCCTTGGTTTTAGGAAGTTCAGAATGCCTTCCGTGGATGGTGGTTTTTTTGACAAATTGTAAAGGTTTGTGTAGAATTTGTGGAATGCCTTAATTATTTCTGACATATGACACATTAATGTGCCATCTTTCCGCTTTATTTCAAAAATAAAGAAAGATTGCCTTTCCTTCTGTAGTGATAATGCTAAAAGTTTTCCTGCCTTACCTCCTTGGGTATAGTAGGTATGTTTTGTTAGAGACAGTTTACGTTTAGCGTGTAGTTGTAGTATGTTCGTGAGTTCCGTACGTTTAGCTAATAGTGTTTTGTATTCCTCCAAGGAGGGAGTGTTGTGATGTTTGGCTTCTAGAGATTTAATTTCTTGGGTGAGACGAGCGATATTTTGTTCTCTCGTACGTTTCAAGGTTGAAGCTAATTTAATTAATTCTCCTCTGAGAACAGCCTTATGGGCTTCCCATGTCAGAATTGGTGTTGTGTCCGGTTGCGTGTTTTCCCTAAAATAGTTGGTAGCTGCCAGCCTTATGTGTTTGATGGTCTCCTTATTATTTAATAGTAAATCATTAAGTTTCCATTGTGTGGTTGGATTGGGCATAGTGGGAACAGACAGTCTGAGTGTCAGTGGGGCATGGTCTGACCATGTGATAGGACCGTATTTTGCTGATTTTACTAGAGGGAGGAATCTATGTTGTAAGAAGAGGGTGTCAATGCGGGTGTAAGTACCTGTTGGGGAAGAATAGAAAGAGTAATCTTTGTCTGAAGGATGTATGGCTCTCCAGCTGTCGTACAGTTGGGCGTTATAGAAGGTTTTTTTTATTTGCGTTCATGTTTGTGATTGGTAGTTCTGCGAGGAGGTTGTGGTGTCCAGTTGGCTATCTAGGAAAATTTTGAGATCTCCCCCTATGATCAATATTCCCTCTTGGAAGGTGGAAAGTTTGTGTAGGATTTTTCTGAGGGTTTTGTTTTGTTTTTTATTAGGTAGTTAGACATTGGCCAAGGTAATTTGGGTGTTTCCAATTTTTCCTTTAACAAATATAAATCTCCCTGCCGGTCTTGGTATGCAAATTGTGTCTGGCGGCTTGTTAGTATATCCACTCCTCTCTAGCCTTTGCTTCAGTGTAGTTACTGAAGTAACATTTTGGGTAGTCTCTGTTCTGGAGTTTAGGGGACGAGCCCTTACGAAAGTGAGTTTCCTGAATGAAAACTATCTGTGCTTTATGTCTCCGGAAATCTGATAGGGCCATTGATCTTTTTTCAGGGGTGTTTAAGCCTCTTGCGTTTTGCGTATGGATCGTTAAGGATTACATAATGAGGTGTGGGATTTCGGTAAGTATTGTTTAGTGCTTTGTTTGTGACTCGAGGTACAGTGGTTCAGGAGTGGTTGGTTGGCGGGGCAGACCTCAATCCGGTGTTGCAATGTGGTCGTAAATATTGTGGTGGGGGCGTGAGAAGTTATTTGGTAGAGAGTCAGGGAAGGATTAAGCGTGATTCTGGTAATGAGTGTGTCTAGATGCGGGTAGTGTAAGCTTGTTTAGTCACCTGTTGGTCACGTCGCGTTGTTTGGTCGTCAGGTCGTTGTTCAGGTCAAGGTCGTGTTGAAGCTTGCTGCTTAGTTGCTTTGTTAGTCGATGGTTCCCGGTACTATGGGATACGCTCTGTGATCAAGAAGAATGTTTGAACAGAAACATCAATAACAAATATACATAAAAAGGTAGATAAGGTTGTATAACACAGTTCTGGAAATGCCCTAACACACTACTATAGGTATTAGAGTGGTTTGCAGTAGTTATAAGAAGATTCACTTATATGATTATACCTTACCAATAAATGTTGCCCTGTCTCCTGGGCAATGGATAGTGAACAAGTTCTATCGATGGGTAGGAATTGGAGGAGGGGAAGGGGGAGGGAATGGTAGGGGATACAGTTAGTGGTTTGGGGTGTAGTGAGGGAAATAGTAGGGGTGATAGCTCCCCAAAGTGGGAGTCAAGTTCGCTCTCGACGCTAGAGAAGGAACCGTGAGTCTTTCGGGGTTGTGCGCTATGGCATAAGCCTGGGACCCGGGGCTTATCGATGCCAAAAGTGCACTTCTCCTTCAGGAGGATATGTAGATTCCGAGCACTCATGTGTGCAGGTGGGCAGGGAGTAGGGGGTAAGCGGGATTATAACGAGGTGGATAACTATCCATAGTGCACACCCTCACCAAGTTTACCTAGATTAATTGTTTTGTGTTTTTTTGTTTTGTTTTTTGTTTGTTTTTTATTTATAGTTAACGGTTCTCCCGTGCAATGGGGAAAGGCTATCTCTGTTAGGCCCCTTAACCTGAGCGATCTTAGGTAAGGCATTAAGGAAGATATAGAGCCTATTCTGTTGGGAGAGTTAACGTTACATAATAATAGTACTTGGATCTCTCGTGTGCAATAGGGAGTTTTACAATTGTCAGGTGAGTGCTGCATATACGTGTCTACTGGTTCGGCTAGGAGTGGGATACAGTGTGTCAAAGACTAGATCCCTAATATACGACCTACTGGAGAATTTAACTGCTTTTCAGAGAGAGAAGTATTCGATGATCTGTATTATAGGAGAGAGGCATAAAAGTCCCAAGTTCAATAGTTCCGGCGGCAGAGTTAATGTCCGATGGTTTAGTGGGTTGCCACCTCGATGTGGTATTTTCTTAGGCATTCTGGTTTGAACTCTAAGGCAAGTAGTGGATCAGGTAGGTTGTCTTGTAGAGAGGTGTGTGAACATAGACAGTGTCCGTCGCTTGAGAATTGCTGGATGCAGAGATCTCATTCCGTGGGTATAAGTCTTTGGTGGCTTCGGTTGTCTTGCGGTCCGTTTCGTCTCAAAGGAGGGGAGCGAAACCCTTGGTCATTTCTAAGATTTTTGGCTGGTGTGAGCCATTTCTGGTGTTGTGATGTTTGAGAGATATTTTGGTTAGGCAGAGGTGAGTTCCAGTCTATGATCGGCGTGTTTGGGAGATCAAGGGCTCTGAGTAACAGCGGGACATCCAGAGGCGTGGTAATAGAAATGGTGTTTCCCTTGTTTGTCACCACCAAGGCGAAGGGGAATCCCCATCTGTATTTTATGTTCCTATTTCGGAGAAGTTCCGTTATGGGTTTGAGAGCCCTTCTCGCCTGAAGTGTGTACCAGGATAGGTCTGGGTATATTTGTATGGGGTTGCCATGGAAGAGCAATGGTTGCGTAGTGTCCCTTAGTGCTTTCAGTATTGAGTCTTTAATAGTAAAGTAGTGTATTCAGCAGATTGCATCCCTTGGGGTGTCTTGGGATAGTCCCCTAGGGCGGAGAGAACGGTGTGCTCTATCCATCAGGATCTGGTTATCACTTGGTTCGCCCAAGATTGGATTGAATAGTTCAGTGAGCATAGTCATCAAGTTTTCGTCTTGAGTCTCTGGCAGACCCCTTATGTGCAGGTTATTCCTGCGGCTGCGGTTATCCAGGTCATTTAGGTGCCGCTGGGTTGCTGCCATGTATTGTGTGTGAGCTTCCATTGTTGATGTTATATTAATAATTTGGGCTTGCATGATGTCTCTCTCCTCTTCTAGGTCCGTGGCCTGGAGGTGAAGCTGTTGGACGTCAGAGCCCATCGCCTCCATTTTGGAGTGGAAGGAGGCCTCCAGCTTACTCATCATGTGTTGGAGGTCAGACTTTGAGGGTAAGTTTCTTATCAGTTCTCTGATGTCTAGTTCATTATTAGTGGTGGTTTCCAGTGAGATTAGTGAACATTCTGATACCTGCGGGCTTCGTGGCTGTAAGTCCGGGAGAGATTCTGTCTCCGCCATTTATTTTGAGAGTCCCGGCCGCGGCCTCTGTCTCGCCGTCCGGATTTTCTTTAAAGTATCTGGCCAGTGAGCTCGATTTAGCGGTGGGTGTTTTCCCGGATTGCCCCTGGGACTGATGTTCTCGTTTAGGGTTGCCCATGGTAGGTAAATACCTCCGATCGCTGTGGATTGTGCCCGGGTCCGGAGGAGCGAGATTAGAAAGCGTCCATTAAGCTCCGCGGCTAGCCACGCCCCCCGAATTAGAGCTTTTTATAAGCTTTCTCATTTCCAAAATACATGGCAGTGGATAAATCTAAAATTAGTTATATATTTTAGGCCCTCCGTTTGCCCCGCGTTAAAGATGGCCCTGCATGTAGACACTGAACTTTCCTCATAGAGATTAATTGATCCAATGAATCTCTA
This sequence comes from Pelobates fuscus, assembly GCF_036172605.1. Lineage (NCBI taxonomy): Eukaryota > Metazoa > Chordata > Amphibia > Anura > Pelobatidae > Pelobates > Pelobates fuscus. The sequence continues at coordinate 162,259,102 of NC_086320.1, forward strand.
TGAGAAGATGCTAACTGGCCAGAGCTGTGTTTGACTTGTGGTGGCTCTGCCACTGATCTGCCTCCTCGACAGTCTCAGCCAATCCTATGGGGAAGCATTGTGATTGGCTCAGACCCTCATTTCTAAAAATGTCAGCAGACACAGGCAGTTCAGGGGCAGAGCCAGCAACTTCAGACTTGAATACAAGTAGGATTTTACTATATTTAGGTAGGCAAGAGGGGAAAAGGGGGTTTTAATACTATAGGGTCAGGGATAAATGTTTGTGTTCTTGACCCTATAGTTTTCCTTTAAATAGTTTAAATAGTAGTAGGATCACCATACTTAGACTGAGTGAAGCCTTTATTGCTGTTAAATTAGTTTCTAAAATATTTATTCTGTTTATACTAAATGTAAAATTCATTCATGAACTCTAAATACATTTGCTAAATCCCTCAAGTAGGGGCTTAAAGGGACACTATAGTCACCAGAACAACTACAGCTTATTGTTTTTGTTCTGGTGAGTAGAATCATTCCCTTCAGGCTTTTTGCCGTAAACACTGTGTTTTCAGAGAAAATGCAGTGTTTACATTACAGCCTAGTGATAACTCCACTGGCCACTCCTCAGATTGCTGCTAGAGCTGCTTCCTGGGGCAGTACTGCACAATAAGCAGCACTGCCATTCAGTGTCTCCACCCTATGTGTGTAGACAGGGCCATCTTTAATATTGATTGGACCCTGGGCAAACATTTGCTTGGGCCCCCTCATCTCCCCCTCCCTGGAATGCAATCAAGCCCCCACCCCAACGCAGAGGCGGACGTAAAGTAGAGAGGGCTCTGGTGCATGACTTTTTGGGGGCAAGAGGGGGCAAAATGTAGATCCCCATCTGTCGTGCAACTCCAACAATGCTTTGACAGCTGGGGCTCTACCATTTTCCTATGCATGCAGGGTTGTATTTAGCACTGAGCAGTATTTGTGTGTTTGAGTGTAAGCATGTTTTTGTATGGAGTATGTTTGTGTGAATGTAGGGGTGTGTTCGTATGTGGAGATGGCATTTGAATACAAGCATGCATTTATGTGTAGTGTTGGTTTTTGAATGCACTGGTGTTTAAATATAATTTTGGTGGTTAAAAAAGAGGTGTGTTTATATGTAGTGTTGAAGTTTGAATGCAGGTGTGTATTTGTGTGTAGTGTTGGCGTTTGAATGCTGAGATGTATGCACATATACACATGCACTGCCACAAACACACACACACACACACTGCGATACACATACACACACAGACACACTAAAACACTTGCAGATACACAAATATACACAATCATACAGATGCAGCTATACAGACACATTTACACACACTGACACACACACATACAGAAAAGAACAACCTGACACACATGTAGACACACAGATGCACACACTGTCAACAAAGATACACACACTGACAACATACAGACACATAGATACATAACCTGACAAATGCAGATGCACACATTGACTACGTACAGATACGCAGATATACACTGACACAGATACACGCACAGGTATTCACACTGGCACACACACATACATACTGACAACATACAGATACACACACTGACACACACACACACAAACTGACACACACAAACAGATATACTGACACACACAGACACACTGTGACAGACATACTGACACACACACAGACATACATACTGACACACACACAGACAGACAAACTGACACACAGACAGACATACATACTGACACATACAGACATACTGACAGACACAGACATAGAAACTGACACACAGACATACATACTGACACAGACACACACACAGACACACTGAAACTTACACAAACACACATACATACTGACACACACAGGCAAATGGACACACACAGACATACATACTGACACACACACATACATACATACATACATACATACTGACAAACACAGACAAACTAACACACACACACAGACATACTGACACACACACAGACATACATACATACTGACACACACACAGACAAACTGACACACACAGACATACATACTGACATACACACAGACATACATACATACATACTGACACACACACAAACAAACTGACACACACACACAGACATACATACTGACACCCACACAGACATACTGACACACACACAGACATACTGACACACACAGACAGACATGCTGACACACACACAGACAAACATACTGACAGACACACAGACAGACATACTGGCACACACACAGACAGATACTCTTCAGTTTCCTACCTTTGCAAGAGGCTACCTTCCCTGGGGTCCAGTGTGCTGGCTGGGGTGGTTGGGAGTTGGGGTCTGGCTCTCCTTGCTCCCCTTCCTCACTGCATCCTGTCTCAGCCTCCTGCGCGGCTCATTGTCTTTGAGGTGGGAGGAAGTGATTCGCGGTCGTGACTTCCTCCCATGTAGCCGTTAAGTATGGTGCCCAGTCGTGCTGTTAAAGGGCCACAGCGCCGACCGGGCACCTGCTGAAACATGTTTACTGGGTGGCCCTAAGTGTATGGACTACCCAGTTGCCCCCTTAGTGTACAGGCCCAGGTGCAGCTGCAATACCAGCACCGCGGGCCCATTAGGGAAATACCTTTTTACTTTTTATTTTTAATGCGGGCGGCGGAAGCCACGGGGCAGCTGCTTTGGGCCCTCCGTTTGCCCCGCGTTAAAGATGGCCCTGCATGTAGACACTGAACTTTCCTCATAGAGATTAATTGATCCAATGAATCTCTATGAGAAGATGCTAACTGGCCAGAGCTGTGTTTGACTTGTGGTGGCTCTGCCACTGATCTGCCTCCTCGATAGTCTCAGCCAATCCTATGGGGAAGCATTGTGATTGGCTCAGACCCCCATTTCTAAAAATGTCAGCAGACACAGGCAGTTCAGGGGCAAAGCCAGCAACTTCAGACTTGAATACAAGTAGGATTTTACTATATTTAGGTAGGCAAGAGGGGAAAAGGGGGCTAGATGGTGGTTTTAACACTATAGGGTCAGGGATAAATGTTTGTGTTCCTGACCCTATAGTTTTCCTTTAAATAGTTTAAATAGTAGTAGGATCACCATACTTAGACTGAGTGAAGCCTTTATTGCTGTTAAATTAGTTTCTAAAATATTTATTCTGTTTATACTAAATGTAAAATCACTGATGAAAGTCATAGTAACTGCTTTGCTAACAGGATGTTATTGCATTCACATCTCACTTATATACATACTTAAATTAATTGTACATTTTTATTATGCAGTACAAATTAAGTTAAACTTTTTAGACTGATTGTTGTGTGGAAGATTTCTTGGGCTGAATTACCAAAGATATACAAAGTTGTACAAAGTTAAACAAAATTGTATTCCTAAATCTATAGTGCCCTCTGGCTTTCCACCTCCCTCACAGTCCTCTTGCCAGAAAGGGTTAAAAACCCATTATTTACTAACCAGTTTCCAACGCTGATCTCCCTTGGCGCTGGGTTGGTGCTCCGCCTCCTCCGAGGTCATTCCACAGGGGGGGGTATGCGCATGTTCAGATTAGTGTTCAAACTCAAGGAAATCGGTCTAGATGAAAATGCTTGTTCTTGGGTAGAACATTGGCTTAAAAACAGAGTACAAAGAGTTGTCGTTAATGGTAAATTTTCAAGCTGGACAGAGGTGGCAAGTGGTGTCCCTCAGGGGTCTGTTCTGGGACCCCTTCTATTTAACATGTTTATAAATGATCTTGAAGACAGCATTGAAAGTCATGTTTCAGTGTTTGCAGATGACACAAAACTTTGTAAAATAATACAATGTGAGCAAGATATTACTTTGCTGCAGAGGGATTTAGATAGACTGGAGGACTGGGCACTCAAATGGCAGATGAAATTTAATGTTGAAAAATGCAAAGTTATGCACTTCGGCGTAAAGAATACACAAGCAACGTATACCCTTAATGGAAGCGAATTAGGGATAACAACACACGAAGAGGACTTGGGAATTGTTATAGACAACAAACTATGCAACAATGTGCAATGTCAATCAGCAGTGGCCAAGGCCAGTAGGGTATTGTCATGCATGAAAAAGGGCATTCATTCTCGGGACGAGAATATCATTTTGCCTCTTTATAAATCACTGGTAAGACCACACATTGAATATGCTGTGCAATTTTGGGCACCTGTTCTAAAGAAGGATATTATGGCACTAGAAAAAGTGCAGAGGCGGGCTACAAAATTAATAAAAGGAATGGAACATATCAGCTATGAAGAAAGGTTAACAAATTTAAACCTATTTAGTTTAGAAAAACGTCGCCTGAGAGGGGATATGATAACATTATACAAATATATTCGAGGCCAATACAAACCATTGTGTGGAAATCTATTCACAAACAGGACTTTACATAGGACACGAGGTCATGCATTTAGACTAGAAGAAAGAAGATTTTGTCTAAGGCAAAGGAAAGGTTTTTTTACTGTAAGAACAATCAGGATGTGGAATTCTCTGCCTGAAGAAGTGGTTTCATCAGAGTCCATACAGATGTTCAAACAGCTACTAGATGCATACTTGCAAAAACAGAATATTCAAGGATATAATCTTTCAATGTAGGGTAATAACTGCTTGATCCAAGGATAAATCTGACTGCCATTCTGGGGTCAAGAAGAATTTTTTTTCCTAGCTTGTTGCAAAATTTGAAGTGCTTCAAACTGGGTTATTTTTTTTTTTATGCCTTCTTTTGGATCAACAGCAAAAAACATATGTGAGGAAGGCTGAACTTGATGGACGCAAGTCTCTTTTCAGCTATGTAACTATGTAATGGGTGAAATTACTATGTAATGTGCGGCGAGAGCAAGAATCAATGCTTTCATTTGGGTTTTCAATGACGCTGGATGTCCTCATGCAGAGCTTGAGGAGGTCCAGCGTCAATTAGGTGACCTAAAGACCGCTAAAATTCCTTAAGCGCCTCTAGTGGCTGTTGCTCTAAAACTGCAATGTTTAACACTGCACTCAGACCACTTCAATGAGCTGAAGTGGTCTGGGTACCCATAGTGTAACTTTAAAAAAAACCAAAAACATTTTAGGGGAGATTTATCAAGGCATCAACAGGTGGAAGTCTAGTGCAAAGTGATAAATAAGAAGCAATCACCATGGAAACCACAAAGAACTTTGCATCCCAAATTATATTTATTTAGCCTTGATAAATCTCTACCATTATAGAGTGCGAAATAAAAAAATAAAAAGACACAAATAAAAAGGAAAGATTAGCATAAAAAGAACACAGATTGTTAGGCAAAATAAAAAATAATAATACTCCAATACAGAATGCACCTGTCATGGTTGAATATATTTATTACCTTTAATGTGTTAAATGTATATATGTGTGTATGTATACATATATTGCATATTATATTATTTGTTGTATTATTATATTGTAACATATTGTAACAATGCAGTGTTTGTGGGCCCAGGACATTCTTAACTACGAGAGAAATCTCAATGTATCCTTCCTGGTAAAATATTTTATAAATAAATAAATTATTACATTAAAAAATACGTTACTACCTGCATAGTAAATGCCTCCCATAGCCCGTGCTTAGACAGAATAGTTGAAGAGCCCATCTAGCAGCTTGACAGCAACAAATGGAAAGACTATCAGATGTGCTGCTGACCTCTGAAGAATGCTTGCTCGCACTTCCTTTAATATCAGTGTCTTCTGACAGCTGCTCATTGAGTATCTAGGCCGAAATGTTCTCATGACCAGCGTTATCAGTTGCTTTTATTAGTGCTTTGTTTTGTAGATATTGGTTACCATTCATAAAGATACTGCCACTGTCAATTCACGCACATTTGTTTTACAAGGACGTAGAATGTCAAGTGAGAGTGAAAACAGAGATAGTAAAATGTGAATCAATGAATGAAGAAATGCATGAATGGACATAAATGAGTGATTAGCATTTGTAGCAAGGACATCTTAGAGGGAAAGAAGTTACTCCCAGCTGTCACAGAACTACTGTGCACCGGGGCCCAGAGCGCTAGGGGGGCCTAGCACCAGGTGTTCCGCCACTGAGTTGTTGCCAAACTTTTCCTGCCTGGTAATGGGGCCTCCGGACAGTGATGGGCCCCATCCAGAGTCCGGGGTCCAGAGCGCTCTGGGGGCCCAGGTCAGAGCAATGTGTATCACTCAACAGGAACCCGGTCAGGTGCTAACAGGAGGGTGGCTGTTAATAACATGCCATATACATGTGTGTGTATCTATGTGTCACTTTGTGTGTGTGTGTCAGTATCTGAGTGTGTGTGTGTGTGTGTGTGTGTGTGTGTCAGTATGTGTATCTGTCTGCCAGTGTATGCATTTGTATGTCTATCTATGTATGTGTATGTGTCAGTGCATATATGAATGTGTGTGTATGTGTGTGTTTGTGTTTTAATATGTATGTATATCTGTGTAAGTATTTATGTATGTGGTAGTGTATGTGGTATGCATTGTGCGAGTTGTATGATAGATGGGGATCTATCTTTTTGCCATTCTTGCGCAAGATGGGGGCCCAGAAACCTTTCTTGCACCAGGGTCCTCTCTACATTAATTCCGCCACTGACTCCCAGAATATAGATGTTAATTCGGTTCAGTTTGGCATTCCGAAATGCGGCAATTCGGGACTTCGGCAATTTGGCAATTCGGTTCGATTCAGCACTTCCGAAATTCGAAACTTCGGCAATGCGGGGCTTTGGCAATTTGGCACTTCGGCACTTAGGTTCGGTTCGGCACTTACAAAATTGGGCACTTACAAAATTGAGCACTTCAGCACTTCCGAAATTCGTGACTTTGGCAAATTGGAGCTTTGGCACTTCGGGTAAGTGTAGAGTTAGGGTTAGTGAAGGGTTAGGGGAAGGGTTAGGGGTAGGGTTAAGGGTAGGGTTAGGAGTAAGCTTAGGATTAGGAGTAGGGTTAGGGTTGGGTTAGGAGTAGGGTTAGGATTAGGATTAGGGTTAGGGTTGGGTTAGGAGTAGGGTGAGGGTTTGCTTAGGAGTAGGGTTAGTTTAGGAGTAGGGTTAGGGTTAAGATAAGGGTTAGGGTTGGGTTAGGGCTAGGGCTAGGTTTGGGTTAGGGTTAAGAGTAGGATTAGGATTAGGTTTAGGAGTAGGGTTAGGGGTAGGTTAGGGTTTGGGGTAGAGGTACCCCTTCCCTAACCCTACCCCTAACTATACCCTAACTATAAACCTACCCCTAACCCTACTCCTAACCCAACCTACCCCTAACCCTACTCCTAACCCTACCCTAACCCAACCCTACCCCTCCCCCTATTCCTAACCCTACTCCTAACCCAACCCTAACCCTACTCCTAACCCTAACCTAACCCATGCCAGTGGGTGGTGGCGCTGATATCAACAATAAGGGGGGTACCTGCTGTTCAATCCCCGAATTTTCCGAATTGCACATGTCTAGTTATTCACTAAAGTGAGAATTTAAAGGAACTCCAAACACCTAAAATGCTTTATGTATGAAAAGTGTGTCATCCTTTTTCATTTTACAAATTGGGTTGTTGAATCGAAATTAGCACTTTTGTAAATTAACCTTGTTACACCCCCTGGGTCAAATAAATCCAGAATTCCCAATACCACTAATTTAAAAAGTCCAATTGCAAAAAAAAATAAAAAATACCAGCCAGAAAAATAAAACCACACCACAACAAAAAATAAACCATTGTTATCCGTGGAGAATTTGTTGCAGAATGAACTCTGATAGCTGGGAAAGCCCTTTTATAGGCCTTATCATGCTATGACAGCGTTAGCAAAGTAAGGGAAAATTTCCAGCACTTTGCAACATGACCATGAGCTCTCTGATTAGCTGGCTAGTAAATCAACCAATTCGAGGGCTCTGACAGCCAAGTCCTCCCTTATTCTTATTAAGGCCCCACCTACCTATGGGTGAGGCCAGGGGAGGCGACATTAGGTCCCTATCCATTATTATAAATAATAGGGACCCAATCACCTGCATGGGTGAGGAGACAGGGGATTAAACAGTAGGTACCCCCCTTATTGTTGATATCAGGGCCACCACCCACTGGCATGGGTGAGGGCTAGGGGGAGGAGACAATAGGTTTCCCCCTTTATCATACATGTTATGGCCCCCACCCGCCTGCATGGACAGGGGCCAGGTAAGGGGATAAAAGGTCCCCCAACTTTATTCTACATCTTAAGGCCCCTCTGTCATCATGGGTGGTGGCCCCCTAAAATTTAATAGTACCCCCACACAAAGACCTTGTCCCCCCATTATTTTACAAGCCCTATCCCCACTGATGCCCAGTGGCTAGTCTTTAATATTTTGTAGATATGCCTCCACCTGGATGGTGGTACATAACCTCCATTATAGTAATATGGTGGTCTTATTGATCCCCATAGCCACATTATTAAACCTTGCACTGCCAGTTTTGAACTATTAACACCTGGAGTTGACTTCTCCAAGCTAAAATCTTAGGCACATTCAAGGCTTGCTTCACAAAATGTGTACATTGATTTTACAGTCCAAATGTCAGCCAGATGGTTTTGCCCCATTCGGTGTATGGCTATTCAGACTTTAGTGAATAATCTTGCATATATTAAGAAATAATCTATTATTTTTCAAAAGGGGGGAGGTTTGTAAAGGCTACTTTTACAAGCTATTTTTAGATATACACATAATTAAATGCATGCATGTTTTTGATTAGTAGTATATCTGCTAAATAGTGATCATTTATTTATTTCATTTGGGCAGTGAAATGTCCTATTAAAGTCAATTGCAAAGCTAAAATAGCCAAACTTGTAAAATTCACTAAGCTATACTTCCAGTTGTCTACTTTGACCTTAACTGATGATGGATAAATAATTATTACTATTATTCCTTCCCACCCAAAATGCCAGTGCCCCCTCCTTTCTTTCTATCCGAATAGCATGTGTCCCTATATCCTCCAAATTTCTTATGTCCCTTAATCTTTTCACAAACTGTCATGTCCCTATCAATTCCTCACTCCCCATTCAGCCAAACGGTCTTTGATATCTATCACTCTCTCTTTGAGTATTTAAAATGATATACAACTTTGAACTAGCTTATAGGTAAAAATTACACACAATTGTGCCTTAGCGCATATGAGAAAAAAAAAGGAACATTTTTGAGAACTTACATACGTGAACATCTATTTTCTAATATTAGTTTCTACTTCCCATTGTGTCTTTAACCACCCAATACAAAGAGCAAGTGAATAACAAAAAGTGAAGTGCTATTTAAAACAGTGACAATGTGAATACCACCACATAAGACAATCTATCTGTACAATCTTAACAACACTATAACACTATCACAATTTTGTTTTATTGTATTGATAAATAAAGCCTTGCTGATTGATAACTACACAGAGTCTCCATTCCTACCATGCAATCGGAGAGTGCAATCGTTGCATTATGTGAACCATCACACAAGAAGAAGATTAAAGAACTCTTGTTCCATTGGACTCAATAGTGAGGAGTGGCAAGGAGTGGCCGCCTTAATGGGCCCAAGGGCACACAAAAAGAGGGATAACTGTCTAGCCCCACTTCATGTGAGTGGTTCATTTAGAGCTTAATATACCTCTTTGTAATATTGATATGCTACATGTGGCGAAACCAACCTCGCCACTGGGCCCTGGAGAAGCCTGTTTGCTAGCCTCCTACCTGCTGACTATGGCCCCTGGGTTATTTGGGGCATATTGTACTTTATATTGCTGCTGCTGGCCCTTTTAAAAGCATCAGTGGACATATTGGGACTTTTGGGACTACTGTCCCTTTAAGACTGTGGAAGCATATTACAATATACTGCCTTTAATATTACATATGTTATAATGTGTTCAGTTAACCTGGGTTATATGTATGCAGCATTCATCTGATTGTTCGGTAGAATCACTCCATTCATTATACTGAGTGAAACTACCGAACAACCAGACCACCCAGGAATAAGTATGCCTCCAATTACCGTTTGCAACAATGTTGCAAACGGGTAATTGGCAGTCAGTGTAATGTATTCTTTGTCCTCTGGGTGGCCGCCATTCGGGAAACGAACACGTGGCGGCGGCCATCTTAAACTACCGAACAGCTGTGTTTTGCCGTCGAGTGTCTGGAACTAAAATCGGACACTCGACTAGGCAAACACCGCTGAGACCTCCATACTTCCAGAAATTCGTATAGAAACTACCGAATGACCCGCCGTTCGGTAGAAAGAACCCCACAAACAAGGGAATTCATTCAAACCATCTCCAGGCTCTATAACACAGGCAATTCGTCTGTTTTCATTCCCTTGTCTGTGACCGACCGCAGGGCCAAAATGCATGGAACTGTTTTCGGATACTTTACCCATGTGGTCGGTCAAATCTTTGGAACCCCATATCTCCCGAACCGTTTATCCGAATGAACTGATTTTTGGATATGTTGTCCCCCTGAATAAGGGGTACATCCAGAACTTGGTTAAAAATGTGTACTGTATAATTGGGTTTACTGTTATCTGAAGGGAGGGGATGTGTGGGCTGAACCATGTATGTGATTGGTTATTTTATGCCTCCCCCTGGGTGTGGCCTGTAAGTGTACAAGTGTAATAAAAGCCAGGCTGGATGAGCCAGTCCAGAGTTCCTGTTTTACCCTCAAAGTGAAGTGTCGTCTCATTATTGGGGGAAGGATTTATTGCATGCTGTTCCAGTTGACTGCTAGGAGTGAAAACCTATTCGTATGGTTCCTATTCAACGGTCTACAGCCTTCATATCAGTGGCGTACATACCAGGGTCGCAGGGGTTGCGGCTGCGACCGGGCCCGGCCCACCAGGGGGCCCGGCCGCCCCTGTGACCCGGTATGTACCCACAGGGCCAGCCTCTTCTGCTGGGGGGCCCAGGAGCCGGCCACCTCCGGGCCCCCCGAGGCTGGCCCTGCTGTCACCCGGCTGGCGGGCGCGCGAGGGAGCACTGTCCCCTGGGTGCTCCCTCTTCAGCTCCCTCGCGCACCGCACTAAAACCGGAGCCGGAAGATGACGTCATCTTCTGGCTCCGGTATCAGTACGCGGCGCGCGAGGGAGCTGAAGAGGGAGCATCCAGGGGACAGTGCTCCCTCGTGCGCCCGCCAGCCGGGTGACAGCAGGGTCAGCAACACCACTGGACCCCAGGGAATCCCCCCAGCTCTCACACAGGTAAGGAGGCTGGGGGGATTAAATTAAAAAAAAAAAACAGAAAAAACGTGTGTGTGTGTTTAGTGAGTGTGTGTGAGTGTGTGTTAGTGAGTGTGTTAGTGTTAGTGAGTGTGTTAGTGAGTGTGTGTGTGTGTTAGTGTTAGTGAGAGTGGTAGTGAGTGAGTGTTAGTGAGTGTGTTAGTGAGTGTTAGTGAGTGTGTTAATGTGAGTGTGTTAGTGTTAGTGAGTGTGTTAGTGAGAGTGTGAGTGTGTTAGTGAGTGTGTTAATGTGAGTGTGTGAGTGTTAGTGAGTGTGTTAATGTGAGTGTGTTAGTGTTAGTGAGTGTGTGTGTGTGTGTGTGTGTTAGTGAGAGAGTGTGTTAGTGAGTGTGTTAGTGTTAGTGAGTGTGTTAGTGAGTGTGTTAATGTGAGTGTGCTTGTGTTAGTGTTAGTGATTGTGTTAGTGTTAGTGAGTGTGTTAGTGTTAGTTTGTGTTAGTGTGTGTTAGTGAGAGAGTGTGTTAGTGAGTGTGTTAGTGTGAGTGTGTTAGTGTGAGTGTGTTAGTGGTAGTGTGTTAGTGTGTTAGTGTGAGTGTGTTAGTGTGAGTGTGTTAGTGAGTGTGTTAGTGTGAGTGATTGTGTGAGTGAGTGTGTTAGTGAGTGTGTTAGTGTTAGTGTGTGTTAGTGAGTGTGTTAGTGTTAGTTTGTGTTAGTTTGTGTGTGTGTTAGTGAGTGAGTGTGTTAGTGAGTGAGTGTGTTAGTGAGTGAGTGTGAGTGAGTGTGTGTTAGTGAGTGTGTGTTAGTGAGTGTGTGTTAGTGAGTGTGTTAGTGTGAGTGATTGTGTTAGTGAGTGTGTTAGTTTTAGAGTGTGTTAGTGTTAGTGTGTGTGTCTGTTACTGAGTATGTTTGTGTGCGTCTTTCACTGAGTGTGTGTCTGTCAGTAAATGTGTGCGTCTGTTCATGAGAGTGTGTGTGTGTGTGTCTAAAGCACTTACCTTTCTCCAGCGCCGGGCTCCCTTGGCGCTGGGGATCTCTCCGTCCCGATCCGCCTCTCAGCTCCGAATGCACATGCGTGGCAAGAGCCACGCGCGCATTCAAACCGCCCATATAGGAAAGCATTACTCAATGCTTTCCTATGGACGTTCAGCGTCTTCTCACTGTGATTTTCACAGTGAGAATCGCAGAAAATCCTCTAGCGGCTGTCAATGAGACAGCCACTAGAGATGGATTAACCCTCAGTGAAACATAGCAGTTTCTCTGAAACTGCTGTTTTCAGCTGCAGGGTTAAAACTAGAGAGACCTGGCACCCAGACCACTTCATTGAGCTGATTTGATCTGGGTGTCTGTAGTGGTCCTTTAAGTGTATGTGTTTATGCATGCACTGGCGTACATACCGCGGTCGCACGGGTCGCAGCCCTGCGACCAGGTGCCCGCCCGCCATGTGTTGCGGCCCCAGCCCGCGCAGAGTAAGCGGGGGGGGGGGGCCCACAGATCAGTTTTCGCACCGGGGCCCCATGGGTTGTGTGTACGCCACTGCTTCATATGCTTGAGAAGATTCATATGTTGCATCGGTTCGGTGATTGTGGTGTCTGCCAGAGTGCTTGGAGTCCTCAGGAAGCGCTAGGAGCATCCTTTAACGGAGGTACTCAGTCGAGGTGCCAGGCGATCCGTTACACTACATTATATTTATATCTAGTTATTTTGTCACTTCCAGCTAAATCTTCTCTGTAAAATTGGTGTGAAGGTTGTATAGACAGGTGTCTGTTTCAAATAGTGCTCCATTTTTCTTCCCACTTCCTTATATGTAAACTTGGCTTGGAAATCCATGAGTAAAGTTTAACCCCTTAAGGACACATGACGGAAATATTCCGTCATGATTCCCTTTTATTCCAGAAGTTGTGTCCTAAAACAAGCATAAATACAGCAATAAGTAAAACCTCCAATCTTCTGGAGTGTTAGCAATGCTGGTGTAAAATGCTGCCGGCTGACATTTCTTCATTCAAATTATGTCAAGTCCCTGAGACCTGAGATTCTGTGACTTGGTGCTTCGTGAATAGTCAGCCACATGTAGCTGGCTACAAGTGACAAGGTCAATGCTGCCCGTCAATGTATGTAAATACAGGCTGTCTGCAGAACTTGTGCTATTTAACTTTTAGGGACTAGACTTTTATAGGTCTATTTTACAGAACAACAAACAATAAAGCTAAATATTATAAACCGATACAATATAAACAAAAGGGCACACTTATACAACAGACGGTCTTTTAGAGGAAATCAGGCTAAAACGATTGTGAAGTTGCTTTCCCTTAGTCATTTTTAATTGGGCTATGCATCGAGGACAAAGATTTTCCTAATTAGTGATATTCAATTACAGACCCATTACTGTAACATTCCTCAGGAACCCAAGACAATTTAATGATTTAATGAATTCCTCTTAGCATGATAAAATTGTATTATAATATAATAATGTTGCATCAAATTAGGTCATTTTCAGCAGGAATATGCACGTAAGAGGTTTCCACTTGCTGCGATATTAAAATTAAAATAAATAATATATATATAGTTTATATTATATCACAAATTATAACACACTATATAAACAGGAGAGGACTGTAGGTTTTAATAGGGAGAGTAACAAAAAATAGGAAAGGGAGCCCTACCTTTAATAATTCTAAGGATGAACGGCTTGCGTAGCGATGCTCCTGACGACAGCGTGCTGACACAACGAAATTCACGTCAAGCTATTCGTTATTTTCACAAACTTCATTTGGTGGCACTAATATGCACTAGCTTAGTTAAGTTTAATTTTCTTTTTTTTTATATACTAGGAAGGGAGAGTGGTTCAGGTAGGCATTAGTAGCTAGTCCATGGTGCTGAGGTAATACAGGGTCAGACTTTTGAGTTTTTGTTATTGTGTGTTTTTTGGGGGCATGGCTCCTCCACTTTATCCCAGTATTTTTTACCTCTGGACACACCTGTTTTTTGTATACTTGCTGGGATATTGCTAGGTTTAGGCTCTGACCTATTGCGTAGCTTTGTTTCTGGGACCTATTTACACTTAGCCAACCCAGCAGTATATGTATGTCTCTCCCTGACTTTTTTACGCAATCCGTTAATCCTTAGAATTATTAAAGGTTGAGAGTGGTTTCCAAACTTTTTAGGTTCAAGGCGCCCTTAATATTTCAGTATTTTTCAAAGGCACCCTAGCACTACATTATAGTGCTATACTTTACAATGGATTATTTCAGAAATTTGTGAAGTATAGGATAATTGTTATGTAAAATAAATATTCATTTAATAAGCTTTTAATCATAACTGTTATGAGACAAACCAATCTATATCTCTAAGTCCTAGGGTGTCAGGATTACTAGTTGATCCAGCACGTAGAATTATGTCACACCTAGGACTAAAGGTAACGTCTTACCGGGCATTAGAGTGGCCGGATTTAACGTACCAGAGAATAGTCAGAATACTTGCCGAGGTCAGGGATACAGAAAGAGACACAACAAAGGGAAAGCCAAAAGTCAGGGATACCAGAATACAGGGAAGTCAAACGAAGCCAAAGTCAATAACCAGAAATAAACGCTCAGAAACACACTCTCGGACAACCACTAAGGGGAACCACGACAGGGCAATGAGGAAAAGGCAAAAGGAGTTTCAATAAGCCTCCCTCAGATTGGATTGGCCGTACTCGCCCTGTGACCCCAGAACGTGCGTGTGCGTCCTTTACGTGATGTCACACGCACGCAGACGTTGTCAATACCGTGGGCAGGCTTGGGGTTACAAATTGGTGTGGATCCGCAGCTGCCAGCATCCCCCAACATGCTGCAGGAGTCAGATACATTGAGGAATGGCCACTGAACGGCACTACCGCATTTGTTAGTAAGGCAATTACTGCAGCTACCAGGTGAGGATGAATATGTTGCATAGGGTCACTGACACCTGGGTGCACGAACATTTTTGGCGCCCAGGTGGACATGCCTATATTGCTAACTCCTTACCTTCACACCCATTTTCTATGGAAACCACTTTACATCTTTGCCCCTCCCCCCTCCCACTTCCTGCAATGCCAGCTTTGTTCCTAAAAAGCCTGCCAGCACCATCTTTGTACCCACCCTCTTCAACCTATTGTTTCTGTAAGTTTTGTAATTGTTAAATCTCCCCCTCTGATAATATTGTAAAGCTTTACAGAATATGCTGGCGCTATATAAATATGAGCAATCGTAATAAAAATAATAATAATAATAATAATACCCAACTTCCCAGTAATATGTTTTTACCCCACATCTGGTCAAGGCTATCTTCGTCTCCACGCAGCTGGTGGGGCCATCTTTTTCCCAAAACATCATCCCAGTGAATCTCTGTCTCAAAATAGCTAATCAGTGTCATCTTTGATCCAAAATAGCTTATGAGTGGAATCTTTGCGCCCAAATAGCTCATCAGTGCCATAATTGTGTCCAAATAGCTCATCATTGGTGCCATATTTGTGCTCAAATGGCTAATCCGTGCCACCATTCCAAAATGGTTTACCAGTGCCTTAGCCAATTTCTCTTTCAAAACAGCTTACCAGTTGTCCTCAAATAGCATGTCCGATTGTTACCTTTGTCTTCCAGCTCTGCATCCTGGCGCCAATTGTGAGGGGGTAGAGCCTAAAGAAAGGGGACCTAACATGAGTGAGCTGAGCCTAGAGCTGCACACCCTGCCAATGTGCCTCTATCTAAAGAGAGTTGTACTCTGAAAAGTGGTAAATATGTAAAATCGAAGTCACCAGTATGTAAAATCGAGTCACCAGTAGAATGCACCTGCAGATTGCACTGGTTTCCATGGTGATTGCCCCACCTTTTTTGTATTTTACTCCATTTATCAGAATAGGACACTTTGTTAAATCTCCCCCAAAGTATGTTTACAGCAATGTTACGTAACTGGGAGTGCACTGCTCAATTAACGACTTCAAGGCTGCATGGACGTGCAGAACTTTAATAGGCAGGACATTCCATGCTAACATAAGGCATTTAGGGACTAGACTGTGATAATTGTACAGTGTCAAAATATGGTCTTCTCTTTAAATGGACACTTCAGTTTATCCTCTTCGTGTGTATTGGAGCATACCTCTAAGCCAGACTAAGGGAAGAGGTAGACATCACAAGTACTTGATTATTATGATAACATGATTATTATGTAATCTATATCCCACCTGCCCCCTTCATTAAACTCACCTTTTCTCCCTCACCGTTTTTGCCGCGGCTGGTTTCGCCTTGATGATCTCAACCAATGCACTTGGCAGCTTTTAAAGCTAGTAAAACGTCACACAGCGCCAATCAGCATCTCCTCAAATAGATGCATTGAATTATAGCTACTATAAGTTTTTTCCATGTTGGCTTTGTTTTTAGTTTAATCTGCAGTGCTTAGACACGATCGGCTTCCCACTAGCCTCATATTGGCAAGTCTAATCTAAATACTGCCTGTTCACGCTGTACATTGTCAACTTCTCTCATTTGCACTCTCTGTGCTATGACGCACAGTACTGTTCCCTGCCAGGATGAGAACATAGGGCTTAAATGTATAAACATTTAATTATGTTGCTGGCATGGACGTTATCAATTTTTCACATATTTAATACTGTCAATACCAAGCCTGTTGTTTATACAGAAAAAGGGTTACTGTTAACTGGTACCATTCTGTTAATTAATTAATATATTAAGCTATAGTCATCTTCAGCAGAAGAAAACCTTTTAGGTAATGTGAAAATGTTCCGGCTTGTTTCTAGATATTATAAGCAAATATTTTGCTGGAACACCTGCCCATATCCTATTCAAAAACGACCTCTTAAAGTTTCAGACGTTAAAACTTATAACACTTTTATGAGAGCTCACAACAACACCTCATTCTAAGCAGATAGAGCCTTGCATCTGACTTTGTCTAGACCTTCCCACACAATATTTTTTCTTTTGGAGGACCCATTGTATAAGTACACAGGATTTTCCTATGACACATATCTGCGTGTCAGATGCTAATGCCTGTGAAAGTTCACCTGCCAGACATTGCTACTTACTGAAAGTATGTTAAAAGAAATTATTCTGAGTACAATTATTACTAATGGAGATATTATTTTTTTTAAACAGAGCTAAACTATATCTCATTATCTTATCTTCAAATTTCCTGCTCAGCACAAATATATCACATGCTCTGCACATTTTTATTTGACACACACACACGCGCGCACACACACACACACACCATATATCAGCAAGCACGTTTCACCTATTCAGTATCCAAACCATACAGCACAAGCAACAAAGTATACTTATTAGCACACATGTATAGGGCACCCTGGCACCCAGAAGCATCCTAGACACACGTTAGAATGCTTGTAGACACACACTAGCAGACATTCAAGCATTGTAGCAGACTGAAGCCTAGATTTAGGTTTTTCTATTTCTTTTGTATTATTTTGTGTCACATTTGTCTATAAACCTTACCCATCTATGCTCGTTTTTAAAATTTATAAAGTGCCCTGGATAAGCACTATTGAAGAACTATACTTTGATAAATGAAAATACAGACATACACACTGGCACAGATAGATAGACTATCACAGAAGAATCAGACAGAGCCCTTTTTAACATTTTTATTCCAAGCCAGTGTTCCAATGTCAATGGAACACAATGGAGCACAATGATTTGATCAAAGAGTAGCTGATTCTTTTGATTTTTTTTTTTTTAATAAAATATAGGCAGATTTTGTAACTGCAGTCAAATTCATTGCATTTCTTATCTTGTTAATATATATGTATTCTGAATAAAGTTAATGATGTTAAAAGTTACCAAGGTTGAAAAAACTATTTAATCAAGGTTAAACTTTCCAAGTTTTATCCTGCCTTTAAAGCCGATTCTGTGCTCTTGAAGTACAATAACGCAGTGCATTCTTTGGCAATTTTACATTGGGCTTTGCCAGTATCTCATTCTGAATCTTGTTGCACGTATTAATCTGTCTAACCTTCACATTATACTATTCAAAGTACGAACAAAGAAGATCCAGGCATTTTGACATCGCTGTGTGACCTTTGGATCCACTTTAAAGGCAGAACCCTTCTTGATGTTGTCTTCAATTTTCATCATGGGCTAAAAATCAAACTGCAGATTGCATTCTTTCCTCAGCAGGAAAGGGAGTATGAGCTTTGTGACGGATGAAGGGTTAATATGTTTGCTCTCTCCAAACTGTTGCTAATTAAGGCATAGTGTAATCTTCAATGAGGTGAGGAATGTCCTGAAAGGAACTCATTATATCACTCTACAAAGATGAACGGTAATTGCATGATAATACCATGTAATCTGTGCAGCAGAGGTGTAAAAATGCACTCTATAACCCCTCTCAATAACAAAATACTCTTACTGGAGTCAGCACCTGTGTGTAGGTAAGTACAAGAGTGCTCCAAACATTCACAGAAGTTTGATAAAGGTAATCATGAGTATCTTAACTGTGATTAGGTCTCCCAACCATGCTGATTTTGGCAGGACAGCATCAATTTTAAGGTTACCATGCAGCATCTGGGGACACAAGAGCAATTTTTTTTTTTTTTGGGGTGGGTCTTGTTCCACAATGCCAACTTTATCCCTGGTGTCCGACTTTTGGGGAACTGTACCTAAAAAGTGTAGCGCAAGCGGATCATTAGACTTGCTACACTCAAGGTACTAGTACCCTAGTACTGAAACGTTGATCCCTGCATGGTCAACCCTCAGTAGGTTCTCCAGCTTGATTGTCAGGCAGCCTGGCATGCATTTATGCCAGACTGACCTGCCGGTTAATTGGGCAAGTTTACCCCTTTCCCCCCTTCCTCCCCTCCCCACCTGTATATTGATGTTAGGGAATATGACAGTGAGTGGTTACAGCCAGGGCAAGACAGGCCTACTAATAAACAGGGAGATATCCTGGTAGGCCACCTCAACTGTGGTCAATCTGGCTACAATCTATTATCATAGTATGTATATCATAGTATGTCATGCAAACTGTGATGTTACAGTTCTCCCAGAGCACATGGCCATGGGCCATTTGCAATAAGAATTTGTTGGTAGTAGTCGCATGAGCTTGGTGCTTTTCCTGTAAAGGAATGCAGATGAGGCATACATCACGTAATTGGCTACAGCGACTTCATTGCATTGAGGGAGGAATCACGTTGGCCTTTCCTTAGTTCTACACATAGCCTCATCATTGTGCCCTGTCCTTAGTCAGTGGTGTATCCTGGTTTTGTGCTGCCCTAGGCATGACAAAACTCAAAGTGCTCCCCCTCTCGTGAGTGATAGTAGAACTGCAGGGGCTGTTAAACAGTGTGTATCACTGCAAACACTCCCATCTCTTCCTGCAAGGCATTTCCTATGTGAGAGGCTGATGGGTATTATTATTATTGGTTATTATTTATATAGCGCCAGCTTATTCCGCAGTGCTTTACAATAAAAGGGGAATTTACCAAATGAGACAATAACAAAATGTAACAGGACCCTGTTGAGGACCCTGCTCAAACTAGCTTACAGTCTAGAGGGGATGGGGTATAAAAACACAATAGGAAGGGTATTGAGAGAGACAGCAAATAGACTTGGTGAGAAAGTAGCAGAACTGGAGGTGAGAGTGGAGTGTGGCCCTTTAGGAGAGAGCGAGAGGAAGTATTGAGAGATAGAAGTTACTCTTGGAGGCCATAAGCAATCTTGAAAAGATAGGTTTTGAAGGACTTCTTAAAGGATTGAAGACTAGGGGAGAGTCTGACAGGGGTAGGCAGGCTGTTCCCAAGGTTGGGGTAGGTGGGACACGTGCCTTTAACCCCTTAAGGACACATGACATGTGTGGCATGTCATGATTCCCTTTTAATCCAGAAGTTTGGTCCTTAAGGGGTTAAACACTTGCCTATTCTGCCGAATGGGAAACAGCCAAAACCAGTAATACATATAGACTCATGCACAGTCAGTGAGGAAACCACACAAACTCATGCACATCCAGAAAAAAAAATTAATGCACATCCACACAAGAAAATACATTTTCAGTCTGAAAGTACAAACTCACAGGGCCACTAGGAATTTATTTTTAAACAACCAAGTGTACATACAAACACCCTGTAAAACACCACTTGCTGTAGACTTGAGAAATTAGATTTGGCTGAACAAGTCTGTCCTATATTTTTGGGGATGCCAAATTTTAATAATATATTGGTTCTACTCCACAGAATTTCGGTAACGAAAAACTAATTTGTAACATAAATCATGTGACAAATGCTCCTTGCCCTGGACGTTTGCCACAAATTCATGGAGGAGTGTAGAAGCTGGCCTCCTGCCCACCGACTATGGGCCATATGCAAAGACCCTGTTCAGAATTGAAATCTCCCCAACCGCTATTAGTAGCTTGTCCTGGGTGCCCCTGGTTCGGCACTTTCCCTTTATGTGAATGGAACCGAAAACTGGCTCTCTGGGGGGCGTTCGCATGAACCAAACCCACGAATAGTCATGGCAGTACTTAGCCGCAACTGCTTTGAAACTAATTTCGGCATGAGGACTTTGTGGGTTCCCGGTCAACTCAGCGGGACTTAGCCGCGAATGTTATGGAACTGTTTTCGGCATGAGGTGACCAAGCGGTTCCCGGACAACTTGGTCTGGGGTTATGAATGACTTTTCAAAACCCCGCTTTTTGGAGGGAAGGTGCATGAGACTAAAGGGAACAAATGCTACCTCAGAGCCAGGCGGAGAACCCCATATTGCAGCCACAGGAGCTCCCGAAATTTGACCGACAAAAGCACCAAATGCCCTGGAACTGTTTTGGGCATAGGACCATGCGTGCAGCCAGTCAGAACTTTAACACGGTGGCATTTCCCCTACACTACATGGATATGAGAGCTACAGGGAGTGCAGAATTATTAGGCAAGTTGTATTTTTGAGGATTCATTTTATTATTGAACAACAACCATGTTCTCAATGAACCCAAAAAACTCATTAATATCAAAGCTGAATATTTTTGGAAGTAGTTTTTAGTTTGTTTTTAGTTCTAGCTATTTTAAGGGGATATCTGTGTGTGCAGGTGACTATTACTGTGCATAATTATTAGGCAACTTAACAAAAAACAAATATATACCCATTTCAATTATTTATTTTTACCAGTGAAACCAATATAACATCTCAACATTCACAAATATACATTTCTGACATTCAAAAACAAAACAAAAACAAATCAGTGACCAATATAGCCACCTTTCTTTGCAAGGACACTCAAAAGCCTGCCATCCATGGATTCTGTCAGTGTTTTGATCTGTTCACCATCAACATTGCGTGCAGAAGCAACCACAGCCTCCCAGACACTGTTCAGAGAGGTGTACTGTTTTCCCTCCTTGTAAATCTCACATTTGATGATGGACCACAGGTTCTCAATGGGGTTCAGATCAGGTGAACAAGGAGGCCATGTCATTAGATTTTCTTCTTTTATACCCTTTCTTGCCAGCCACGCTGTGGAGTACTTGGACGCGTGTGATGGAGCATTGTCCTGCATGAAAATCATGTTTTTCTTGAAGGATGCAGACTTCTTCCTGTACCACTGCTTGAAGAAGGTGTCTTCCAGAAACTGGCAGTAGGACTGGGAGTTGAGCTTGACTCCATCCTCAACCCGAAAAGGCCCCACAAGCTCATCTTTGATGATTCCAGCCCAAACCAGTACTCCACCTCCACCTTGCTGGCGTCTGAGTCGGACTGGAGCTCTCTGCCCTTTACCAATCCAGCCACTGGCCCATCCATCTGGCCCATCAAGACTCACTCTCATTTCATCAGTCCATAAAACCTTAGAAAAATCAGTCTTGATATATTTCTTGGCCCAGTCTTGACGTTTCAGCTTGTGTGTCTTGTTCAGTGGTGGTCGTCTTTCAGCCTTTCTTACCTTGGCCATGTCTCTGAGTATTGCACACCTTGTGCTTTTGGGCACTCCAGTGATGTTGCAGCTCTGAAATATGGCCAAACTGGTGGCAAGTGGCATCTTGGCAGCTGCACGCTTGACTTTTCTCAGTTCATGGGCAGTTATTTTGCACCTTGGTTTTTCCACACGCTTCTTGCGACCCTGTTGACTATTTTGAATGAAACGCTTGATTGTTCGATGATCACGCTTCAGAAGCTTTGCAATTTTAAGAGTGCTGCATCCCTCTGCAAGATATCTTACTATTTTTGACTTTTCTGAGCCTGTCAAGTCCTTCTTTTGACCCATTTTGCCAAAGGAAAGGAAGTTGCCTAATAATTATGCACACCTGATATAGGGTGTTGATGTCATTAGACCACACCCCTTCTCATTACAGAGATGCACATCACCTAATATGCTTAATCGGTACTAGGCTTTCGAGCCTATACAGCTTGGAGTAAGACAACATGCATAAAGAGGATGATGTGGTCAAAATACTCATTTGCCTAATAATTCTGCACTCCCTGTATTTGGAGAACTTGGGCACTCAGACCAGGGCTATCTAACAATATACTATTTGTGGGGATTTCTCTGTCTTATATGTGTTTTTATGTATTTTTAACATTTATGTTTTTGATGCACAGTCATGCTGACTAAGAAATTCTTGGGCGTGTTATAGGAGTGTTATGGGCGTGTTGTGGGATTGTTATGGACATGTTTGACTCTAACCCTGATGTGTATAAAAGCAGGCCACCTGGCCAGAATCAAGTATTCCTGTTGTACCCTTCACCAAGTATAGGCTGATGTTTGGGTAGCTCAGAGCTGTAATCACTGCTTCACTTGAGATTTGGGTGAACACAGCGGATATACTCAGTCGGAGGATAGAGGATCCGTTACAAATCACATTAACCAAAAGGGTGCGAAAATGGGGCATGGGGCAAAAAAATCAGTGTACTGTAAAATATACATAATACAATTTATAAAATGTAAATATATATAATATATAGGACCACTCGTGACCACACATTAAAACATACAGCTGAACTCACTGTCACCTAATAAAAAAAAAATAGAACCAATTGAAAACACACATGCCCTTTTTCAACTATTGCGGATAACCCAATGTTCTATCAACTCGTAAAGTATTGTGGCCAGAAACCCACACAATATAGCATTTCAGAATGAATAATAGTGCTACTTTGCGTGAATTCACAAAATACGAGTTGTGTTGACTCTAAAAGAGGACAAAGAGCTGTTGAAAGAAAAGAGACTTGCAACATAAGCAGATGTAAAAACAAAGATAAAAACATGCAATGAACTAAACAAAAAGTAAAAAAAAATAGGGATTGAATGTAGACAAGTGATAGCTATCCTTTGGCTGGACATCTTATAAAATCTAGTATCTGGAACTGGGGCACCTAGAGGAACACTGTAGGCTCTATCCATTTCGTCTTAATGAATCGGTTGTAGTGCCTGGAGTCTCCTAGCACTGTCTCTTCATTCTGTGTTAAACCATTTTTGAGCAGTTTAACACTAAATAAGGGATCCTCCATAGTGCAGCCCCTACTGAAGGTATGGCTAAGGCATAGATTGTACACTTCCTTCTAGCCATAACAATGTATACCAGAAAAGTGGTCAGCTGACACTTTCAGCCAATCACAGCCACCCATTGTTGCTCAGGTTAATGCTTCCTCATTATCTCAAGCAGCACAGTGGGGTGGGCTGCTGCGGTCTCTCATTTAGCACTAAAATGTAAAAAAACAGTCTAAAGTTGAATGGAAGAACAGGTCACTCTAGATACTATAACCATTTCAATTAGATGAGGTTGTTACAGTCAGGGCCGGACTAGGAAAAAAATTCGGCCCGGTCATTTTTTTACCACAGCGGCCCACTAAGAAGGGGGCGGGGCAGAGAGGGTGTGTTTTGTCATCGCTAATGACAAACACGCCCCCTCTCAAAGTGAGCATGTTGGTTCAATGCTCTTCCAGGGCAGACCATGCGCAGAGCTCTGCTGAAGAGCTCTAGCATGAGAAAAAAGCCCTGTATTTGTTCTGCACAGCGCAAGCAAATGTAATAACATGCTTGCACTGTGTTTCCTTGCAACTTGTCTCTGGTGTCTCTATAAATGGATACCAGGAGACAAAAATGCCAGGAAAGAGTATTGTGTATGTGTTTGGAGCCTGCGTGTGGTATTGTGTTATAAGGTCGGTTTTAGGCGTGTTGTGTTTTTGGTGTAATGTAATGCATATGTGCAGGGCCGGTGCAAGGATTTTTGGGTACATAGGCGAAGATGTATTTTTCCGCCCCCCCCCCATTCAAAAATAACATCTTCACCTATGTGCCTCTTAACCAGCTCCTCTCCCCGTCCATTATTGGTCCCCTCCCTTCCCTGTCCCATAGTGTTCTTCTGACAGTCACACACACTCAATGACAAACACAGAGACTCACTGATCTGACACACACACACTGATTGACACTCATTGACAGACACACTGATAGTCACACACAGACTCAATGACAAAGATACTCTCACTAATTTGACAGACACTCACAAACACACACTGACAGACACACACATACACTGACACACTCACATGCAACACTCATACAATCACTCACAGACACACATACACTCACTCACGCACACACTCACAGTCACTCACAGACACATACATTCACTCACGCACACACTCACAGACACACATACACTCACTCATGCACACACTCACAGTCACTCACAGACACACATACACTCACGCACACACTCACAGACACACATACACTCACTCACGCACACACTCACTCACGCACACACTCACAGACACACATACACTCACACACAGTCACTCACAGTAACACATACACTCACTCACGCACACACACACACACACAGAGAGACACATACTCACAGACACTCACTCACACATAGACACTCACACAGACACTCACACACAGACACACACTCACAGACACTCACTCACACAGAGACACATACACACTCAGACACACAGACACTCACTCACACACTCACTCACTCACACAGAGACACATACACACTCACAGACACACAGACACTCACTCACTCACACACACAGTCACTCACAGACACACAGTCACTCACAGTAACACATACACTCACTCACGCACACACACACACAGACACATACTCACATACACTCACTCACGCACACACACACAGACACATACTCACAGACACTCACTCACACACACACAGACACTCACACACAGACACACACTCACAGACACACACTCACAGACACACACTCACAGACACACACTCACACAGAGACACATACACACTCAGACACACAGACACTCACTCACACACTCACTCACACAGAGACACACACACTCACAGACACACACTCACTCACACACACACTCACACACACACTCACTCACAGACACACACTCACAGACACACTCACAGACACATACACACAGACACTCACTCACAGACACTCTCACACACAGACACTCTCACACACAGACACTCTCACACACAGACACTCTCACACACAGACACATCACATACATTCACAAATTATTTTAATAAATAAATAATATCCACCCAGCCTCCCTACCTGGAGAGCTGGTGTGGATCATTCCCTGGGGTCCAGTGGGGCTGCAGGGCGGCGTGCGGCAGGGCTGCGATCAGGCGCTGCGAGGGAGCTCTAACCTCTCTGCTCTGCTCCCTCGCGGGCTGTCTGCTGATGCCGCGGGAGCCGGAATATGACGTCATATTCCGGCTCCCGCGGCATCACTAGACAGCGCGCGAGGGAGCAGAGCAGAGAGGTTAGAGCTCCCTCGCAGCTCCTGATCGCAGCCCTGCCGCACTGGGGGCGGAGATGGTGGCCGGCAGGAGGAAGAGCTTCCCTCCTGCCGGTCACTGAAATCTTGCGCCCCCGGAGCCGGTGCGCCCTAAGGCGGCCTTATGGACGCGCCGGCCCTGCATATGTGGCTAGGGGCTGAAGAGAATGTGTATAGGGGATGTAGCATGCAGGCTATAGTGTGTGTGTGTATACGTGATGTAGTGTTTGTAGAGAGTGTGTTTAGGAGTGTAGTATGTGTTTGCTTACAAGGAATCTAGTGTGTGTGTGTGTGTGTATATATATATATATATATATATATATATATAAAAATATGTTTGGAAGTATTGTGTATGTGTGTGGTGCAGTGTTGCGGGGGGGTTCTGTGTGTATGTGAGGGGTGCAGTATGTGTGTGTGAGGTGTGATGTGTGTGAGGGTGCTGTGTGTGTGGGTGCTGTGGGTGATTTGTGTGTGTGGGTGCTGTGGATGATGTGTGTGTGTGAAAGTGCTGTGTGTGATGTGTGTGTGAGAGTGCTGTGTGTGATGTGTGTGTGAGAGTGCTGTGGATGATGTGTGTGTGTGTGAGAGTGCTGTGGATGATGTGTGAGAGTGCTGTGGATGATGTGTGAGAGTGCTGTGGATGATGTGTGTGAGTGCTGAGTGTGATGTGTGTGAGTGCTGAGTGTAATGTGTGTGAGAGTGCTGAGTGTAATGTGTGTGAGTGTTATGTGTGTGAGAGTGCTGAGTGTGATGTGTGTGAGAGTGCAGATGTGAGAGTGCTGTGGATGATGTGTGTGAGTGCTGAGTGTGATGTGTGTGAGAGTACTGAGTGTGATGTGTGTGAGAGTGCTGAGTGTGATGTGTGTGAGAGTGCTGAGTGTGAGAGTGCTGTGGATGATGTGTGTGAGAGTGCTCAGTGTGATGTGTGTGAGAGTGCTGGGAATGATGTGTGTGAGAGTGCTTAGTGGGATGTGTGTGAGAGTGCTGGGAATGATGTGTGTGAGAGTGCTGAGTGTGAGAGTGCTGAGTGTGATGTGTGTGAGAGTGCTGAGTGTGATGTGTGTGAGAGTGCTGGGAATGATGTGTGTGAGAGTGCTGAGTGTGAGAGTGCTGTGGGTGATGTGTGTGAGAGTGCTGAGTGTGATGTGTGTGAGAGTGCTGGGAATGATGTGTGTGAGAGTGCTGAGTGTGAGAGTGCTGAGTGTGAGAGTGCTGTGGGTGATGTGTGTGAGAGAGCTGAGTGTGATGTGTGTGAGAGTGCTGGGAATGATGTGTGTGAGAGTGCTGAGTGTGAGAGTGCTGTGGGTGATGTGTGTGAGTGCTGAGTGTGATGTGTGTGTGAGTGCTGAGTGTGATTTGTGTGAGAGTGCTCTGTATACATGTTAGAAGGGATTGTGTGTGTGTGTGTGTGGGGTAAATAAAAAAAATAAAAACATAAGTAAGCATTATGTCCCCCCCTCCCTTCTTACCTTTTAGCCTGGGAGGGGGGGACCGGCACGCTGGTGAGTGGGAGGGGGGGACCGGCATGGTGCACCATCCCTGGTGGTCCAGTGGTGAGTGAACTCTAGCCTGCGGGCTAGAGTTCACTCTCGCGAGATC
Source organism: Pelobates fuscus (assembly GCF_036172605.1). Lineage (NCBI taxonomy): Eukaryota > Metazoa > Chordata > Amphibia > Anura > Pelobatidae > Pelobates > Pelobates fuscus. The sequence goes on from NC_086320.1 coordinate 162,286,559, forward strand.
CGGTCGTTGCCATGGCAACGCCCCGGATCTCGCGAGAGGAACCCGGCGGAGCTGCAGATAGAGGCAGGCTGGCAGGCTGGCTCCCTCCCTCTCTCTCCCCGCCGGCGGCCGCCTTTGAGAGCATGTGGGCCGGTGAGGGAGATCTTTGATCTCCCCACTGGCCCTCCATGGAATACAGCGGGGCCGGCGCTCAGATAGCGCCGGCCCTGCATAGACCGGCAGGGGAGATCCTGGGACCTTCCCCTGCCGGCCTCGGCCCACGGCCACCGCGGCCCACCGGGCATTTGCCTGGTGTGCCCGATGGCCAGTCCGGGCCTGGTTACAGTGCATATAAGCTGTTAATAGTGCTGTTGGGTCCTTTAACCTAACCTTCACTACTGTAAACAGTAAAGTAGAATCCATCAATCCTCCAATAGCCCCCGTGGAGCCAATTCAGTGAGACTTCTGCTGCTCTGACACTGAGGGGGCTTAGGGTTAAATATGGCTTGTCAAATCTTTCCAATTTGATGCATAGACTTGAAAATATGAATATATGGAGCCGAATACTAACCCCCTAGCATTTATCAAGTTAATGACACATTTAAAAATAGAAAACCAAGTTCAATGTTTCTGGCTGTCACATAAGGAGGTGATATAGGAGTCGTCATAGATTAATGTAACTTCTAGTGGTGTATAATGGAAGAGAAGAAAAACTATGCCCCCAGGAAATAAAGGTAGAGGAGTAACAGGAAATATTAAAACAATGTCTGTTATTGGAGATGCCAGAAAACCGTACTTATCATTTTCATCATATCATTCTATTCCCTTTTATTACTGCTTTGACAAAGCATTGATTCATAGCCGATGGCAACATATTCCAAGCTGTGTTTGGTTTGGAATGTGGCCCTTCAGGCTGTGTGGACTTGCTGTGCGTGGCAGCTGTATGTCTGAAGTGCACCGCTCACGGCATCTGACTAAACAGTCATGCTGAAGCAGGTTGTGGAGAGCAACATTTCCATTATATTGCAGATGCAAAGAAAGCATATGTCCAGGATTGATAGCAGAAAGCACTATAACCTCAGTGTGATTTGCTTTTACATTTACAGTGTTGATTTTGTTTGTTGCAGAGCCGCCATCTAGATCCTGTGGCCATCACAGTATCCTGACCTTAATATCATTGAGCCACTCTGGGGAGATCTCAAACGTGCGGTTCATGCAAGACTACCAAAGACTTTGCCTGGACCTGGAGGGATTTTGCCAAGACGAATGGGCAGCTATACCACCCGCAAGAATTAGGGGCCTCATAGACAACTATTACAAAAGACTGCTGGGGGTAGCCTAATAATCTTATCAGGCTACTTAAAATCACCAATCTAAGAAAACAAATATGGGGATTAAGTTCCGCCATATGGCCATTGTAACGGCACCCCCAGGCATAAAAGGGGTTAACAGCCATTGAGTAGATCTTCCCCTTCCAGAGACACAGGCACAGCTACTGTAGACACCAATCCACCGAAACAGAGAAGCATATGAATGCCGTAAACAGCCGAACCGGAACCATACGAATGCTGTAAACAGCCGAATAGGAAAAAACATACGAATAGGTTTACACTCCTAGCAGTCAAACTGGAACAGCATACAATAAATCCCCCCAAGAACAAGGCTCCGTTTTGAGGGTCAAGCAGGAACAGACAGAGCTGTGGGTTTATTGTTCTTATTAGTACCACCCACAGGGTTTTGGAAAACAACCAATAAACACTCAGACACTCCCACACAAAATCCTCCCCTCTGCCTGTGATACAATTACCTTACACAATGGTTAATGTAATTATCACAGACAGAGAAATACAGTTTTTCCACATTATTCATAACTTTAAAAGTATGCATCACATTCACATAAAATCAGAATTCAGAATCACCATACTCCAAATACAATATCAAAATCATACAAATTGGTCCAGTGGTTCAAAAGATAGATCGTAGTCCTTTGTGACCAAATGAAACATGGCTTTTCTGCCCAAAACCAGTTCCACAGAGTCTTTTATCCTGGAGATAATTGGGAAGTAATCCAATTATCTCCAACGACAGAGGCAAAACTCCATTGAACACATGGCAGCAAAAGACAATAAAATACATAAAAATACACAAGGTTACATTTATTACATAAAATACAGACATGCAACATATCCTCAGATAGCTTAGGTCTGAGCGCACATCATTACTGAATGGCTCTCAGACCACACACATACAGTTCAATTGCCATGGAGCCAAAGTCTTTTATTACACGAATAGGCTCCATGGCATAGCTATCTGGGTTAAATGAGTTAATTCAGTAAATCCGAGAATCTACCGAACGCCAGAGCAGAAATACATGAATAGACCTTTCTGCATAGGAAAATAAAGTATTTAAATGCCGGTCCATAGTCAAAAGGCAGCAGGCAGGCAACCAGGCTCCTCCAATGCACAGTGGCGAGATTGGTCTTGTCACAGCCATATAGTGTTAAGCCCACCACTACTTCATAGTACCCCAATATCACTAATTCCAAATGTGGGAGTTGTTTTAATTGCTTTGATCACATACATTTTGTATTCTGCATACTCACAATGCTCTGATAAGATTATTAGTGTAATTTTATGTGTGCGCCGTAACTTAATTTGCATTATATATGAATACTGGTCGATGTGGCAGCACCATTCCTGCAGAATGAATGTTCGGGTTTGCCCCAATCATTTTTGTTTTTGCTATTAACAACAAAGTTCATGCATAGACCCAGGTCAACACTAAATCTACTGTTTACTGTATACTTAGCTCTTATAACTGACACAAACATCTCCTGTTTATAATTTATTCAACAGTGATAATTGGACTTGTCTATCATCACATCTGAGAACTTGAATGAACAATTGCCAAAACACAGCTAATTACTCTAATGCCTCCATATTTCAGAAATGTCCTAGTGGATTTTCAATAGTTGTAACCAAAGTCTTGAGAAATATCATTCAATCTTCACACACACATTCAGTGGGTGCTGCAGGTGCCACTCCAAAAGGAAGACTTTTCTTCATACTTGTGGGATTGTCCTGATTTATAAAACCATCTAGAAAGGCATCCTTTTAAATGTCAAAGAGGCCTGCAGGGAAGACCTTTCAAACTCACCGGCTCCTATCGTAATATATCTCACTAGAACACCTATGTAAAAAAAAAAAAAAAAACCATCCTATGACACCTACTTAATGTAGCTAAAACATTAATTCCAAGACATTGAAAATCAGAGACGTGACCCAGAGTGGTTGCACAGGGTGAGAGAGGCCCATTCGATGGAATCTCTGGTAGTATCCAACAGGGGCCAAGGTCTACCAATAGTGATCCATTGAAATGGATATGTTGAGTTTCCCACTTTTTCTGCAGTCCTAGCACCGTCCAATTTATGACAAGTTTCATATATTATTATTATTGTATTAATATTTTATTATTTATATAGTGCAAGCAAACTCCATAGCGCTGTACATATTTCTTACGATAAGCAGCTAAGTTCAGCCATCAAAATCCTGCTGAAGTCAGAGACACTTATTCTAACAGGACCATCAAAAAATTTAGCAATTTCAACACCTCAGATTACTTAAATATGAATTTCTAACATATAACCAATATATGCGTGTTAACGCATGAGCAAAATAAACACACAATCACTTCCCCTGCCTTGTAACATTTGAAAAATCTATTTTTGTGTCAGGGAAGAAGGAAGGACACCGAATTGCAAAATTTAGGCTAAATTAGACAACATGTGACTATTGCTAAATTGAACCATTTTTAAAATCAGCAATATCTTGAATACGGTAGATTTAGCAATTTTCAATTCATCACAGTTCGTTGTCAGGTGAATAAAGCTTTCTCTATTTTAGACATCAGCAGGCTCCGAATACACATTTATCACTAGACCAGATGTTGTTAGTGTATAATATTACTACATTTGGCATTTGTGGTCTGCACCCATTGTACAGCGCTACGGAATTTGTTGGCACTATATAAATAATAAAATAATAATATTAATCAATTTACTTCAGTGTCATTACACATTATATTATGTAATTTTAATGTATATATGAACAATAAATATTGTATCATTTTTTTCAGCACAGTTTGTTCAGCACATGTATGTAGTCAATATCAAATTAAATTTCTAAACTACTTACCGTATATACTCGAGTATAAGCCGAGTTTTTCAGCCCATTTTTTGGGCTGAAAAACCCCAACTCGGCTTATACTCGAGTCAAGGTCTGTATTATGGCAATTTGCATTGCCATAATACAGACTGGGGGGAGAGGGGGGCTGGCAGAGCTGTAACTTACCTTTCCTGCAGCTCCTGTCAGCTCTCTCCTCCTCTGCGCCGTCTGGTCAGCACCTCGGTCAGCTCCCAGTGTAAATCTCGCGAGAGCCGCGGCTCTCGCGAGACTTACAGTGTAAGCTGACAGAAGAGCAGAACGGACGGCGCAGAGGAGGAGAGAGCTGACATGAGCTGCAGGAAAGGTAAGTTACAGCTCTGCCAGCCCCCCTCTCCCCCCCACTGAACTGCCACTGGACCACCAGGGAAGGAGAGCCCCCCTCCCTGCCATATATCAAGCAGGGAGGGGGGACGAAAAAAAAAAATATAAATAAAATAAGAAATAATAATAAAAAAATAATAATAATAAAAAAAATTAATAATAACAAAAAAAAGGGGTATAAGGACCACTATGGGAGGGGGGGGGGTATAAGGACCACTATGGGAGGGGGGGGGGTATAAGGACCACTATGGGAGGGAGGGGGGGCATAAGGACCACTATGGGAGGGAGGGGGGTATAAGGACCACTATGGGAGGGAGGGGGGGGATAAGGACTACTATGGGAGGGAGGGGGGGTATAAGGACCACTATGGGAGGGGGTGGGATAAGGACCACTATGAGAGGGAGGGGGGGTATAAGGACCACTATGGGAGGGAGGGGGGGTATATGGACCACTATGGGAGGGATGGGGGGGGATAAGGAACACTATGGGAGGGAGAAGGGGGATAAGGACCACTATGAGAGGGAGGGGGTGGGATAAGGACCACTATGGGAGGGAGGGGGGGTATAAGGACCACTATGGGAGGGGGTGGGATAAGGACCACTATGGGAGGGAGGGTATAAGTGGGTATAAGGACCACTATGGGAGGGAGGGGGGGGTATATGGACCACTATGGGAGGGATGGGGGGGGGGATAAGGAACACTATGGGAGGGAGAAGGGGGATAAGGACCACTATGAGAGGGAGGGGGTGGGATAAGGACCACTATGGGAGGGGAGGGGGAAGTAAGGACCACTAGGGGAGGGGAGGGTAAGGACCACTAGGGGAGGGGTGAGTCAGGACCACTGGGGGGGGGGGTGAAGGAACACGGGGGTGGGGAGGTAAGGACCACTGAGGGAGGAGGGGGGAAGTCAGGACATATGGGGGGGGGGAGGGGGCGGCAAAAATTTTTTTGCCTACGGCGGCAAATATCCTTGCACCGGCCCTGCACACACTGCATTCACACACTGCATTCATACACACACACACTGCATTCATGCACACACACACTGCATTCATGCACACACACACTGCACTCATACACACACGCTGCACTCATACACACACGCTGCACTCATACACACACACATACGCACACACTGCATTCATTATACACGCACTGTAAATAAATATTCAATTAATATATTTTTTTTAGGATCTAATTTTATTTAGAAATTTACCAGTAGCTGCTGCATTTCCCACCCTAGTCTTATACCCGAGTCAATAAGTTTTACCAGTTTTTTGGGATAAAATTAGGGGCCTCGGCTTATATTCGGGTCGGCTTATACTCGAGTATATACGGTAAACCATACTCTGAATTGACAAAAAATATTCATGAACCTTAGATGCTTTATAAAACCATTTATTTGCTTTTATTCTATAGTACTTGTTTTTTTTTCCAGAAAAGCAAACTGTGTACAGTAGCAGATGGAGATTTATCTAGACACAGTACTGGGCAGAATATGTGCCTCGTGTTGTAAATAGGGAGATTAATGAGTAATGTTTGACATTCCTTATCTGACAGCCTCAAAGCATAACCTAGGAATCCCCCTCTTTAGCCAAATGTTCCTCTTCTGCAATGCGTTTTATTAGGGACTGTGTCTTGACTTTGCGAGTTTGGCAGCAGATGACACATTTCTGCAGATGTTCATGACATGACACACGGCTTTGCTACTTCCAACTAAAGATCCAGTTTTTACTGCTATGAAAGAATCCATAAACCTGATAACTTTTTTTTTTGCCCATGAATTCCATGAATATTATTAACTTACTCACAAACCATTTTACTGTTATTATTTTTTCTTTGTCTCTATCAGTATTAATTTTTAAAAACAATTGGTCTGTATAATATATTCACTTTTCAGTTCTCCTATTGATTGAGCGTGTCTGCAGCAGCAGCCAAATGGAATGTTGTCTTCCCAGACAATAATAATTTTACTTTAATGCATTTGTAAATATGATATTAAAAAACAAATTTAGTATAAAAATACAAGGATACAAAACTCACCTCCTAAAATGCCAGTATTTTTAAGGAGTTTGTTCTGCTTCATTTGTGGTCCATTACAACTGATAAGTGTCTGGTAGTTCTAATCCTGGTCTACCATCTATTTCAGTGGGAGTCCTTACGATGCAAACATCTATTTTTGTTGTGCTGTGTTTTTAAAGGTTTACTCCAGCCACCATAACCACTTAAATTAGAGCCCCCAACACTGCCTATGGGTTGGTGCTTGGGGGTGACTCTAGGATCCGCCTGCATAATGTTAATAACCCCACCCACAGGTCATGGGTGTGGGATTTGAGGACACTATTTCCCCCATATAAGTTATAAGCCACCACCTGCTGATCACAGGTGTGGGCAAGAGGAACATTACCTACATTACTGCTGCTAGCAGGAAAATAGTTCAGTTTTTTTTTTTTTAAGGCTCTTGATTTGAAGCATCCTGGATTTTAACAGTTTGGGTCCGGTATTCAGCCTTCTAGGAGTTTCCGGTTCAGCTGATATCCAGATCATATTAAGGTTAATTTGGTATCTTGTACAAACTCCGGACATTGATAAATAGTGTGAACAATATCAAGATTTTGCATTGCAAATTGTTTTTATCTGGTTTGGTTTGGCGCCATTTGGAGTTTAATGAATAACCCTCTGAGTATTGGAAGTGTGGTGTATTTCATTGTAAGAGGTTTCATAACGAAAATAAGATAGACACATTTCCAAGAAACTGTTTCAGGAAGAAGAAACTTAAATGAGACTGAAACATGAATAACATTTTCAAATCAGCACGCGCTTGTGTAGGAAGCAGAAGATAAAATATGAAAAGATAAAAAAGTGTAGCGCTTTCTAGTTAATAAATATTGTTTAAGTCGAAATAAAAATAATGCTTAGACCAATCAAGCTTCTTTTATTCATGAACCGCAAAACACAACAATTTGAACAAAACATTTTTGCTGGAAAAAACTATTTTACAATCGCTGGTAAGGGGTTGCTAACCAAAGTGGGGTCCTACAAATCCCAGGTCTCATGTTGGCAGCATTTCATTGTCACCCCCGAGTCCCATGTAATACTGAGAGAAAAATAAAAGCCTTTTAAATCTACAGTATAATTAGTGGTGGTATCACTTTAATTTGGAGTGAATCGTACAGAACATTGTGCTAGTATTGCTGTGGGTGCAGAGTTAATGTTGCAAGGCTTCGGTTTAGGACAGTATCTGTGGAGTTTATAAATCTAGGTTTATGTAATACTCTGAAGGCAAGAGTACCTGAACTGAAAGCATAGCTGACTTCGGGAATGTTTCCAGTATAGTTATGTTGATCCTAAATGTTATATTCACTTTAAATTCACGTTGAAGTCTCATTTTAGTAAATAACCCTGAATTTGATTTGTAGAACAAATTAGGCTTTAGTGTTGGGCTTAGGACTTGGTATATAGCTGGCTTTAGGAGATGGCTAAATCAATATGTGTGGGATAGGCCATACAAATGTCCGGTGGGCAAAAGCCCCTGATCTTGTTGTCATTTATCAATGACCCTAAATTACACCCTAGATGCTACAATATACAAAGTTTTCAAGCCTAGATCTGGAGGTGTATTTTGGTGTTCTAAAGGGACATTGCAAGTAGCATAATCACTACAGAGTACTGTACTGGTTAGATTGTCAGCAGTGCTCTAGCACTTCCTCATTCAAGTAATCAAACTATTTTAGAATGGCCCACCAGGGTCTGCACTACATCAACTAGAGATTTAGAAGCTTCAGCTTTGGACCTTCAATTAGCATTCTTGATCAAGTCCTGCAGTGCAAGGCTAGCTCATTGGCTGATGAGCTTAACCCTGCGGTTAATTTAAGAGCATTGCTGAATGTAAAGACAAGGTTCCCTCTACAACATTAGAGCTTGGTTAATTGGCTTGAATCAAAAGTCAGAGTTGGTTATACAAGTCAAATTAGAAAAGTTTCTTCCTCATCTACTACATTAGAACTTTGAAGTGCGCATTTCACATCATAAAAATAAAATCATAAAAAATAGAAGGTAAAACGTTAAAGTTTACATAATTTAGGCCAAAACAAATGGAAAATATCTCAAGTCAGTTGAGTAGATGTCTTCCAATTTAGCTACTTTAGATTAAACTTTCAAACATGATGACATATGTGAAAAAAATGTAAAAGGTAAAAAAATAAAAAAGGTAAAAAAAAGTAATTTTGTCTGCTCAGTGGAGGCCCCAGGAGAAACAACATTGGAAGGCCAATAGAGACAACATGGTGGGGAATAGGAACTCAAACTGGAAAATGAAAAGCAAATAATAGCTACTAAGAACCCTGGAGGGATAATAAGTAACACAGGCAGAGCCATTAAGTACTAAATAGAAACAGGATGTCACACAAGAGTAAGTTAATGTCCACTCGAGGGACATGGGGATGGTAAGAGGGATGGATGGCTGTGTGTGGGACAGAAGGACCACAAAAAGCAGATAATGGTAATCCTTTGCTATCCAGCTTTATGGTTAGGTTTTCATAATGCCTGCTGTTATAAGACACGTGTGATTACAGAAGGTAAACAAAAAACAGCCTTGAGTACTGGCATAGTTAATGTAACTGAATTCAGCAGTTTAATGGCTAATATCTAATTTTAAATGATAATGATTGAATATCTATAGCTACTCAGTCTTTTATCTTTACAGCTCTCAAATGCCTGCATTTTTTTTTGGTGCAGCTAATTCTACCCCTTAGATATATTTAGCTTTTAAATACCTCAGTCTAATACTTTTATAGTCCATGTTATGGAAAATGTTTCTTTTGAAGACAAGGAACATGGGGTCAGCGTGGTGCAGTTTAAGATTGCTGAAAACATGTTTAACCCCTGTGGCTACTTTGCTCTGGGGAGAAGTTGAGTGATACACAAAGGTAATACCTGACTCAGGGCTATGCAAAAAAAATAAATCACCTGCACTAGTCTTGTCTTTTGTTCCCCCTGAAGGTTTTATGCAGGCATTACAGAGCTGATACTAATCAGGTTTATATATGATTACTAAACAAAGCACAGGGTTGCTGCCTATGTTTTCTCTGACTGGCGATGATAGATGTGCTGGCCTGTGGGTTACTGATGAGTCTGTAGGCTTCTGAACAGGAAAGGTGAATGATGAAATGTTTTATTATCAACTTCAAATGAATTCATAGAAGCAATTGAAAAAATAGCAGTTTTACACTTATAGAAATATGTTGTCAATTTCTACAGCCTGCTAACAGCTGAGAAAAATGTTTTAATACTCACAAAATCTTGGAAAAATCTTCCTACCTTTGACTAGCAGTGAATATTTTCAATTAAATGTTAGCCTGTATTTCAGTGAAATATTAACAAAAGTGTTCAATACATTTCCATTGGGATATTCCTGTTTTTTCACTCATGTCTAATTTATAGCAAATGTCCACAAATATGTCTCCAAGGCTGCCGCCTACCCCTTCTACAAATGTGTATCTCTCTCTCTCTCTCTCTCTCTATATATATATATATATATATATATATATATATATATACTTTCTCATTTTGCTTTATCGTAATTACAGGTTTTTCCATTGGTGGAAGTGAGAATTCTAAAATATCATCCAAATCATAGAGCTTCAACAGAGAAACAGATTTTTTCAGTGATAGAATTGGGTGATTTATTATTTAACAAAAATGGTGAAGCCATGTGTTTTCTGTATGACTTTATCAGTTGCTCGCATAGTTGTGGAGGAATTTTGGCTCACTCGTCTTTACAACGTTGATTCAGTTGATAGAGGTTTGCTGGCATTTGTTTATGCACAGCTCTCTTAAGGTCCTGCCACATAATTTCAATCAGGCTGAGACAACAGCGCCTCACCGGGATCCTGCTGATAAATGCCCACTGGTTGGCCCTTAGTGCATGGGCCACCCGATGGGCCCCCTTAGTGTGCGGGCCCGCTGCCCGCTGCCTGCAACAAATTATTTTAGGATTGTGATTCTAAAATAAATTGTTGTGGATAGAGAGCAAATGGGGCAACTGCTTTTGGCCCCACAAGAGTAACTGGGCCCGGGGCAGCTGCCCCGTTTGCCCCACATTAAAGACGGCCCTGCTGATATGTAAAACCATAGAAATCAAAGAGGGTGTACTTTATTTTTCCAATGACTGTATCTCCGAGTTCTGGAGCCTCGTACAGGGATAGCTATAAATTCGAAACTCTACATACTCTTAGAGGAAATTCACTTGATTGACTCTGGAAAATGAATAGTAAAAGCTGAATAATAAGTGTAAGAAAATAAAAATAAAACTGATCGGTAGTTTGGATGGTTACTTGTTGTTTTGTCCAGTTACAATATACTTGGAATTCAATTAATGTTTAGTAACCACAAAAAATACACAAGAGAATCAATAAATTCTGCCGAAATAAAATGCACTGTGTTTCAAAACTTCTGTAGTAGCAATTTCCAGAAAATTTACCAAACTTGAACTGTTGATGAATTAAATAACTACATACTGTGATCAGGGCTGGATTTACCGAGGCCGTAGCCTTGAGGTAGCAGGCATGAGAGGAGTGGCACGGCCGGTGGGGAGATCAAAGACCTTCCTCACCAGCGAGCTGATTCTCATGCCGAGGGATCTGGTCGCTGTAGCAGAGTGTGCTTCTTGGAGGGCTGCTGAGCCACTGCATGAATCGGAGGAGAAGCAATGCAAGCAAAATCAATTGCTCTCCCCTACACTACCCTTGACTTCTAACCCTCCATTCTAGCTATACCAGCCACCAGTCTGTCTCGCAATGCCTAGGGGCAAGCGACCTTTGCCCATTAAGATCAGTATGTGTGTGTGTGTGTGTGTGCGTGTGCGTTTGCGTGTGCATTGGTCAGTGTGAGTATGTCTGCATGCAGGGTCGGACTGGCCCACCGGGATACCAGGAAATTTCCCAGTGGACCGTGGCACTTGGGGCCGCACAGTGCAGAAGCCCCTCCTACTCCCACCCGAACACACATTCATGTCGGGGTCCTCATGAGCTGAGAAGCAAAGGTCCCCTCTCACCTCTAGATCGGAATTTTATTTTATCCACTCGTGAACAGCAAGTACTAGAAAGTGAACTTAAGGACATAAGGAGCAGGAGCCTACGGGACCCTGTAATAAGTGCAGGGAGGAAGGCAGTCCTGGTTCCTGTCTGACAGCCTTTACACACCTGAAGCATCTGACCCGGTAATCAGGCCCTGCCGGGCAGCCCACGCGATTCTTTTAAATTTTGCCTTCTCTATGTAAACTGTTGTCAGGCAGGGCTAGGGGTGAGCAGGGGGCCAGTCATAGAGCTGCAGGAAGGCTGCTGGGAATGAGCTTCCCTGCCTTTTAGCTGTCATTGGCATGCTATCAGGTCAGGACCTTTAACCCACAATGTACAAATTACCTCTGTGCTTTGCATTCCCCACTTCTGCTGGATGGAAGTTTTCAGCCAGGAGCTGAGCATAGATGAAGAAGGAAGATGGGCTCAGTGGGCAGTGGCACACAGGTATTTCATGTTCATTTTACTGATTCTTAGGCTGTGTGTATATTTGAATGTGTAATTGTGTGTGTGTGTGTGGGGGGGGTAGAGAGTGTGTAATTGTGTGTGTGTCAGTATGGATCAATGTATGTGTCAGTATGGATCAATGTGTCAGTATGGATCAATGTATGTGTGTCAGTATGGATCAATGTGTCAGTATGGATCAATGTATGTGTGTCAGTATGGATCGATGTGTCAGTATGGATCACTGGGTGTGTGTCAGTATGGATCACTGTGTGTGTGTTAGTATGGATCACTGTGTTTGTGTCAGTATGGATCACTATGTGTGTCTGTATGGATCGATGTGTGTGTCAGTATGGATCACTGGGTGTGTGTCAGTATGGATCACTGGGTGTGTGTCAGTATGGGTCACTATGTGTGTGTCAGGATCGGGACAGGGATCCAACACGCAGAGTACAAACAGTAGCCAGATACGTATACCGGACCTTAGAATGGCCGGACTAACGTAAGTAGTACAGTATAGAATGGTCAAAGACAAGCCGAGGTCGAGGGTAACAGAAGACAGGTAAGCGAGAGACAAGCCGAATCAAGGGTAACAGAGATAAGCAGAGTAAGGTAAACAAGCCGGGTCAAAACCAAAAGGGATAATAGAATACACAAGCACTGAGTGACTAGAACAAGCTAGAACCACGACAGGACAATGAGCTAATGAAAGAAGCTCTGTTAAATACCCTGTTCAGAGCAGTAACCACGCCTCCAAGGCGTCCTGATTGGTCCTGCAGCCATTGACTGACAGGTTGTTCCGGGGGAGTGTCCTGATGACTACTTCATGCCTAGATGCTGTAAAAGGCAGTCACTCCCTCGTGGCCGGCCTGGCATGACCGGATAGACCGCGGGGAAGGGAGCCATCAGACCGTCTGGATGGAGGAACAGCTAAGTCTCTACCTCTTTCGGAGGTAGAGACCACAGGTACCCTGACAGTACCCCCCCTCTCAGATACGCCCACCGGGCGGAATGAACCGGGACGAGATGGGAAGCGAGAGTGATACGCCCTGCGGAGACGGGGAGCATGAACATCCTCCTGAGGTACCCAACTCCTCTCCTCAGGACCATATCCCTTCCAATCAACCAGATATTGTACTCTCCCCCGGGAGATTCGAGAATCAATAATAGAGTTAACCTCATACTCCTCCTGACCCTCCACCTGAACGGGGCGAGGAGGGGCTATTGTGGAGGAAAATCTGTTACATATGAGTGGTTTCAGCAATGAAACGTGAAACGAGTTCGGGATGCGTAAGGTATTAGGAAGAGCTAAACGATACGCAACTGGATTGATACGGGTCAGCACCCTGTAGGGTCCAATATAACGAGGAGCGAACTTCATGGAGGGCACTTTTAAACGGATGTTCCTCGTGCTCAGCCATACCCTATCACCTGGAACAAAGACCGGAGCCGCCCTTCTACGTTTATCAGCGTGTTTCTTGACCAACATAGAGTTGTGCACAAGGATTTGTCGAGTTTGATCCCACAACTTCCTTAAATTGGCAACATGAACATCAACCGACGGCACCCCCTGGGAAGGGGAATCCGAAGGAAGAATAGACGGATGAAAACCATAATTCATGAAGAAGGGGCTTGAATGAGTAGAATCGCAAACGAGATTGTTGTGTGCAAACTCCGCCCAAGGAATCAAACCGACCCAATCATCCTGGTGTTCAGAAACAAAGCATCGTAAATATTGTTCGATTTTCTGGTTGGTACGTTCAGCAGCTCCGTTAGACTGAGGATGATAGGCAGAAGAAAAGTTTAATTTAATACCAAGTTGAGAGCAGAAGGACCTCCAAAAGCGGGAAACAAATTGGGAGCCTCTGTCCGATACAATTTGAGAGGGTATCCCATGTAGGCGAAAAATCTCCTTAGCGAATATCTCTGCCAATTCGGGAGAAGACGGGAGTTTAGGCAGGGGAATGAAGTGTGCCATCTTAGTAAACCTGTCAACCACGGTGAGGATAACAGTCTGTCTTTTAGAGATAGGTAGATCGACAATAAAGTCCATGGCCAAACAGGACCATGGTTTTTCTGGAACCTCCAAGGGGTGCAGGAATCCACATGGAAGCGTATGGGGTTGTTTGGTTTTAGTACAAACTTCACATGCAGCGATGAACTCCTCAATATCCCTCCGCAAAGCAGGCCACCAGAAGTCCTTAGAGATCAACGCGTAAGTTTTGCGAATACCAGGATGTCCCGCCATCTTGCTATTATGTAAACACTGTAAAAGTTCCAGTTGAAGAGCAGGAGGAACGAAATGACGGCCCAATGTTGCAACTTAATGATCTCGGCCAGTAATGGAGAATGAATCCTGAGATTCGTATTAGCAATGATATTGCATTTCGGAACTATAGAAGAAAGAACTGGTTCAGGTACAGTAGAAGGTTCATATTGGCGAGATAATGCATCGGCTTTAGAGTTTTTAGAACCAGGTCTGTAAGTCAGTACATAATTGAAGTGAGTCAGGAATAAGGACCAACGAGCTTGTCTAGAGGATAAGCGCTTAGCCTCCCCAATATAGGACAAGTTTTTGTGGTCCGTCAAAATCGTAATAGGGTGTAGGGTCCCCTCCAACAAATGTCTCCACTCCTTTAAGGCTTTAATGACTGCTAACAGTTCCCTTTCCCCGATGTCATATCTGCTCTCAGGCCCAGAAAATTTCTTAGAGAAAAAACCACAAGGGTGTAACGGTTTATCCACCCCTAACCTTTGAGACAGAACAGCCCCAACTGCTGTCTCAGAGGCATCGACCTCGAGCAAGAAAGGCAGAGTCGTATCAGGATGGACTAGAATGGGAGCCGAGGCAAAAAGTTCCTTCAGAGTCTTGAAAGCACCAAGAGCTTCCTTAGACCAGAACTTAGTATCAGCCCCTTGTTTGGTCATATTGGTAATAGGCGCAATGATAGAGGAGTATCCTTTAATGAAGCGCCTATAGTAGTTGGAAAAACCAATAAACCTTTGGATAGCCTTGAGTCCTTTGGGCAAGGGCCAGTCTAAAATAGATTGGAGTTTTACAGGATCCATTTTAAAACCCTCCCCAGAAATCACGTATCCAAGAAAGTCTACCTGAGACTGATCAAAACTGCACTTTTCCAATTTGCAATATAGACCATGTTGCAGCAGCTTGTGTAATACCTTTCTGACCTGTCTATGGTGAGTCTCAATCTCCTTAGAGTGTATTAGTATGTCGTCCAGGTAAACAATAACACAATCATGCTGAAACTCCCTAAGTACCTCATTAATCAAATCTTGAAATACTGCAGGAGCATTGCATAGTCCAAATGGCATAACAGTGTATTCGTAATGGCCATACCGGGTATTGAATGCCGTCATCCACTCGTGACCTTGCTGAATTCTCACCACATTGTAAGCCCCTCTGAGATCTAACTTGGTGAAGATTTTGGAGCCCTTAAGACGATCAAATAACTCGGTAATCAGTGGGATAGGATAGGCATTTCTGACAGTTATTTTATTCAAGCCTCGGTAATCGATACAAGGTCTCAGCGTGCCATCCTTCTTCTTAATGAAAAAGAACCCAGCCCCGGCCGGAGAAGAAGACCTCCTGATGAATCCCTTTTCTAAATTCTCCCGAATATACTCCTCTAGAACCGAGTTTTCCTGAACAGACAAAGGATATACATGGCCCCTCGGAGGCATAGTGCCGGGTAGCAGCTTAATCTTACAGTCAAATGACCTGTGTGGAGGCAAAGAATCGGCATTCTTCTTGTCAAACACTGCCCTTAAGTCTAGGTAAAGGTCTGGTATTTGTCTTTCTGTGGACTGAGTAGGATTCTCCGGTATGTTAATATTAGCTAATGGAGAAACCTTGCACAAACACCGATCCTGGCAGCCCTGGCCCCACGAGAGTATCTCTCCTAACTCCCAATCGATAATAGGGTTATGTTTTTTCAACCATGGGTACCCCAGAACTATGGGAACGGAAGGAGACGAAATGAGCAGAAGAGATAAATTCTCCACGTGTAGGATACCAACATTTAAATCAATGGGTACGGTCTCACGAAAGATAACAGGGTCTAGTAGTGGTCTACCATCTATGGCCTCAACGGCCAAAGGTGTCTCCCTTAGCTGGGATGGAAAATTGTTCTTACTAGCAAAGGCTTGGTCGATAAAATTCTCAGCAGCACCGGAATCTATCAATGCCATAGCCCTTACTACTTCCTTCCCCCAAGTTAAGGAAACTGGTAGCAGAAGCCTGTGATCCTTATAATTAGGAGTAGAGGACAAAATAGAAACACCCAAGGCCTGTCCTCTAGAGGGACTTAGGTGCGAGCGTTTCCCGGGCGGTTAGAACAGTTCGAGAGTAAATGACCCTTGGCTCCACAATACATACACAAACCCTCTCTTCTCCTGTGCTGTCTTTCCTCCTCAGAGAGGCGGGTATACCCTATCTGCATAGGTTCAGTAAGAAAAGATATCGTGGAGTCAGGACTTGGAAAAGCAGGAGCTAACCTAAAAGAAGGTCTCTGGTTCCTCTCTCGAGTGTTCTGTCTCTCTCTTAGACGTTCATCTATACGAGAGATGAACGAAATTAAATCCTCTAAATTCACAGGGAGTTCTCTGGTAGCAACCTCATCAAGGATTACATCAGATAGGCCATTCAAAAATACATCCATATACGCCTGCTCATTCCACTTGATTTCTGCCGCCAGAGACCTGAACTCTAGTGCATAATCCACCAGTGTTCGGTTCTCCTGTCTCAGGCGCAACAGTAATCTGGCTGCATTAACCTTTCTACCTGGAGGGTCAAATGTTCTTCTAAAAGCAGCTACAAATGCGTTATAGTTATAAACTAATGGGTTATCGTTCTCCCATAGTGGGTTGGCCCATCTCAGAGCTTTCTCAATGAGTAGGGTGATAATAAATCCTACTTTTGCCCTATCTGTAGGATAAGAGCGAGGTTGCAATTCAAAGTGGATACTAATTTGGTTTAAAAAACCACGACACTTCTCAGGAGCCCCACCATAGCGTACTGGGGGGGTAATGCGAGAAGAAGCACCCACTGTGGTTACCTCTAGACCTGAACAGACAGGAGAAACAGGGGTATTACGTATCTCCTCTGGTGGGTTATTGGCACAAGCTGATAGAGCCTGTAGCGCAAGCGCCATCTGATCCATTCTGTGATCCATGGCTTCAAACCTAGGATCAGGAGCAGCCAGCTGACTGTTTGTACTTGCAGGATCCATTGGCCCTGTCGTAATGTCAGGATCGGGACAGGGATCCAACACGCAGAGTACAAACAGTAGACAGATACGTATAACGGACCTTAGAATGGCCGGACTAACGTAAGTAGTACAGTATAGAATGGTCAAAGACAAGCCGAGGTCGAGGGTAACAGAAGACAGGTAAGCGAGAGACAAGCCGAATCAAGGGTAACAGAGATAAGCAGAGTAAGGTAAACAAGCCGGGTCAAAACCAAAAGGGATAATAGAATACACAAGCACTGAGTGACTAGAACAAGCTAGAACCACGACAGGACAATGAGCTAATGAAAGAAGCTCTGTTAAATACCCTGTTCAGAGCAGTAACCACGCCTCCAAGGCGTCCTGATTGGTCCTGCAGCCATTGACTGACAGGTTGTTCCGGGGGAGTGTCCTGATGACTACTTCCTGCCTAGATGCTGTAAAAGGCAGTCACTCCTTCGCGGCCGGCCTAGCATGACCGGATAGACCGCGGGGAAGGGAGCCATCAGACCGTCTGGATGGAGGAACAGCTAAGTCTCTACCTCTTTCGGAGGTAGAGACCACAGGTACCCTGACAGTGTGTCAGTATGGATCGATGTGTGTGTGTCAGTATGGATCACTGTGTGTGTGTCAGTATGGATCACTGTGTGTGTGTCAGTATGGATCACTATGTGTGTCAGTATGGATCACTGTGTGTGTGTCAGTATGGATCACTATGTGTGTCAGTATGGATCGATGTGTGTGTCAGTATGGATCACTGGGTGTGTGTCAGTATGGATCACTGTGTGTGTGTCAGTGTGGATCACTGTGTGTGTGTCAGTATGGATCACTATGTGTGTCAGTATGGATCGATGTGTGTGTCAGTATGGATCACTGTGTGTGTGTCAGTATGGATCACTGTGTGTGTGTCAGTATGGATCACTATGTGTGTCAGTATGGATCGATGTGTGTGTCAGTATGGATCACTGGGTGTGTGTCAGTATGGATCACTATGTGTGTCAGTATGGATCGATGTGTGTGTCAGTATGGATCACTTTGTGTGTGTCAGTATGGATCACTGTGTTTGTGTCAGTATGGATCACTATGTGTGTCAGTATGGATCGATGTGTGTGTCAGTATGGATCACTGGGTGTGTCTCAGTATGGATCAATGTATTTGGCATAATGGATCACTGTGTGTAATAGTGTGTCAGAATGGATCGATGTGTGTGTCAGTATGGATCACTGTGCGTGTGTCTCAGTATGGATCAATGTATTTGGCATAATGGATCACTGTGTGTGATAGTGTGTCAGTATGGATCAATATGTATGTGTCAGTATGGATCAATGTGTATGTGTCAGTATGGATCACTGGGTGTGTGTCAGTATGGATCACTGTGTGTGTGTTAGTATGGATCACTGTGTGTGTGTTAGTATGGATCACTGTGTTTGTGTCAGTATGGATCACTATGTGTGTCAGTATGGATCGATGTGTGTGTCAGTATGGATCGATGTGTGTGTCAGTATGGATCACTGGGTGGGTGTCAGTATGGATCACTTTTGTGTGTGTCAGTATGGATCACTGTGTGTGTGTCAGTATGGATCACTGTGTGTGTGTCAGTATGGGTCACTATGTGTGTCAGTATGGATCAATGTGTGTGTGTCAGTATGGATCACTGTGTGTGTGTCAGTATGGATCACTGTGTGTGTGTCAGTATGGATCACTATGTGTGTCAGTATGGATCGATGTGTGTGTCAGTATGGATCACTGGGTGTGTGTCAGTGTGGATCACTGTGTGTGTGTCAGTATGGATCACTATGTGTGTCAGTATGGATCGATGTGTGTGTCAGTATGGATCACTGTGTGTTTGTCAGTATGGATCACTGTGTGTGTGTCAGTATGGATCACTGTGTGTGTGTCAGTATGGATCACTATGTGTGTCAGTATGGATCGATGTGTGTGTCAGTATGGATCACTGGGTGTGTGTCAGTATGGATCACTATGTGTGTCAGTATGGATCGATGTGTGTGTCAGTATGGATCACTGTGTGTGTGTCAGTATGGATCACTGTGTGTGTGTTAGTATGGATCACTGTGTTTGTGTCAGTATGGATCACTATTTGTGTCAGTATGGATCGATGTGTGTGTCAGTATGGATCACTGGGTGTGTCTCAGTATGGATCAATGTATTTGGCATAATGGATCACTGTGTGTGATAGTGTGTCAGTATGGATCGATGTGTGTGTCAGTATGGATCACTGTGCGTGTGTCTCAGTATGGATCAATATATTTGGCATAATGGATCACTGTGTGTGATAGTGTGTCAGTATGGATCAATGTGTATGTGTCAGTATGGATCAATGTGTATGTGTCAGTATGGATCACTGGGTGTGTGTCAGTATGGATCACTGTGTGTGTGTTAGTATGGATCACTGTGTGTGTGTTAGTATGGATCACTGTGTTTGTGTCAGTATGGATCACTATGTGTGTCAGTATGGATCGATGTGTGTGTCAGTATGGATCACTGTGTGTGTGTGTGTCAGTATGGACCACTGTGTGTGTGTCAGTATGGATCACTGTGTGTGTGTCAGTATGGATCACTATGTGTGTCAGTATGGATCGATGTGTGTGTCAGTATGGATCACTGGGTGTGTGTCAGTATGGATCACTGGGTGTGTGTCAGTATGGATCACTATGTGTGTCAGTATGGATCGATGTGTGTGTGTCAGTATGGATCACTGTGTGTGTGTCAGTATGGATCACTATGTGTGTCAGTATGGATCGTTGTGTGTGTCAGTATGGATCACTGGGTGTGTGTCAGTATGGATCACTGTGTGTGTGTCAGTATGGATCACTGTGTGTGTGTCAGTATGGATCACTATGTGTGTCAGTATGGATCGATGTGTGTCAGTATGGATCACTGTGTGTGTGTCAGTATGGATCACTGTGTGTGTGTCAGTATGGATCACTGTTTGTGTGTCAGTATGGATCACTATGTGTGTCAGTATGGATCGATGTGTGTGTCAGTATGGATCACTGGGTGTGTGTCAGTATGGATCACTATGTGTGTCAGTATGGATCGATGTGTGTGTCAGTATGGATCACTGTGTGTGTGTCAGTATGGATCACTGTGTGTGTGTCAGTATGGATCACTGTGTGTGTGTTAGTATGGATCACTGTGTTTGTGTCAGTATGGATCGATGTGTGTGTCAGTATGGATCACTGGGTGTGTCTCAGTATGGATCAATGTATTTGGCATAATGGATCACTGTGTGTGATAGTGTGTCAGTATGGATCGATGTGTGTGTCAGTATGGATCACTGTGCGTGTGTCTCAGTATGGATCAATGTATTTGGCATAATGGATCACTGTGTGTGATAGTGTGTCAGTATGGATCAATGTGTATGTGTCAGTATGGATCAATGTGTATGTGTCAGTATGGATCACTGGGTGTGTGTCAGTATGGATCACTGTGTGTGTGTTAGTATGGATCACTGTGTGTGTGTTAGTATGGATCACTGTGTTTGTGTCAGTATGGATCACTATGTGTGTCAGTATGGATCGATGTGTGTGTCAGTATGGATCACTGGGTGTGTGTCAGTATGGATCACTGGGTGTGTGTCAGTATGGATCACTGTGTGTGTGTCAGTATGGATCACGGTGTGTGTGTCAGTATGGATCACTGTGTGTGTGTCAGTAGGGATCACTGGGTGTGTGTCAGTAGGGATCACTGGGTGTGTGTCAGTAGGGATCTGTGTGTGTCAGTATGGATCAATGTGTGTGTCAGGATGGATAACTGTGTATGTTAGTATGGATCATTGTGCGCCAGTGTCTGTTAACTGTTAATGAGTGTATGTGAGTGTGTGTATGTGTGGGCATCAGTACGTGCCAGTGTGTGTCCGTTAATCAAAAATCTGTGTGTATGTCTATATATGTTTTTCTTTAAAATGACAGATTGAATTAGCTTTGCTCTATCTATGCGATTTGTGGAAGTATTATGCATATATACATATGCACAAATGTATATTATATACAAAAAAGTGTTTTGTTTTAAAAACTCTTATTGATTAATCAAATGTTCTTCAATTAGTAGCTGCTGCCACACTCACTGTGCAAACCTAAACAACACACAAAAAGGAGGAAATTTCAATAAAAACCAGTGGAGCGCTATATACCTTTAAAGTGCAACAAGTGTACAGATCTGTATTTAGTGCAATACTACAACGAGTTACTTAACTGGCTGTGATGAAAATTTGTGGTAAACCAGCAAGTATACCTTAAACAGAAAAATAGTAGACAATAGTGTAAAACCTTATTATATATTTTAAGGTACAAAATCTTATTTGGAACATAGCTAATCCACCGAGTCCAGAGCTAATCCACCAAGCTCTGGTGTGTATAGCTTTTAGGTTCATTTGGGCGACCTCTTCCCTCTCCCGTATTAGTTATTTTAATGGACCACTTTATCCAGTGATGTCTCTCAGAGTGAAAGAAAATTTTGGAAATAGTGTCATATTGCTTTAAGAGAGATATTTATAAGTTGTAATAGTTATACTCACAAACGTGGAGCCTGAATCCTGGCTCAATATTGTAGCTTTGTATGGTTGAGGACCACATCACCTTCTGTTATAAGTGCAGGAACTCAGGTAATGGCATTAAAAAAAAAAAGTATTAATTTATTATATTTATAAAAACAACAAAGATAGTGCAATATGAAAAAATATTATAAAGTCTTTTATCCTCCAGAAACGTGTTTCACCATTCGTTGGCTTATATTTATGTATACTTGTAGAAAGCTTGAACTCGCATCTCAAGCAAAAATTTATATTTTTAGTACCCTGGTGCAAACCCGCGTTTTAAATAAATTCCAGAAAACAGAGTGCACTCCACGTTTTTTTTAAATCATTGTGATAAATGTAATTAATTTAAAAAAACATACACAAGGTACCGATCAATGTTTCAACCCCAGTGGGTCTTTCTCAAGATCAGGATATATATATATATACATATATATAATCAAAAAATGCTTGGTACTCACCCCTTCATCACATTAAAGGGACACTATAGTCACCAAACAACTTTAGCTTAATGAAGCAGTTTTGGTGTATAGATCATGCCCCTGCAGTCTCACTGCTCAATTCTCTACCACTTAGGAGTTAAATCACTGTGTTTATGAACCCTAGTCACACCTCCCTGCATGTGACTAGGGTTACAGGAATCCTTCCTAAACACTTCCTGTAAAGAGTAATCTAAAGTTTATCCTTCCTTTATTGAAAGTTCTGTTTAATTTAGATTGTCTTTTCCCCTGCTGTGTTAATAGCTTGCTAGACCCTGCAAGAAACTCCTGTATGTGATTAAAGTAAAATTTGCAGAGAAAGAGATACCATTTTTTAAAGTAAATTACATCTGATTGAAAGTGAAACCAGTTTTTTTTCATGCAGGCTGTGTCAGTCAGAGTTAAGGGAGGTGTGGCAAGTGCTGCATAAAGAAACAAAGTGATTTAACTCCTAAATGGCAGTGAATTGAGCAGTAAAACCTGAGATGCATGATCTATACACTAAAACTGCTTCATTAAGCTAAAATTGTTTAGCTGACTATAGTGTTCCTTTAATTACTCAGATACGTGCCTTGGTGCAGTCCCGCGTTAAATATATATCGAAAATTGAAGAAAGGTTGCACTCTGAGGTCTTTTAAACAAAGTAGTGTTTACTCCAACATTAAATCACAAAAGTGCTCAAACACATTTTTTTTATAAATTATTATGTTTATAATATTCATGCATAATACACTTGAAAATTACACACACAATGTAAGAAGGGTTTCACATTCATCAAAGGGTTTTCCCTAAATTTTTAAATTTAGGAAGTGAAAATGTAAATTGCATAATTTAAACCAAAAGAGCAAATTTGAAAAATTGTCCAACTTAGCTGTAGTAGCAGCTTGATTATTATAGCCTTAACTTTGCAATTTACAAATTTCATTCACAAAAATTATAAGACATGCAGCAGCATTTAGCCAATGTTTCATTCTCTTTACTGGACTTTTCAAGGTTAATGAAATGAAATGTTGAAGTAAGATGTTGCACATCTGATAAGAATAAAACAGCTATTTTGTTTATTTTAAGTCCTGTGAGTGCACGCCTTCTTGTTGGTTAAACAATAATTGTGCTCTTTCTTGTTGGTTAATTAATTTTCAATCTTTCGCTTTTTTCTATATGTATATCTGTTACAGCTGGCACTATTAATTTTCCAGGGCTGCTTTTTATTTCCAGTCCAGTCATGTCTGCATGGGTCAGTGTGAATGTGTGTGTCTGCATGGGTCAGTGTGAATGTGTGTGTCTGCATGGGTCAGTGTGAATGTGTGTGTCTGCATGGGTCAGTGTGAATGTGTGTGTCTGCATGGGTCAGTGTTTGTGTCTGCATTGGTCAATGTGAGTGTGTCTGCACGGGTCAGTGTTTGTGTCTGCATGTACGTGTGAGTCTGCATGGATCAGTGTGTGTCTGCATGGGTCACTGTTTGTCTGCATGGGTCAGTGTGTGTGTCTGCATGGATGATCATGGCACCTCCTACACTTAAGCGCAGCAAGCGTCCCCAATTACAAACCTGGTACACCAAGCTGACCCGATACCTCCACAAATGTTCCAGAACTGCTGAACGCTGCTGGAGAAAGTCTCACTCTGCATATGAGTCTCACTTCCCCCACTATAAATTTATGTTGCACTTCTACAGTCTGGCTCTTTCCTCTTCAAAAGAAAACTACATTAACACGCTCATAACCACACTCTTCCATGAACCCAAACTTCTGTTTCATGCTTTTAACTTTCTTGACCACCAACTTGATCGCCACAAACTTTGCAACTCACTTCACTGAGAAGATTTCTACTTGATAAGGGAAAAGAACTCTCTTCTGTCTCGATCCCCTACCAATTTTTCTCCCAACCACACTCCCTCAGCTTTCCTATGTTTATTTTGCACCCACTACAGCAGAAGAGGTTTCTGCTCTGCTCCATTCCTCCTTTCCCACTACCTGTGCCCTCGATCCTTTTCCCTGGTATTTCATCCACAGTTTGTCTAAAATTTTGCACTAAAATTTTCAATCTCCAAACTAGACTGGCGAACGTTGTCTCTCACTTATTTAGGAGTAAAAATCACCCCCTCTACTGAAGGTATAGTAAAGCACAACTATAAACCACTCCTACTGAGTTGCAAAACCAAAATCCTTAAGTGGAAACATGCAAAACTTTCCAGACTAGGAAGGGTAAATGCCTACAAAATGATGCTACTGCCACATTTTTTATACATTTTCAGGATGCTACCTGTGGGGATACCGAGGGCGCTCTGCATATCTATGCAAGCTATTTGTGGCTCTTACATCTGGGATGGAAGTAGACCCAAACTGCCCTTAAGCCTCCTACAATAATATATTACAAAGACTCACTGCTGTCACCACACCTTAACTGATCTTATGTAGACACCTAAAATCCTTTGAGGCCCGATAACAGATATGTATCCCACCACAGTAGCAACCCTCAAAGTCTGAGATGAATACATGTCCTCCATGGGATGGGGGAAATGTTTCCACTCAAGGTCCCCAATAACGGCACTTAGGACAGTGAATCCAACAATTACCATATGCAGATGGACCAATTGTGTGAGGGACAAGCTATACTACCCTTCCTGGAGTGGATGGTCCTATCATGCAACATTTCCCCATACCTACAACTGAAAGGCATAATCACTGCACATGTCCAATTCACATCCACCACCCTGACTACTGATACTTTATCCACACCGCTAGTGGCACTCAGATGCTGGGCAGCCCCGACTAAACGAATGGCTCTCTCTATATGTTATAGAGCTTGGCTGGTGCTGGAGCTTAGCAAACCTCTGACCTGTAGAAGCCACTGGAAGACCGATAGTGGTACAGCACTGTCGATATGGATTGGCTACGGGCCCTCAATCAAATAAAAAAGTGGACAAAGTGTTACTCCCATGTGGAGGCATATAGGAAATTACTATACAGGTGGTACATGACACCATATTGGTTACACAAGATTTTTCCCACCGTTCCCTCAGAGTGCTGTTGGTGCTCATCGGAGGAGGGCACTATGCTCCACACCTGTTGGACATGTAGCAGTATTCCATGTAGCCATTATGGGGGGATGTCGGGAGCCTGTTGGAATTCTTGGGTATTATGGACTTCCCTATGTCCATAACCGCTTGCCTCCGTCTATTGTTCCCACAGAGTGTGTAATGCGGCAACAGACAATTGATAGCCTTGATATTAATGACAGCTCGCAATCTCATAGGTTTACATTGGAAGACACATACTTGCCCCTCCCTTTTGCAACTAAAAGATAAAGTCCAACAATTCTATGTCTATGAAAAGATGTCATATGGCTCTGCCCGCACAACAAAACAGTTCCAGGAGACGTGGGGAAAGTGGGAGAGACTGTACAGCCAAGAGGGGGTCACACAGGGTAATATAGGCATGCAGTAAGAGCTGCTGACTCAACATGATGGACACTAGCAGGGAGATACAAGCAAGACCCTGTACAAGTGACCAAAATGGCTAGGAAAGACACCTGTCAGCACACCATAAGAGGAGTGCAGATGAGATTATCTCAGAAACCTATTGTTATGTCAGATAGATTACAATTTTGTTATGTATGATTTTTATTTTCATTTCTACAATGTTTCCTTCTATGTACGGTTATATGGATAAATGAAAGGTTGCAGAGTGGACTATGAAATCTTCTTAACGAGAGCCCATTTCACATTTTGTATATAGTTCAACTTTGGCCCTAATTCCCTGTCCAACTACCGCCCTATCTCGTTACTGCCGTTTGCATCCAAGATCCTTGAGAGAGTTGTGTATGCACGATTGACAGATTTCCTCAAATCTAACTCTCTGCTTGACCCACTTTAATCTGGATTCTACACTCATCACTCTGTTGAAACAGCTGTGACCAAAGTATCCAATGATCTTATCACTGCAAAATCCCATGGCCACTAATCTATCTGAATTTTCCTTGACCTTCCTGCTGCTTTTGACACTGTTGATCATCAACAGCTTCTTCTCATCCTATGTATTCTCAGTCTATGAGATTACTTCCTATCTCTCCCAGTGCTTATTCAGTGTTACTTTTTCTGGTGTTGCCCAAGGTTCTGCCCTTGGTTGGTCCTCTATTGTTTTCAAACTATACTGCCTCCCTTGGTAAACTCATCAGCTCCTTCAGGTTCCAGAATAATTTCTATGCGGATGGCACAAAAATGTGTCCTCCCCTGATTTCTCACCACCCATCTTGACTTCTGTCTCTGACTGTCTCTCTGCTATTTCCAATTGGATGGCTGTTAATTTCCTTAAACTCAACCTGTCCAAAACAGAACTTCTGGTCTTCCCTCCCTCAAGTGTTGTTACTCCCTTGTCTGTTTCCCTCCAAGTCAATGGTGCTACCACCAGCTCTATCTCGTAGGTTTGCTGCCTAGCTGTTCTCTTTGATTCCAACCTCACCTTCACCCCTCATGTCCAATCAATCGCCAAATCCTACCACTTCCATCTAAAACATAGTGGACATCCGCCTTATGCGGACAAGGTGCTTGTCCATGCCGCTGTCCTCTCTTGCCTTGACTACTGTAATCCACTTCTCAGTGGTCTTACGTTTTCCCAACTTGCCCTGTTATAGTCCATAATAAATGCACGGTGAGACTCATCTTCCTGTCCGCCCACACCTCCCACGCCTGTCCCCTCTGTCAGTCCCTACACTGGCTTCACGTAAGATATAGGGCTCAATTTAAGATCCTAGTACTTGCTTACAAATATCTACACAATGCTGCTCCAACCTATTTATCCTCACTAATTAACAAATATGTCCCGTCTAGGTCACTACACTCTGCAGAAGACCTACATCTAACATGTTCATACTCCTACCTTTGATGCTCACCTTAAAGACTTCTCTAGTGCTGCATCATTCCTATGGAATGCCCTTCCCCTCTCTGTTAGATTTTCACCCAGTCTCCACTCCTTCAAAAAATCTTTGAAATCTTACTTCTTCAGGAAAGCAGATCAATTTCTCTTCCCGCACCCTGATTCCTCTCCTGCAACTGTCATGAAATAAAACACTTATCCATCAGAGAATACTGTTACGGTTACCCTTAGTCTTGCTGAGAGCTGGACCGCTTAGTAGTCTGGATTCCTATCACTGAAGAGGGGAGAAGCTGCTTTCCAAAGTATTCCATACGGGTCCTGCAAATGTAGAATAAGCCCACTAGCTATAGCACAGCTAGGATACCCTTTTGCCCACAAAACGAGTCAAGGCTGCGATTTGAGGGTCAGACAAGAACTGAGGACTGGAACACCCAGCCTGCTTTTTATTAGAATTACATGCAGTAAGAACACACCCAGGGGGAGGCATTAAATCACCAATCATGTACAGGTTACAACCCACATATCCCCTCCCCTTAGATAAACAGTTAACATAATTAGTGGGTACAGTATTTCACACAAGTTCTGGATGTACCCCAAAAACAGGGGGTACATCTTTACATTTGGTATCCCCGGATAGCCCTTGTCCAGGAGACCAACATACCGAAAAATCAGTCAATTCGGACAAATGGTTCGGGAGATACAAGGTTCCCAAGTTTTGACCGACCGCACAGACCAACTAGCCGAAAATAGTTCCATGAGTTTTGGCCTTGCGGTCGGTCGTCGTTCGTACGGTGAAATGACACTAAAATCTTGCCATCCATTCGTATCTTTATGGTCGCTAGACTCCCCATAGTCCATTAAGTCTTTCTACCGAACGGCGGGATGTTCGGTAGTTTCAGTACGAATTTTATGGAGGTCTGGAGGACTCAGCGGTGTTCGCCTGTTTGCGTGTCCGTTTTTAGTTCCATGCGGTTACAGGCAAACACCACTGTTCGCACGTAAGATGGCCGCGAACACGTGCAAAGTCCCGAAATGGCGGCCACCTATACGCTTACACAAGGGATTCGTGCTAAATCATCCGAACGGCTACAAAGGTAAAAAATAGTACTTAAAGGCATACAATAAAACTAAGGCTTCTGTAACAAATACGATCCCAGCAACCTACTTTTCTACCCAACCCTTACCCACTCTCTCTAGCATTTAAGTTTATTGAGCAAGGCTCTCAATCCCTCAGTTCCTGTGTAACTGGTGACAAATAAGTTTCTGTTATTCCACCCATTGTACAGCGCTACGGAATATGTTGGCGCTTTATGAATAATAAAAGTGTAAGTGTGTGTGGATTGGTCAGTGAGCGTGTGTTTGCATGGATCAGTAAGTGTGTGTCTGCATGGGTCAGAGCGAGTGTGTGTGTCTGCATGGGTCAGTATGTGTGTCTGCATGGGTAAGTATGTGTGTCTGCATGGGTCAGTGTGAGTGTGTCTGCATGGGTCATGGGTCAGAAAGTGTGTATCCACATGTGTGAGGAAACTAAGGAAGCTGACCCAGGCTGTTATACTTAGATAACATTATCTGATAATGCCAAGTTTAAACAATGCCTTAGATGTAAAAGCAACATTGTATTTCATGTTCTAACCACAATTCTCCATATCTCAATATGGTAGTATATTTTAAGGAGGAACTGTCGCTTCTCACATATAGAAGTAACAGTTCCTAATTCCCCCAACCCAATAATCTGTATTGCAGGCTTGTATTTAATGTCAATGGTGTTTTAGCAAGACTTAACCTGTGGCTCCTTCAACACATGTTCCCTATAAAATAGTATGGTATTTTTAAAATCTATTTCTATGTCCTTTTTATTTATACAAATAGTGGATATATAGAGGACACAAGTCACAGTTACTCTGGGCCTTGCAGATTAATATGTTCTAAACAACCACCTCTTTTGACCTTTTGACAAACAAAATAAAGCACACACTTTTCTTCACAGCATTACAATGCCCAGAGTCAGGTCATGATCCCATGATGCTCCTAGGGTGCTTGAGCATCTGCAGGGTGTTTCTTGTTATGCAGTACGTGTGTATATGGGTAAAAGTTTGATTTTCACAAAAGAAAGGCATTTGGTCTAGGTGAGCAAATAAACATGATTTGTAATCGACATCTCTGCTTTAAAGTTTTTCCTAAACAAGCCTTGTGGCAAAATGGAAAACTGCCATCAGAAATTTTGGGGCCCCTTACAAAGCTCAAGGCCTGCGTAATACTCTCATAAATACACTAACAAGTAAAACTATCAAATATTTTTTCCATTAAACTCTATTTCCCTCTCTCCCCCCAAGTTCCACTTCCCTCACTCCTATAACTCCCCCAGCTCCATCTCCCTCTCTCCCCCAGTTCCACCACACTCTCTCCCCCAGCTCCATATCTCCTCTCCAGCACCACATCCCTCTCTCCCCCAGCTCCATATCTCCTCTTCAGCACCACATCCCTCTCTCCCCCAGCTCCATCCTACTCTCTCCTCTTCATCTCCCACTAACTCCTAGCTCCATCTACCTTCACCATCTTAATCTCATCCCAGCTCCATCCCTCTCTTGTCTCTAACTCTGTCTCTCCTCCCCAACTCCCTCTTTCCTCTCCATCTTCCTCTAACTTCCAGCTCCCTTTCTCTTTTCCAGTCCCATCTCCCTCTGACATCCAGCTTCATCTCCCTCTCTCTATCTTCATCTCCCGCTCTCCTCAAAGCTCAATCTCTCTTTCTCCTACCAGCTTAATCTCCCTAATTTCCTGCCAGCTCCATCACCCTCTCCCCCCCAACAGCTTCATTACATACTCTCCTCACAGCTCCATTTCCAGCACTACAGGGTAGCTCCCACCTGACAGATCAGCGCCTATGTGTTGTGATGTACGAGGAAGCACTAGTAAGGGAGGGATGTAATTTCCCTTCACACTCCCTCAGTACCTGCTTCCTGACATATTACACTGTGCAAGGCCGTCTTTAATATTGACCAGACCCTGGGCAACCATTTGCTTGGGGCCCCTGGACTCTGCCCCACATACTAACACACATACACAGAGACATACACTGACAAACATACTGACACGTACACAGACACATACACTGACAGACATACTGACACACACGCAGACACATACACTGACAGACACACATTGACAGACATACTGACACACATACACAGAGACATACACTGACAAACATACTGACACAGACATACTGACATAAACACAGACATACTGGCATACACACACAAACATACTGACATACATTTACACTTTTAAACCCAACCTCTAGTTTCTTACCTTGGAGGGTGGTTTCCCCGGTGTCTAGACTGGAGGCTGAGGCTATTGGGAGTTGAGATCTTCCTCTCCCGGCCCAGGCCCCCTTCTTCGCCTCCCGCGCGGCCGTCACATCCTCCCAGCACTGCCGAAATGCTGCTTACAAATACCCACTCGGTGGCCTCTTTAATGGGGCCAAAATAGTTGAGGGCAGCTGGGCCCACAGGGCAGCTGCTTTGGGCCCCCCCAAGTGTAACTGGGCCCGGGTCAGCTGCCCCATTTGCCCCGCGTTAAAGATGACCCTGGCGCTGTGATGGAGCATCTAAGACTAGCTCCCTTACAGGTACATTCAGGGCGCCCTGTGCTGCCAGTGCGGCATCCTTCATGCTACAGCCGCCTGACCTTTAGGTGGCACAGTCGGGGTCGGCACGTCCATTAGGGTGCACCAGCTCTGGGGGCACAAGATTTGAGGGACCTGCAGGAGGTAAGCACACAGCTGTCCTATACCATGCAGATCAAAGCTTGTCTCCCTTTGCGGTGGTTACCCTCGATGCCGAGAAGGCTTTCGATCGGGTCAACTGGAAGTACATGGAAGCAGTACTGGGGGCCTTCGGCATCGAGGGTTTCTTTAAGGAGAGCACAATGGCGCTATATAAGGATCCGCAGGCAAAAATATCAGGACATATGTTCCAATCAAACTGGTTCCCTATTAGAAATGGGACGCGACAGGGATACCCTTTGGCACCCCTGCTATATATCCTGTCCATAGAACCATTGGCAGCCGCGATCAGACAGAATGAAGACATCAGCGGGCTAAAGGTGAATAAGATCGAGAACAAAATTGCATTATATGCAGATGATGTCCTACTGACCCTGGCAGATCCTATTAGATCTATCCCAGCCGTATTTCGGCTTATTAACGAATTTGGTATACACTCGGGCTATAAAATAAATATAAAGAAAACACAGATTCTGCTAAAAGGCCTGAGCGGACCAGGTCTAGATAAACTTAAAAAAGATTTTAAATGCGACTGGGAAACAAGTAATATAAAATACTTAGGGGTAAAATTTTCTCTAGATTATAGAGAAACTGGAGAACTCAACTATACTGATATTTCCACCTACTTTAGGAACACCTTAAAAAATTGGCAGGGATTGGAACTCTCTTGGTTGGGTAGGATCGAAGCAGTAAACTTTTATCTTCTTTCTAAGTTGACATACCTATTTAGTAATCTCCCGTTGAGGGTAACATACCAGACGATACGCGGTCTCCAAAGGCAACTATCAAATTATATCTGGCAAGATAGGAGACCTAGAGTCTCACTGGAAATACTACAGAGAGACTGGAAAGAAGGGGGGATCCGTTTCCCAGATATACAGAAATCATATATGAATAACATGGTGGCACACCTAATTAAGTGTGACAACTACACAACGGCTAGACCAAACTGGTTGGACATTGAAAAATCAGACCTTGGTGGTTTGGAACCTTTATCACTTTGGTGGTGTGACAGTGAACCTCTAAAAAATATAAGATCTAGCAACCCAATGAATAATACAATGATTCACACCGTTAAGTACTTGAAAAAGAAATATGGAACAAAACATATATCATTAAACGCCCCACTAACAATCCTAAAATTTTATATAAAGGACATAAATATACAAGAATGGGAAAACGGTGGCGTAGAAAGAATAGCGGAACTTTTAAATAACAATAAAATGCTGCCATTCCCAACACTACAAGCTAAATATAATCTCCCAGCGAAGGAAATTTTTAATTATTTAAGAATAAAATCCTTCACTATGGGGAAAGATTTTTCGGAAAGCTCCCCAATGGACCAATTTGTAGCATCTCATCATAAAAAAAAAATCGCTTCCAGATACAATCAATTCGCAAGAAGCCAAAGACAAATAGACAAAGCGCCAGCAATGTATAAATGGGAGCAAGAACTTGATTTTTCATCCTCAGTGGAGGATTGGTTGTCGGGTTTACAAGCAGTAAAAAGATATATACATGGGGTGAATATACAGGAAGTGTACTTTAAACTAGTATACCGTTGGTACCTGGTCCCTATTCGCCTTCATAGATTTCAACCCACACTCCTACCAGACTGTTGGAGATGTGGCAGGGAGTTGGGTACATTCTCCCACATCTGGTGGGACTGTGAGGAGCTGAAACCAGTGAAATCGATCGTAGTGGAACTGGCAGACTCTATGTTCGACGTTCGGACTGAGATTACGCCCCAAATGTTCTTGTTCCATTTAGACCTTCCAAAAAGCAACACAAAAGTAAAAACCCTTTGGATTCACATCTGTATGGCAATAAAAATAGTTATGGCCAGAAATTGGAGACAAATGGGTGGGTTAAACTGGCAGGAGATATGTATACAAATGGAATACCAACGCAACATGGAAGCTGGGATAGCCAAGATATCCAGAGAAAAATATAACGAAGTTTGGGCCCCTTGGGTTAGATTTATCAATCACAACATAAACCCCCCCCCCCCACAGAGATAGTTATCCGTAGATGAGAGAATGGGTAGCAGGTATGGTTAAGGTTAAGGCGATATGTATGACATGTATGTTTGTATGAATGCAAGGATGTAAGAAGTAAGATACAGCAGAATACTGTTTAATGAATATGCTTACTAATGCACGGCTTGACAGGCACTTAGAATTATTATTTATTGAACTGTTACTGGAAAATAATTGCTAGAACCGTGTTTAAAAACTATACAGTTGCAAGCTGTGTCTTTACTTGAATTGAACTTGTTTTATAAAAAAAAAAATGAAAATAAAGATTATATATAAAAAAAAAAGTTTTTCCTAAACAAGCCTTGTGGCAAAATGGAAAACTGCCATCAGAAATTTTGGGGCCCCTTACAAAGCTCAAGGCCTGCGTAATACTCTCATAAATACACTAACAAGTAAAACTATCAAATATTTTTTCCATTAAACTCTATTTCCCTCTCTCCCCCCAAGTTCCACTTCCCTCACTCCTATAACTCCCCCAGCTCCATCTCCCTCTCTCCCCCAGTTCCACCACACTCTCTCCCCCAGCTCCATATCTCCTCTCCAGCACCACATCCCTCTCTCCCCCAGCTCCATATCTCCTCTTCAGCACCACATCCCTCTCTCCCCCAGCTCCATCCTACTCTCTCCTCTTCATCTCCCACTAACTCCTAGCTCCATCTACCTTCACCATCTTAATCTCATCCCAGCTCCATCCCTCTCTTGTCTCTAACTCTGTCTCTCCTCCCCAACTCCCTCTTTCCTCTCCATCTTCCTCTAACTTCCAGCTCCCTTTCTCTTTTCCAGTCCCATCTCCCTCTGACATCCAGCTTCATCTCCCTCTCTCTATCTTCATCTCCCGCTCTCCTCAAAGCTCAATCTCTCTTTCTCCTACCAGCTTAATCTCCCTAATTTCCTGCCAGCTCCATCACCCTCTCCCCCCCAACAGCTTCATTACATACTCTCCTCACAGCTCCATTTCCAGCACT
The DNA here is from genome assembly GCF_036172605.1 of Pelobates fuscus. Taxonomy (NCBI): domain Eukaryota; kingdom Metazoa; phylum Chordata; class Amphibia; order Anura; family Pelobatidae; genus Pelobates; species Pelobates fuscus. The sequence continues at coordinate 162,320,546 of NC_086320.1, forward strand.
ACAGGGTAGCTCCCACCTGACAGATCAGCGCCTATGTGTTGTGATGTACGAGGAAGCACTAGTAAGGGAGGGATGTAATTTCCCTTCACACTCCCTCAGTACCTGCTTCCTGACATATTACACTGTGCAAGGCCGTCTTTAATATTGACCAGACCCTGGGCAACCATTTGCTTGGGGCCCCTGGACTCTGCCCCACATACTAACACACATACACAGAGACATACACTGACAAACATACTGACACGTACACAGACACATACACTGACAGACATACTGACACACACGCAGACACATACACTGACAGACACACATTGACAGACATACTGACACACATACACAGAGACATACACTGACAAACATACTGACACAGACATACTGACATAAACACAGACATACTGGCATACACACACAAACATACTGACATACATTTACACTTTTAAACCCAACCTCTAGTTTCTTACCTTGGAGGGTGGTTTCCCCGGTGTCTAGACTGGAGGCTGAGGCTATTGGGAGTTGAGATCTTCCTCTCCCGGCCCAGGCCCCCTTCTTCGCCTCCCGCGCGGCCGTCACATCCTCCCAGCGCTGCCGAAATGCTGCTTACAAATACCCACTCGGTGGCCTCTTTAATGGGGCCAAAATAGTTGAGGGCAGCTGGGCCCACAGGGCAGCTGCTTTGGGCCCCCCCAAGTGTAACTGGGCCCGGGTCAGCTGCCCCATTTGCCCCACGTTAAAGATGACCCTGGCGCTGTGATGGAGCATCTAAGACTAGCTCCCTTACAGGTACATTCAGGGCGCCCTGCGCTGCCAGTGCGGCATCCTTCATGCTACAGCCGCCTGACCTTTAGGTGGCACAGTCGGGGTCGGCACGTCCATTAGGGTGCACAAGCTCTGGGGGCACAAGATTTGAGGGACCTGCAGGAGGTAGGCACACAGCGTTCCCTCCTATCTGTCACTCAGTGTAGCGTGGCCGGGCAGAGCGGAATGCGGTACAGTAGCTTCTGTTTCCTGTACCCAGCCGGACTGACAGGAAGTGCCCACTGAGAGAGCACTTCCTGTAGATCCAGACAGGTACAGGAAACAGAAGCTCCAGTACCGCAGTCCGCTCTGCCCGGCCACGCTACACGGGGAGGTAGAAGGCACACAAGAGAAGGGGAAAGGGGAGAGACAACCAGGGGAGGTTGGGAGAGAGATCACCAGGGGAGGGGGGAAGGGAGAGAGAGACCACTGGGGGGGAGAAAGAGAGAGACCAGCAGTGGAGGGGAAGGGAAAGAGAGACCACCAGGGGAGGGGGGGAGAGACCACCAGGGCAGAGGGGGGGAAAGAGACCGTCGGGGAGGGGAGGGAGAGACCACCAGGGGAGGGGGGGAGAGGAGAGACCACTAAGGGACAGGGGCGGGGGAAGAACTCTTAGGGAAAGGGGGGCAGGGGAGATCACTAAGGGACAAAAGAAGGGAAGGAGCACTAAGGGACAGAGGAGCAGGGGAGACCACTAAGAGACAGGATGGCAGTGGAGAGCACTAAGGGACAGGGGCACAGGGGAGATCACTAAGGGGAAGTGTACAGCACTAAGGTACAGGGGGCAGGGGAGATCACTAAGGGGAAGTGTACAGCACTAAGGTACAGGGGTACAGGGGAGATCACTAAGGGGAAGTGTACAGCACTAAGGTACAGGGGGCAGGGGAGATCATTAAGGGACAGGGGGCATAGAAGAGCACTAAGGGACAGGGAAGCAGGGGAGATCACAAAGGGGCATGGAAGAGCATGAAAGGACAGGAGGGGAAGGGAGATCACTAAGGGTCAGGGGGGCAGAGGAGAGCACTAAAGGACAGGGGGCAGGGAGAGCACTAAGGGACGGGAGGGCAGTGGAGATATTGGACAAGTAGGGAGGGGAGATCACTAAGGGATGGGAGAGCACTAAGGAACAGGAGGGGAGATCACTAAGGAACAGGAGGGCAGTAAAGAGCACTAAGGGTCAGGGGAGAGCACTAAGGGACAGAGGGGCAGGGGAGATCACTAAGGGATGGAGGGCAGGGGAGATTACTAAGGGATAGGAGAGCAGTAATGGACAGGAGGGGAAATCACTAAGGGACAGGAGGGGATGGGAGAGCACCAAGGTACAGGAGGGGATTGGAGAGCACTATGTGACAGGAGGGGATGGGAGAGCACTAAGGGACAGGAGGGGAAAAGACGAAAGGACAGGAAGGAAGGGAAGAGTTCTCAGGGACAGGATGGGAGACCACTCCCAAAGGGCAGGGGGAGGAGATGAGACCACTAAGGGGCAGAGGGGAGTGAAAGAGTCCATTAAGGGACGGGGAGAGTGTAAGACACACAGAGAGGCTGAGAAAGGGGTGAAAGAAAAACACAGAGGGGCTGGTACGGGAGAAAGAGAAACACAAAGGGGCTGGTAGGGGAGACAGAGACACATAGAGAGGCTCAGGAGGGAGACACACAGAGTCACTTGTGAGGGAGACACACAGAGGGACCTGGGGATGGAGGGGAAAGACATGCAGAGGGGCCTGGGGGTAAAAGAGACAAACAAAGGAGCTGGGAAGAGTAAATAACACAAAGGGGCTGAGGGGAGTAAGACACGCAAAGGGGTTGGGAGACCTACAAAGAGAGGAGCGGGTTAAGAGACACACAAGGGGTTTGTAAGAGATACACTAAAGGGGGGGGGTGTAAGACTCAAAACATAAAGAAAAGAATATACCCAAAAAATTATATTAACAAAATAAATATAATAGTAATAATAAAATAAAGAGCCTCTCCCCTTTCAACCCCAAAAGCCCTCTCTTTCACACTACACACATACACAATGCATCCCTACACACACACACACACACACACACACATGCACAGAAACAAACAATGCATCCCTACTCAGACACCGAAACATATAGTGAATCATACACAGACACACAAACACACCATGCTTCCCTTACACACACACACAATGCATCCCTCACACACCCACAATGCATACAAAAACACACAATGCTTTCCTTATCCACACTTACACACACTGCTTCTCTTACACACAGAAACACAATGCATCTAACACTAACTCAATGCACCCCTTACAGACACACACACTGCATCCTTTACATACACAGAAACACACCTTGCATCCCTTACACATACAAACTGTCACAGTTTGCACTGTGCCAAGCAGACTGCCAGGCGTGGACATCACTTCTCTGGGCCTGGCTGGGATTGACCCCAGTCAGTGATCTTACCTAATCAAGTTCATTACTGATGCTATGGTATCTATGGTATGGTATCTCTAAGCCTGGCCTACTATCCTGATTAAGTAGCTTATTAGCTACCTTTATAAGCCCTACCTTGCCTCTTCCTCCTGGTCAGATCGTTTTGTTCCTGTCTTGGAAACTGCTTTGACCTTCGGAACTGTTTATCGTATTTGTCTGTTTTCCGCCTGCCCTCACCATTGGAACTGTACCTGACTGCTCTTTTAGATTTCCCTTGTCTGTTCTGCGTATCCAGGAGTACTTTTCCTGCAAAACCCCAGTGCATTGTTTCACAACCTTGGAGATTTATTCCTAGAGTCTCCTTGGTTTGTGTTAAACTGCAAGGGTGTGCCTTAACTCATCACTTTGGACTCCCATCTCCAGGTAAGATCCTTACACAAACATAGATTCACACAAAGTATCCCTTACACACACACACACACACAGAAAAACACAATGTATTCCTAACACACAAACACACACTGCTTTCTATCCCTTACACAAAAACACACTGCATCCCCAGTAAACACACACTACATCACACAGACTGGTATTCCTATTCACTACATTCCATAATAACATGTCACGTTCTGAACTATCTGCACCAAATTGCAACTAATACTAGGCCATAGACCTGAGAGCGCAGCTACTGCCCCGTGGTTTACGTCATACTTCTATATATCATGTATGATAATACACTAGTTGATAATAGACGCACATGACTATTGACGTAACGTGGGAACCGCTGTCAATCCTCTGAGCCACATGTGTGCAAGGCTTAATCAGACCTGTCCTCAATGGCCAAATCATGCAAATATTGGGACAGAAATTAAATTAAATGAGATTGGAATTCTAAGGGAAAGTCAGGACATGGAGCTAAATAGGAAATGAGATGGAGGCCAAATCATATGAAAAGGGAAAAAATTAAATTAACTTTTAATTAAAAGGGAAATATTTTGCTCCCTAGTTACAAATCTATGTGGCCATAACATTGCATGGATATTTAATCTCAAAATAACATTGTCTGAGAAGTGCAGGTGGGTGAATGAAATAGAATGGGTTGGAGGCCATCAGCAGAAGTTTGCCCAGGGCCCAATTAATATTAAAGATGGCCTTATGTACACAGCTCTATAGAAAGTGTCCTCTATTGTAATGTTCATTCTGGTTATTTATATGTTCTTTGCGAATTTTCCATGTTCCTAGTTATTATCAATATACCGGTAATAATAATCTTATTAGCAGGCCCATCCATTTAATGCCCACTTTAAGTGAACATTTTTTTTTTTGTCTTTTCAATGTAACTTAAATTATGGTTTATTCAACATGCTAGCTCATTTATTATGATTATATGCTTTTTGTGATGTGGCTTAATATTCAAACTATATTACTGTATGTTGTTTGCATACTGTTTTAATGACTTTTTGTTACTGTTATTTGTTCTTCCATATTCTGTTTCAGTAATCCAGCCTCTACAAAAGTTTCTTAAATACATTTTCCATGTTGTTAAGTCGGCAAGCGACGATCATGGGAAATTGTAGCCACAAGAGAGTTACAAGAAGTAAATCTGAGAAGTAACTAGTAAAGAAATGTCTTGGGTAGCAATGGACTCTGAAAAACAACAATGTTCAGTCAGCTCAGACAACCGAGCAATGTATTTGTTGCCTTGTACGATTAAATATGAAATTGATGCCAAAAGAAATTGATGCCACTAGACACTGATAAGTGAGTTCCCAAGTATTTGTTCTGTGACTATAAAGCCATATCATCTCTTTTCCACAGTATATTAGCTTTTGCTTTGTGTTTAGGGTGACATATCAGGAAAGGATCTACTGCATCTTGCAGGAGGAGTCTTTCTAAAACTGTGGAAACACAACTATGCTTCACAGTGTCCTATAGAAACTTGTGCATGATGAGTAAATTTGGATTGGCCAAATAGCGTCATCTGAAAATAAATAAATAATTGTGTCAGTCAATTCAGAATTCATCTATTTTTTGATTCGGGTGAATTTCACCAATGCATCAATTAATCATTTAAAAAAAAAACTATTTAGACAAATCAAAAGGAGCGAGAAATGGGCCAATCAGTGTTCTGCAAAATATGTAGAATATGTATAAATATGTATATTTTCACTACACTGATAGGCGGATTTCGCCCATTTGGTTCACACATCAAGTGAGAATAAATAGCCAATAGTGGGGAAAAAAGGACAACAATGTATATTTATTAAATATATATGATATATAAATATAACCATCAATTATATATTTCCCCCCCATTAATCATCTTATTTTTTTTTTGGGGGGGGGGGGGGGTTCCACAGACTGACACAGACACACAGAATCAATAAACAAATTAATCTATTTGTCCATTGACCATTTTGGAGTTTCAATATGTGGAAGTACAATCTATCACCTAAAATTCACACAAATCGCAATTTGCTTGCAGCCAAATGCCCAAATCTAGTGTCCTACGCTATAACGGACTTTGGCACACCGTTTTAATCTGAACAGACAAAATCAAACATCTAAAGGCATTGACTCACAATCAATCACTCAAAAGAGAAAGGAAAAGGCTCTCTGACAACTTCTCACTAGGGTACATGCCCACACACAAACACAGTAACACCTAGTCACATGCACACAAACAAAAAACTGACAGCTATACACTTGCATTAACACCTATCCTCACTCTATTACCACTCAACAAATAAACAAAAACACACTATGACACCTACACACACACAATCTGATCCTCCATCCCACTCACATTCTCCTATCCATATTGACATAAATGTGCATTCTGATAACTACACTTTGAGACTATAGCACACATGCCTGCCTAGTGCTTACAGAGTGATCATAGTGTCTGTGTTTTAATTACACTATTACACTGCAATTTAGTGGGTACATCAGACACTTTCTGAGCTCACTTGCCTCATTGTAAAGCCCTGGGAGGGAGCAAGACTGACGAATGCCTCCAATACCATCCCAAACCATTCTACCCGTCCATTTGAGAGGACAATCCTGAAATTGCAATCCTACCCTACTATTACAGGTTTGCCTTTGACCAGAAACTGGGAACACCATAGAACGAGTCCCATTGAAGCACAGACGTCTTATGTCCTTAAACACACTTGCATTGTAGGTAGAGCACTTTACAAGAACTCGACACACGTGCAGCCCTGAGTGGGGCTGGCCATCACCTTTGGTAGCCAGTCTGTTGTGCATTCATGCCAGGTTACCATAACTATATTTTTACAGACCCGCTCCTTATGTCATCACAAGTTGCCTCAGTGGTATGCCCAATGAGATATGCATGCACATGTGCAGTTAAACGGTGTGAAATCTGTTGCACTTTATAAAACAAAGAATAATATTCTTCTTGGACTTGGAGAGATATATAAAAGTCTTTTGGGTAATTTCTCCAAATTGTGAAACTGATATTATCTGGTCTGGTATTAAATCACAATCTACTCTGTGAAAAAAAAGCCCAAACTACCTGTCAGGTGAAGAAGGTGAGGAACCCAAATTCGCTGTTTAGACATTAAATTTTACATTTAGATCTCCAAATATATTTTAAGCAATGTAAGCACAGAGTTATTAATGCAATAGGCAGTTGTTCATCATCTATTTATCAAAGCTAAAAGAGTCATTGTTTTAACCCCTTAAGGACCAAACTTCTGGAATAAAAGGGAATCATGACATGTCACACAGGTCATGTGTCCTTAAGGGGTTAAGGTCTTTTCTGAAATTCTGTTTCTTGAAGAATAGACACATAGTGTTGAATAACTACAAATCTCATGTGTAACATTCAGCTTTTTTATTACTAGATATTTAAGCTTGTTATAGAAAATCTGTTTGTACTTTACACTAGCATGCTATATTCTTTAAATATATGTGCAGGTGCGAACAGCAATTCACCTAAAGGATAGAAATAATTAAAACTTAATGGCTGCAGGAGAGTGAGGCATCTCTTAAATGACAATGTAACTTTACCTGCACACATTACCCTGACAAGAACTACTGAAGCAAAATGAGTTTCAGACATACAAAACCGGAAGGAAAGGGCCTGTGGCTAAAAAAAAAAAAAAAAATACAAACTTCTGTTACGGAAATGCTAAGAAGATTTACGGTGCAGAAAATATACGTTAAATGTTGCACCTTGTACTTGCTAGAACCTGAGATGAAATATTTCTCTAGATGTTAATAAAAAAAAGTAAAAGGAAGCATTATAAGGTAAGTGCATTTTTGAGGATATTGCTCTGTGTATTTTTTGTAACCGATATGTGTATTATTGCACTAGCTTTTGTCTGCATTTCATATCTGTCATCCCCTTGCTGCAAAAACATAATAATCAACTGAGATATTGATGGGGGAGGCTTCACTGTCAGCGTTTGTATTTGTAGGTGAACTTGTACAAACTGAGCAAAGATAAACTAAAATGTTTTGTATATGCACAGACATATATGAAGACAAATTTGTACATACACATACATTTTCCTGTATTTAAAAAAAAAAACACAACCTACAAGCGCATGGGCTGGCAATGCAGGTATGTAACAGGACAAAGTAATTAAACAGACAAAAAAGAGAAAACAGAATTGACAAAGGTCAGGAAAAATTGCGATGAGAGACAAACAGTGAAGTAGGTAAACAGACGGATTGGTAGACAAACAGACATAGGACATACCCTCTGGAGACTATGAAGAACGAGAAGTTTTTGTTTTTTTTAACAGTTAGGGTAAAATGCTGTAGGTGTTGCTAGTGCAGATGTTTACATGCATTAACCTCAGTGCATAACTTATCTGATTGGAACATATAAAGCTTGTATGTAAGATTAAGATAAAACTTGAATTTTCTGTATAGATTGCTTTGCTAAAATATGTATTATGTCATTTTCCCAATGTTATTTTTTCATTCATGCAACCTTGAAATAAATATTGAGTGGATGGAAGGTTTTGGATGTTATACTTTATCTTGTAACAAGATATGAACTATTATCGTACAATCATTTTTACATATGGTAGATGTTACAAAAATAAATAAAAAATGGTCAAAGACCATCTTCAACTGGTATTTGTCTTTCAAATTCTAGAAATTACATTTCTGGGAATGAGATTTCCGTAAAATGCCACCAGAATGTAAAAAAAGAACAGTAAGTATACTTACACCAAGTATATTTATTATACAAGCAATAGCAAATTGCTTTTGCAGCCTGGAAATGTCCCTGCGATATACCTAGTCGGCTCAAAGATCTCTCCCCTCCCAACTACTTGATTACTAGATTATAGATTTGAAGTTTGTCCTTGGAAGAATGGGGTAACACAGCAATAACTGTGTCTAGCATATTACATTAGGTTACATTAGGTGTCCACATAAAAAGACCATGTAAACTTTTACAGAAATACTACATTTGCAAATAAGGCACTATAAGGTGCAATATTGATAATTAGATCTATACAAAGATCATCTTTAAAAAAAAACATGTCCACGTAGAAGTGCTCAGAGAGAAGTCTTGTGCATGAGAAAAAAAGTGTGAATTGTCAAGAATTTTAAGTCAATTTTCAATTTCAGTTTGGCTACTTTGTCTTCAAATTTGAAATTCACTTTGAATTCCTCACAATTCCTTTATACTGGCATTGAGTCATATGTTGCATGAGATGGCCTTATTACAATCCAAAAGTCCATTCTGCTCCATAATTATTTTGTATATATCTTTACAACGCACCCTATTCCTCTCTTTGTTCCACATTTCCTGACTGACAGAGGAATATATCTGCTGTACTTATACTTTCTTACAGACCACCTTGAAAATTACACTTCTTCTCTTATACTATACTTCCCTTACACTATTTGCTAGGCACGTGTTACCATTGAAACACAGACATGGAATTTCGTTGGTTTTACTAGCTACCATGTTTCCCTGAAAATAAGACAGGGTCTTTTTTTCTTAATTTGTGCTCCGAAAAAAACACACTAGGGCTTTTTTTCAGACGATGTCTTATTTTTAATGTACGCGACAACAAATAAATGTACAACAAAGTATTTATTCAAAGACAATAATGTCATCTTCTTCTGGAACATCGTCCTAGCTCTCCAAACCCTGAATTTCGGTCTGAGTGTCGTGCGACTTCATTTCCTGTAGAAGCTTTGACCCAAATCTCTCATGTCCAGCAATATAGCTCTCTTTAAATGAGTACTTCTTGTCCATGTAGCCAGCTCGTAGTGCATTGGTAACACAGCTGTCAGTGATTATCTCCCATGAATTCTTCACCCAAGTCAAATCCTCTTGCAGGCTAGGCTTCACAAAATTTTCAATTCTGATTTCTCTCCATTCTTTTTTCAATGTATTCATTGATTTCCATGCGCAGGTGGCTCTTGAATGGCCTGTTTATGGCAATATTAAGAGTCTGGAGATAAGCCGTCATTCCTGCAGGAATTATTACTTGATCTATTATTTTCTCTGCAAGGAAGTTCTTCATGTCTTTAGCTCGGTGACTGCTGACTAAATCCCAGACTAGCAGACCTCTTTGACCACCTCGCAAAACAAGTGGCAGCCTTGCATCAACCCACTTCCTTATAGCTACTTGTGTGCACCAGGCTTTTTAGGTTTTAAGAATATAAATGCCTGAAACACGTTCAATCTCCTCTGTCTTGCCCTTAGTGATGAGTAGAGGTGGGGCTTTCTTTCCATCCAGACGAATTGCTAAAATGCAGGTAACGCATGCGCTTTAGTAACCAGTGGAGGGAATGTAGATTGACGAGGCACCCCTCTGATCAATTGTCGTTTGAGATCCTTGGCCCATAAACACTGCAGTTTCATCCATAGTAATCATGTTGGAGAGTTGGTACTTAGAAAAGTCAAAGCAATCAACGAAAGACTTGAAGCATCTTCCAGCTTGAACAGTGTTGTCGATCTTCTTAGCAACATGTCGCTTAAAGAAGTCATGCAGCCAGTGTTGTGATGCTTTGAAATCTTCTGGGGTTAATTTCAACTGTGGTGCTGCAATCTATTCACAGATGATGCCACACTTGCGCTTCTTGCCATTTCCCTCATCCACCTGTTGCTTGAGATTATCGTACTCTGCTCACCATTTTTGGACCATTCAGACATCCAGCTTCATATCTTTGCTGAAAGCCGTAAGATTCTTGCCCTGGGAATCCTCCACGTTCCTTTCTTGTATGCGACAGGATAGTTCTTTCTTTTTGCACTCATTCTGTCTGGGTGTCAAAATATTACAGACTTCTGTTTTTACAACACTGTCGGTAAGTGAGGATGCACTACTGTAGCAAGCATGTGCCAGAAAGCAGCTCTACATTCGGGTAAATTCCCCTGAACATAAACCAGTTCAATAGTGCATGAAATCCCGCAAATCTATGTTCAGGGAAACTTTTCTGAACATAGATTGGCTTACTCGCGAACAGAATCCTGCAAACCTATGTTTGGGAAACGTCCCCGAACATAGATTTGCTTATTTGTGAATGGAATCCCGGGAATCTATGTTTGGGGGAAAAAAAACCACCGATTGTCGAACGCCGACTAGGGCATAGCAGCAGGAAATGCTAGCAGAATGCTTGGTTGTATAGGGAGAGGTATTAGCAAGAGAAAGAGGGAAGTGCTCATGCCATTGTACAGAACACTGGTGAGACCTCACTTGGAGTATTGTATGCAGTACTGGAGACAGTATCTCCAGAAGGGTATTGATACTTTAGCGAGAGTTCAGAGAAGGGCTACTAAACTGGTTCATGGATTGCAGAATAAAACTTAAAAGGAAAGGTTAAAGGAACTTAACATGTATAGCTTGGAGGAAAGATGAGACGGGGGGATATGATAGAAACATTTAAATACATAAAGGGAATCAACACAGTAAAGGAGAAGACTATATTTGAAAGAAGAAAAACTACCACAACAAGAGGACATAGTCTTAAATTAGATTGGCAGAGGATTAAAAATAATATCAGGAAGTATTAATTTACTGAGAGGGTAGTGGATGCATGGAATAGCCTTCCAGCTGAAGTGGTAGAGGTTAACACAGTGAGGGAGTCCAAGCATGCTTGGGATAGGCATAAGGCTATCCTAACTTTAAGATAAGGCCAGGGACTAATGAAAGTATTTTAAAAATTGGGCAGACTAGATGGGCCGAATGGTTCTTATCTGCCATCACATTCTATTTTTCCATGTTTCTTTTTTGGGGGATGTCTTTTTGGGGGGGAAACACGGTGTATATGTATCTACTGGCTTTGCATATCTTCCTGAGTTGTGTTTCAAAGCTGTTGTATACAGCAAACACAAACTCCAAGGAATCCATTCTTAAAATGTAATGAGGCAAAAATGTGATTATTTGTTAAACTAATTTGCATATGCCCACCCAGAATCCTTTGAAGTAGTAACATCACTAAGAATTTTTTATTTCTGTGGGAAAAGCAAGTATTATGGCTTCACTGGTGTGCAGATCTTTGTTTAACATTGTATTGACTATCTTTAAATAGATATAGAAGCTCACAAAACTTTCATGTTTACCTGCCTTCTTTACTGCACAGAAAATGTAATCGCAGTGTAAGCTATGGTGGGGTGGGTCTATCTAGATAAACATCTAGTCCTTATCTCATTTTGCAGAACTTCAAAGGAATCATGAGCTGTAATTGGTATAGAGGTCTAACTATATACTAAACATACAGTGCTTAAAAAAAGTCATGTTAAAAACCAATGAGACATTACTGCCATGTTTAACTCTGTCACTTTTATGGATCCCTTGGCTGAGAACTAAGAAATCTATTCCTACTAAACACCCCTTGCCTCCCCTCCCCACCTCCCCCCGCATCCCCCCAATAATTTTTGGACCCTGGGACCAGCTTAACTCAACCATTTAAACAGTTGCCCGGTCCCTCCAAGTCTTCTTTTTCGGCGCTGCCATCTTCAAGTTTCTCAAGATAATTGCAGGACCTGCTGGTTCTACATACGGAAATGCGGTCTCTACTTTTCCTTATGTACAGTATAACTGGGCAGTCTTAAGAAAAAAGTAATGGGGCAGATATGATTATTTGGGACATGCATATTAAAAAAATAAAAGTGACAGAAACAATTTAATATATTTTGTTCGCCCAATGTAATACTTGTAAGAATTAAGCTGTCGAATTTTTTAATTGTTCATTATATAACTTAAGCAATATGCAGTATTACCTAGCAATGCATATGCATTCACTTTCACACGTGTGTACAAACACACAAAACTACCACACACTCATATTTACACAGAGAAGTAAGAGGCTGAGGTCCTGTGGACTTTTCAGTGGGGCCATGATCCTCTGCAGTGAGAGTGTTTCCAGCCTACATGTCATATAAGAGGCTAGGCCCCTCAGAATATATGGTGCCTAAGGTTGTTAAGATGATGGAGCCCACAGAGAATGCTATGGTGTCTTTTGCTTGTTAGTGGAAGGCCCAGTAGGCTTCATTGCAGGACCTGGACAGGTCTGGGCCTTGTAGTGAGATGGCTTGCAGGGGGGGAAATTATACATGACCAAAAGTAGCTTGTGACACGTGTAAACTGAACACCACTCACACAAGCAGTTATGATGTCAGCACATGCAGTCATGACACTGAGTGTCATCCTCCTCCTTTGTCAAGTAGGCAATGAGGGAGTTCTTCATGGTGCACATGTGCCCTGGAGCAGCCTATAAAACCCAACAAAAACATCTGCAGCCCAGTGCTTAGTCTATCTGTTCTTCGTGACATAGGTCTTGAATTTATTGTACTTGAGCAGTATTGTTTATGATGCAGTTTACTTTGTATATATCTGTTCTGATGCAAAGTTATTTATTATATTCTATCCATGGCTTTCTTTATGACACAGTGTTTAGTATCATTTCTCACATGATATGATTTATGATGCACTGTATATTATGCTACTAATATGTTATTTTTGTTTATGAAATAGTGACATATAAGACATGCAGTGTTTCTGAATTCACAGTCTTCACGTATTCTATAACATTCTCTACAATATGGTGTGTTTTTTTTTACATATTATATTCACAGAGCGTTCTATATGATATAGTTACTTCTCTATATTGTATTCATACACAGGTATCTGTTCACTAAACACCAAATAAACAATAGCTGACTGAAAACATGCTTCAGCTTACCTGTAGTCAGAGCTTGGTTCTGTCCACCTAGATTTTGCTGTTCATTTTTCAGTTAATTACAATTTTAACCCTCTTCTTTATATTGCACTTTTCTTTAAATGTTATATTTACACTGTTTTGGTATGCTGTAGGGTACTGTATTCTTTATGCTCACCTGGCGTTCTTTGTGAGGCAGTGTTATTTATATAATGCTATATTGAACACCTGCAGTATTCCTTACAGTGCTCTTTACATAAGGTTATCCCTCAATATTTTGACAGGATACAATATTTAGTCACAGTGAATGATTCAAATAAGAATCTTTGAAATCCTGCTCATAATAAATGAAACCCTTTTGCTGAACCCAGGATAAGGCTGTACTGATTGTATTGTCTCATCTTAGCCTTGGAGGGCAACTCCCGCTCGAACCACTAAGCAGTGCATTTAGGTTTCCACATGCTAAAAGCTGAGTAACTTTTTGACTTTTTATCTATTTTAAATATTTGTGGCAACATTGTTCTTAATGCCTTATCTATATAATCAGAGAATATGAGACAAACTGACAAAAGCTTAGAGGAACTCAGTAGCTTGCTCTTTGGTCTCAAAATAGTTTTTGCTCATTTGTGCCATTACAGAGAGACCTAGTTCCAAAGCATATCACACTGATCGCACCTAGGAGGGCAGTTCAGAACCGAAATGCTGGCAAGCTTTTGTTCATTCTCAGAGATCTGATATTCTTTGCTTATCTATATAATGCATTAAAAATAAAAGCCCAGTCTAATGCATACGATCCATCTAGGTACTTTTACAATGAGTGTAAAATGATGTACTCTATAAAAACTGCCAGGACCACTGGACAATACACAGTTTGAAACAAACTACATGAAAGTAAGATATTCAGGATTTTGCAAAGGGGATATTCCCGACCTGTTATTTAAAGCAACAATGGTTTTGGTGACACTAGTGTCTCCTGTTGGTCAAATTATTCTTAGATGTGTATTCCTGAATACAATAGCTGGCAGATGCTGGCATAAGAAGAGTTTAGGAGCTAGACAAGGTATCAAACTAGGAGGTATTTCTGTTCAGCACATTTAGAAACACAGTTAAGTGACTGGCAGGCTATAACATGTGAATGTCCTTCAGCACAGGATAACTGGATACCTGATGGCAGGGATTGAACTGTATCTGGAGGGTATAACCACATCTGTAGCTTCTCAAGTGTAGCTGTGATGGAAAGGATCTAAATAGGCTGTCAGATTACAAAAGGTAGTGAAGACTTGTATACCCCAGGCGAGTGTGCCCGCTGGGAACTCAAGATGAATCTGGGCTGCAGGATTCTGCAGCAAGGCTGTTCTAGATAAACTATTCTCTGTTCTGGCAAGTATGAAAACAAGACTATGGAGACTATATAAAGACCTTGCAGGCTTGCACCCCTACTCATTATATTTTGACCCAGTGCTCGATTGCACTAAATATGTCGAACCAAAAAATCAGCACTCCCAGGTAATTCACACAATTACCTGGGAGTGCAGATTTTTTTTATATATATAAATACTACCGGAGTATGTATGGGCTGCTAGAAACACTAAGTGAGGGCTGTCCAACCTGCGCCCCTCTCCCCCCCCCCCAGATGTTGCTGAACTACAACTCCCATGATTCCCTGGCTATCTATTTCATTGAAAGACTCATGGGAGTTGTAGTTCAGCAACATCTGGGGGGCCGCAGGTTGGGAAGGCCTGCACTAAGTCATCTAAGGGGTCACTAAAATGAGAACCCATTGTTAGGGGACACCCAGAAAGAATAGCTTCTAAAATAATATTTTGCCTTATTAGGCCTGACAATGCTACAATGCAATGGTACCCTTCTCTAATATGCACCTTGGGAGAACTCATAATCATTTTTTAATATCTTCATTGGACTGTGTGCCTTCTTAGATAAGTACTTTATTGGTTATATAAAGAGTCACAAGGAAACATGATATGTCTAGTCATGCGATGCTTAATCATAATATGTAATTGCAAAGCAATATAACATGGAAAACTAGAGGAAAACACAAATAATGGAGTCAGTACCTCCATACTACATAATAATGACTGTTGTGTGTCAAGGCATTTTTCTATGTGTTTATGGCCACATAATTCCCAGCTTTCTCATTTAGTGCATGATTTTGTGTAGCTCAACATATTATATTATTATATAATATATTGTGCAATTTCTTTCTCATTCCTTGTTATTATTATGTTTACATTTGTACTGTGCATTTGGTAAATCTGAATTGGGCTAGGACAGTAAAAAAAAACACTATACTCAGCCAGTGCCGTGATGTTCTGTGCAGTAACCCCACTGTGCTCTTGAAAGGTTTATCTGAATTAAAGTGTTACCGTTTTCACATTATGTTTATTACATTTACAGTACTGATGCAGAGCTAACACATTCACATGCATACCATTTGCAAACAAAGTCACCCTGGGGCATCTCCAGTATCTATTTTTGTGGCATATTTATAGAACGAGGTGCTGTAAATGCACAAGTTATACCCATGTACCCTATGCGGAGTCCAGGTCCTTACAGCCGGCTAAGCCTCCACATGTCGACTGGAAGAGACTTATAGGAGTTGTATTCAAAGACCGCTATGGAAATATGGAACATGAAGCATGATCCATATAATGTGCATGGTACACCAAATGTTAGCATGTTAGCCAGTAAAAGGCACCTGTCACTTTAATTAGTACAGAATTTTGTTTAGTGTAACGTTACTAGTATCAATACGCAGTGCAGCCTTTTATCATTTGAATTCCTCAAAGTTTGCTTTAAATGTTTTTTGTGTATTCTTTCTTGACCATTTTAAAAGTATAAAGGTATGAGAATGTCAAAATAAATTAATTTCAAGCTATTTTAAAATGGCTTTAAAGAAGTGTATTGTGCCACGTTAATTTATTGTTTCGGTACTTTTCATTTTACTGTTATGTTAAAATGGTATATATATCTATGTAGATGTCATACGGGTGTGTTTTTACCCTGCTATCTTGTGAATACCGATCCCTGTAAGGGTGTAGAGTGCTGTTCTTTTCATGTCCAGTACCCCATAGATCAAAGAGATGCAGTTAAAGGAACAAGCAGTAAAATAGCACATACCAGCAGCAATTCAGGTCTCGCATAGATGTCAACAGGATCTCAGGACATTCATTGCAACTCTAACTAAAGGAATAAAGGGGTTATTTATTTAATTATGAATGTTTTGAATGAGCTTAAAGTATTTCATGCTCTCAGGGTTTATTGATTAAACAGTGATTTGGCAATCAAACTGTAACTTTTTAGGCCCAAATTCCCTAGTTTGCAACCTGTTTTTTGATTTTTTATTTCTGAGCTAAGTTTTGTCATTGACTGGGTATACTTTCAGTTGACCAGCACAGGAATGGTTTATTAGTTTCTGTGTGTGAATCTTTTTTGTCTGTCTGTATCTATGTGTCTGTGTGTGTGTGTGTGTGTGTGTGTGTGTGTGTGTGTGTATGGCAGTGTATAGTTATGTGTATATCATTGTACATTTGAGTGTGGGTGTATGTACTTATGTGTTTATGACAGAATGATGTGTCCAGCAATGTGTGTGTTTGTGAATGGCACTGTACATCTGGGAATATGTATGTTTAGCAGTGTATACTTATGTGTAAATCTTTTATGTGTGTGTATGCATTTGCCTATTTGTAAATGGTAGTGGGTATCCGTGTGTATGTGTCTTGGACAGTATATTTATATGTGCTTGTGTCTGGGAATGTGTATTTGTATTTGAATGTGAGTATGTTTTTTTTTATTATTCTTTATTTTTACAGGTGATGCACATGAATCGGAAAAATAAAATGACACATTGATATACATTAGTATAGGACACATATCTAGTTTCACAGCATGTCAAGAGTATTCACCCTAAGTTATATAATATATACGTATAGACTAGGTTTTAACTATCATCAGTTCAGGATGGCATGTTATTCTAAGGACACGACAGTGGGGACAGTTGACTTTCCTGATCTATTAAAAGAATGCGTAACCTATGGGGCTACATGGGGAGGTGTGAGAGGGAGTCTTTAGAATCCTCAGATTGTAGTAACACAACGGTTAAAGCCTATGAGAGTAAGAAATCTGCGACCCCTCTTACGAGGCTTCCAGTATTGTTGAAATGTGTCCAGCTGAAGACAGAACAATAAGTCATAACAAAAAAGAACAGAGAGATGTCTACAGATGACAATATTCATGAAAAATAGTTGCGAGTTAAAAAAGGCACAAAAAGAAAAAAGCAACATAGAGAAACGTGGTAGCAGTCCGGTGCCAGTGTCCTGCCCAGGCTCAAAAGGGGTGATGTTGTTCACATCCTGGGTAGAACTCGAAAGTTTTGGTATGGGCTGAACTGTCAGGCCCAGTGCCTGTAGTAATGCTGTGCCTTCTAGTGGTCTTGATGCCTTGAAGTGTTTCCCTTCTTTGATTACTGTGATGGCCCTGGGATAGGACCAGCGGTATGCAAGTCCTGCATGTTGGAGGGCTTTGGTAATCGGTTGCATCGATTTTCTCCATAGCTGTGTGGCTCTGCATAGATCTTAGAAGATGGTGAGAGCATATCACTCAAATTGTAGTGATGTGTTCCCCTTCAGGGCTGTGAAGATTCTTTGATGGCCGGCATATGACTGGCAGCATAATATGATGTCTTGAGTAGCAGCAGCTGGAGCATGGTGATATTTGGCTTTGCAGTACGCTCCATCGTAGGAGAATTGTTTGGACAATTTTGTAGGTAGTATGAAAGCAACCAAGAGCCTGATAAAATGTGGCAGCTCCTCAGGGAGTAATGTTCCAGCCATATCCGCATATTCCTGCCTCGGTCATCGAGTTGTTCCATTCGGCGTGCCAGGTGAGAATATGAGGAACTAAGGTGTTGGACAGTATCACCATGCCCTGTTTCAGGATGTCTATGTTTGCTGAGGTTTAAAGTAGGCATGTGCATGGGAAAAAATGTTGGGTTCGGTTCGGCATTCCAAAAGTCTGGACTTTTAGGACCTTAGGTCTGTCAGGATCGGGACAGGGATCCAACACGCAGAGTACAAAGAGTGGAAAGGTACGTATACCGGGCCTTAGAATGGCCGGACTAACGTACCGAGAGTAATAGAGAATAGTCAGAGACAAGCCGAGGTCGAGGGAACGGGAAGACAGAATAAGCGAGAGACAAGCCGGGTCAAGGGAGAACAGAGAAGCAGGGTAGTACAACAAGCCGAGTCAAAACCAAATAGAGAAAACTAGAATACCAGAGCACTGAGTGACTAGACAAGCTAGAACCACGACAGGGCAATGAGCTGAAGAAAGAAGTAAGCTTAAATACCCTGGCTCTGGATGGTAATCACGCCTCTGACAAGTACCGATTGGATATCGGACACTTGAGTGACAGGTCGCTCGTGATAGCGTCATGACGTCACGTATTGAGCGTCCTGCTAGAAAAGGACGTGGATTCCTCGCGGCCGGTGTTTAAGTGACTGGATGAACCGCGAGGAACGAAGGAAACAGCTCGCCTGGACGGGCAAACCACCAAATCTCTACCTCCCTTAGAGGTAGAGGCCTCAGGTACCCTGACAGTACCCCCCCTCTCAGATACGCCCACCGGGCGGAAGGAACCGGGGCGAGATGGGAAACGGAGGTGAAATGCTCTGCGAAGGCGAGACGCATGAACGTCCTCCTGAGGTACCCAACTCCTCTCCTCAGGACCATATCCCCTCCAGTTGACCAGATATTGCAATTTTCCCCTTGAAATTCTGGAATCAATGATGGAGCTGACCTCGTACTCCTCCCGACCCTCCACCTGAACAGGGCGAGGAGAGGAAACCTTAGAGGAGAATTTGTTGCAAATAAGAGGTTTCAACAAGGAGACATGAAAAGAGTTAGGAATGCGTAAGGCAGGTGGCAGAGCAAGGCGATACGCAACCGGGTTGATACGAGTGAGGATCCTGTAAGGACCTATGTAGCGAGGAGCAAACTTCATAGATGGGACTTTTAGGCGAATATTCTTAGTACTCAACCATACCCTATCCCCAGGAACAAAAACAGGAGCCGCTCTTCTATGCTTGTCAGCGTGTTTCTTGAACAACGAAGAACTATGTAATAGAATTTGCCGAGTCTGATCCCATAATCTCTTCAGGTTGGCGACATGATCATCAACCGACGGTATCCCCTGAGAAGAGGAAACCGAAGGAAAAATCGAAGGATGAAAGCCATAGTTCATGAAGAAAGGGCTAGAGCGAGTTGAATCACAAACAAGGTTATTGTGTGCGAACTCCGCCCAAGGAATCAGACCGACCCAATCGTCCTGGTGTTCGGAAACAAAGCAACGTAGATACTGTTCGATCTTTTGATTAGTACGTTCAGCAGCTCCGTTAGACTGAGGGTGATAGGCAGAGGAGAAGTTCAATTTGATACCCATCTGAGAACAAAAGGATCTCCAGAAACGTGAGACAAATTGAGAACCTCTATCAGAAACAATCTCCGAAGGAATCCCATGTAGGCGAAAAACCTCTCTCGCAAAAATCTCCGCCAATTCAGGAGAAGTCGGAAGTTTAGGTAATGGTACGAAATGAGCCATCTTAGTAAATCTATCCACTACCGTGAGAATAACAGTATGTCTCTTGGAAGCAGGTAAATCAACGATAAAGTCTATGGACAAACAGGACCAAGGTTTCTCAGGAACGTCCAAGGGGTGTAACAAGCCACATGGAGAAGCATGAGGTAGTTTAGTCTTGGCACAAGTCTCACAAGCTGCGACGAACTCCTCAATATCTTTTCGAAGTGAAGGCCACCAGAAATCCTTGGATATCAGAGAGTATGTCTTGCGAATACCAGGATGACCAGCTATCTTACTTTCGTGAAAACATTGTAAGAGCTCCAGTTGAAGTTCAGGAGGAACAAAGTTTCTTCCCTCAGGAGTGTTTCCGGGAGCTAGATGTTGTGACTTCAAGATCTGGTCAAGTAGCGGAGAATGAATTTTAAGACTGGTATTAGCAATAATATTGCATTTGGGTACAATGGAGGACACAAGTGGTTCAACTGAAGCAGAAGGCTCAAATTGGCGAGATAGCGCATCGGCTTTAGAATTCTTTGAGCCAGGTCTGTAAGTCAGAACGTAATTGAAATGGGTAAGAAACAATGACCAACGAGCCTGCCTGGAGGACAGACGCTTGGCCTCTCCGATATAAGACAAATTTTTGTGGTCTGTTAGAATGGTAACAGGATGTAAAGTACCTTCCAATAAATGTCTCCACTCTTTCAAAGCTTTGATAACCGCTAGTAATTCTCTGTCACCAATGTCATATCTGCTCTCAGTACCGGACAATTTTTTAGAGAAAAATCCACATGGATGTAATGGTTTATCAACACCCAACCTTTGAGATAGGACAGCACCTAAACCAGTCTCTGATGCGTCTACCTCAAGCAGAAAAGGCAGGGAAGTGTCGGGGTGAACTAAAATTGGAGCGGAAGCGAAAAGCTCCTTGAGAGTTTTGAACGCAAGAAGAGCTTCAGTAGTCCAATTCTTAGTATCAGCCCCCTGTTTGGTCATATTAGTGATAGGTGCGATAATTGAAGAATAGCCCTTAATAAAGCGCCTATAATAATTGGAAAAACCAATAAATCTCTGTACGGCTTTAAGACCTTTGGGTAAAGGCCACTCTAGAATGGACTGGAGTTTATCCGGATCCATCTTAAATCCCTCCCCAGAGATCACATAGCCGAGAAAGGTTACCTGGGTTTGATCAAAGCTACATTTCTCCAACTTGCAGTACAAACCATGCTGGAGAAGCTTGTGCAAAACCCTCCTGACTTGCTTGTGATGAGTCTCAATCTCACTAGAATGTATAAGTATATCATCTAGGTATACAATGACGCACTCTTGCTGAAATTCCCTAAGAACCTCATTAATCAGATCTTGGAATACCGCTGGTGCATTGCATAACCCAAAAGGCATAACCGTATATTCATAGTGACCATAGCGAGTATTGAATGCCGTCATCCACTCATGTCCCTGCTGGATTCTCACCAAGTTATATGCCCCTCTGAGGTCTAACTTGGTGAAAATTGTAGAGCCCTTCAAACGATCGAAGAGTTCGGTGATCAAGGGAATCGGGTAGGCATTTTTAATGGTTATCTTATTCAAGCCTCGATAATCAATACAAGGTCTCAAAGAACCATCTTTCTTTTTAACAAAAAAAAATCCAGCCCCGGCAGGGGAGGAGGACCTCCTGATGAATCCCTTGTCTAAATTCTCGTGAATATACTCCTCTAGAACTGAGTTCTCTTTCGTAGATAATGGGTATACATGACCTCTGGGAGGCATGGTACCAGGGAGTAGGTTAATTTTGCAATCAAAGGACCTGTGTGGGGGTAAGGTATCGGCTTTCTTTTTGTCAAATACTGCCTTTAAATCTAGATACTGAGGCGGAATTTGTGTCTCTGTAGGATTGTCAGAGGTAGTCGATGTGTTAGTTAATCCGAGAGGTAAGACCTTCCGCAAGCATTTTTCTTGACAATTCTTTCCCCACGAAACTATCTCCCCTGACTCCCAATTAATAATAGGGTTGTGTCTCCTCAACCAGGAGTACCCCAGGACTATGGGAATAGACGGAGAAGAAATGAGCATTAAGGATATATCCTCTTTATGTAGGATGCCAACAGTTAAGTTAATCGGTATGGTCTCATGGAAAATAACAGGCTCAAGTAACGGTCTACCATCGATGGCCTCAACAGCCAGTGGTGTCTCTTTTAACTGGGATGGGATAGCATGCTTGGCAACAAAACCCTGATCTATAAAGCTCTCAGCAGCTCCAGAATCGATTAGTGCCATAGTCTTTACTACTCCCTTCTCCCACCTCAAAGAAACGGGTAACAGAAGCCTGAACTCTTTGTAGGTGTGTATAGAGGACAAAGTAGAAACACCCAAGGCCTGTCCTCTAGAGAAACTTAGGTGCGAGCGTTTCCCGAACGATTGGGACAATTTAGGCGTAAATGTCCTCTGACTCCACAATACATACATAAACCCTCCCTTCTTCTGTACTGTCTCTCTCTCTCTGTGAGATGAGTACTGCCTATCTGCATAGGTTCAGAAATACGTAAGTCCTCGAACTCAGAATTTTGAAAGGTAGGCGCTAGTTTAAAGGAGGGTCTACGGGTCCTATCTCGAGTGTTCTGCCTCTCTCTTATGCGTTCATCAATACGAGATATAAAAGAAATTAAATCCTCCAAATTCTCAGGGAGTTCTCTAGTAGCGACCTCGTCAAGAATTACATCTGATAACCCATTCAGAAACACATCTATATAAGCCTGTTCGTTCCACTTAACTTCTGCCGCCAAGGACCTGAACTCTAGTGCATAGTCCACAAGTGTTCGATTGTCCTGTCTAAGGCGCAACAGTAATCTAGCTGCATTGACCTTTCTACCAGGAGGGTCAAAAGTTCTTCTAAACGCAGCTACAAAGGCATTATAATTATAGACTAGTGGATTATCATTCTCCCATAAAGGATTGGCCCATCTCAGAGCTTTCTCAATGAGTAAAGTAATAACAAATCCAACCTTCGCTCTATCTGTAGGATAAGAGCGGGGTTGTAATTCGAAATGGATGCTGATCTGGTTCAGAAAACCACGGCACTTCTCCGGTGACCCGCCATAACGTACTGGTGGGGTAATACGGGAAGAAGCACCTACAGTGGCTACCTCTAGACCTGAGACTGCAGGAGAAATAGAAGGAGTACGTGTCTCCTCAGGTGGGTTACTAGCACGAGACAAAAGTGCCTGTAGTGCTAGAGCCATCTGATCCATCCTATGCTCCATGGCGTCAAACCTGGGATCAGAAGAACCAAGCTGACTGTTTGTACCTGCAGGATCCATTGGCCCTGTCGTAATGTCAGGATCGGGACAGGGATCCAACACGCAGAGTACAAAGAGTGGAAAGGTACGTATACCGGGCCTTAGAATGGCCGGACTAACGTACCGAGAGTAATAGAGAATAGTCAGAGACAAGCCGAGGTCGAGGGAACGGGAAGACAGAATAAGCGAGAGACAAGCCGGGTCAAGGGAGAACAGAGAAGCAGGGTAGTACAACAAGCCGAGTCAAAACCAAATAGAGAAAACTAGAATACCAGAGCACTGAGTGACTAGACAAGCTAGAACCACGACAGGGCAATGAGCTGAAGAAAGAAGTAAGCTTAAATACCCTGGCTCTGGATGGTAATCACGCCTCTGACAAGTACCGATTGGATATCGGACACTTGAGTGACAGGTCGCTCGTGATAGCGTCATGACGTCACGTATTGAGCG
The DNA here is from genome assembly GCF_036172605.1 of Pelobates fuscus. Taxonomy (NCBI): domain Eukaryota; kingdom Metazoa; phylum Chordata; class Amphibia; order Anura; family Pelobatidae; genus Pelobates; species Pelobates fuscus. Next base: position 162,344,245 of record NC_086320.1, read on the forward strand.
TCCTGCTAGAAAAGGACGTGGATTCCTCGCGGCCGGTGTTTAAGTGACTGGATGAACCGCGAGGAACGAAGGAAACAGCTCGCCTGGACGGGCAAACCACCAAATCTCTACCTCCCTTAGAGGTAGAGGCCTCAGGTACCCTGACAAGGTCCCCCCCTATTAGTATTTAGGGCCCCCCCTTATTAGTATTTAGGGCCCCCACCCACTGCTCAGGGGTGGGGGCCATGGGGGAGGACATTATGTCCCCCCCTTATTCCAATTTAGGGCCCCCACCCGCCGCTCAGGGGTGGGGACCAGGGGAGAGAACATTAGGGCCCCCACCCACCGCTCAGGGGTGGGGGCCAGTGGGGAGGACATTAGATCCCCTCACCCTTATTAGTATTTAGGGCCCCCACCCACCGCTCAGGGGTGGAGGCCAGGGGGGAGGACATTAGGTCCCCCCCTTATTTTACTGTAGGGCCCCCACCCACCGCTCAGGGGTGGGGGCCAGGGGGAGGACATTAGGTACCCCTCCTCTTATTAGTATTTAGGGCCCCCACCCACCGCTCAGGGGTGGGGGCCAGGGGTGAGGATATTAGGTTTGTATACTTTTTATTTACAATTGTATACAGTGTAACATTCTTCATTCTTTCACTGGGTAAGTATATTAGTTCTTAGGGAATACTGTGCTTCGGCACTTCGACACTTCGGAACTTCAGCAACTTCGGCACTTTGGCACTTCGACAGTTCGGAAATTCGGTAATTTCGGAACTTCGGGACCTCGGCAATTCGGAACTTCGCAATTCGGCACTTCGGCTATTCAGACATTCGGAAGTACCCGAATGTCCGAATTGCCCGAAATGTGTCGAAATTCATATTCGGACCGAAACGAATTGCACATGTCTAGTTTAAAGCCTGGTAGTTACCATTTGCAGCTCTGTCTTAATTGCTGTCATGTCTATGGTAAACATCTTCTATATGTGGAGGAATAGGTTGTAAATGTCTGGCTTTGTGGCTGGAGCATCACTGTCCGCTGATAGCAGGGACCCCAAATCTGTGATACCTTCCTTAGGGGAACAAGTGTGGCCTTGGGCAGGGAAGGTGCCATTTCTATAATTCAGGGCACTTCGTAAGCATTTGCCCAATGTCTTTGTTTTCCCGTGTTGCTGGTTAGCTTGCTTTTAGGTTTTTGCAATCCATTTCTGCGTTGAGAGAGTCACTGAGCGGGCTCCTGGTAAGTACATCAAGAGCAAAGCCTAATCTACCATCTCATGGTAGCCACAAGCTTCCCACATAGTAGGCCAGAGATCTTCGGTGCCGGGTCTTGGTGTTTGCCATGACCAAAAAGGGCATCCATCCTTGAACTCGTTAAGCCTTTCTAAGTGTAGATCCAGTGTGTAAGCACCGGTAGAGTGGATATTTCCCACAATAAAGGAGAATTTGTGGTTCTGTCAATCGGAGCAGCACTTAATGGCAACTGCTTCAGGAAAACGTATCAATTCAATTCAAAGTGTGTGCTTGCTTTATGCAAATGCTGATATTGTGCTGAAATTTACTTCATAAAGGTGTTAGAGCCCATTACATGCAAGTACTCAAACAGGGTTATTCACTAAAATGAGAATTCAAAGTGAATTTCAAATTTAAGGCCACAGTAGATGAAGTGAAAAGATGTTTTTTTTTTTTTCAATTCTGCTATTTAGACCTTAGATTTTCAAGGGAAGGGATTGGTAAAAAAAAAAAAAAAAAAAGCCTCTCCAAAACAAATGGTTCTAATGGCCAAGAATGGACTTCCATTCCATAGCCAAACCTTTTGGAAAGTAGGTAGAGTGTTTCGTACTTGTGCTGTCTATTTGTCCAATAGTTACTATAGAGAGAACATTAACATGTCACCGCGGCTAGATAGATCCTCTTTTTATAAGTAATAAATGTGGCTGTAAGTTATTATGGCTCATGGTATCAGCTGAGGTCCCTATTCCTTTTTTTTCCTCCTGAAAACGTAATAAAATCTATTACGAATATGTATGAATATTTTTTCGTTATTCCGTTGCTTGTTATTTTTTTACCTTTAACCTTAATTGGTGATGGCAGCTGAAAGATTTAGAATCTATAACACTATCACGTTCCCGTGTGTCAAATTTGTTTGTGCTTAGATGGATTGAGTATAAACTAGACTTCAAAGGATAAAGAACCATAGAACCATCAAGTTTTGTCTCTGCTGATGACAGCTATCACTGAAAACGGGTACAGTGACTGGCCTTCCTTCTAATTAGCTGAAAGATTCCGTACTAGGGTTTTTTTGTTTGCTGGTTTGGATTTGTTGGCCAGCAGTACATGAAAATCAACTAGAAACAGCCATGCCATTTGTCAAAGACTGAGATGAACTATTTCCAAATTTGACAAAGTCTTCTCACTGCCATAAGGTGAAGTTGCGGTGGTTTCTAAGGTGTCAGTAGGTGATTCAGGCTCAGAACTGTTATTTTAGGAATTCCTATGTGATGTTTGCCAAAATAACACGTTTTTCAGTTGGGACACAGCTCAGAACTAATTGGAGAGACTTGTAAATGGCAAAATGTGAATTTCCAAGTACTCCACTTAGTGATCAATCCCTGTGAAAATGTTTTTGTATAAAATGTTACATATTGACAATGAAACTTCAATGTTCTGAGGTTTTTGGAGAAGTGCCATTTCTCTTTGCAACCAGACATACTCAGAGTTTTCACACACCCACCCATGAAATTAGTGCAAACGAGGTTGCTATTGCTTGACAAAGTATAACTAGTATGCAGTTATCAAGTAGATGTCAAGATAAAATTCATTATAATAATGAGAATTGTGTCAAATGTGTTAGAAATAAGTACTTACATTTTCTGTACAACCCGTTCACGCTGTTAATCGTGTATACAAGTGTCCAGAGTTTTTCACCATACCTGATTTTAACTAACAAATTAAAATCTTTATTGTGAACAAATTTCATTTGCAATAACTGCCAAGACAGCAGGGCCAGCGCTACCATTTAAGTGCTGGTACTGATGGGAACCCTGCAGCTGCACGGGTCGGTAGGGTGATCAACATACCTCTTTCCACAGCCCTGCACTTACTGTCAGGGCAGCACTGCACATCCAGTTGAGAGCAGCTCTGTGCAGATGCTTCCCCCCAGTCAGAAACCGGAAGGGGGCATTGGAAAGTTACCCAGCCACATTTGTAGATCCCGCTAGCAGCCCACTGAACCAACAGGGAATAAGGTTTAGATAAAGCCCCCTTCACTACAAAAGAGGTAAGCGAGAGGGAGACTCTAACTAATTAACTCTAACTAACTAAAAGTTTATATACAGTATGTCACAAAAGTGAGTACACCCCTCACATTTTTGTAAATATTTTATCATATCTTTTCATGTGACAACACTGAAGAAATGACACCCTGCTACAGTGTAAAGTAGTAAGTGTGCAGCCTATATAACAGTGTACATTTGCTGTCCCCTCAAACTAACTCAACACACAGCCATTAATGTCTAAACGTTTGGCAACTTTTGGCAACTTTCTTATTCCCATAGGCTCAACCAAAATATAACACTTGGCAGAGTTGTGAAAGAGCAGAGGAACTGACTCGTCAGTAAAAGTCTGAATGAGGAGTGCATCCAGTCTCTCTTGGGTGCACCCACACATGTATTGTGTTACTGGAAGGTTAATTTTAGCATTGAAGTGCAGACAACAGGCTACATAACACTGGCATTTGCAGATCATTAAGACAAAGAGATATGAATAAGTGTAGCCACTTACACCCATATACGAATTGTATAACTGAAGCTTTTCATTTATTGGTGAAAAGTACACATAGACTAATTATCATTGGCACCTACAGATCGTTAGGATTATAGTATAACATAAAGTTCTAGAGCAACATTACTTTTGAGTATACAACTTTTCTTATTCTAAGTATGTTTAAAGTAAATTTTGACTTTCCTAAGCCCAAGTACCTCTATTTGTATGTATCATTATATAACGAATAATATATTATGTATATTGACCCCACTTACAGAGTTTTAGTGGACAACTGTCATCAATGTTTCACTTCAGGTTTTTTTTTAATGTTTACATGTTTCTATCAAACATTCTATAAAATAATTTCAGTAAGTATTACTTTACTGAGAGGGTAGTGGATGCATGGAATAGCCTTCCAGCTGAAGTGGTAGATGTTAACACAGTGAGGGAGTTTAAGCATGCGTGGGATATGCATAAGGCTATCCTAGACTTAAGATAAAGCCAGGAACTAATGAAAGTTTTTTTTTAAAATTGGGCAGGGTAGATGGGCCAAACGATTCTTATCGACCATCACATTCTGTTTCTACAGTACATGAAATGAAACAATGATATATATTTTTTAATGATTTATATAGATTTTTCTTTAGAAAATTTCACTTTTTTTTCTGGCTGAGCACCCATGGATTTTACTGTTATCTGACCAATTGCTGCTCAATCTAACTTACTTGCATTATGTGAAAATGCTTCAGCAAGCAACTTAGATTGAGCAGCAGTTGGTCGGATAACAGTTTAACCTAACATGGAAGATAAAAAGTGAATTTTATACATCATATAACAAAACTATTATGTTTTGTTGAATCTTGTAAAAGAGAAGTGAATATTTGATGACAGTTGTCCTTTAACCCCTTAAGGACACATGACATGTGTGACATGTCACGATTCCATTTAATTCCAGAAGTTTGGTCCTTAAGGGGTTAAAGCAACTGACGACTTACAGGAAATGCCAATCAATATTTCTCTAGGTTACACTATTGACTGATACAATATTTCTTATTTTAAATATGTTTTGAAACTTTAGCTACCTAAACCACAACTGCCTCATATTGCACACACACACAGCACCTCTCTCACACACACACACAGCACTTCTCACACACACACAGCACCCCTCACACAAACACAGCACCCCTCGCAAACACAGACACATCACCCCCACACACACACAGCACCCCCCCCCCACACACACACAGCACCCCTACACACAAACACACACATACACTGCACCCCTCAATGCAATATGTGTGTGTGTGTGTGTGTATTCAGCGGACTATGTGTATGTACTCAGCAGTCTGTTTGTGTGTACTTAGCAGTCTGTCTGTGTGTGTATTCAGCAGTCTGTGTGTGTGTGTAATCAACAGTCTGTATGTATTCAGCAGCAGGGCCGCCATCAGAAATTTTGGGGCCCCTGACAAAGCACCACAGCTCAGGCCCCCATCCCCCACTCCCTCCCTCCTGGGGCCCGCCCACGCCCTACGTAGTCCACTCACAATGATGCAGGACTGAATGTGGTGTGTATAGTGGAAGTGAATTAGAATGTGTGTAATGGATGTAGTGTTTGTGTGTATTAGATACTGTTTGTGCAGTGAATGCACAGTGTGTGTTTGTGTAGCAGATGCAGTGTATATAGTGAACGCAGAGTGTATTTGAGTAGTGGATGTAGTGTGTGTACAGTGATGTAGTGTGTGTTTCTGTAGTGGATGTAGTGTTTGTGTATAGTGCATGCAGAGTGTTTCAATTTGTGGTGGATGTAGTGTGTGTACTGTGAATACAGGATGTTTGTGTAGTGGATGCTGCGTGTACAGTTAATGCAAAGTGTATGTTAGTGTAGTGGATGCAGAGTGTGTGTCAGTATAGTGAATCCAGAGTGTGTGCATAGTGTGTGTTAGTGTGTAATGAATGCAGAGTGTGTGTTAGTGTGTAGTGAATGCAGAGTGTGTCAGTGTAATGAATGTAGTGTGTGTTAGTGCAGTGAATGCAAAGTGTGTGTAAATTTGTAGTGAATGCAGAGTGTGTGTTAATGTGTAGTGAATGCAAAGAGTGTGTTAGTGTGTAGCGGATGCAGAGTGTGTGCTAGTGTAGTGAATTCAGAGTGTTAATGTGTAGTGAATGCAGAGGGTGTGTTAATGTGTAGCGAATGCAGAGTGTGTGTCAGTATAGTGGATGCAGTGAGTGTGTTAGTGTGTAGTGTATGCAGAGTGTATGTTGTATTAGTGTATGCAGTGTGTGTATTGTATTAGTGTATTTGTGTATGCAGTGTGTGTGTGTTGTATTAGTGTATGCAGTGTGTGTGTGTTGTGTTAGTGTATGCAGTGTAAGTGTGTTGTGTTAGTGTATGCAGTGTAAGTGTGTTGTGTTAGTGTATGCAGTGTGCGTTGTGTTAGTGTATGCAGTGTGCGTTGTGTTAGTGTATGCAGTGTGTGTGTGTTGTGTTAGTGTATGCAGTGTGTGTGTTGTGTTAGTGTATGCAGTGTGTGTGTGTTGTGTTAGTGTATGCAGTGTGTGTGTTGTGTTAGTGTATGCAGTGTGTGTCTGTTGTGTTAGTGTATTCGCTATCTATGTGTGCAGAGAAAGTGGGGCCCAGGACTGCCAGAGCAGTCCGGGCCCCCCAGGGCCACCGGTCCCGTGACAACAGTCATGGTTGTCACCCCCTGATGGCGGCCCTGTTCAGCAGTATGTCTGCGTATTTATCAGTCTGTGTGTATTCAGCAGTCTGTGTGTGTGTGTGTATGTATATTCAGGGGAATGTGTGTATGTATTCAGCAGTCTGTGTGTTTGTGTGTGTATTCAGCGGACTGTGTATATGTATTTGACGGACTGTGTATATATTCAGCAGTCTGTGTGTATTCAGCAGTCTGTCTGTGTGTGTATTCAGCAGTTTCTGTGTGTGTGTGTGTGTGTGTGTGTGTGTGTATGTTTTTTAGCAATCTATGTGTGTGTATTCAGCAGCCTGTGTGCGCGTATTCAGCAGTCGGTGTGTGTATGTATTCAGCAGTCGGTGCGTGAATGTGTTCAGCAGTCTGTGACTGTATTAAGCAGTCTTTGTGTATGTATTGTATGTATGCATTGCATTTGTTGGAGGTACTAGTAAATATAAGCTTAATTTTATCTATGATATACATTTTTATTCCTGTGAGTTGTTGTGTAGGTAGGGCCCTAGTGCACTGTGGGTGGTCCATGATGTTGTTAAGATGGCACTGCCTGATCATGTAATGGTACATTGCCCATCATACTTACACACAAAATGGATGCCACAGCATTATTAGAATTACACTCCACAATATTTGGGCTGCCAAAAGTATGCAGTCACTAATATACCTTCATATATTTTATGCACAAGACAAATTAATGCCAGTTAAACGTGGCACACACCTTGTGAAGAGTTCCTGACCTTTAGAAGCCTTTATTTCTAGCAAAGGTCTAATATGAAAGTATCACGCATCTCAAGATGATCAAGATCCATCTAGTGTCAATTTGTGCAGACGAAAAACATAATCAAATGATTGGATGTCCCATGGGCGGAAACAAATAATGACATTATCCAGTTACCCAAACATGTCTGTGAATAAAGAAATAGCATTTGCTTTATGCTTGGTTCATTCAGAGGTAACACAAGCAAATGTAATAATGTTGATGGAGCATTTAACAAATGAATCAGTACTTTTTTTTTTTTTTTTTAATAAAGTCAAGAATAAGAGTAATATAGTTATGGCCATAATTATATCTCAGGTGACCCTACACACAGGATTCTAAGACTTACTTTTACAACTACTCTAAAGTATACTATTTTAAAAAATAATATGTCACTTATGTTTTGAGTTATTTCATTATTAAAAAAAAAAAACAGGATTGTGTGCTTATTTTTTATTTATTTTTATTTTTGGGTGCTAGTTCAGGATTTTAATTCTGAGGGGGTTATTCAGTAAACTCTGAATGGTAGAGAACTGAGGTCAAAATGGCACAATTTAGGCAAAAATAACCGTTTAAAAAAAAAAAAAAAAAAAAAAACGTCTTCAACTCAGCTATAGTCACCATTGGCTATTTTAGTTTACATTTTTTATTTTAATTTGCTACCATTTCATGTTTCGTGCATACATCTCTTGGCATTTCATGAGCTATTTCATCTTAATTTAGTTCAATTTGTTTTTTAGTAAATATATGTTTTATTTGTCTTTTAACCAGCTTATAGTAACTAGCCTCATTTTTAACTACATTAAAGAAACCACAGTTGTCTCATTTATTTTTGACCTAATTGACAGCTGACAAGCCTTTAATAAATAACCCTCAGTACCTTCTTTTTTAGTTTCTTATATATTATTGCTTTATAATGTTTTGTTGGTTGTATAGTCTGTGTGATAATTAAATGTTTACTTTTGTCTTATTGTCCTCAGAGGTATTTCCAAAGCCAAACAAACCTATCGACTTACCATAAAAGAGCGCTAAGATTAACTGGCAAGTGTGAAAGGAAATTCAGATGGCCCCTTAAAACACATATGTGCAAGGAAGTCATATACTGTTCATGGTCTGAAAATGTTCTTGTTTTCAGAGAAAGTTAATTTAACTTCCAGTAAATACTATCATGGAGGAAAAACAGAATTAACTCTTAATACACTACGTGGCCAGGATGGGAGCTTGGCAAGTTACAATATTTACTAGAATATGGAGAGCAGAGTTGGCTTCAAATAAGCCATAGAGGAGATTTAGGGGTTACTTATCAAACTTGTTTACAAAGGGTAAACCAATGAAAGTTCTCCCGGCATTAGTAGTTTATAATACCTACCCAAACTAGCACCTGTTTTGCCTTGGTAAATCCTCCAGCTCTGTTTCTGGTCTATTTTTTTTTTTTTAAATGCACTTACCTGAACATGCATAGTGGTTAACTTCATTTTATTGTGGGAGGTGTGTGCCCAGTTGCTGTCAAACCTTCTTGTGGCCTGCTTGGTAGTTTTTCTAGACCCATGAAGTTTGACAGCTTGGTGCATGAATAGGGGACAGTGAATAAAATAATTTATTTCTATCCATTTTTGGCATTTGGCTATCACATTAAATAACTTAAATTTAGTGCACTAAATATATAATTTAAAGAATTGTAAAATGCTGGTGAATATGTTGGCACGTTATAGATAATAAAAATAATAATGATGAGAGAAATAGTGGAAAAACCCTTATAGATGGGGAGGTCAATACTTGAACATTTAAGAAGAGTTGTTACTTAATTACTCATCAAGGGAAATTACAAGGCAAAGAATTGTCGTGAACTGATTGAACGGAATTTTCAAAACAGAGATTACACATATGAATTTTAAAAAAATTCCCACACTCACCTACATTCTCAGTTTAGTGTGTTTTTTTTCTTTTGTTTTCATGTGCTCACAAATTGCTGTAGAGGGTACGATATATCACATATGTTAATAATGAAGTAATAACGCAATTTAACAGGAGTTTAAAACTCAGTCTAAAAAACACTTCAACAGAGGCAAAGCCTTAATTCTCCCCAGAAGTTTAGCCTCTCACTTAGGTACCTATAATACAGGGCAGCATGTGGTAATACAGTAATCAGGGGTAACAAAGCAAAATATAGCACCGACTAGCCCTTGACCCCCTGCCACCTTTTGAGGCTGTCCAACTTGCCACCATGTCTAGCATCTTGCTTTCCTCTGCTAGAGAGTCTTGTAAGTGAACATGCCATCACAATACCACAAGACATTTTGAATTCCTAATTCCTCTGCAAAGGAGATACCCAAAGAGGAAGTGGCCTTGAAAATAGCCAGGTTCCAGACATTTTTTGTAGCCGGGAGCTTAGGTGTATCTTGACGCAATTGTTCTTTAGTGGTTATGGTGCCAGTAGTCCTATTGTTGGGAACCATACCATTTATGAATAAGTTAACAATCACCTGGGTCCCCCAGGGTTCCATCAGTCTAGTCTCTCAACACAGACATATCTAAAATGAGATGAAGCCATCATGGCTACTTGTGTGTTCCTTTAATAAATACAAATTAAATTGTATTTAAAAATATTCTGTCAGTTTGCCATTCTGTTAAGTGTTTGTGAATATTTTTATCTGACTTTGAACCCACAATGAAGACATTATAATATTAATAATAATACTCAAAATGTTTTACAGTGAAGGATAAACTGATATTTACTCTCATTTCCAAATGTGTTCTGGGAATATATATCAGTACTATTATTATCCAAATTAAAGCTATTCCTTTTATTGACCTCAGATGACTGAAAAGCTGAGTCACCCCTGCTGAGAATAGACCTTATGACCCCAAGATTTAAATAGGCTCTGTAGGTAATGTGTTAAACAACTGAGCTATGCTAATTAAACCCTTATCTCTCTAGAGATTCCTACACCTTTGCTGTAGACAAGTGGCATCATGTATTGAATAGTGTTCATTTTCTTTCTAGATATTAAAGTTGGGATTCATCAAAGCAAAAACAAGTGCTATTCTATGGCAAAGTGCTAAATGAAAAAATACCATGGCAAACTTAGAGAATCAGAGTCAGATTAAATTTCCCAGGGCCTTAGACAGGATTTCAGATAGGGGCTCATATATATAGCCCCAGTCTCAGACAGGGACCCAGCCGCCTATTTTTTTCTGTTCCTCTCCACCAATCCCTCTATCCCTCCCATTCTGTCTGTCCCTCTGTCGGCATATTGTCTCACCTTCTACTCTCATACTAGGCGCCTAATGAGTTATTCATGTGTAATCCAATGTTTCTGAACATTTAGTCATTTTTACCTAAAATAGCCCATGTTTTACCTTGATAACATTACCTCTATATCTACTTCGGGACAACCACTGTGACTATTTGAGTATATACACAGTGTTTATTCCTTAGGACTGGAACCTTTTTAACTGGAAATGAATCCCTTTAGAATGTAAGCTCGTTTGAGCAGGGCCCTCAACACCCTCTGTTCCTGTGCATCTAACTCAAGCAAATACTTGTCCATTATTCCACCTATTGTACAGCCCTGGGGAATTTGTTGGTCGCTTTATAAACAATAATAATAACTGTGAAATAAATTAAAATCATAGAATAAGATTATAACATTATCCTCAAAGAATACATTTACTTACATGTAAATGTTAAATAATTATCATTAAATATAGCTACAACTGTTATGATTTAATACTTAGAAATATAATATGTGGTTAATTATCTCTAACTTCTAATTACTTTTTAATTGTCTGACTATATTTCAGTGAGACTTTTATATTGTTCGGCCGTACATCAGGCAGGCTACAGGTTATACTGAAATTTACATAATAATGGACAGGGTAATCGCTAATAAAGATTTCTTAATCAATGCTAAGCTTGATATTTTTTCAGCATGAGTACAAGCCAAGTCCATTTCAATTCCCTGTCACTGTCATTATTCAGCAAAATAGACATTATGTTCTATAGCCTATTTGTTACTTTCTTATGGTCAAGAAAATTATATTTCTCCAGAGATAAAATAAATCTATAAAAGTTATCACTATACTCATATATTATAGTAATTGCGCAATAACTTGCTCTTATTTATTTCTTGAGGAACCCACTGCATTGAAATAATGTACTGTATCTCAATGTATATTTAGAGCTGAGCCAAAGTAGACATCTATCTATCTGTCTCTCTGTCTGTCTGTCAGACAACAATTCTGTGGGTAGAAAGGCCTTAATCAAGGACCTGAGCAAACTGGAAAATTCCACTGTTAGCGGACAAGAATATCTATGGCATGAATCAAGTAAGCTGAGTAGTGATTTTAGCCGCATTAGTCCAGTGCTGCAAAACAGATGAAATTTGTATCTTGTAATATCTTTTTATTGAACTAACAGCATTTTGGAATGACAAGCTTTTGAGAGAACCTCCCTTTCTCAAGTCTTAAAGGGACACTATAGTCACCTGAACAACTTTAGCTTAATGAAGCAGTTTTGGTGTATAGAACATGCCCCTGCAGCCTCACTGCTTAATCCTCTGCCATTTAGGAGTTAAATCCCTTTGTTTATGAACCCTAGTCACACCTCCCTGCATGTGACTTGCACAGCCTTCCATAAACACTTCCTATAAAGAGAGCCCTATTTAGGCTTTCTTTATTGCAAGTTCTGTTTAATTAAGATTTTCTTATCCCCTGTTATGTTAATAGCTTGCTAGACCCTGCAAGAGCCTCCTGTATGTGATTAAAGTTCAATTTAGAGATTGAGATGCAATTATTTAAGGTAAATTACATCGGTATGAAAGTGAAACCAGTTTTTTTTTTCCATGCAGGCTCTGTCAATCATAGCCAGGGGAGGTGTGGCTAGGGCTGCACAAACAGAAACAAAGTGATTTAACTCCTAAATGACAGTGAATTGAGCAGTGAAATTGCAGGGGAATGATCTATACACTAAAACTGCTTTATTTAGCTAAAGTAATTTAGGTGACTATAGTGTTCCTTTAAGCATTTCTGAGAAAATAAACAACACATAGAATTCAAAGTTTAGTTCTGACACAGGGGTTAAAGGGACAGCTAATGTGCAGATAATAAACAAGTCTGATAGATTATAGACACCATTCCCACTGAGGGTCCTAAATACCTTGTGTAATGATCACAGAGTGAGGGAGTAGAGAGAAAAAAGAAAACAGTGCAGGAGATTGTACTAGAAGGGGGTGAGTTAAAAAATTACACAGTTTAAGAATGTGCACACATCCAAGAATCCAAAATGTGCATGAAGGCACAAACACAACCTAGGCATACATATACATAAATACACATATACATACATACATACATGCCCAGTCATTGTTAAAATAACAAAAACGATTTGCAGGACATCAATGTAACCTGACAGCCAAGGAGAGTGGACTTGAATGTGCATGCGTGAACAATGACGACTTAACTGTACTAGTTAGAGGGGAAGCTAAACGTCATTGAGTGAACATGTGCACTGTGTGGCTGCGCATTAAAATGACTGAGCAAATAGAGCAACGGATCTGCATCAAATTTTGCTTCAAACTTGAACATTCCTCCACAGGAGCTATTTAGATCACTTAGAAGGCTTTCTGAGACAATACAATGAGTGCAGCACAAATAAAAATGTGGTACTTCTGACTTTTCTCAAAGCTAAAATCACCTTTGAAAGTGAAGAGATTTCAGACCATCGATGAGATTCAGGTAAATACAACGAGGCAGCGGATGGCAATTCCAACAAAGGATTTTGCAGAGTGTTTTAAAAAGTGGAAGAGACGCTGGGTCCCTACTTTGTCTGCTACTTTGAAGGGAACTGAGGTGTCATTGTCCTATGTACAATGTTTCTTGTATCTTCTTCAAATAATGTCTCTATTTTTTATATTTTTTATATTACATGGCTGGATACTTTTCAGACACATCTTTTATACACATACACTGTATGAGCAAAAGTAATGGGACACACCTTGTAATTACTGAATTCAGGTGTTTTAATCATTGCTACAGTTGTATAAAATAAAGCACTAAAAATCAATCAGTCTGCATTTACAAACATTTGGGAAAAAATGATCATTCAGAAGAGATTAGTGAATTCAAGTGTGGTACTGTGAAAGGATGCCACAAGCCTGGACTGGTCATTTGGCAAAACGGGCAAATTCTCTGATGGCCATGATGGCCTGTCCAAGTGCTGGCCACGCTGTGTGCCATGACGGCCGGTGGAAAGATCAAAGTGGCTACTGCACCACCAGGAATGTTCCTCTTGTTAGCTCTGTGCGTTGCTTCCAATTCAGCACCATGCCAGACCTTGTGATAGTGAACTCTAACACTAGGGCTAGAGTTCACTCACCACCAGAAACCAGCGTTTACAATGTCCCTCCTCTTGGAACAAAGGTATGAAGGGAGGGGAATATAATGTTTTTTTAATTAAAAATAATATATTTGTACCCCTCACACACACTGCACCACTTACACACATTGTATATCACACACACACACACACACATTGACCCCTCACAAAGTCACTTTGCACCATTCATACACACACTGCACCCCTCACACATCCACATGGAACTCCTCACACACATTGAACCCTTCAAACACACATTGTACTCCTCATACACAATATGTACCCTTCACACACATTGAACCCCTCACATACAAACTGCACCCTTCACACACACTGCATCTCTTCCACACAACATTGCATTCATCACACACATCACATATATCACACACATTGAACCCAAAACACATTGAACACCTCACATGCACACCCTGAACCCCTCACACACTCATTGCACCCCTCACGCACATTGAACCCTCGCATTCATATTGTACCCCTTACAAACACACTGCACCCCTACACACTAGATACCCTATAGACACCAGATTACTTATACATACACTCTACCACTTACACACACTATATTTCAGACACACACTACATTCCGTATACACACACCACACAATCTACACACACTACATTCCAGCAAAACACACACTACATCCCTTATACACACTTTGGATTCCCTACACACTCTGGATCATCTACACAAACACACACTAGATCCCCTATACACACTCTGGATCCTTGACACACACTAGATCCCCTACACTCACTAGATCTCCTGCACACATACTGCACCGCCTACACACACTACATTTCTGACATATACACTCTGAATCCCCTATGCACACACAAGATACCCTGTACACAAACATACACACTACATTGTCTTTACACATACTCTCTACAGAATATACCAATGCTATGGAGGTTGGGTAGGCCCCTTACTTCCACTGAATGCTTCAGGATACCAAGACATTTTGAGCAATACTATGCTTTCAACTTTGTTGGAGCAGTTTGTAAAAGGCCGTTTTCAATTCCAGCATGACTGTACCCCAATGCACAAAGCAAGGTCCATAAACACACGGTTGGATGAGGCTGGTGTCGAAGAACTGGACTAGCCCGCAAAGAGCCCTGACCTCAAACCCATTGAACACCTTTGGGATTACTGGAATGGAGATTGTGAGGCAGGCCTTCTCGTTCAACATCAGTGCCTGATCTTACAAATGTTCTACTGGATGAATGGGCAAACATTTCCACTGAAATACTCTATGGGAAATATCTTATGGAAAGCCTTTCCAAACCAGTGAAAGCTGTTAAACTGCAAAGGGGGAACCAACTACATATTAATGTTTAGTTAGTTAGAACGTGATGTCTTAAAACTCTCTGTTGGTGTAATGTTCAGGTGTCCCAATAGGTTTGTCAATATAGTGTGTGTGTATGTATATATATATATATATATATATATATACACATCTACATCTACAGCTGTACATATGCATACATACATATATACACACACACATATAAATAGACTCAGATGTACAAATATACATACATGCACATCTATACACCCAAACACAAACATCAATACATATATCTACATATGCAAAAACGTTGACATCAGCAAACCGCTCACAAACACAATGCCATACATGCTGTCTGCCATCTGCCCTGTACAGTGGAAACTGGGATTCATCCGAGAAGAGAACACCTCTTCAAAGTGCCAGACACCATGGAATGTGAGCATTTGCCCACTCAAGTCGGTTACGACAATGAACTGCAGTCATGTCGAGACCCCGATGAGGACGACGAGCATGCAGATGAGCTTCCCTGAGACGGTTTCTGACAATTTATGCAGAAATTCTTTGGTTATGCAAACCGATTGTTGCAGCAGCTCTCCAGGTGGCCGGTCTCATCCAATCTTGGAGGTGAAGATGCTGGATGTGGAGGTCTTGTGCTTGTGTGGTTACACGTGGTCTGCGGTTGTGAGGCCGGTTGGATGAACTGCCAAATTCTCTGAAAAGCCTTTGGAGATGGCTTATGGTAGAGAAATTAACATTCAATTCACCGGCAACAACTCTGATGGACATTCCTGCACTCAGCATGCCAATTGCACACTCCCTCAAAACTTGCGACATCTGTGGCATTGTGCTGTGTAATAAAACTGCACATGTTAGAGTGACCTTTAATTGTGGCCAGCCTAATGCACACATGTGCAATAATCATGCTGTCTAATCAGCATCTTGATATGCCACACCTATGAGGTGGATGGATTATCTCAGCAAAGGAGAAGTGCTCACTAACACAGATTTAGACAGATTTATGAACAATATTTGAGAGAAATAGGCCTTTTGTGTACATAGAAAAAGTCTTAGATCTTTGGATTCAGCTCATGAAAAATGGGGGCAAAAACAAAAGTGTTGCGTTTATAATTTTGTTCAGTGTAGATTGGAAATAGATAGATGTAATATACTTTGTCATAGCATACTTTGATGTCATTGCAATATGCTTTCAGGATTTGAAACACAAGGAAATGTTAAAGAAGGAGGAATTCCAGGAAAGAAATGTTGTGCGGATAATGAAGTAAAGCAAAAGTCCTTTGACTCTTAACCCTATAAAGACGAACTGTGGACTTCCTATGAAGATTGGTATCAGCATAGAAAAATGTACAGCCTGACTTAAAGAGGAAGAGACAAACAATGGTAAGAAAGTGAGAGCTGCTGTTTAAGTGAGCTTGAGAGTTTGTTACCACTTCTGCAATTGTTGTATTTAATGAGTGTTTCGATATATTACCATAACAGGTGTATAGAAAAATCCAAATAGGAACTTATGAAAAGATACATTTCCTCCTCCTCCTATCTCACTTTATGTGCGTGAAGAACTGAGTTAATCCTCCCAAATCTTCTATATACATACCCTCCTACCAAACATTCAAACCCTACTCTCACATAGTCCAATATAAGATGGCTGCACTTCTCCTTTCCTCTCGTCCCACCACTTGCCCTCTTGATCCTGTCCCAGCTCACCTTATCAGATCTCTCTCCCCCTGTCTTGTGCCTTCCTTAACGCACATCTTCAACTGCTCTCTCTCTTCTGGCGTTGGCACTGCTGACCTTAAACATACCACTGTAGTACTGTATCCTGAAAAAAAAATCCTCCCCCTCTAACTATATATCCCTGCTCCCTTTTTCCTCAAAGCTTGTGGAAAAACTTGTCTTACCCGTATATCTCTCTTCCTTAATTTCAACTCTCTCCTTGACCCTCTCCAATCTGGCTTCCACCCTCTCCACTCTACTGAGACTGCTCTTATCAAAGTTACTAATGACCTAATCGCAGCTAAATTAAAAGGCCACTACTCCATACTAATTCTTCTTGACCTCTCTGCTACCTTTGACACCGTTGATCATGCTCTCCTTCTTCAAACTCTTCAATCACTCGGTCTCTGTGACTCTGTCCTCTCATGGTTTTCCTCTTATCTCTCCCAACGCTCATTCAGTGTCTCCTTTTCTAATGATACCTCCTCCCCTCGTCCTGTCTCAGTTAGAGTTCCCCAAGGCTCTGGCCTTGGTCCCCTTCTATTTTCTCTTTATACTGCATCTCTTGGCAAACGTATTATCTAATTTGGATTCCACTACCACCTGTACGCTGATGACACCCAGATATATCTCTCCTCCCCGGACCTCTCACCTGCCGTAATGCAATGTATCACTGCTCGCCTTTCTTCCATCTCTGACTCGATGTCCTCCAGCTTTCTGAAACTCAATCTCTCTAAAACTGAGCTGCTTGTCTTTCCTCCTCCTAATACTGATCCTTCTCTTTCACTCTCCCTTTAAGTTAGTCCATCCTTGCAACCATCTCTTTGGGAAAAGCTTATGGCCTCCCAGAGTAACCTCTAACTCACATACCTGTCTCTTGCTTTCTCCTAAAGGGCAGCACTTTACTCTCTCCTCCAGCTCTGCTCAACTCCCACCTTATTTGATTGCTATTTCCTGTCCTAATGTGTTTTATACCCCACCTCCTATAGACTGTAAGCTCATTTGAGCAGGGCCCTCTTCAACCTATCATTCCTGTAAGTTTTCTTTTAATTGTCCTATTTATTGTTAAATCCCCCCCTCTCATAATATTGTAAAGCGCTACGGAATCTGTTGGCGCTATAGAAATGGCAATAATAATAATAATAATAATAATAATAATAATAATAATAATAAATACAACCAGACTTATCTACTAAAGTGAGAATGCAAAGTGAATTTAAAATGTAATGTCTGAGTAGCCAAATTGAAAGCATAGTTGACTTAGCAAATTTTCCAGGTCAGCTATTTTGAGCTTAGATTTCGTAATCACTTTGAATTCTCGATTTAGTATATAACAGTGTAAGGCTCAAAAGCATAAGAGTTCTGCAGTCGGGTTCTTTCACTAACTCAACCCGGTGTGTGGTAGATGGTGGAGGAGAAAAAATCAAATGGGGTCCTCAGGATCCTCTATTAACCAATGGTTGAGTCATTGTTAAATTGGAGGTCTCAAGAAATTAGCAGAGGATAAATACAGTGAGGCATTCTATTCCCATTTTTCATGTAGCAGGGGTGTGGCGACATAAAGATGCAACATAATTTGTGGGCCCACATGCTTCTCCATCTTCTAAACATGGCTTTTGATAGTTGATGAACAGGCCTTACTGTCAGTGGAATCACACGCATACCCCTCCCAGGTAATGTGCCACACAAAAGCCCTGACTTTCCTTAACAAGGTGGTCAAAAATATTTAATCATTATTTGTTTTGTTTATGGTGCTTTGGTGTCAGAGGAATTGAGAATCCATGAAAAGGAAAGTTAGCATTATCGCTTACAGGGGCTGAAAACCCGCTGGCTTGCTACTTATCAGTTCTAGGAGCATATTCCCTGGCACTATACCTGATGGTAAGGAATTATATCACTGCTAGGAGAAATGGGATGTGTTAGGAGAATGGGCAGGTGATTGTGCTAGGCTGCATACTCCAATACATATTCCCTATGTTAGCATTGCTGTGGGGAAAAATGGAAAGGTCACTGTGGAGGTCCTTCCTGCGGGTGCATGAGACAAGTAAATTAAAAGTGAAAATCACTTTTTAGACCAAAATAGTCAAATTGATGGTATAGCTGACATGGAGAATTTCTCCCAATCTGGTACCTTGGCCTTAAGTTTGAAATTACCTTTGAATTCCCAACAATCTTCACTCTTATTAATACTTACCTTGTAAGAGGTTTGTCAGATACTTTGATTAGTAATACAGTGTAGTTTGCATAAAAAAATTATAAACTGGTATTTTGTCATGAATTATATTAACAATCTAAATCAGAGCAAAATTTATATTTTTAGAATTTCTAAAAATGTATTAAAATCTGCAAGGAAAAATCAAATAGGCATAATATAAGTCACAGTATGACGAACGCCAGATCAAGATCATTTAAGTAATTTATCAGCACAATACATGAGCCAGGTACAATGACCTTTCTCTGAACAGATGTAATAATTCTTTACTTGTCAACAACTATTCTAAACATGCGTTTTCTCTTTTGATGAGCTTGTACATTTTTTCCTTAAATGGAAACGGTGACTTGATTTTTAAAATAATTTTTACCTATCCCCGATATTTAACAAATATATATTTGTGAGTTGTAAGAAATAATATTAAATGAAAAGATCCACACCTCTTTTATCTGTAACTGGGCACAACCATCTTTGCTCCCTGGCATTCATTGTTATAAACTTTGTCTTTTGAATCTGGCAGTCAGCATACAAGAAGCGGATTGATGAAACAATTTAACTATATATCCTTCTCATTTGCATTTTGCCTAAACTTTCTTTTCGCAGTGCGTAGTGTATCAGACAGGATAGCATTCATTAACAATTCACAAGAATATACATGATAATTAGGAGCAGTAGATGCAGAATGAAATGTTAGGAACATTGCTCTTTTAGTGGGAAATGTGGGATAACAGCAAAAGCACAATTCTATCATGCGAGCAAAAATACGAAAGGTCAAATGCTGTTATATAGAATTGTGACTGTGTACAAGAGTTGGATACCACTGGGTGAATAAGGTTAACTATTACAGAAGCTCAATCATGGCATATTAACTAAATCAGCAAAAATAGGTCAAGGCATAATGGATAGCAAGCTAACAAGGAGGCCATTAAGAAAGCTTCAAATTATTAGCCAATATTGGGAGTGGTTTAACCGAGAAGCGAGCTGGATGTGTTCGAGTGAAGCTCTGCTCTGAAAGTACTGCCAAAAGCTACATTAGCGTTCAAAACCAGCCTACAAGCAAACTATTTGCCCTCATGGATAAGCAAGCCCTAAAGAAGCATCCCAAAATAGTCTTAGATCCAGAGGCAACTGCGGCAGACCTTTTTGCGGTCTCTCGGATCTTGCCGCCTGAATACCAAGATGGTGGAGGTTCCTGCTCGCTTGATACCAGCACGCCGACAGGTGGTAGAGGGTACTCTTAGTACCATTCGGATTAATGGATGCGTAGTCATTGGGTGAGGTTTAGCTTCTTTGGTTTGCACTGGTAGTATACAGAGGCAGTCCAAACTGGCAAAGGTCATGGTGCTTTAAATTGTTTCTCTAAACGTTAAGGGACAATTGTACCCAAAAAAGGCATCTTATGTTTCGGGAGTTGAAACGATTGAATTCAAACATAGCCATTCTCCAGGAGACACTCCTATCTGTACACCTGTAGCGTTAATTATCAATCCCATTGTAAAAATAATGATGTCGCTATTCTCATTCACAATAGATACCCATTCGGCATTACTAGCTCTGACCTGGATCCAGAAGGGAGATATGTTGTGCTGTCTGGGACCCTTTATTCCCATGTGTTACATTTATTCCCATGTGTTAGTGCAACAGGAGGTATTGTCACTGAGAAGAGAAGTCGCCTAGGTCAAAAAGGTCTAGATTACCTCACCTTTATTAAGATTAATGAGGGATGGATCCCAAAGGGACTGACAGTGGGCGATACATTCGACTAAAAAAGGCCTGATGAGGGGGACTAGTTAACACACCACTCCTATCTGGTGGCACATTAGATTGCACGCGCAGAGCCCAAAATTTGAAGTAGGAGGACCGACCAAGCATGTTTTTCCATCTCCCACTTCCTAAAATCGATGCCTTATGTAACACATGGGAATGCCTGGGACCCTTTATTCCCATGTGTTACATTTTGTAAATCGATGCCTTACATACACGTTCCCATGTGTTACGCTACTAATGCAACTGACATAGGCTTTTGGGAAGGTTTGACCGTTGCCACATGGGAGGACTTTAATGCTTTGCCATGTCCCGTCGTGAACAGAAGTTCTCATAGGGGCTCACTGCGATCCCAGTGCAGACGGGGGCAAGACAATCTGATCCACAAGTTTATCCAGCTCAAAGAACTCATTGACGTATGGATGGCACATCACCCTAACGATGTTGATTATACATTCCACTTGGCTCCTCATGATTCGTATTCCAGAATAGATTATTTTTTGGTTAACAATCTAAGTATTGCTAGGCTGCTAACACAGTCATTGGTTGTATTAAGTGGTCAAACAGATATATCCCTTACACAGATATATTCCTTACGCTGGAAACTGTACAGACTCGACCTGTTAATGGAAGTTGAATGCTTTTCTCCTGCGTGACCCCTGTTTCGTCAATTCGTATGGAATTACAGGAATACTTTCTCAAAAATGACATGGAGGAGTTACACTCAGGGTGCATTTGGGCTGCTCACAGGACAGTTATTCGGGGGACTTTTATACGGTTTGCAACCGTCAAAAAGAAGTGGAAGACCCGAATGTTGAACGCTTTATTAGAGTCATTGCATTCACTAAATCAGCGTCAAGAAACAAACTCGGATGCTGACGTCCTGACGCAATTGAAAGCATTATGATTGTCAATTAGAGATATGCTTCTCACAGCCAGGTCTATCATGTGGTCTAAATGGACCTTCTATGAGAAGACTAACAAAAAATGCCCACATAACGAGTATTCGGAATAGAGATGATACATTAAAAACCAATCCGAGAGAGATAGCTGCAGTGTTTACGGTATTCTTTAGAGAGCTGTTTAATCAAACTCCCCGAAATAATGAAGATGAGCATATCCCCTCTTTTCTCTCAAAGCTAAACCTCCCAAAGCTTAAACCGGCTGCTATGTGCATCCTTAGCAGCAAGACTACCAGTGAGGAGATAGGCAATGCAATATCGAATTTAAAAGGGAACAATGCTCTGGGTCTGGATGGCTTTAATGGGAACTATTATAAAGTTTTTAGAGAAGAATTGATGCCGAAAGGGACATATCCTTTGCTACTATAGTTCTCATACCAAAACCAGCAAAGACCCCCTTTTACCAGAACATTATCGCCCCATCTCCCTTATTAATCATGACTCAAAAATACTGGCAAAGGTTCTAGCGGATAGATTAAACTCTTTCCTAACAAAGTTAATTGACGCCGATCAAGTGGGATTTATTCCTGACCATCAAGTTTTTGAGAATATACATAGGAATATTGATATAATTTGGCGACAGGCTACTATTGCTACTCCCATATTAATAGTCTCCCTTGATACCAAGAAGGCTTTTGATAGGATTAAATGGCCCTATCTCTTTGCTCTCTTATCGGTTTTGGGTTTTCCAGACTCTTACACACCAGGGATGCCTTTTACTCCCTCTTCTTTTTGTTTTATCACTGGAACCCCTCCTGCAGGCGATTTGTGAGAACCCTCATATTTACAGAGTCACAGTAGGGGCAAACAAAATTGTGTTTCTGCATATGCGGATGACGTCATGCTGACAGTAACTAACCCCATAGAACTTGCTGCATAAATTTGAGAAGGTCTGGGAGTCCTGGAGTGCTAGTGAGTTTGTGGATTGACTGAAAGGGTCTGCCTACGAGAAGACATCTGGGAGTGTGCCACGTGGCCTCTCTCGCCCCTCTCCCCCTCCGACTGTCATTGGTGTGCCACTATTGCCAGTGATATGGTCAGGATTAGCAGCACCTTCAGCGACTGAATTTCCTCTTTCTCTTTGTTAATCCTTCTTTCTCTTTCTTCACTGTGTTTTTTCCTCACTGTTCCTCTCTGTTGCCTCTTACCCTTTGATGTGACAATGAGACTAAATGTGTGCGATGAAAGTTTCTCCCTTTTCTCTCACTAATAATGCATGCACCTAGCGCTTGTGTAAACAGCCAGCGACTTTTTTTCTCTTGCAATGTGATATTTTTGAATTACGTTAAAGGGTACTGTTTGTGTTTCCTTCTCTCTTTTAATAATTTGTAAAAAAAAAAAAAAAATACCTGAAAGTCTAGGTACAAGGACTCACTGTGAGGTATCTATTGAAAGATTACACTTCTGAACCTCTCATGACTTTGCATATTGTTATGTATGTGTTTCTTCTCTATTCTGGTTACCTCGAAATGCTGATTTTTATTCACTGTCATATTTTGTACTACCTTTCAGTCAAAAATAAAAAAAAAATACTATTACTTGTGGATGCCTCGGTGATGCGGGCATTATAGCTCACAACGTGGTCCTCAGAGATAGCTGGCAGTCGGGTCAGGAGTGTAAGTACCTTTCCCAGTGGGGACCGGGATATCCCCCACTGGTCCAAAGGGGGGGGGTAGGATGTCTGTAGAGACAAGCTTCTAATTGAGGAATGGGAAGATTGTCCGCCTCTCCGTAAATCTGCTCACAGTAGACTGCACAAGGTATCTCAGGCTCCCTTGGGCACAGAATTCCTGGCAAGGTAGCTGGGGATACACCAGGGCACACCAAATGTCAGTAGTGCACCTGGGTAGGTGCAGTGGCCCAATAGCCAGGCTTAGTGCATAATGTTCGGCAATATAGTCAGGAGCCCTAGCGCCATGTGTCTGATCAGGTTGTCTGATCCTCTTAGGATCCAAGTTTTATCCATGCCTTTTATTAGTCCTCTGTACCCACAGACTGACCAGGCAAAGATTATAAAAAGGATGTACAGCCTACATACAAATCATAAGAATTATGAACTAACAGCAACATAAGAAATATGAATTATGAAAAGTAAATGACAATAGAATGTCATGAAATGTAGTGGTAGCTGGTGGAAGGAAATGTATTATAAATGAACTCTGGCCCAATATGAGCTGGTTAACCACATGAACCAAATCTAAAACTGCTTCTCGTTTGACTTACTTGTTAATATTTTTAGTGTGTCTAGGCAATACACATGTGTAGATATAACTACTTTTAACATTATGCCCTTAAAGAGTTTCACAATTGTCATTGCATATTTTCTAATGCCTTATGTCCTTGTGCCAGATAAATATTCAGCATTACAAAGTATTTGTTGCAAAGGGTATTTTGAGACTCTTTATGTAGCCATTTAACCGCCAATCTCTGTTAAAATTGTGTTGTAGTTCTTTTTCACATACACACACATTACAATGTTTTTTAATGTGCATTTACTAAACCTAATATGTGCTATTCATGAACAAAACTCCAAATTGTGTTCAGCAACCTCTAGGCACAACGATACCCCCAATGTATGTCTTTGCCACCATCCTGTGTAAACCACAGTACCATATAATAGATCTGACCATTTCTGTTTTTACCGTTACAATTTTGATAGATAAATTTGATAGGCCTATGTCTCATTTTGGGACATTGTGGTAGTGTGACTGTTCAAATTACCTCACAACGTCCTACCATTTGGGGAACACTAATTGTGCTTTCTTGTCCCACACTTTTTCAACAGTTCATGTCAATGTTTGTGGTTAAAAAATTGTGTTTGTTTTTTTTAAATGTTCCATTTTTAGTAAACATGTTGTAAATCGTATTTGTGCCACAATGTTTAAACCACCCTCCCCCTCCAAAATTTTGCTCAACTAACTCTCTTGTGATGTTACAGTGCCATATAAGAGACCTGACCATTTCAGATTTATAAAGTGTGATTTTTAATAGAAGGATTTGTTGGGTCTATTTTGCCCTATAAATGCATAACATCTGTAAAAATAGACTCCAGGGGTTATGTCAAATGGTACAGGTTGAGCGTTATTGTACAGCCATTTTGTCATCAATTTATTGTTTATGGTGTTATTTAATGTATTAATTTATATATTCATTTATTTTACAAATGCATTGCAATTCAGCGGTTTGTTTTGTTGACTTGATGTGTACTACTGTAATAAAAACCCCATCACAAGTTTAATTAGATTTAGGTGTTGAACCTGTCAATCTCTCCTTCACTCCTTTATAAAGTCCAATTACTGGTTTTGTTGACTGTAGTTAGTTTGTCAGTTACATGCTGTTTTAATTCCTTTTTTTTCATATTATAAAGCTGTAGAATATGTTGGAATTGTATAAATAATAATCTTCATCACCTATGGTAATGTTGGGGTGAAAAAAGAGCAGGTTGGTGGAAGGTTATAGTTAAGGGATCTTCAGGGGTCAAGTCCTGGGGGGAAAAGTGTGGGAACTCACCCTGATTCCCCGCCCCCCCAAAGATACACTGGTATGGATAGACGCACGCACATGTGCACGCACACACACATACTGATGACATTCATGCGCACACACTCTGACATGCTCACACACAAACACACTCAAAGACAAATACACACACACACTCACAGACACACAGACAAACACACTCACAGAAAAACACTCACAGACAAACACACACTCACAGACAAAGATACATACACTCACAGACAAAGACACATAGACACACTCACAGACACACACACACACTTCCAGACACTCACAGACAAACACTTCCAGACACACACACTTCCAGACACACACACTCACAGACAAACACACTAACAGCCACACACACATAAGCTCACACTCACAGACACACACACTCCCAGAGAAAGATACATACACTCACAGACAAAGACACATACACACACTCACACTTCCAGACACTCACAGACAAACACACACACACACACACACTTCTAGACACACACACTCACAGACAAACACACTAACAGCCACACACACACACACTCCCAGATACACACTCACAAACAAAGATACATATACTCACAGACAAAGACACATACACACACACACACAAACACACTCACAGACACACACACAAACACACACACTTCCAGACACACACACACTCACAGACAAACAAACACACTAACAGACACACACACACAAACACTCCCAGACACACACACACACACACATACACTCCCAGACTCACACTCACAAACATACATTTTTACAAAATGCTTAAATGTCCACCCAGCCTACCTGGAGAGCTGGCGTGGACTTGTCCCTGAGGTCCAGTGGGGCTAAAGCCCAGCGGGCGGCTGTGGTGCCTGATACACGCGGCGAGGGAGCTGCTGGTCTGTCTCCTCTGCTCCCTCGCGGGCTGTCTATTAATGCCGGGAGCCGGAATATGACGTCATATTCCGGCTTCCGTAGACAGCGCGCGAGGGAGCAGAGGAGACAGACCAGCAGCTGCCTCGCCGCGTGTATCAGCCACCACAGCCGCCCGCCGGGCTTTAGCCCCACTGGACCCCATAACAGGGGGAACACGGGGTTCCTGCAGGAGCAACGAGAACGGCGTTCCCGCTGTAAAAAAAGTGCAGGAACGCCGTTCCCACGCGTTCCTGCAGGACTCGAGCCCTGGGGATCTTCATTGTTAGGAGTATTTAGGGTTAGATGACCTTAGTAGTTAAATCATCAACGTCTTGAAGACAGGTAGCATGTCATTTTTCCTTCAACATAAGTCTTTCTAAGTTTTTTTCTTTTGCATGCATTAATCTTGCATAATAAAATGTTTGCAACAGTTATATGTTTTATTGATACATTCTCACTTAAACCTCAACCTGGTTTATTGTACCCTACACTATATTATATTACCGCATTATCACATCTCACAGGAAACAGGAAGTCTTGATGTTTAAATTGAGAATATATATGAAGTGAATCGGAATAATTTTTGTAGACACAGAGTAATTATTATATCATCACATTCATGCTACAGCACACAGATGAGCTCCCTCTGCAGACCTATGTGGTGGCTCAAGGCACCTTTTTGCTCTCACTGCAGCTGTGAGTGCCAGGCCACCCCCTACCCCAATGTCAGCACAACCCACTTCTTCTTATGGCAGGACTACTGTGATTACTTTGGGGGACACATGGGGTCTGAGCTGCAGCCATAATAGCCCTTCCAGACATAACTCCTCTGGGACTCTAAATAAATTGGCCATTCCATTACCTGCAATAGACATGTGCAATTCGTTTCGGTCCGAATGTCCGAATTGCCAAATTGCCGAAATTCCGAAGTGTCGAAGTGCCAAAGTTGCCAAATTTCCGAAGTGTCGAAGTGCCGAAGTGCCGAAGTTCTGAAGTGCTGAAGTGCCGAAGTTCCGAAGTTGCCGAAGTGCTGAAGTTCCGAAGCACAGTATTGCCTAAGTACTGATAAACTTACCCAGTGAAAGAAGAAGAATGTTACATTGTACATAATTTTAAATAAAAAGTATACAAACATAGCCAGGATTCAGCTGTAAGCATTTGCAACACTTACAACAATCAAGTAACACACATTCATATAAAATGTAAGTTACTTGGCCAGTCATTGTAATGACAGGAATAAATAAGTAGATAACTCCCTAATTCCCACGGTATTAGGGAGCTATCTACTAAAAGGCTGAAAGACCTAAATTGGTCTTTCAGCTAAATTTACTAATACTAAGTAAATATTACTTAGTATTAGTAAATGTTCCCCCTACTCGCTATACCGCGAGTAGGGGCATGTCTATTAAACAGTGAGCAGCCTGTGGCTGCTCACTGTAAAAAAAATAAAAATAATAAGTTCCCCCCTCCCGAGCCCCTGGTCCCCACCCCTGAGCGGTGGGTGGGGGCCCTAATGTAAAATAATGGGGGGGACCTATTGTCCTCCCCCCGGGCCCCCACCCCTGAGCGGTGGGTGGGGGCCCTAAATGCTAATAAGGGAGTGGACCTAAGGTCCTCCCCCTGGCCCCCACACCTGAGCGGCGGGTGGGGGCCCTAAATATTAATAAGTGGGGGGGACCTAATGTCCTCCCCCCTGGCCCCCACCCCTGAGCGGCGGGTGGGAGCCCTAAATACTAATAAGGGTGGGAGAACCTAATGTCCTTCCCCCTGGCCCCCACCCCTGATCGGCGGGTGGGGGCCCTAAATTGAAATAAGAGGGGGGGAACCATAAAAAACATAATAACCGACGCAATTATAAAAAACAAACAAAAATAACCGAGCGCAAAGAAAATAATCCTTCTTCACCCATGGAGGGCTCCGCGCAGACTGAGCTCTGCAGGGTGGGGGAAGGCTTATAAAGCCTTGCCCCGCCCTGCAATTAGGCTCAGAGCACTCTGATTGGTGGGTTTAAGCCATCCAATCAGAGTGCTCTGACAGGTAAATGAAGAGACTGACAGGTAAGTCTCTACATTTACCTGTCACAGCACTCTGATTGGTTGGTTTGAAATCCACCAATCAGAGTGCTCTGTGTCATTTTACACAGCATGGGAAAGTTCTTTGGTGGATTAAGTAACCAATTAGAGAGTTATGAGTCAAATTACACAGCGTGGTCAAATTCCAAAGAACTTTCCCATGCTGTGTAAAATGACACAGAGCACTCTGATTGGATGGCTTACCAGTCAGTCTCTTCATTTACCTGTCAGAGCACTCTGATTGGATGGCTTAAACCCACCAATCAGAGTGCTCTGAGCCTAATTGCAGGGCGGGGCAAGGCTTTATAAGTCTCCCCCCGCCCTGCAGAGCTCAGTCTGCGCGGAGCCCTCCATGGGTGAAGATGGATTTATTTATTTTTGCGCTCGTTTTTATTTTTTTATTTTTTTATAATTGCGTCGGTTATTATGTTTTTTTATTTGGCCTTTTTGGGGCCAAAAAAAAGAAGATTTAAGAAAAAAGAAAACATCGAATGGTAAGTTTTTTTTTTGTTTTTTTTCAGGTACTTACATATATAGTTACATAGTTACATAGCTGAAAAGAGACTTGCGTCCATCAAGTTCAGCCTTCCTCACATATGCTTTTGCTGTTGATCCAAAAGAAGGCAAAAAACCCAGTCTGAAGCGCTTCCAATTTTGCAACAAACTAGGAAAAAATTCCTTCTTGACCCCAAAATAGCAGTCAGATGTCTCCTTGGATCAAGCAGCTATTAGCCCACTAATTAGAAATTGTATCCCTGTATGTTATGTTTTTGAAAGTATTTATCCAATTGCAATTTAAACATCTGTATAGACTCTGACAAAACCACCTCTTCCGGCAATGAATTCCATATCCTTATTGCTCTTACTGTAAAAAAAACTTTTCTTTGCCTTAGATGAAATCTCCTTTCTTCAAGCCTAAATGTGTGACCTTGTGTCCTATGTATAGCCCTGTTTATGAATAGATTTCCAGATAATGGTTTGTACTGGCCCCGAATATATTTGTATAATGTTATCATATCCCCTCTAAGGCGCCGTTTTTCCAAACTGAAGAGATTTAAATTTTTTAACCTTTCTAACTAAAATGCTCCATTCCTTTTATCAATTTTGTAGCTCGTCTCTGCACTTTTTCTAGTGCCATGATATCCTTCTTTAGAACAGGTGCCTAAAATTGCACAGCATATTCAAGGTGTGGTCTTACCAGCGATTTATAAAGAGGCAAAATTATATTTTCATCTCGAGAATTTATGCCCCTATTTATACATGACAAAACCTTACTGGCCTTAGCAACGGCAGATTTACATTGCATATTGCTACCTAATTTGTTGTCTATAACAATTCCCAAATCCTTCTCGTGTGTGGTTATCCCTAGTTCACTACCATTTAGGGTGTAAATTGCTTGTTCATTCTTAACCCCGAAGTGCATAACTTTGCATTTTTCTACGGTAAATTTCATCTGCCATTTTAGTGCCCAGTCCCCCAATCTATCCAAATCCCTCTGCAGCAAGGCAATATCCTGCTCACATTTTATTACTTTACAAAGTTTTGTGTCATCTGCAAACACTGATACATGGCTTTCAATGCCCATTTCAAGATCATTTATAAATATGTTAAATAGAAGCGGTCCCAAAACAGAACCCTGAGGGACACCACTTACCACTTTTGTCCAGCTTGAAAATTTACCATTTATGACCACTCGCTGTACTCTATCCTTAAGCCAATGTTCTACCCAAGAACAAGAATATTCATCTAGACCAATTTCTTTTAGTTTGAAGACTAACCTATTGTGAGGAACCGTATCAAATGCCTTGGCAAAATCCAAGTAGATCACATCCACTGCAACACCCTGATCTATATTTCTACTTACTTCTTCGTAGAATGCAATTAGGTTAGTTTGACATGACCTATGTTTCATAAAACCATGCTGATTATTGCTAATAACACAGTTCTTCCCAATGAATTCCTGAATATTATCCCTTAATAGCCGTTCAAATAATTTCCCAGTCACAGAAGTTAAGCTCACAGGTCTATAATTTCCAGGCAAGGATTTTGAACCCTTTTTAAATATAGGAACAACATCTGCCTTCCTCCAATCCTCCGGTACAATACCTGAAAGGTCCCCCCCTCATTAGTTTTTAGGGTGAGGGGGGTAGGTAAGGGGATAATTTTTATTGGGGGGAGGGGGTGACTAGGAGTTTGGGGACCCCTAGACACCTGGGGGGAACACATTTATTTTAGGGCCCCCAATCGCCGCTCGGGGGTGGGGGCCAGGGGGGGAGGACCTTAGGTGTGTCCCCCTTATTAGTATTTAGGGCCCCCACCCACCGCTCAGGGGTGGGGGCCAGGGGGGAGGACGTTAGGTCCCCCCTTATTAGTATTTAGGGCCCCCACCCGCCACTGAGGGGTGGGGGCCAGGAGGGAGGACACTAGGTCCCCCCTTATTAATATTTAGGGCCCCCAACCACAGCTCAGAGGTGGGGGCTGGGTGGGGAGGACCGTAGGTCCCCCCTTATTAGTATTTAGGGACCCCACCCACCGCTCAGGGGTGGGGGCCAGGGGGGAGGACATTAGGTCCCCCCCTATTTTACTGTAGGGCCCCCACCCACCGCTCAGTGGTGAGGGCCCGGGGGGAGGACATTAGGTCCCCCCTTATTATAATTTAGGGCCCCCACACACTGCTCAGGGGTGGGGGCCAGGGGGAGGACATTAGGTCCCCCCTTGTTCTGATTTAGGGCCCCCACCTGCCACTCAGGGGTGGGGGCCAGGGGGGAGGACAATAGGTCAATTTACTAATACTAAGTCATTTTTACTTAGTATTAATAAATTTGGCTGAAAGACCAATTTAGGTCTTTCTGCCTTTTGGTAGATAACTCCCTAATACCGTGGGAATTAGGGAGTTATCTACCAAGCGGCTGCAAGAGAAGTCCCGAGGTGCCGAAGTCCCGAAATTCTGAAATGCCAAAGTTACGAAATTCCGAAGTGCCGAAGAGCCGAAGTTGGCGAATTTCCGAAGTGTCGAAGTGCCGAAGTTCCGAAGTGCCGAATTTCTGAAGTTGCCGAAGTTCCGAAGTCTTGAAGTGCCGAATTGCCGAAGTCCCGAATTGCGAAAATCCAGAATTTCGAAATGCCGAACCGAACCGAAAATTTTCCCAATGCACATGCCTAATCTGCAACATTAAGTTCAGTGGGGTCGAGCTGTGATGTTGCCATCCCACAAGGAATACCTCCGCAATTGCTGTTAGCCCTATTCTTGGACCTTGGGTTGCACTGCATTCAATCTGGAGGGGTTGGTGATTCATTCAGCTATAAAAGTTGTCTTAGTGTATGATGTAATAGCAAAGTCTAACCCCTTCACTTCATAAAGGAGCTGCACAGGGTTAGAAAATGGCTGTGTAGGCTAGTCCTGCAGCATGCAGCAGTACAGTTGCGCCCACTGTAAACCCAGTTCAGTTCAAGCCAATGTTGTGACTTTGTGAGTTATGATACCTTGAGAAGCATGGTGAGACTATTCAGCGCTTTGAACAAGTACAGAGGAAATTAGATGTGAATGTTTCCCAATTAGTGAGGTGCTTTGAAAGCTTTATTTGTCACACTGAAAGGTTTTTTTGTTTCTTATAGCTAAGCTGAAAACAGAATTGACTTGGAGAAGTTTTCTTATTCGGCTATTATGAAATTTACTTTTAATCAATTTTGACTTCATAGCACTTCCAACTTTAGTGAATAACTCTGTGAGTTAGAAAGCAACAATGTGCAACTCTTGCAAAATGAAGAGATACAATTGTCTTGAGATTTTCAGTAGATGCTTGCAGGTTGGTGTAGAGAGGGATTTGACTGCAGTGACACGTTTAATTATTGATTGGTTTGTTGATTTTGTTCATAACAAGTCTGTGGCCAATTCATTTAGCCCATATTAAGTTATCCACCAGGGAATTGGTGGGTGGGAAAGTTGTAGACCTAAGTAGTCCTAAAAACAGTTGCATTTGTTAAACTGCATATACCAAAACATGGTAATGGGCTGTTATATGGGAAATGCACAGTATTTATACTGGAAATCATGGCCTAAAGGGACACTATAGTCACAAGACAACTACAGCTTATTGTATTTGTTCTGGTGAGTAGAATCATTACCTTCAGGCTTTTTGCAGTAAACACTGTCTTCTCAGAGAAAATGCAGAGTTTACATTACAGCCCAGTGATAACTCCACTGCCCACTCCTCAGATGGCTGCTAGATGTGCTCCCTGGGGCAGTACTGTACAGTAAGCAGCACTGCCATTCAGTGTCTCCACCCTCTTCATGCAGACACTGAACTTTCCTCTTAGAGATGCTTTGATTCAATTAATCTCCATGAGGAGATGCTGATTGGCCAGGGTTGTGTTTGACTTGTGCTGGCTCTGCCCCTGATCTACCTCCTTGACAGTCTCAGCCAATCCTATGGGGAAGCATTGTGATTGGCTCAGACCACCACTTCTAAAGATCTTAGCAGACAGCGGCAGTTCACAGACAAACAGGGGCAAAGCCAGCAGCTGCAGACTTGAATATAAATTAGATTTTACTATATTTAGGGAGGCAGGGTGTGGGGTGGGGGGGAGTGGATTGTGTTTTAAACACTATAGGGTAAGGAATACATGTCTTTAAAAAGTTCACCCATTTCTTGGTGCCTGCAGATGCTATCTATTTTCACCAGCCAAATGACATTCAGAAATTAGTATCTCTCATCATTACCTAGTAATAAAACAAATAGTGTTGCACTCCAACTTACTGGTGTCGTTGTCCAGTGCTTGTCAGCATCAACATACCAAGTTAGCGTAGAGATAGCACTCCCAGGACTCCAAAGGTTTTTAAAGTAAAACATAACTTTTATTTTCCACAGCTAAGAGATCAACGTTTCAGTTTAAAACCCAAACTTTCATCATATATAAATGAAAACCCCTGGTTTCATCATATATATATGAAACCAGGGGCTGAACTCACCTGAACATGCATAAATGGGGTGCTGCTGGGGGCCAATTTATACAGAGAGCCCCAGATGGAATTTTTCCCCAAGTAAGTTGGTTCATCTCATAAGAGCAGACATTAGGCTATTAGAGTAGGACCTGCCAAAGATGGGGTACTTTGATGTTGTGGCAGGTTCAAAGTATGACCATATAATGTAACTAAGGTTCAAAGTATGACCATATAATGTAACTAAAGTTCAAAGTATGACCATATAATGTAACTAAGGTTCAAAGTATGACCATATAATGTAACTAAGGTTCAAAGTATGACCATATAATGTAACTAAGGTTCAATGTATGACCATATAATGTAACTAAGGTTCAATGTATGACCATATAATGTAACTAAGGTTCAATGTATGACCATATAATGTAACCCATTATTTTTGCCTGGATTTGGTGTGTATTTAAAAAAAAAAAAAAAAAAAAACTAATACAATCTGTCAACATTGAAGTTGCTGTTTAGTAGATAGATATATATATATATAAACAACTCCTTGATCAAATTCACCCTACATTATGTAAACGCTGCAAACTGTAACAGTGTATATGGAGCTGTAACAGTGTATATGGAGCTGTAACAGTGTATATGTAGCTGTAACAGTGTATATGGAGCTGTAACAGTGTATATGGAGCTGGAATGTCACTGTTATATTACATGGCAATGAAGAGCAGGATTACCCATAATGTGACCCTAGATAGATAGCAGTTTTTAGACAGGGGCAATGAAACCACAAATTTGCTTTGGGGTGCACAAATAATATAAACACAGATAAAGCTCTGAAAACATTTGATTAACTATGTAATAATAGGTAACTTAACTAAATGCAAAACTTTTGTACAAAATTAGACATTTTCACTTCACTACAATTCACTGTTGTCCCGGTATAGGATGAAGTTTCAGTATTCTGTGAGGTTTCCATATGAACAATATATAGAGGTGACTTACTTAAATGTTCTATAAAGAAGGCACGAAAAAGAGTAAGAAACAAAAAATGGAAAACCCAGAAAGTAAAAATATTCATCTGGATAGTAATGCAGGAACAAAGCATGAAGTAAATAGTAACTCTTTATTTGGATAAAACTTAAGCACAATGCGTTTCGACCATTAGCAATTGGTCTTCCTCAGATGAAAACAAAAAAAAGAGTAAGAGTAATCAAACTATTTCTCCCCTTTCTTCAAACGATATAAAAGGTAACATCATTTAACATAAAGTGCAGCAGAAAAGATTGCTTCTGTTTGATGTATTTTTTGTTAAATAACACAATTAATCTATAAACACTTGATAAAAGCCTCAGTTTTCCTAAACAAAAGTTATATTTAGCAAATTATTTTGTCTAGAATAATAACAATTTCAGTGAAGAGTCTGTATGGTCTAGCGGTCCAAATTCTGCAAACTGTTTATTTTAGAATTTCTCATTACCAGTTCCGTTAATAGCCTGCTAGAACCTGTAGGAGCTTTGTGTGTTTGTAAACTTCAATTAACAGAATTGGAGATAAAAACTTCTAAAGTAAACACACTGTGCTGTAAGATCATCAATAAAAAATGAAACAATTTTGGATAAATGTGGTGAAATGCTTACAAATGTGTTAAAATACTGGATAATTGTGATAAAATACTTATCTTGGCACAATAAAAAGTAAATGGTAAAATATTGTTTGATGATCTAACTCAGTTCTGCATGTGAGGTATAAGACTGTTTTGATAACAGATTAATAGATTTGTAATAGTTTGCAACCAGATGGTGGTGCATTAATTAAATAGTTTAAGGCTGGTGGCTGTAGAGGTCCAAAACAAGTTTGCCATTTGCATTCAGTGTCAAAGCGTCTCTTCAACTTATTTTGTGATTATAGTCCTTTTTCCTGAAATTTGAGCAAATGTTTCCATTGTTCACACTGTGAGAAGCTGCTGTAAGCCATCATCCTATCCATTCAGAACAACTGTGACTCACTTTCCTTCTGTGACGATGACCTTTCATCTCGCTTGTTACTTCCTTCAAAGCAGTTATTATTATTGCACCTCAGTGGTTCGTGCATAAATATATCCTTTGTAGACATTTTCTGCAGTAACTTTCTCTTCTGACATCATTGTACTAACTCCGTGGAAAGTTTTGAACTGTACTTGCCCTTGCATTTCAGAGCGATTAGATAGTTGCCAATATGCAGAATATATTATTATTTTACTTGAATCATACTACCTCTGCTGTAATGTATAAATCTAAGAAGAAAACAGTCATTAAATTGCCATCTATGTGTCCCTTACATTTAGGTTTTTAACACCTTCATTACCAACCTCAAGCATTCTTGGATAGCAGATGTCTGCTGCTATCATCCAACCTTACGTATACATAAGTAAACTTCACTTTGCAATGTGTATATATATAGAGATATATATACACTAATCAGGAAAAACATTAAAATCACCTGCTTAACCCCTTAAGGACCAAACTTCTGGAATAAAAGGGAATCATGACATGTCACACATGTCATGTGTCCTTAAGGGGTTAATATGGTGTGGGTCCTCCTCCTGCTGACAAAACAGACCTCTGAATGCATCCTGTGATACCTGGCACTAAGATATTAGCAGCAGATCCTTTAAGTCCTGCAAGTTGTGAGGTGGGGTCTCCATGGGGCAGGTTTGTTGTCCCAGCACATCCCACAATTGCTCAATCAGATTGAGATCTGAGTAATTTGTAGGACAAGAAAACAGCCTTTTGTTGTGTTCCTCAAAGCATAACTGAACATTTTCTGCAGTGTGGCAGGGTGCATTATCCTGCTAAAAGAGGCAATTTTCATCAGGGAACTTAATAACCATGAAGGGGTGTATGTGGTTTGCAAAAATCTCTAGGTAGGTGGTACATGTCAATGTACCATCTACATGAATGCCAGTACCCAAGGATTCCCAGCAAAACATTGCCCAGAGCATAAGACTGCCTCCGCTGACCTGCCTTCTTTTTATAGTGCATTCTGCTGCCAATTCTTTACCAGGTATATGACGCACACGCACCTAGCCATCTTCCTGATCTAAAAGAAAATGTGATTCGTCAGGCCAGATAGCCTTTTTCCATTGGTTCGGTTCTGATGCTCACATCCACATTGATGGTGCTTTCGGTGGACAGCGGTCATCTTCGGGACTGTGACCGGCCTGCGGCTCTGCAGTCCAATACGCAGAAAACAGCAATGCACAGTGTGTTCTGACACCCTTCCATCATGGCCAGAATTAAGTTTTTCAGCAACTTGAACTACAGTAGTTCTTCTGTGCGATTGGACCAGACAGACTAACCTTCGCTTCCCTCGTGCATCAATGAGCTTCACCAGTTGTCCTTCATTGGACCACTTTTGGTAGGTATTTCCCATGACCTACATGGAACACCACACAAAACATGCTGTTTGGGAGATGCTCTGACCCAGTCATCAAGCCAGCACTATTTGGCCCTTCTCACTCTTATTTTTTTGCTTGCCCCTTTATCCTGCTTTCAACAAACACTTGCTGCCTAATATATCCCACCACTTGACAGGTGCCATTGTATCGATATAATCAATGCTATTCATGTTACCAGTCAGTGGTTGGCTGATCAGTATATATATATATATATATATATATATATATATATATATATATATATATATAAATATTTTTTTTTATTTTATTTCAATGTCCAGTTTGTATGAGAACATGGTGATGTCATTGCAATAGTGCAATGTAATAGTATGCATAGTAACAACATATTGAGAATAAAGAAGAATGGCACATGGATTGAAGCGAGGGATAGAAGGACCTTCCACTGGTTATAGTACCTTCCTGTATGAAAGAAAAAGGGATACAAAATAACTTTAGCTTAATGAAGTGGAGTGCAGTCAGTTCTCTGCAATTGAGACCTTAAATCATTTTGTCTATGTAGCCCTAGGCATGCCTCCCCTGCCTACCCACATCCTATAAAGAGAGCTCTAATTTTTAAACTTCCTTTAGTGTGTTTGTTTTAGAATTTCTAATTACCTGATCTGTTAATAGCCTGATAGAACCTGCATGAGCTTAGAGTGTGTGTAAAGTCCAGAGCCGGAGATGAAACTTCTAAAGTAAACACATTGTGCTATAAGATCTGATTGCAAACTAAACTTTTTTTTTCATGTGGACTGTGTGAGTCACATCCAAGAGAGGTGTGACTAGGGCCACACCTAAATGGTCAGAGAATTGAGCAGTGAGACTACAGGGACATGATCTATATACTACACCAGGGGTTTAAGCATATAATTAAAGTATGTAAACTGGTTTCCATATGTAATAAGAGTTCGTCGGCTAGCTTGCCATACATACTACTCTTCGCTTTTATAAAGAAGCATTTCATTGGACTGTTTCACCAGCTCACAGCGCATTCATGGACTCTGGGACAGTAAAGGGGAGGAAGAAGGAGGAAGGGCTTTAATTATGAAAACAAAAAAGGAGTAACTGTGGAAAAGGGATGGGGTGGGGAGGGTTGGAAAAGATCGCAGGGATGGAAGGGACACTGAAGCTTTCCCTTGTATGCGCCTTGCCTGCAAGGGAGAAACTCATTACATCTGTTGACAGCATGAAGTGCGTGCTGATGGCAGTAAGCAATTTTTGCACAGAGTTCCTATTAGGCAGCCCAGTACTGTGATTCAGGCTGCATAAGTCATGTATGCCAGGAGTTTAACAAGCCCTCAAAACAAAATGTGCATATTTCTCAGAATGTGCAGTATTTCTAGCAGAAATGCTGCACATAGATACTCCTACCACCATTACTACTTCTAAAAGCAGAAGTGGTCATGGTGGCCAAAATAACCCTTTAAATATAATGAGCAATGCTCACTGGGACTTTTCTCTGTAACTGCTAAGATATCTTGATTGGTCATCTTAATTTAAACGTGTCTGTGAAATATGGTTACTATTTCCATGTAATCTGGTATATGTAGAAACATTGTTTAAAGGTTAGGGTTCCATCTACAGTTATTGCACTGCAAGGCTTTGGGGATTGAAGTCCTAGACATGGGGTTCATTAATCCTGTACCATTACATGTGTTGGTGGGGCAGCAGGATACTGTTTTTTGTTTGTTTGTTTGTCTGTTTGTTTGTTTGTTTTACATATGGCAACTGATTTTTCATCACTGCATACAAATAAATCCTGCAGACTTCTACTAGAGAAGGAAAAGTTTCACAAGATTGGAATGGTGGAATGCACTGTTCCCATTCTCCACTGCTTAATTGTGTGGCTAGGCAGGATTGCCTGGAATACTTGGCAATGTACCATTTTAACATTACCGTAAATTTTTATGCAGAGAGACAGGGATGTGGCTCCTACAGTGGATTTGGTTCAATTTCTGGTAAAGTTAAAGGGACTTTTCAGTGTCAGGAAAACATATCCGTTTTCCTGGCATTGCAGTTTCCTGCAGTGCCCCTCTTCCTCCCACCTCCCATCCCATGTTGCTGAAGGGGTTAAAACCCTTTCAGTGACTTACCTGAATCCAGTGCCCTTGGCGCTGAGTCAGGCTACAGCCATGCTCCTCCCCCAAAATCAGCCAGCAGGGGAGACCTAATGCACATGCGCGGCAATGCCCGCTCGCGCGCATTTGACCTCCCCATAGGAAAGCATTATTCAGTGCTTTCCTATGGGGATTCCGGCAACACTGGAGGTCCTCATGCATAGTGTGAGGACGTCCAGCATCGTTTAAAACACTTTTCGGGTTTTAAGAACCCGGAAGTCCCTCTAGTCGTTGTCTGATAGCCAGCCACTAGAGGAGGACTTAACCCTGCAAGGTAATTATTGCAGTTTATAAAAACTGCAATATTACACTTGCAGGGTTAAGAGTGATGGGAGTTGGCACCCAGACCACTCCAATGGGCAGAAGTGGTCTGGGTGCCTAGAGTGTCCCTTTAAGTTGTTCAACCAAAGGCAAAAAATATGAGGTGCACGCCCAGGGAAGTACATCTTCTTAATTGCTCTTATATGGATTCTCAATACCTCTATAAAGAGTTATAAAGGGCTCCATAGAAATAATACAAATGCACATTTCCCTTGCACATTTAGCATGTGGGTCATCATACAGCTAAAAACAGAGTGCTTGCTCTGGTTGAAGCCACTTTAGATTCCAATGCGTTTCACAATAGTCTGACTTCCTTAGAGGTCCGTTTAGTCTGAAGGTCTTTAGAAATATATTGAGATTATATATGTTATATAATTATCCAGAAAATATATAAATATATTACATATATATATATATATATATATATATATATATATATATATATATATATATATATATATAACTTGCTATTTGTCCATAATGAAAAAAGAAAAAAACATATTTAAAAAATGTATTTACATGTACTGAGTCCTGCCATGGAACACAGTGTGTTCCACCATGGAACACACTGATCGTCCTCTGGCAGTCTCACACACATGGGTGTCATTGATCTCGTTGGCCGATCAGGTGCTGAAACCCAATAGCAGTGAGACAACACACCCTTACAGGCTCGAGTTCTTGTTGAAACATAGAAACATAGAATGTGATGGCAGATAAGAACCATTCGGCCCATCTAGTCTGCCCAATATTTCAAAATATTGTTGAACCTGGAAGTGAGAAGAGGATTCTAAAATATATGTGGTGGCATAAGTGCTTCATTAATTAAATAAAGTAATAGCTAGGTCCAAAAAGGGGTAGGGAAAAGTGAGATCAGTGCATCCAAAGTTAGGGCAGACAGCAAAGGTTTATAAACAGGTAAACGTAGCCAAGTCCAAGTAGCCAGGAGATTCAATGGCACTAACATCAGGGAAGAACCAGGGAGCAGATATGCAGAGCAGGAATGGGTGCAGGAGCCTAGTCTTGGTCTGGGTCAGGAGCATCATGAGCTCAACTGTCCATACGCAGCCTGTCCCAGGAGTCTGAATTTAGCATGCTGTGTGTGCTTACACCAGACCGATATTGGCAGCCAGATAAAGAATATTCGAAATGGCTTTTAGACAGCCCAGGGAATCCACCATACATATAGAAAAACATATATTTATCTCTGGAAAAAAACTTTTTTTAAAAAGGCTGCAAGGACACTTTCTTTGTATCCTAACCACTTCAGTAAGATGGAAATGTTATGGTGCTTAAAGTGAACCTTTAAATGAAAAGTATTATAGTAAGACAGAGGGCTGTGTACAAAGAAGGTGTAATTTATATTTGCAAATCATGAAGTATGCAGAAAATCAGGAGAGAGGCGCAAGTCAGTCACTGCCCTGGCATCCCTAGGATAGTGGGCAACTTGGCAGCTATTCAAAACCAAAGAGATCTTACAAATCTATGCCAACTTCTTCCTGTTACCTCCGCAAGGATTACTCTATACATGCTTTGTACGTCAAAAATCACAGGAGTGGGTGCCGCAGTATTCTATAGCAAACAATGGATACTTTGTGTGAAGTTTAGAATACACAGTTGGCATATGGAAAATGATATCAAGGAAATGACGTGTGTCCTTGAAGACTTTCCTTTCCCAGGATAAGAAAGGCAGCCAAGATAAATACTACACGACATCTTAAAGAATTACGCATTTTCTGTCTCCACCCAAAAAACTTTGCTACAGAATTGTCTCTTCTTTTTTGTTTGTTATGTGTAATAAGGAGTACTGTAATAAACTTAAGTGAAAAAATTACTGTAAATGTGACACTCTTGTTCTATAGTTGTGACTGACATTTTGAGATATATTGTTACATTTATTGTGTTCAATTTGTTATCTCCTTTTATTTTTTTGAGATTTGTTACTATATTTGTATTCTATTAAAAATCCAAAAAGTGTTGTTTTAAAAAAAATCCCAAACAAATTTTTACTAATGCTAATTTAAAACTTCATTTTTAAAAATATATCTGTGCTTGTTCATTCTGGAGATCAGGCATTTCTATGCCCTATAACTAAGGAAGGGGCACTTTACTAGTGGTAGGTTTGAGACCCATGAAATAGCAAAACAACACTGCACTCAAAAGAATGAATGAAATAAAAAGAAGAGATATTTGTAAAAGGAGTATCCTTGTGGTGTAGATTTTTTTTAAGAATATTATGAACGATAGGGATGTGCATGGACAAAAAAATTGGTTTGGTTTGGAAATTTGGGTAAGTAAAAAAATGTGTTTGCTTAGGCTAATGTCTTAGGCATTCGAATGTCTGAATGGCATGAAATTCGTACGAATGTCCATTCGGAATGAAACGAATTGCACATGTCTACTTTATATATCCTATATAATAATTGGCTAAGGATGTTTGCCTGGTGCATTCATGCGCAGTAGAGACTGTGCGAGACTGCATGAGACAAGCATGGGAACTTTGGCGCATCCGAATGTCCGAATGGCATGAAATTCATATGAATATACATTCTGAACTAAACAAATCGCACATGTCTAATGAACAATGAATTCTCACCATAATAAGCAGGAGTGACAGGAGTTATAGCTCTTCTGTGCACTGGGCATAAAAAAATAAGGGGGGATGAACAAAAAAAAGCAAACTAAATGAAACTGCGGACTGAAAGCATTTCATGTCACTACTGGATACTTTCTCAACATGTTTCTTTCTTTTAATGGTCTCATACTGATAGAGACAGAGTTGCAAACATTGGCACACATGCAGATGCCCAGACACAGAGATACAAACACAGACATACAGACAGACAAAATCACAAAGACACAGATACAAGCACTGACACAGAAACAAACACTGACAGACATGCAGATGCACAGACACACTGATACACAGACTAACACACATGTAGAGGTACAGACACACAGATTCAAACACTGACATACATACAGATACATAAACATACAAAATCATACAAAGAAGCACAGATACAAACACTGAAACACATGCAGATGCACAGGCACACATAAACAAACACTGGCACACATATGGATACACAGCACACACACTCACACACATGCAGAGGCACAGCTTAACAGATTCAATACTATTCTAGTTGGTCTTGGGTTTCTCAGCTGTTTTGGACAGATATTGTCTCTACCTGACAAGGGAATATTTTGTTTGTATTGTGTTACTGTATTTGAATGGATATCTTAAACAATTTTGATACTTCTATTGGATATATATAAATCATTTTAATACTTTACACTTCTCTACTTACTTACAGTATCTCACAAAAGTGAGTACGCCCCTCAAATTTTTGTAAATAGTTTATTACATCTTTGTGACAGCACTGAAGAAATGACACTCTGCTACAATGTAAAGTTGTTAGTGTACAGCCTGTATAACAGTGTAAATCTTCTGTCCCCTCAAAATAGCTCAACACACAGCCATTAATGTCTAAACCGTTGGCAACACAAGTGAGTATACCCCTAAGTGGAAATGTCCAAATTGGGCCCAAAGTGTCAATATTTTGTGTGGCCACCATTATTTTCCAGAACCGCCTTAACCCCTATGGGCAAGGAGTTCACCAGAGCTTCACAGGTTGCCACTGGAGTCCTCTTCCACTCCTCCATGATGACATCACGGAGCTGGTGGGTGTTAGAGACCTTGCGCTCACTCACCTTCCATTTGAGGATGCCACACAGATGCTCAATAGGGTTTAGGTCTGGAGACATGCTTAGCCAGTCCACCACCTTCAGCTTCTTGAGCAAGGCAGTTTTCGTCTTGGAGGTGTGTTTGGGTCAGTGGCGTACCTACCACATTTTCAGGGGTCGCAGCTGTGACAAGGCCCCTTACTGCAGGGGCCCAGCTGCAGCCACGACCCCTGCGACCGTGGGCTGCCTAGTGCATGTGTGTGTCTGTTAGTGCATGTGTGTGTCTGTCTGTATGTGTGTCTGTATGTCTGTATGTGTGTGTGTCTCTACATGTCTGTGTGTGTATCTATGTATGTCTCTATGTATGGGTCTCTGTGTGTATGTGTGTGTGTCTGTATGTATGTGTCTGCATGTGTATCTGTTTGTCTGCATGTGTGGGGGGGCGGGGACGTGTGGGGGGGCGGGGACGTATGGGTTGGGAGGTAGATGTATGGAGTGCCCCAGGGCAATTTTCGCACCTGGGCCCGTGGTTTCTAGTAATGCCTCTGTTTGGGGTCGTCGTTATCATGTTGGCATACTGTACTGCGGCCCAGTCTCTGAAAGGAGGAGATCATGCTCTGCTTCAGTATGTCACAGTACATGTTGTCATTTATGGTTCCCTCAATGAACTGTAGCTCCCCAGAGCCGGCAGCACTCATGCAGGCCCAGTTCATGACACTCTCACCACCATGCTTGAAAGTAGGCAAGACACACTCGTCTTTCTGGTTGCCAGGGCCGCCATCAGGGGGTGACAACCATGACGGTTGTCAGGGCCCGGCGGACCTGGGGGGCCCGGACTGCTCTGGCAGTCCTGGGCCCCACTTTCCCTCCCTGCACACATAGATAGCGAATATCGCTATCTATGTGTGCAGCCGCGGGCCCCCGGCTCCCTGTTACCGCAGAGGGGGCCCAGGCAGCACACAGCCTCTTCTCTTCTCGTTTCTGCTAATAATTCTCGCGAGACCCGGTTGCCATGGCAACGCTCAGCGGCTCTCGCGAGAGTTATTGGAGGAGAGAAGAGAAGAGGCTGTGTGCTGCCTGGGCCCCCTCTGCGGTAACAGGGAAGCCGGGGGGCCCAACCTTGCCACCGGACCACCAGGGATGGAATCTCCCCCCTCCCTAGACACAGGTAAGCAGGGAGGGGGGAGAAACACCCCTCCCCTCACCCCAGATTGCACATTTACACACACACACTGCATACACTGACACAACACACACACACTGCATACACTGACACAACACACACTCTGCATACACTGGCACAACACACACACACACTCTGCATACACTGACACAACACACACACACTACATACACTGACACAACACACATACTGCATACACTGACACAACACACACACACACTACATACACTGACACAACACACACACTGCATACACTGACACAACACACACACACACTACATACACTGACACAACACACACACTGCATATACTGACACAACACACACACACACACACTATATACACTAACACAACATACACACACTACATACACTAACACAACACACACACACTGCATACACTGGCACAACACACACACACTACATACACTGACACGACACAACACACACACACACTACACACTACACACACTAACACAACACACACAC
The DNA here is from genome assembly GCF_036172605.1 of Pelobates fuscus. Lineage (NCBI taxonomy): Eukaryota > Metazoa > Chordata > Amphibia > Anura > Pelobatidae > Pelobates > Pelobates fuscus. Next base: position 162,388,459 of record NC_086320.1, read on the forward strand.
TACATACACTGACACAACACACACACACTGCATACACTGACACAACACACACAAACTACATACACTGACACAACACACATACTGCATACACTGGCACAACACACACACACTACATACACTGACACAACACACATACTGCATACACTGACACAACACACACACACATTATATACATTAACACAACACACACACACTACATACACTAACACAACACACACACTACATACACTAACACTAACACAACACACACACTACATACACTGACACAACACACACACACTACATACACTGACACAACACACACTGCATACACTGACACAACACACACACACACTACATACACTGACACAACACACACACTGCATATACTGACACAACACACACACACACTATATACACTAACACAACACACACACTACATACACTAACACAACACACACACTACATACACTAACACAACACACACACACTACATACACTGACACAACACACACACTACATACACTGACACAACACACACATACTGCATACACTGACACAACACGCACACTGCATATACTGACACAACACACACACACTATATACACTAACACAACACACACACACTACATACACTAACACAACACACACACACACTGCATACACTGGCACAACACACACACACTACATACACTGACACGACACAACACACACACACACACACTACATACACTAACACAACACACACACTACATACACTGATACAACACACACACACACTGCATACACTGACACAACACACACACTACATACACTGACACAACACACACACTACATACACTGACACAACACACACACTGCATACAATAACACAACACACACTCTGCATACACTGACACAACACACACTCTGCATACACTGACACAACACACACTCTGCATACACCAACACAACACACACACGGCATACATTAACACAACACACACTCTGTATACACTGACACAACACACACTCTGCATACACTGACACAACACACTCTGCATACACCAACACAACACACACTGCATACACTAACACCACACACACACTGCATACACTAACACAACACACACTCTGCATACACTGACACAACACACACACTCTGCATACACTGACACAACACACACTGCATACACTAACACAACACACACTCTGCATACACTTACACAACAAACACTGCATACACTAATACAACACACACTGCATACACTAACACACACACTGCATACACTAACACAACATACATACTGCATACGCTAACACAACACACACACTGCATACACTAATACAACACACACACACTGCATACACTAACACACACAGTGCATACACTAATACAATACACACACTGCATTCACTAATACAACATGCACTCTGCATACACTACACACTAACCCACTCACTGCATCCACTATACTGACACACACTCTGCATTCGCTACACATTAACACACTCTGCATTCACTACACTAACACACACTCTGCATCCGCTACACACTAACACACTCTCTGCATTCACTACACATTAACACTCTGCATTCACTACACTAACACACACTCTGCATCCGCTACACACTAACACACACTCTGCATTCACTACACTAACACACTTTCTGCATTCACTACACTAACACACTCTCTGCATTCACGACACATTAACACACTCTCTGCATTCACTACAAATTTACACACACACTACATTCATTACACTGACACACTCTGCATTCACTACACCCTAACACACACTCTGCATTTATTACACACTAACACACACTCTGCATTCACTAAACTATGCACACCCTCTGCATTCACTACACTAACATACACTCTGCATCAACTGTACACAAACTCTGCATTCACTACACTAACATACACTCTGCATCCACTACACAAACATCCTGTATTCACAGTACACACACTACATCCACCACAAATTGAAACACTCTGCATTCACTATACACAGACACTGCGTCTAATACACACTCTACATCCACTACAGACACTGCATCCACTAAACACATTTCATCTAGTACATACAAACACTACATCCACTACACAAACACACACTACATCACTGTACACACACTACATCCACTACTCAAACACTCTCTGCATTCACTACACATTAACACTCTGCATTCACTACACTAACACACACTCTGCATCCGCTACACACTAACACACCCTCTGCATTCACTACACAGTAACACACTGCATCTGCTACACACTAACACACACTCTGCATCCGCTACACACTAACACACTCTCTGCATTCACTACACATTAACACACTCTCTGCATTCACTACACATTAACACACTCTCTGCATTCACTACACATTTACACACACTCTGCATTCACTGCACTAACACACACACTACATTCATTACACTGACACACTCTGCATTCACTACACACTAACACACACTCTGCATTCACTAAACTATGCACACACTCTGGATTCACTATACTGACACACACTCTGCATTAACTGTACACACAGCATCCACTACACAAACATCCTGTATTTACAGTACACACACTACATCCACCACAAATTGAAACACTCTGCATTCATTATACACAGACACTGCGTCTAATACACACTCTACATCCACTACAGACACTGCATCCACTAAACACATTTCATCTAGTACATACAAACACTACATCCACTACACAAACACACACTACATCACTGTACACACACTACATCCACTACTCAAACACTCTCTGCATTCACTACACATTAACACTCTGCATTCACTACACTAACACACACTCTGCATCCGCTACACACTAACACACCCTCTGCATTCACTACACAGTAACACACTGCATCCGCTACACACTAACACACACTCTGCATCCGCTACACACTAACACACTCTCTGCATTCACTACACATTAACACACTCTCTGCATTCACTACACATTAACACACTCTCTGCATTCACTACACATTTACACACACTCTGCATTCACTGCACTAACACACACACACTACATTCATTACACTGACACACTCTGCATTCACTACACACTAACACACACTCTGCATTCACTAAACTATGCACACACTCTGGATTCACTATACTGACACACACTCTGCATTAACTGTACACACAGCATCCACTACACAAACATCCTGTATTTACAGTACACACACTACATCCACCACAAATTGAAACACTCTGCATTCATTATACACAGACACTGCGTCTAATACACACTCTACATCCACTACAGACACTGCATCCACTAAACACATTTCATCTAGTACATACAAACACTACATCCACTACACAAACACACACTACATCACTGTACACACACTACATCCACTACTCAAACACTCTCTGCATTCACTACACATTAACACTCTGCATTCACTACACTAACACACACTCTGCATCCGCTACACACTAACACACCCTCTGCATTCACTACACAGTAACACACTGCATCCGCTACACACTAACACACACTCTGCATCCGCTACACACTAACACACTCTCTGCATTCACTACACATTAACACACTCTCTGCATTCACTACACATTAACACACTCTCTGCATTCACTACACATTTACACACACTCTGCATTCACTGCACTAACACACACACACTACATTCATTACACTGACACACTCTGCATTCACTACACACTAACACACACTCTGCATTCACTAAACTATGCACACACTCTGGATTCACTATACTGACACACACTCTGCATTAACTGTACACACAGCATCCACTACACAAACATCCTGTATTTACAGTACACACACTACATCCACCACAAATTGAAACACTCTGCATTCATTATACACAGACACTGCGTCTAATACACACACTGCATCCACTACAGACACTGCATCCACTAGACACATTTCATCTAGTACATACAAACACTACATCCACTACACAAACACACACTACATCACTGTACACACACTACATCCACTACTCAAACACACTCTGCATTCACTATACACACTGCATCCGCTACACAAACACACACTCTGCATTCACTGCACAAACAGTATCTAATACACACAAACACTACATCCATTTCACACATTCTAATTCACTTCCACTATACACACCACATTCTGTCCCGCATCATTGTCAGCGGACTAGGTAGGGCGTGGGTGGGGCCGAGAGGGAGGGGGGGGGGCCTGACCTTGTGCTTTGTCAGGGGCCCCAAAATTTCTGATGGCAGCCCTGCTGGTTGCCGTCACACACGCGTGACACCATCTGAACCAAATAAGTTTATCTTGGTCTCATCGGACCACAGGACATGGTTTCAATAATGCATGTCCTTAGTCTGCTTGTCTTCAGCTAAATTTTGCGGGCTTTCTTGTGCATCATTTGTAGAAGAGGCTTCCTTCTGGGACGACAATACAGACCAATTTGATGCAGTGTGCAGCATATGGTCTGAGCACTGACAGGCTGACCTGACCCCCCCATCCCTTCAACCTCTGCAGCAATGCTGGCAGCACTCTTACGTCTGTTTCTCAGAGACAATCTCTGGATATGACGCTGAGCACGTGCACTCAACTTCTTTGGTCGACCATGGCAAGGCCTTTTCTGTGTGGAACCTAACCTGTGAAACCGCTACATGGTCTTGCCCACCATGCTGCAGCTCAGTTTTAGGGTCTTGGCAATCTTCTTATAGCCTAGGCCATCTTTATGTAGAGCAACAATTCTTTTTTTCCGATCCTCAGATAGTTCCTTGCCATGAGGTGCCATATTGAACTTCCAGTGACCAGTATGAGAGAGTGTGAGAATGATAACACCAAATTTAACACACCTGCTCCCCATTCACACCTGAGACCTTGTAACACTAACGAGTCACATGACACCAGGGAGGGAAAATGGCTAATTTGACCTAATTGGACCCAATTTGGACATTTCCACTTAGGGGTGTACTCACTTTTGTTGCCAACGGTTTAGACATTAATGGCTGTATGTTGAGTTATTTTGAGGGGACAGCAACTTTACACTGTCATACAGGCTGTACACTTACTACTTTACATTGTAGCAGAGTGCCATTTCTTCAGTGCTGTCACATGAAAAGATAATAAAATATTTACAAAAATTGGAGGGGTGTACTCACTTTTGTTAGAAAAAGTGAAAAATAAATGTTTACTTTATAATTGAATTTGCATATCACACATGAACTGACCTCTTTACCTATTAAAATAAAATATTGTAAACACTCATCACTTTACAGAACCCTAAAACATGTCAGACAGACGTTAGTATATTGTTGTATTATTAATATTGTATTTGTCAGCAGCGCATCCTGATTGCTAAGATTCAATGAAGCAGTTACAGGATACAAAATAACAGAAGCAATAAGTTAGTCTGCTGCATTTTCCCAGATACACCAGCAGACACTCCATAAATATAATCTCGAAAAGAATTGGCAGATTCAAATTAAACTATATTGTCCATATGTCCAAGTGTTCTGGCAGCAGATAACACAGTATCCTGCCCGTTTTTGCTGTTTGGGGGAATATATTATGTACACGTTTAGACATAAGGTATGTTTGCTACAGAGGTGTTAGTTATGTTGAAAAGGAAGGCCCTTTAGCTTTACTCTAGGTATCGATGGAGTGGATGATAAATTACGTTATCAAAAGAGACTTTTACCATTTCTTTCCTTTCTTCTCTTTCCACGTCTGTAATTTATTTTTCTGAGCTCTTTTAAATGTTATTTATTTATGTTGTGATTTTAAAAAAAAAATGGCTCTTAACATAAAAAGGACTTAAAGGACCACTCTAGGCACCCAGACCACTTCAGCTTAATGAAGTGGTCTGGGTGCCAGGTCCTTCTAGGGTTAACCCATTTTTTCATAAACATAGCAGTTTCAGAGAAACTGCTATGTTTATGAATGGGTTAAGCCTTCCCCCTATGTCCTCTAGTGGCTGTCTCATTGACAGCCGCTAGAGGCGCTTGCGTGCTTCTCACTGTGATTTTCACAGTGAGAGCACGCCAGCGTCCATAGGAAATTGCCGCGCGTGCGCATTCAGCCGACGGGGAGGAGAAGAGGAGGATCGGAGGAGGAGAGCAGGAGGAGATATCTCCGCCCAGCGCTGGAAAAAGGTAAGATTTAACCCCTTTCCCCTTTCCAGAGCCGGGCGGGAGGGGGTCCCTGAGGGTGGGGGCACCCTCAGGGCACTCTAGTGCCAGGAAAACGAGTATGCTTTCCTGGCACTAGAGTGGTCCTTTAATATGCCTAAAAATTTTAAACTCCTTAAAGCTTTCAAAGCTATTCAAGCATCTCTGTATGTCATGTCCCTCCCATCAGATATTTTTATTATTACATAAACCATTTTCTCTCACTGGCTCTATACACGGCATACGTGTTTTTAATATAGATAATGTGTGGTTTATCTACAACTGGGAGTCTGGAAATTGGTCTTCAGTACTAAAAGGGGCATTATCACCATGGAAGACAGCAAAACCAGGATGCAGGCCCAGATTGGGAAAAAAATTGGCCCGGGAATTAATAATCACAGCGACCCAGTGAGAAAGAGGCAGGGCCAGAAAGGGGGTATTTTGTCATCATTATAAATGGCAGACTCTTCCTCTTATCAAACTTAAACTCCTCCTCAACTCTATCTTTGCCATTTGAAAGAGTCAGAACATCGACGCTTGAATTGGGAAAGTGTTCAAAGGGTTTTTAGACCGTTCATGGATGTGGAGAAGCTGGGGGTGGGGGTGGATTGGAACAGAATAACACTTTAGTGTGATGAAGACCTTTTTTTTTTATTCCTAACACTAAAGAGTTCCTTTAACATAGCGGCTGATTAATTTTTTAGACTTAGATCCATTAAAGGCAAGGTTTGATGTTCAATAATTTAATTTATTTAAGAAAAGGTAAAAAAAAAAGCTGCAAATCTGAATCACTGCTATAGTGTACAGGTCTAAAAGGAATGAAATATTAAACACAATCTCTAGAAATTTTGAAAATTCTGTGAAAGGATGAGATTTAATGTTGTTTACTTGAAGAATCCACTGTCCAATGTAATCATTGTCTTCTTTACTTTAACTTGAAACATTCAAGAAAGCTGATCAGGTTAATAGTAATTGGACTAAAAGAATTGCCGAAAAAATTGGGAGAGCATTAATTATTCACATATATAGTGGCAAACATGGCCATCTGCAGAGAAGAGGTGGCAAGGCTGGCTCATCTATGTGCTCTAACTTCACTGCATACCTGGATAGGGCCATTCACAAAACTCCAAGTTGTAGTATATTGAAATCCAAACTGCAAAAATCAGGTAAACATAGCTGATTTGGAGAATATCACAAACTCATTTATAGTCACACCTTGACTGCTTTAACATAACGTTTGCAATTCTGGTTTAAATGCACCTCAGTCCAGAATTTGGACAATAAACCCTTGTTGCTAAATATGTGTTGCGGTATTGAAACTGTCATTGTATATAAGATATTACTAGCGGCAAATCTGAAATTCTACTGCAAACATATCCCCAATCCCAGTAGGCCAGATTGTGCCTTTTGAGTCCATCAGGATTAAACCTTTGTATTCCAAAAACAAACCTGAAATTCTTCCGCAGCACACTACATATCCATCTGGTAATTAAAGAGTAAACTTATCATACTGCAGTCATATTTCCTTACATATATTACTGTTAGCTGCATACTGATTATACTCACTGGTGCTGTACAGATGAAACCCAGATATCCCCCTACCGGAGATATGCAGCAATATCGAATCTCGCAATCAATAATGAGATTATTATGAGACCAACAGAAGTGTAATTCTGTACATGATAATCGATAGAAAATGCTATTTCCTTGGACCAAATTGTCTAAAGTAAAGTCACTATCTTTTCAGCTATTTATTAGAAAAGAAATTGCAAATAAAACTTTAAATAAAAGAAGAGTCTTAATCAAATATTTGCATACATTTGCCACACAAAGGGTTGAATACACCTCCTGGGTAGACATTCCTTAGGGCAAACAATATATATTGTGCTGATCTACTACTGACCAATCATTTTGTTAATATTTATTTTTTCTCTTTTGTTGTTCTTTGATTGCTTATGTTTGCTGCCATGGCAATCGCTTGACAGATCCCGAATCCAGTTCCAGCAATAGAAAGTAATGATGCAGAGCCTTTCTAAAAATAGCTAACGTTTGTTATTACAGTAAAGCCGCAGATGAATCTTTGATAAGGGTTGGATAACTGGTGCTTTAACATGAGTAACAAAAAGGTCCTGACTGTTAGTAATAGGAAAGAAAGCTATGGCGTTCCTTTAAAACATTGCTGTCAAAACCAAATGTTTCAGATGTTAGGGGTAATTTGAGAGAAACTGAAATGATGTTGCATTTATAAGAACAGAAAGCTAACTAGATTGTAAGTTCGTTTAAGTAGGGTCCTTATCAACCTAATGTTCCTGTCAAAATGTACAATAATTTGTCTCATTTGTTGTTAAATCACGCTTAATATTATTATAAAGTGCTGCAGAATAGGTTGGCGTTATACAAATGCCAGTGATGATGATGATAATAATTGTTATTATTTTATGTAACAGTGCTGCTTTAAATGTCACTGCTATGGTTAGGGTTGAATGATTTGAAGTTAGGGTTTGGGACATAGATAGCTGACAGGAATTGGAGCCTGAAAGGTCCTGAAATGCTGCAGGTACAATTATGGCACCATTTTACCGTTAGCCTTGAGTTCCACATATAACTGAGAGAGAAATATAAACTTGCTGAGAGGGCCACTATAACGCACCACATTTGGAGTTAACAGTACAGTGTGGGGGTATTGCTGTGGGTGCAAGAATAGGTTACTGGCATCCAGTGCAAAACGTTATGTTGGCACCCCTCCCCTTCCGGGAATTGTAATTTATTATGTGTTGTTCTCATCCCTCTTTACCATTATACATCTTTTGAGTTGTCATTTGTGTTATTCCTAATCCCCCTCCTATACCCTTGCCTTGCCTTATTCTCTTGTGTGTCTTAAATTCCTATTTATCAGCTTTATAGGTCTGCCTAATGTCCCCTTAACCTTTGAATCGGTTATCTTCCATTACCCTTTGTGTGCCTCTCACTCCCCTTTTTTAATTACAATACTGTCTTTCTTTATCCTCTTTTGTGTATTGTATCCAGTGGTGTATCCTGTTTTTTTGCTGCCCTAGGCAAGGCTAACAAGACATTTGCCTTGGGCATTTGGGGGTGGCGTTTTCTGCCGCCCCCTGGAAAATGCCGCCCAAGGCAAATGCCTTGTTTGCCTCGCGGCTAATACGCCCCTGATTGCATCCCCTCTTTTGCATCTCTAACACCTATTTTGTGTTATCTAACCTCTCTTATGTGTCTTACTCCCTTTTGTGCCCTTGTCCACCATTATGCCCCTCTTGTCTAACCCCCCTTTAGCCTTGTTCTGTGTCTCTTACCCCTTTTGTTTCTTGATCTACCTGCTCTTTGTGTATCATTTAAAGCAGTGTTTCTCAACTTTATACAGAGAAGTACCCCTGCAGGTCTTAAAAAATTCCAAGTACCCCTGCCTCGAGAAAGTAATTTCTATTGATTTAAATTCCAAATGAAATGGTAGACAATAATATTTAAGTTAATCCCATATTTAAAAACAAGCCTGATTAAAGGTAATGAAGAATATATTTTTTAAATGTATATGACATAGTGTGAATATTGTGTATGTAAGGAGGAATGTATGAACTATTCATGTGAAGTATAAAAGTATAAAAATATAATAGTTACACACAGAGGACACTGACGCATACACACTTACACACAGATGACACTGACACATATACATTTATACACAATAACTGACACACAGATACTTACACACAGAGGACACACTGACTGACTGACACACTCTCACTGATTTGACACAGACTGATATGGCACACTCACTGATACAAACTCTCACTGATTTGACACAAACTGACACACACACATACACAATCACTGACAAACACACAGTCACTGACAGACACATGCATACTTTTTCACACTCACTAATCTTTTTTTATTTATGTCCATCCAGCCTCCCTACCTTTTAGAGAGCTGGAGTGTATCCTTTCACAGGCGGCCGCCTTAGGGCTCCAGAGCAGGGGAGGCGCAAAAATCAGAATCCCTGCCTCTGGCAGGGGACTCAAATTTTTTCAACTCACCTCACTTTCCCTGCAGCCTGCAGCCAGTAAAGTCAGCCGGCCTCCTGATGATGTCGGGAGGAGGGGGCGTGACTTCCACTGCTTTTGTCCCAGACTCCCCAGCGGATGGGAGAAGAGCCGTGGAAGTCTAGCCCCCTCCTCCTGACATCATCAGGAGAGGCTGGCCGACTTCAATGGCTACTTTGTGCTGAATGCAGGTTCCAGCTCCTGTCTCACCCCTCCCTGGCCCAAAGTAAGCATCGGGGAGGGGAGATACGTGGTTTTTTTTATCCATTTAAAAAAACAGAAATTTAAGCAGCCATGGTCCTAGCCCTTTGTGCCCCCACCACAGCCCCTGTGCCCCCACCACAGCCACTGTGCCCCCACCACAGCCCCTCTGTCCCCCTCTAGAGCCCATTCTCCCCCCTATAGCTCCTGCTCCTTCTCAGATATCCTACTACCCCTTTAGAGCTCCTGTCCCCTCTCAGCCCCTGTGCCCCCTCTCTAGCTCCTGCCCCCCCTCTCCAATTCCTGCCCCTCTCACCCCCTCCGGTTCCTGTCCCTCTACAGCTCCTGTCCTCTACCCCTCTTAGCCCCTCTGTGTTCCCCCCATGTGGGCCTGCACCCCTCACCACAGCCCCTGTGCCTCCCACAACAGACATGTGTCCCCTCTAGAGCTCCTGACCCCCCCTCTAGAGCCTTTGTCCACCCCACAACAGCTCCTGTGCCCCATCAATAGTCCCTATCCCCTCCACAGCTCATATCACCCTTCTAGAGCTCATGTCCCCTCTCTCAGCCTGTGCCCCCTCTCTTAGCCCCTTTGTCCCTATCTCTCCAGCTTCTGTCCCCCCTCCTGCTCTTGTCCCCCCTCCAGCTCTTGCCCCCCCTTCAGCTCCTGTCCCCCCTCCAGCTCCTGTCCACCACCCTCCAGCTTCTGTCCCCCCCATCTCCAGCTCCTATCCCCCCATATCCAGCTCCTTTCCACCCATATCCAGCCCCCCTTTAAGACTCCTGTTCCCCTCTCAGCCCCTGTGTCACCCCTCTAAGCTCCCGTCCTTCCCTCTCAGGGCCTGCGCACCTCACCACAGCCCATGCACCCCCCACCACAGCCTCTGCTCCCCGTTCCCTGTCCCTCTTTTCAGCCTCTTTCCTACCCTCTCAGCACCTGTCCACCCCACCACAACCCCTGCCCCCCCCCATAGCCTCTGCTCCCCTCCACAGCTTCTGTGCACCCTCTAGTGCTCCTGTCCCCTCTCTCAGGCCCTGTTCCCCCTCCTCACCACAACCCCAGTGTCCTCTCCTCACCACAGCCCAGTGCCCCTCCTCACCACAGCCCTGTGCCCCTCCTCACCACAGCCCCTGTATCCCCTCCTCGGCACAGCCCTTGTATCCCCTCCTCGGCACAGCCCCTGTGCCCTTTCCTCACCACAGCCCCTGTGTCCCCCTCTCCAGCTCCTGTCCACCCCTCTTTCCAACCAGGGGAGGGCTGGCAGCCTTAGGCCTTGGGGGCAAATCCAGTCAAGTGGCCCATTGCACCAAGAGGAGAGTAAAAACACCTTTCCCATGTGATTGAAAGGGGACAGTCACCTAAACAGACACACACACTGACAGGCACACACACTTGCTGATTTGACACACACTAACAAACACACAATCACTGACAGGCACACGGACAAACACGCGCACACACACACACACACACACTGTTACAGACATACTGACTCACACAGACAGACATTCTGACACACACACAGACAAACTGGCACACACACAGAGACATACTTGCACACACATAGACAGACATACTGACATACACAGAGACATACTGACACAGACACACACACACACACACACACAGAAACTTTACCCTTTTAAATCCAGTAGAGAGGGGCTGAGTAAGGCAACAGGGCTGTAGTAGGGGGTTAGGGGCTGTATTGGGCTGTAGTAGGGGTATGAGCTGTAATTGGGGGGTTAGGAAATGTAGTGAGGAGTATATGGGCTGAATTAGGTTGATGGCAACAATTTGGGAAAGGGCCTGTGGTGTTGGTGAAATGGGTTGAGATTGGGGAGGTGAGCTGTAGTGGGGATGTTATAGGGGCTGTGGTGGGGGGCATGGGGATGAGTAAGGGGGGCAGGAGCTGAGAGGGGGTGACAGGAGCTAAGAGGGGGCAGGAGCTGAGAGTGGGCAGGAGCTGAGAGGGGGACAGGAGCTGAGGTGGGGACAGCAGCTGAGAGGGGGGCAGGAGCTACGGGGAGGGACAGGAGCTGAGGGGAGGGACAGGATCTGAGGGGGGGGCAGGATCTGAGAGGGGGGCAGGAGCTAACAGGGGGGCAGGAGCTGAGAGAGGGGGACAGGATCTGACATGAGGGAACAGGGCCTGAGCAAGGGGGACAGGAGCTGAGGAAGGGGGATAGGGGTTGAGGAAGGGGGATAGGGGACAGGGGCTGAGGAGGGGGATAAAAAAAAAACTTAAGTGTATTTCCCCCCTCCCTGAGTCTTACCTTAAGCCAGGGAGGAGTGGGCAGGAGCCAGGAGCAGTGAAAGTCATGCCCCCTCCTCCTGACATCATCAGGAAAGGCCGGACGACTCAGCTGGAGTTTCCCTTTTTTTGCAGGATGCGAAAGGCGCTGAACTTAGGGCAGCATAAGGGGAAATTAACCCCCTGTTTCTAATTCCTGTCCACCCCCTCTCATGTCCTGTCCTCCCTCTCATGCTTCTGTCCCACCCTCTCTCATGCTCCTGTCCCCCCCCCCCCCCTTTCTCCTACAGCCCATGTGCCCCTGTCCACCCCTCTCAGCACCTGGGGGGAGGAAAGAGAAATACAAAGGGGCTTGGGGAAAGTAGGAGATACACAAGGGGGGTTGTAAGAGAGTGGTAGATATAGTAAAGGGGGGGGGGGGATACTATAAAGAGGGTAAGAAATTCAAAAAGAGGGTTACAAGACACACAGGTGAAGACACATTTTTTAAGGTTGGGGTGTCAAAATGCGTTTTCGTCTGTGTAGCCAAAAATCCTTGCAACGACCCTGGAGGGAGGCAGCGCATGAAGTGAGGGAGGGATGAGCAATGCAGGCAAAAATCTAAATGCAAGGAAAAATCTCTGTACATCTATCTTGTGCCTTTTACACCACTTTTGTAGTTTGTGGCCTTGTGAGCGCACTAGAGGATCCTCATTCTCACAGGACTGTGGCTGTCCTATCCATGCCCACTCTAGGCCAAGCACATTGTGAGCATTTTTTTTTAGACCAAATAGAGGATAATAAAGGTCATTCTACCTCGGTCCACAAGAGCACACAAAACAGAGTGACTGGCAGAAGGGGTAGCTCTGTGCACCCTGTAATATACCCAAGCATTGAAATGTAATGTGTGCAAAGGCTGGCGGTCTATTTCTGTTTGCAGTATCTGGGACTGACAAGGCTGGCAGACTATGATGAGTATGTATGATGGTGAGATGAGGTTGCAGAGATCTATAATGTCAAATTTTGCAACTCTATAATTAAAACCCATATATTGCATGCCCTGCATGCAGGATCACCCACACAGAGTTCTAACTTTTGTGCGTATAAAAGAGCATAATTTGTCAAATTGTTGCCACCCCTCTTGTCCCTTTTAATTCTTCGCAACAAAGGCAGTGGAATAAGGGTTAATAATAGAGTGAGTGCCCAAATGATTTATACATTTTTTTGATTAATATTTTTTCTTGAGCTATCTGAGAAATATTGATTCAGGGCAAATAATTAATTGTTTGGGAATCAATTTTTGGGCAAAGATTGAACTAGTGCAGACATTTTAAAGGCCAATCAGGCTGATTTAGAAAAGTTCAATTCATTTGGAGAGAGCATGGTATATTACAGAGGATAATAAATCTTGTGAATTACCTCCCAAATATATCCTCTGAATTGCTATGATTTCCACTAGATGATTTTTTTTTCAAAGTTACCTAGGCAAATAAAGATCTTTGTGAATCATATTGACAATGTATTATTTTCTACTCTCCAGTGTACCAACAAAATGTCCATGGTATGCGGAACTGTCCCAAGGGAATCAGAACAATTAGGATATGTGCTTTTCATGAGCTGGCCGACAAGATGAAGAAATTTGGCAACTCGGTGATTCAACCAGAGGAAACTCATTCAACACACTGTTAAAAAGGAGCTTAAAATAACAACTAGCCCATGAAAGGCTTTAATGAGTTAGCCTCTGAAAATCTACTCATGTCAGCCAACCCACCCGTCTGATCACACCAGAGACAGACAACATTTAGCACTCCTGCAGATAATATCTCTTAACCCTGAGCATACACTGCAGCTGGAGTGCCAGAGGGTGTGTATTACTGGTCAGGAGTATGACAAAATAAACAGGACTGTCCAAATTCCCTGTGTGGACCAAGGCAGGGTAATTTACTAAATAGGGAATTTTCAGGAATCAATCAGAGAATTTCAAGTTTTAGACCAAGTAAGCTCACATTATACACATTCTCCAATTTAGCTATTTATCCAGCTTGTAAAATTTGAAATTCCCTAGTCAATTTGTAACAATTCTCACTTTGGTTAATAAATCCTAACTTGTACACTACGTTGCCAGGGCTGAATTTGCAGACCACTAAAGCACTACAGCTTGATTACATTTTTATGTGTAAAGATTGGAACTTTTATTAATAGGCCTTGTTACACCCCCCTGGCTTTCAATCAGACAACCGGTCCTGTAACTTCCTTGTCTGGTTATCTTAGTGAAACTAAATTCAAGAGACAGCAATTGCCCAGAACACCTCCTTTGCAAAGACGCTCTTTGCAAGCTGTTGTCAGATAAGCCCCCAATGAAAATATGTATGCTTAAATGCATGCATGTTTTCGTGGGGGTATATCTACTAAATAGTGTTTTTTTCTCTCTCGCCTTGACTACTGCAATACCCTTCTCAGTGGTCTTACATGTTCCCAGATTGCACCGCTGCAATCTATAATGAATGCGGCGGCAAGGCTCATTTCCCTGTCCGCCTCCCCGCTCTGTCAGTCCCTGCATTGGATTCCAGTTAGATATAGGGCTTAATATAAAATTCTGGTGCTTGCTTACAAGTCCCTACATAATGCTGCTCCAACCCACCTATCCTCCCTAATACACAAGTATGTCCCGTCGAGGCCCCTATGCTCTGCCAAAGACCTACGTATATCCTCTGTCCGTACTCCCACCTCTAATGCTTGCCTCCAAGATTTCTCCAGGGCTTTCCGTAAGATTTTCACCTAGTCTCTTCTTCAAGAAAGCATATCAATTAAACTGTTAGCAGGTTTTTATCCCCCATGACTCCTCTCCTGCAACTGTCAAAAATTACCTACTAGGCCCTCAGTGATAACTTTTCTAACAACCTATTTCGTACCCCTACTTTTACCCTTTGTGTCACTATACCCCACTCCCTCTAGCATGTAAGCTCATCGAGCAGGGACCTCAACCCCTCTGTTCCTGTCTGGTTACAATTCCTTGTCTGTTAGTCCACCCATTGTACAGTGCAACGGAATCTGATGGTGCTATATATAAATAATAATAAAATAATAATAATAATAATTTGTATTTGGGCAGTGGAGTATCCCCCTTTGTTTAATCTCTTTTATTACTGGCACCAACAGTTACTCACTCACTGACTTTGATTACACAGAGAAAATGTCTTAGGATGGATGGTTTGTAAGTACTGCCCAGAGCATGAATGGCCTTGTCTTCTGAGCTTTATCCCATGGCTCAAGAGTTGTCTAAGAATCATATGCCTATAAACGGCAGAAATTAGAATCTAGCCTTGTATGCTGTTTCATTTGTCAGAAAATAATAGTTGTGGAAGTTGTTATGAGTTATGATAATGACAATTTTAAAGAGAAAATGTATTTTACCAGAATTTTTTATATTTTTGTTACTTATTGACTATATTTTACAAACATGGGATTGTGAATAAAAAAAGATATATATAAATCTACACCACTCAGGGGCATTCATTAAAGTTAGAATTATAAGGAATTCATACAGAAGTCAACGTGAATTTGACATTTTAAACCAAAAATCCAAACTAGAAGCATAGCTCAGAGATTTGTTTTTCAATTCACGTATTTTGGCTGTAAATTTGAAATTCATTGTGTGTTATAGGCAATTCTCCCTTTAATAAATATTGTGTTTACCTCTGTCCTGGGCACCTACCTTCAGTTTGACTCCCTGTCAATCATTGTTAGTTCTGCCTTTTGTCACCATAGGGAGAGCATAGAATGAGGAGGAGAAACGGAAACAATGCAATGTTTGCCCTGGCTGTGCCTGATCTGAATTGGATCGGGTTGTCATTTAATATACGTTTAAAAGAAAACAGAGCATTGCATGAAGAGAAGGTTAACACAAGCTATAAGTGATTTTCAATGTTTTATTCCGCTGTATAATTTCCATAAAAACTGATGGTTCTATAAGTGCTGGAAGAGTGGACAATACATTGCTTTCCGAGGGTTAAAAATATGTTGTCTGTTAGCAAGGCACCCTGCATAAAACTTCTAGTTGAGTTTAATAGGACATAAGGCATGAGTTCATAAAGCTCTTTATAAAAGATAAATGTTTTACTAAAACCCTGTGATGAATTGGATTCTTTCTTCGTGGAGCGATTGTTTTCAGCATGCCTGCATTCCTTTTCCTTGGCCCACGCATAGCTTGGATTCCTCCTCAGAGCTTTGTTTTTCACTCCAAAGTGGGGCTCAGCCTGCCAAATAGACTCAGGCAGAGTCCAAGCAGACCAGACATGGACTGCACACCAGTCATGCCTCACACTTTAGCTCACTGTCTGACAGATCCCTAAGGCAGCCAAACATACGCTCAGTATAGGTAACTACTTCACTATTTGCTTCGGCTTTGGAGCCCTGGCAGATGGCTTTGTTGATCTGCTTTTTCAGGATTTTCAATTAAAGTTTGGTCTTACCCCTTTATTCATTGTATATAGCGCGGGAGAATTTGTTGGTAACACATAAAATAAAGCATAATCACAGTATTAACAGTTTATTTCAAGGAACAGCAAACTATTTTACTGAAATTAATAAATCAAAATTATGAAATGATTATTTTTTTTTTTTTATTACACAATATTACATTTTAACCGCAAGCCCTGATCCGCAACAGAGACCCCAAGCCCATGCTGTTTTCAGTGAGTCACCAGCCGTAGGGGCACACACATCCTAATACTATTATTTTTATTATTTATAAAGTGCCAACAAATTCTGTAGCACTGCACAATGGATCATATATGCCAGCCCAAAGAAAACAGTTTACTGTAGCAGTGGAGGCCCTATTCACAATGGGAAGACTTTACTAAAAGTATTATAGCATTTATTATTTTAGTATTACAATTAGTTTGTGTGGTTCATTTTACAATGAAAGAATTAACCACTGAGCTAATATGATGGACTTAATCTGGGTCCCTGTTTAAAAAAAAAGAAAAGTTACCTTACTCCTCCCCTTTTTTATGATGTTGGCATCCTAATTAATAGATTTAAAGGATTACTCCAAGTCTCCAACCACCACGACCATTTCAGTGATTTAAAGTAGTCATGACAGTTCAAGTGTGCTTGAAACGCTGCACACGCAGAGATATTTGCACTTGTTTGCCAGGGCCTAGTTACATGTGACTTTGGCAGATTGGAACTCTATTTTTTTGTTTAACTGAAAAACCGTCTAACCCACTTTCTCCCCCTCCCTTTGCCGCCTTAGAGCATGCGCATGTACTCTGAGCCTGTGAAATGCTCCAATCACAATCTTCTCTACGAGAAGCCTGTGATTGGACCACGCAAGACCCCTGCTGACATCAGACGGAGGAGGGAAACCAGAGCACGGAGCTTCGTCTGGTGCTGGGTGGCAGGTAACATAAAACTTTTTTTTTTTAAGTGGGAGAGCATATACGCCGACAATATGACAGTCTAAGCCCAAAAAATTAAATTGTGTTAAAGGGTTTAAAGTAAAATTGGCCCTTTGCATTTTCTTTACAGAGACCCTCCCAAAGATCACATGTCCGCTTCCATGTTGGTGTCTGCAGAATAGAAGTAAGATAGATATTTTCACCTAAATATTACCTAAAATTCGTCTTTGGGTCTCCCTTCAGCCACTGGAAGTTTCACCAGTCAGGTACCCATCTAGTACTTTTACAGTTGTGCAACATAGGAGTAGCACAGATAGATAGAATCACTCTTAGCAAAAGTAGCAAATCAGTCTGCCTCCTACTGTGCAGATGTGGTTGGGGGTGTGCCCTTGTATTGTTGCATGTTAATCTCTGGCTAATTCTAAATTGCCTTAGGGTTCACATTTGTTACACGCTCTGCTTAATATAAAGTTACATGCAGACATAAGCCCACTTATGGTAAATAGCTACAGGTCTTGCGTGAAATTGGACTGGAAAGCAAATTAGAATAGCAACATTTAATTTAAAGTTTTTAAACTTTTAAATAAAATTTTATAAAATATTATATATTGTTTAAAAAAAATAAACATAATTTTTTTATTGAAATTGAAAATTAGATTCCAGTTTATTGTGAGGCAATAGAATGCTGCAAATATTAGAAAGTTAAACTTTGTATTTAGTCAGAATTATTTCATTAGCAATACCTGCTGTGTCCTTGTCTTTTTTAATTACGTAATTGTATTTAATGCTGTTGAAAAGAGCTAGCTGTTGATTTATAGTTGGTGAGTATGAACATGATAGATGGGAATTATTATTATTATTATTTTATTATTTATATAGCGCCAACAAATTCCGTAGCGCTGTACAATGGGTGGACTAACAGACACATAATCAGACCACTGGACGTACAGGAACAGAGGGGGTTGAGGGCCCTGCTCAATGAGCTTACATGCTAGAGGGAGTGGGGTATAGTGACACAAACGGGTTAAAGTAGGGAGCGAGGCTTGCAGGCCCTATGGTTGCTGGGATCTTGTGAGGTGAGAGGGAGGTTATGCAGATTTGCAAATCTTTCTGCAGTCATCAGATATAATCTCTGGCCCATCTGTCTCAGATTTTACTGCATAAAAGGTATTATCAAGGCAAATGGTTTGCTCTGTGTTTATCAATGGTAAATGTATCAGTGATCAATTGATAAATATGGAGCAATTGCCTTTCCTCAGAGTAGCTGAAGTATTGCTTAATAAAGCATTAAAAACCTCTTAGCACTCTGACTGATGTCTGTAGACACCTTAATCTGTATATACCCAGCCAACCTGGGTTTGAATAGTAGTAGACTGTAATGGACTGCCAGAAGTTGCCAATCCCTGCTGTGTGGTCAAAGGTCACTACACATCGATGAACTTGTGTGTGTTGACCAGTGGATCCAAACCCGTCATCAGCTGTGTTCAATTTCCTAACAACTGTCTATCTATATAGACATTGTTGTTCTTGTATCCTTTGTCCTGCACCTTATTAGACTGTAAAATAGTTTTGCTTGTTATTCAATAGAGACATTTCTATTCCAATTATTATTATTATGTTATTTATATAGCGCCATCAAATTCCGCAGCGCTTTACAATGGGTGGACGAACAGACATGTAGTTGTAACCACCAGACAAGTTAGACACAAAGGAACAGAGGGGTTGAGGGCCCTGCTCAATGAGCTTACATGCTAGAGGGAGTGGGGTAAAATGACACAATTATATATTATTCATTAGAATATTGTGATACATGGAAAAAACACACAATATAGATGTCAACCTGAGTCAACCTTTATCTTGTGTAGTTTTAAGTGTGAACATTCACGATTTATTTAATAATAATAGAAAGCTGCCCTATTTACCCTCTTTTTATTCTGAAGGGTCCTTAGACATTTTTAGCATACCATCCTCTGTGAGTGCAGGAGGGAGATAATATGAGGTTAAAGAGAAGAGTCTAATGGCATAACCAAGAACTATTTGATGTTGTTAAGGATATACTCCAGAAAATATAACAGGGCACACAAATATGTGTACCCATCTATCAATGTGCTATTGGATATACTGTTAGCTTGCCTGGATGAAGTGAATGGAAACTGTATTAGTATAGAGATAACCCATTCAACAGAATGTGGTCAAGAGGCCTGGTAAAATCCATTATAGTAGTGCTGCCACCTAAATTGTATGAAGATTGAAGATGAAATTAGTCGTATTTCTCTTCACATGCCAAACAATCCCCTGTTGGTTGGCAAGACTGATGATGCAACAAGTACATACTGTCATATTATACAACTTGGCAGGAAGAGAGGACAAATGTCCGAAGACAGAGTAAGAAAAGGGTGGAAACAACAGAAAGCTGGATGGGAAGAAAGATGGCAAACAAGAGAAAAACAATGAGAAAGGAAGGAGAAAGGAAAGCATGAAAGACAAGAAAAATATGACTAAAAGGGAACTGTAACGGTAGACCATGTGGACAAAAATGTTATATGAAATCAAAATAGAGATTGGAAAGTAAAAGGGGAGATCAAACAGATGAAACCAATTTGGGTATGGAGATTTGTGTCTAATGGGGTGTTAGTAATACAACTGAATATATGAAAAGTATCCAGTTCTACAAATGTTAGGGAGACTCCAAGGTTTAGCTACCTACTGATCCCAGATTGTCGGGTACACAATGGAACTGATTAACTAAAACAAGAATTGTAGCAAACTGAAAACTGAATTGGAAAATTCAGGCTAATAGCTGTAACTATAGTGTGAAAATGTAACTATAGCATGAGAATGTTTCCAAATCATTACTTTTTGCTTTAAGGCACACTAAAATTGAAAAGAAAAGGGGAATTTTACATTTCTTATATTTAGAATACTCCTCCCCCCACCCACCCACCCACCCAACCTTTTTGAGATCCTTTAATATGCCATAAAACTTACCTTTTTCCAGTATCCTCACTGTAGCCTAATCCTCCACCTGTGAAGTCATTAAGACTGATTACTATTGTCCATTCACAAGCCCTGAGGATGTATGGTCCATGTTTGACAGCCTACACCATCTGCCCATACAGTGCTTCTCTGTGAGAAACCATGAAACCAAAGTTCCTCAAAGAGTAGCACTGGATGCACACAACGTCTGGCGGTTTACTTTATATGCTGACACCATATGTCAAATAAATTCAGTAAGTGGATCATTTGGTGTTGTCCTAGTGGCTATCTGAAACAGTGCTGTGGGGGATAGCATCAATACCCCCAAACCACTTCATTAAAGGAACACTATAACCACTATAACATGATGGAGTGCTCTGTCATCCCCCATTTTAAGTTGATAAAACTTGAGGTCTGCTAGGTACCGCTTCCTGCCGTCACTACATCTGACAGAGATCCAGAAGCTCTCTATCTAGGCTATGTCTGGCCAATGAGCGATGCTCTCAGGGAATCGCCTGCCCTGTACTGCAGAACTTAGTTTAGGTAAGTTAACAGAAGATCCTGAGTAGGAGATTCAAGCTTTGTGTAGGATGCAGTGAAGACAGGGATTGTGTCCAGTGGACCCCAGGTAAGAAGTCAAACTTAAATGGCTTGACTACTTACAATGGGAGGCATCAAGGCACTCCTGGAACCATAACCACTACAGCACAGAAAATAGTGAAACAAATTGGATGAAGTTATTAAAAGGAACAAAACGCAGAAGATAATAAGGCAACACATCAGAAAACTACAGGTAAGATGTGGAGGATCACCATATTGTTTTTTTTTATCAGATCATTTTCTAATTGTGGATCTGTGTGCTAACCGCAATAATGTTATTACGTAATTCCATATAATATTATGGATGGATATTATGACAATATTATACTTATAGCATAATCATCAGTGTTATCTCTTGCTATGTTTCTTCATATACAATGAAATGATTACATTACCATACATTTGTGTTTATATCTAGAACTATCCCACCACCCAAGTAAGGCTCTTATAATATATAATGGCATTTATCCAGTGCTTGCATACATTTGGTGCTTGTTAGAGTCTGACAGCTGCAACACTTAAACTTTCAAAGGGAATAAGAGCAAAGCGTCCAGCTACAAAATCTATCAAGGGAATGTATTGCTAAAAGGAGACATCCCCCCTCTTCATTTATTTTTTTATATAACATCAGTTCATTAAGGTAACATACTCCAATCTCCTGATATAGAAATGCCTGTGTCTGTATAGTAAGCAACGCTCCAGAGAGAGACTCAGAGAAATTAAAGTTCTTGACAAGCAGTCCCTCCCCTTCTGACCAATAAGGACAAAGTATGCAAATGACGTGTTCACTCTGCTCTCTGGAACCTTGCAGTGCTATCAGATAGCTGTGCAGCCGTTCAGCAGTGAGCAGCAGTTACTTACAATCGGTGAACCAGGACTGTACTTTGCCTTTACCAATGAGGACTTTTTAACTCGTTAGAAACCCTGGCCAAAGGAGAGCTTACAAAGATGAAGTACAAGGTGAGCTGATTTCCCTTGCTTTCTTTGTAGCAGTGTTTTTTTGTTGTTGTTTTTTTTTTTAAACTTAATCTGAAGGTATGCAATGTAAAGTGAATAGTCACTGGGTACTTTGTAGGTTTTGGAATGGAGTTAACTGTTTGAGTGCTAGAAGGGGTGTTAGTCTTGTTTATTTATTGAGTAGTTCGTTAATGGAAGAATTAGCACGGGTTCCCTTTGGTTAGATTCTAACAGAACCCCCTAGAATTCTCTGATTGCTAACATTCCACACTGTGGCTGCCTGAGTTTAAAGGGAAGACTAGTTCAAAACGGGTACTGCTAAACCAGTCTCTGTCTTTTTGTATGGGACAATTGACCTATATTGTACATTAATTAGATGGGTGTAAATTGTAATCTTCCTTGGGTCCTGGGACCTGAGAGTGTGTATAAGAGTACCCCCTAGCTATCTTTTTATCATGTGCAAACAACACAAACTAATCCCTGCAGACAGCGATGTCTCATTGAAAGGCTCCAAGTTTTCATTAATGACATGGCTCTGGATGACTCCCAGCTCCCATTTAGGAATGAGGTTTGGCAGTCTGACTTTAAAATGAGGCCCAGTGGCAAAGGTTAACCCTCAGTGTGAAGAATTGCTGCTTCCCCTGGCTGAGATCATGGGGATCACAGAGCTGTGAATAAAATGGATGTCTAGTCAAACTGGGGGTTAACCTTTGTGTTCTAAGTACTGTTATTGCTCGGAGCTCTCCAAGTTAGTAGGATTTACTGAAACTCGTTATAGTGTGGTTATTTTCTATGGGAAACACTCATGGCCTTGCTGTTTTGTTTCTACTGTTTGTGATTTAGTGGTTGTTGATATTTGTGTGGTTTTTATATTTTTTCCATTGAGGATATTTTTTAATTTATTTTCTTTTTGGATGAGAGGTTGGGTTTATAACCATTTATTCCAATCATTTTATATTCTGCATAGTATATGTCTATGCCTGACTAAATCTGCAAACGTGGAGACCAGACAAGAGCTTGCAAATGCAAGAGAAAATTATTATTTATGGTTTTTTTTACGAGAAATCTAACTATTTATAGCTCAACTATTTTGCACAAAATAACGCCATTCCCCTCAGTTCCTCGTTTTAGTAAAGAAACTAGTTTTTAGTTTCGCAATTGTTTTGAAAAATGTAGTTTATATGACAGCGGTTAGGAAAGTGTAGAAATTGTAAAAAAAAAATATATATATATATATATTTTATGAGTTGTGTTACTTTACATCCAAGTCTTTTTTTAACTATTTAACAATACGGTAGAAATATGTAGGAAAAAAATAAAGCTAAACTTTTCCATTAAGAAACAGAAAAAAAATCTCTTAGTATTTAGTTACTGACAGGCAGACCTATGAAAGTTTATAGGTCAGAATGCACATGTAGCTGCAAGCATAGGAAATGTATGAATGATTTGGAATGTATGTACATTTGTTTTATGTGCCACTTTGGCCTGGTATTGTGTCTAATCTATGACCTAAGCTGTGGCTACTGTGATTGGTTGATGGCATGGCAGCTCTCTCAGAATGAAAAAAGAAAAGGGACAACAACAAGACTGAGCAACACAATAAACTGCATAATTGTCTTAAGGGCTCATTCAAAAGACCTTCAGGAAACTTCAGCCAGCAAAGTGCTCCCATTCAAGCCAATAGACATGGGCTGCAGGGCTTATTGTACATGATCCAGTATTGTAAGTGTTGTGAATAGAGACTATCATGAAACAAAATCACATTCTAAGCACATTTCCATCTCTAAAGATGATCAAAACCCCCACTTTCCCACAGAATCTCACAGGGTAGTTTGTATGCTCTTATTCTAAAAGCATAGTTAAGACATTTTAGTAGATCATTATTTTCTGTTTCATGTGTTGAGAATACAGCTGACTCTCCATTGTAGGGTATGTGCAAGATGGTGCAAATTTCAATTATATAGAATTGCTGCTTTATGGGTGAAAGTGTATCAATACTGCAATACATATTGCATTGATAGTTTTAATTGTGGATTTGTCCTAAGAAAAATAGTTTCCTTTGCAATTGTAATGCACATATTTCCAGGAAAGCTTAACGTTGTCAAATATTGGGGGGTTTCCAAAATGATGCTATGATATAAGCTGTTCTCATAAAACTCCCAGGTAACATTCTATCAGATTTTATGAAATGTCCAGGCAAGTAGGACCTATAAGAAATGTTCTTTAATATTATTAAAGACGCCAGTTTTATTTTTGAGTAAAGTGCTGTTTATCCTACTAATAAAGAAAGAAATGTTAGGCTTCAAAGTATTAGTCTAGTAGTGAAAGGAGCCCATGTAGCCATTAGGCCCAGTTGCTGTTATGACATCATCACAGTAAGCTTTATTTTCCTTGATTTTAGCAGAGAAAAGGATGAAACAGTTGGACATATGTTGTTTGTAATATTTAGATACTCCTTTCATCTATAGATGGCAGAAGTATAAATAAAATTACTTTTTAAATTGTATAGTCTAAGCATTAGTATGTAACGGGTAGAGCTGAGACCTGCTTGAACAAAGTTTTCCTCCATTTGAGCTGAGGCATTCTTTGTTGCTCTGTCCTCTTTCCAATTAATATAGCATATATCGTAAAAAAGGTAAAAAAAAACAAAAAAACAGTAGGCTGTCAGGTCTGCAAAAACCATAAAAAATCTTCAGTTTATTTTTTGTTCAAAACAATAACAGGGTTTCATACCAACACAATAAAAAATTGCAATATCTCAACCTCTGAAATACGTCTTGCTTTACAATAAACAAGTGTATATGTATATGTTAATGTAATATTTGCAGTATCCTTTAGTATAGAATATGAATACGCAGAGGCTCATCACCATGGTAACATGAGACTCCATAAATTTTTGTTTTCTCTGGGATGAAAAAGAACAGTGTGTGCTTTGTAGGTTCGGTTTTGCTTACTGTTTGCATTCCAGATTTGTTCGGTGGTTACATCTCTGGCAACTGTATAAATAGTGCTTTTTTGGAAAACTACACGAGCAGTAAAATGTGGAAGCAATGGGCTTTGAAGAGGGGGTGATCTGAACTCTGTGCCCTTAGTATGGAGTAGCTTGTGATATTTTGTCTCTTGCCTTGCTGTGTATTGTGCTCTCTCAGCAACTCAGATTTATGGTAGATTTATGGTTGCTTGGAATCTGTATTGAACTTCGAAGACCAATGACTGAATCAAGGCTATAATGTTGAGCAGGCCTCTTGACATGGGTCAGGGTTTTAGGATATTGCAGCCTATGTACAGGTATTTGAGTATAATTGACTGGCCTAGTAATTATATTGTTTATGCTCACGTGGAGTAACCGCTCAAATCTCACTGGTTTAGCATATCTCTGTATGGTAGAGTTCACAAAAGCTATTTTCGGTGGTGCAAGGGAAGAAACCTAAGCAGAATTATTTATATAATATATTATTATTATATTTTTTATTAAGTCAAGCTACTAGACCTTTGGGCAAAAGGCTGACCTCCAGCTGGTGTAGAACTACCTGTTTAGAGGGTTACCACCATTTCTTAAGATTTTTAATATTAGGTTATCCCCTCTTTTGTGAAATCTAAACAATAAAACGTTAAATGCAAAATTTTGTTTGAAACCTGCACTGCTGTATTTGCCTCAATCCTGGAACTTAGCACCTCCATCTTGATTACTGTCAAGCATGGTTATAAACTCTGCTAGTTGGACCTGTCACTCAGTATAGAGAGGCAAGGCGAACCAAAAACAATGGTTAAAATCGAACACAATGTGTGCTCTATAATCAACTGGGTAGTGAAAGTAATTGCTTAGTGTTATATATACAGGGCAATACATTAAAAAAATGGTTAACATTTATTTTATTTATTTTGTCCCTCTGCATTTGTGGTGTAATTTCCAATGAATGACAGTTCCTCTGTAAGGTTGACAAAGCTTTAGCATAATGCGTAATTTTCTGATGACCTGTTCTGTGTTGTGTGTACTTTAGGCTGAAAGCTTATCCAGTGTATCTGGGGAAAATGGAGTGAAGATATGTTTACATCTCACACCATTTCTCAGGTCTGAATAAGCAAAGGATCTTGTAATGGGTGGAGCTACAAATCTTAGAAGATTATAAGGTTTCCTAAGGTACCAGGACTTCCTGAGGACATATTATCTGGCCTAGATTTGATCTTTTTGTTCCTCTTGAAAACTTAACCCACATTGAGATAAATGTGTTTATCTTTGTTTCTAGCATGTCATCCAATGTGTGCAAAGTAAATGTGCAATCTCTGGTTAGTTTTGCTAGAACTAGCATTTTTCTTTTTCTTATTATTTTTACTCATGCCCACATGTAGACACAAGCTCTTTTGTGTCTGAAAAATGTATTTAAAGCGGCACTGTCACCAACTGGGGACTTTGCAGGATTCTCAAATATCCCCGATGGTAACATAAAAACGGGGGAGATGTAAAGGTTAGCTCTACTTACCTAAACCTGTCCCTCGTGGGTGCAGCAGGTCCGCTTCAGTAGCTGACGTCACTGCTGTCCTCACACATGCGCGACAGTACAGCATTGAGGTTTGTGGAGAATACCATGGGATCCTCCATAGGCAGATCCAATTCCCTGTAGTTGTTATTGACACTTCTAGACAACAGTAGCTTCACCCAGTAGCTAGAAGTGTCCGGCGTAGAAACAATACAGAGACAAAGTAGTCCCTACTTTGGCTCTGCATATCTCTTGACTGGGTTGGAATTTCAGTGGAATTCCAACACGGTCAATAGGAGTATTTCATAAAGATTCTATCTACTTTAATATACCTCTTGCCAGATATCTGTGTCCTATATTATCTAAACTGTTTAGCAGTAGGAAATGCTAATAAATTATTTAATTTTTTTTAACGATGGATTTGCTGTTTAACAAATTTCAGATTGAAATTGAATCAGAGTGCTGGGAATTAAATTGTCGCACTCTAATGCCAGGCCATCCCATATATATGCGAATAATGCATTTTTTATTTTATTTTTGTGAATAACCCAGCACTTAGACCTGTGTAGTTTGGGTATAGTTATTTTAGTACAGGGGATTAAGGTTGACTGTCTGCATCTAGTAACTTTTATTCAACAAAGTATACGTTCTTACAGGAAATATAAATAACCATAGATCTGTATAAGGAGTTGCTGTCATTTCATTTTCCAATATTTTTTTTTTCCTTGTGGTCTTTTAAACGGCAGAAATTGTACCTATTTATTTATTTTTTTGAATGAGGTTTTAGGCACAAAAATCCTTTGGAGATTAAATCCCCCTCCCAAAACATTTGGGTGTGTCATTAAATTGACAGGAAATGGGTAGAATAAGAAATTCTGGAGCCACATTCTTATGCTGAACACATAAAATTAGTTGTCTGTTTCCTCCCAAGAGATAGTGCATAGTTCTCTCTGTTGATTTTGTTGAAAAAGTACATTCTTGTTGTCCCCAGGTTAAATATATATATATATATAATATATGTCTTACTTTTGTGTCTGCTGTTTGGTTTATGGTGGTTCCTGAGGTTCATATTTTATTACTTGCTGTTCAACTTGGTGAAGTTAATATAAACAAACTTTTTATTTATTTTCAATTCCCATGAAGAATTCTGGGGCACATACAAATAAAAATATATAATTATTTACATGAATGCAGCCATTGAATGAAAAGGCCTCTTAACAAATGTTCCCCATTCACCGCTAGCTTGGAATGTCACTGGAAGCAGACCCATGAATTATATCTAGACAAAGGGTGCCGAAGAATGCATTAGGGTCTTGGGAATTCGGTTGTTTGCAATGGATGTCATTGTGATGCAATGGCATCTGTAAACTCCACATCTCTGGCCAATTTCATGTATCCAATATTTCAGTGTCTGCACATTCCACAGCTCCATTACTCAGAGTGTAACCATATGATCCCATACATTTCTCCTGTATCTCTGTTTAAACATGCTGGGTGGATTGATATTTGTCCTCTAATTCTCCATACACTGATTGCATATGAATTCCAAATATGGTCATAGGATCACTAAATAAAAGACATGCCATGATGTACTGTCAGATTTATGTTTTCTTGTTCTCAAGAACAGTATTGTGTGTATATTGTTATCTCCAGAAGCCTTTATATACGGTACATTGTTGCAGTATAATTGCAGGTTGGGGGACACCCAACCCACCCTGCTTCTAATAGCAGAACATTTAATTGGTGGATCATAGCGGTTGCCATACATGTGCTGTGTTTCTCTGTGAGAAGTATGTTGTTGGACAAAAGTCCTCAGAATTGATGATCAGGTTGCAGTGACGAGTGTGAAGAGACTTATTTAGAGCTGGGATACAGATGTGGATGTTTTTTGTTTTTTAATTTTATTTTATAGGGCCCAATATTACAAAAATAATGTGTGTCTGTATGTAATTTGTTTGTGCTCCTTTTTAAGCAGACAGCTAGTTATAAACATTTTATAAATGTACTAATTTTTTTTATTTAAAACAGTGATCTGTTTATTATGGAAAATGTCATATCAGTGAGTTATTTGGGAGCACTGGCATATAGGCTACCAGGTTGTTGGTCATGTTATTGCAGTGTGAGGAAAACCGTGCTAGCTTGCAAAATTGGATTATAAAAGGTTAAAAAAACCTGGTTCCATTTTAAAACATGTTGAAAACAGGAATAGTTTATTTGCTGACAGATTAAGTCATGAAATATGACACATTGCTAGCTGCATGTGACAAGTAGGCACGTAAGTGGGGTGGAGCAGATCTGGAGCAAAGGGAATGATTGCTCCATTTTTAGAACAATGCTCCAGAATCGCTCTTCAGACATAGCCCCCTTGTGCTACATTGAAGCTTTAAAAGTAATATGCTACAGTGCTATCCATACAATAGTGATAATCCACAGCATGGAGGATGGAGTGTTTTTGTCTGGTCTGCCACGGTAATAGTTTAATAAGTAACCTGTCAAATAGTTACACTTGGAAGAGAACCTTCTGTAGCACACAGTCTGATCCTTAATTACAGGAGGTCATTGATCTAAAGCAGGTGCAGATTTTAAGCACACAGTAACATCTGAATATCTTTCATCTTATTAATCTCTATTTATATCTCGTTAATTAACTTTTGTGTTTCAGCTTCTGTTCTGATAGCCTTTGGCATAAACATATTCACATCTTTCACTAAGTACATAATTACACCCCTTCTTCATTGCTTGCCTGGAGAAACGAACTTATGTTTTCACACGACTAAAAAAAAAAAAAAAAGTCTTCATAAATATACTTTGGTGTGGCTTGTACAAGTCATGGTGAGATCATTGAATTTCACCATCCTCCTGTAGGCTTGTTCTGTCATTGTTCAACTTTTTGACGAAGGAATTAAATACAGGTATATTTTGCTTAATTTGTCAAACAATGCTGAGTATAAATTTCAGAAAAG
This sequence comes from Pelobates fuscus, assembly GCF_036172605.1. Classification (NCBI taxonomy): domain Eukaryota; kingdom Metazoa; phylum Chordata; class Amphibia; order Anura; family Pelobatidae; genus Pelobates; species Pelobates fuscus. The sequence goes on from NC_086320.1 coordinate 162,418,476, forward strand.
CGAATGTCAATCAGTTCAACCTTTTTAAAAGGCAGACCTCCCCATTCACACTCCGGGCGGTAATGTTAATTATAACTCCTTTTTTGGCAGAAAATTACATAGGTGGATGCAGAATACAACTTTAAAACTGCCAGCATTGTCGTGTCTATTAATCTATAAATGTGTGTTCCCTCCTATATCCAATTAAATGCAAGAATGGTGTTGGTGACAAAGGTCAGAGGCCCTATTTACAGCATATTATCAAAGTCTTTTTTTTTTTTTTTGTTACACAAGAAGAAACTTGCTCAATCCGTTATAGCTGGCACAATTACACTAAAATAGTTCATTATAAAGTTTCATTGCATTCTAGAGATTAAATTCCAGAGTTTAAATGGCCTATATAAATTATTTAGGAAACGAGACCCTGCACTTTTCTTTAATATTCATTTTTAAACGTCGGTGAGGTTGGTGGTAATTGAACTTCAATCACACACACGGGGGCTAAATAGAGCAAGATAAATTATAAATTAAACACACTGCAATAATGGAGGTTAAAATCTTTGCAAGTATGTAGGCAAGTTGTATTGGCTGCACAAAAAGTGATTTAACTTCTAAATGGCATAGATTTGAGCAGTGAGACAGAAGGGTATGGTCTAAACACCAAAAACACTTCATTAAGGTAAAGTTGTTTTTGTGCTTAAAATGTCCCTTAACCCCTTAAGGACCAAACTTCTGGAATAAAAGGGAATCATGACATGTCACACAGGGACACTGTAGGCACCACAACCATTTTATCTCAATGAATTGGTTATAGTGCCTGGCAATGTCCCACCATTCAATGTTAAACTATTTTCAGACAGTAATACTAAATCAGAACTAGAAATTCAAATAAAGCCTAGAATCTCCATAAGAAATCTAAATGTACCCACGGTTATTCACTAAATTGAGAATTTCAAATTCAAAGTAAAAATAGCAGAACTGGAAAAATTCTATATAAATTCTATATAATTCTATATAAATTCTATATAATTCTGTAAAATGATCAGCTATGCTTTCATGTTGGCTACTTTGGCCTTCAAATTCACTTTGAATTCCCACTTTACTGAATAACCAAGACATGGCTGTTGTGCGGCAGATCGTTTTTGCTACATAGCAAAAATTGAAGTTTTTTAGTTGACCCTGTAACTTCACAAAACCCCATAAAACCTGTACATGGGGGCCCCTTTTTTTTCTCGTGGGACATTACAGCATACAAATGTGTGGTTTATTGCAGTAAAAGCTAGCAATATTATGACATTCAGAGTTAAAATGACTTGCAGAACTTTCTTTATTTCTAATACTTTATTAATAAATTATGTTCCGTTTATAAATATTTGATGTGAAATGAACCTCCATTTCTCTAAACAAAATGATATATAGTCAGTGTAGGTACACTTAATGGGAAAGCGGTAAATTATGGTTGAACAGAAATGTAATCAAATTCTAGGTTTTGTTTCTTCCAGAGCTTGGACAATTGCCTCCGCCCTTAAGGGGTTAATTTGTTGAACTGTGATTACATTATTGTTTATATTGGTCATAAACTCACCCACTCCCACTCCTACTCTGTATGAGCAAATGGAGATATTGTTTCCTTGGAAGCATAGCTGTAAAGTTTGATGGCGTGTTGTGTGACCTTAAAAGGAAGATTATCAGTAGACCCATAATTCCATTCACCTGTATGGGACGTGAGCTGAAACAGCTACTGCAAACATGATCCATTTCCACTGATCAAAAAGCATGTTTACTACCTTTTGATGATAGTATTGTAGTCTTTGCTGCTTCCTCTCCAAATGTAATATTGTAATGCGCTATATAAATAGCAATAATAATAATGCATCTCAATGGAGAGCGTATGGCGTCATGCAGAGCACGAAGAAGCCAAAAGTTGTACCCTAATAGGAAGCACCTCTAGTGGCTGTCTGAGTGATACCTACTAGAGGTGTTTTTAGGGATAAATGTAAGGTGTTGACAGAAAAGGCAAGTGTCCACAGCGCAGAGCGTGCAGGAACAGGCTCTTTCCACAAAAACCACTATGTTAAGCTGTAGTGGTTCTGGTGCTTAGTGTCCCTTTTAAGTGTGCTTGTACTTACCACTCTAACACTATAGACTGTAAGCTTGTTTGAGCAGGGTCCTCTTCAAGCTATTGTTCCTGTAAGTTTTCTTGTAATTGTCCTATTTAGAGTTACATCCCCCCTCTTATAATATTGCAAAGCGCTACGGAATCTGTTGGCGCTATATAAATGGCAATAATAATAATAATAACACACCCCACTTACTTTGTTTTCTGCAATGGGGTGCAATGATGTAAATGGGAGGAATACCAAATGATATTAAATGTGGTTGTTAATCACACTGATTTCCATGTTCATTTCCTCACTTTTAGTACATTATCTCCTGGCATTAGAAAAAAAACAAAAAAACTGGAATTATCACATTTACGCAGAACCAATGGTTATCCAAAAGTTGGTTATGGGTTGTAGAAATTTGGCCCTGGTTTCTGTGACACATACCATTCAGGCTTGCAGTGGCAAGTAACTTTTAAGCGCTGGCTAGAAGTGTAAGACTTGAGATCATTAATGGAACACTATAGTCACTCAGACTGCATCATGTCAATGAACTGGTCTGGGTGCAGTCCTGTCCTGTTAGCCTTGCAATGTAAAACGTTAGTTGTTGAGGGTTAAGTCCAAGTAGAACCACATCACGTGATTCGAAACGCTAATGGAAAGCATCGATTCCATGTTTTCCTACGGGAAAGTTTGAATCCTCAGTGCTCATCGCACATTAGGTCGCCAGTGCTCCTCTATGAGGAGTATTAAATTGGACCATTACGGAGGAGGCCATATCTCCTCCATGATATCAACAGGGAAGGAGAGCTTAACAGCACAGAGTGAGCACTAGGGGCTGGGACACTATAGTATTAGTAATATAGATTTTTATTACTAATGCTATATTATTCATTTAAACTCAGGGTTGTAGCATGTTTTCCCTTTATTTTATTCTAAATTGATTAAAGGTTTATATTTTTATATTTTTGAATGTGTATTCTTTAAAAAAAATCAAAAAAAAAATCGTACAGGTAGAGCTTACTGAAGTGCTGGAGAAAACCTGTATCTGCAGGTGTCTGTGTGCATATGAAGCTTCATAGGCCAGTGGAAACTCTGTAAAACACAGAAGTGCTGTGGTCGTAAGGTGTTTTTTTTTTTTTTTTAAATAAATATACTTACTCTGGGTAGTACTCACTCGGTCATTTTAGGAGAGAAACTCAACCCCTTAAGGACCAAACTTCTGGAATAAAAGGGAATCATGACATGTCACACATGTCATGTGTCCTTAAGGGGTTAATGGTGAAAACTGTGATTTTGACTCACTTGGGTTAGTGATACCTACTGGCCCTTTAATGACTGATTACAGAAATCCCCTTCCATGTGTTTGCCTGGAGAGTTTAATAAACCTAATACGGCTACCTGCGTCATTACTCTTGTTTATGCACTATGTGCTTTTTCCCTCTCTGTGATCCTCCATCTCATCAAGCTCTAGTTAGATATTTTTCTGCTTGTTCATTAATCTAAAACTATAATGAGATCAAAGACTGATTAGCCTGCTTTTCTCTTTTTGATCTTGCCCTTACTTGGAAAACTTTCTGAAAAGTAAAGCAATCAGAACTATTATAGAATTCCCGAGAATCAAGTGTTTCTCTTTCCAGTGAAGGAAATGTGCCTTGAGTGCCCGGGGACCTAGAATTACATTTTACATTATACCTAGAACACTTCATTAACTCTTTATAACACACTTAATTTTTGTCCCGCTGACTTCAATGTCCTGGTAAGTAGCAGGATTTCTAGAAAACCTAATGTGGCAAACATAGCCACTTTAGGTCATACTGTTAACATCTGAAGGTTGTCTGTAAAAAGCTGCTTTAATTCTGTGTATGGATGTATCCATGTAATTTTGTAATAGAGAGCATTCGTAGGTAACGGCCGAAAGCCGCTAGCATTCATATGGTAGTTTCACGAACAGTGACTTTACACACTGTTCGTGAAACAAATAAATAAAGTACCGAATGGGAGCCCACACACAGAGGTTCGTGTGGCTACCATTAACCGATTGCAACATTGTAGCAATCGGCGGTTAATTGCTTTCCTGGGTGGCCGTCCTTCAGCTACCGACCACGCGGCGGTCAGCCATCTTGGATCCTTTGTTAGCCCAGTGGTGTTTGGTCGTCGAGCGCCTGGAACTAAAATCGGCTACTCGACGGCGTGAACACAGCTGGACTTCCAGGCTGTTTGGGAGCACCGGTCCTTCGGTAGTTTGTTCCCTAATATGTATTCGGTACTTTTAAGGAGAATGTAATATAAAGTGTGTTTTGTGTGGCTTTCGGTTATTTTGGCTGGGATCTGAGCGGTACTTTCATGAAGTATGCGCTCAGACCCCAGCTATCTACCGAACGGTCATTTAGTATAATCCCACAAATAATGTTAAAGTTATATATTTTTGTGTTAAAATCCGGTTCTGCTGTTCGGAGGGATAATCCACTTAACAGGATATTCTAGTGGGAGTATCCCTCTCGTACAGCAGTGCATGGTGGGAGAAATGCCCTGTACATTCAGTTCCCCATGTAGTCCTCTACTGTATAACCCCTGTAAAGTGACTAAGGAAACCCCTTGCATGGGGAACCACATAAATACAGGAGCTTGTGAATAAAATCGTCAGTTGACTCCGGTTACTGGGGGATTTGGGATATTGCCCTCATTTCCAGCGCTTTACTTGGATTACTTTCTGTACCAGCGGAGATTTTGGGATTTAACATTGCAGCTCCGCTACACCTAACCTGACATTTATATCATAACCCACTGGACTAATTAAACTTGGACTTCTTCCTCTGTGCTTATTATTATTACCTGTTATCTATTCAAACCCTCCTTATAGCCAGGCTATTACAACTCCCTTTATCTGTTGATAACATTGGCTTTTCACGTGTACCAACATTATGACACTTTGGGAACCACAACAGATCAGATGCTAGATATAATAATTGTTTTAGTGTTAATACATTCAGAAATCTCAGGTTTAGCTAATTTTTATAAAGTTTTGTGGACATCTGACACTGAAAAGGTTAAAACATTAGGTACCAAGGTTTAAAGGGACACTATAGTCCCCAAAACAACTTTAGCTTAATGAAGCGGTTTTGATGTATATATTGTGCCCCTGCAGTCTCACTGCTCAATTCTGTCATTTATGAGTTAAATCACTTTGTTTATGCACTCTAGTCAAACCTCACTCCGTGTGAATTACATAGCCTTCCTAACCACATCCTCTAAAAAGTCATCTAATGTTTACACTTCCTGTATTGCACATTCTATTTAATTTAGAATTTCTCATCTCCTGCTCTGTTTATAGCTTACTAGACCCTGCAGGATCCTCCTGTATGTAAAGTTCAATTTACACAGCAAGAGATAAAAACTTTTAAAATTGTCAACATCTGATTGAAAATAAAAACATTTTGTTTTCATGCAGGCTAAGTCAGTTACAGCCATGGCAGGTGTGGCTAGGGCTACATAAGCAGAAACAGAAGTGATTTAACTCCTAAATGGCAGAGAATTGTGCAGTAAAACGTCAGAGGCATGATCTATTCACCCAAACTGCTACATTAAGCTAAAGTTGTTTTGGTGATTGTAGTGTCCCTTTAAGATAATTCCTTTTTCCTGACTGTGTCACTGGTCACTAGTGTAGGACTAAAGCATGTTTTCACATGGCCAGCATTTGTTTAGTTCTCCTAACCGTACATTTTAATAACATGTTAAAGGGACGAGAGAAAACAAGTCTATAAATGATACATTCACTTCTTAGAAAAACAAATGTAATGTATAATTTACCTTGTACACAGTTTTTCTAACAGTGTATCAAATGGCAATGACATCATTCATTTACAAAATGCTAACACAAACATACAACAACAAACTCAAACCATTGACTATCGGGTTAATTAGCTTGTTGGAGCGTTCACAAATGGCAACAATGAGACTGTGGGAATAGTTTTAGTGAGGCCCCATTCTATGCAGATTTAGGCTGTGTTAGCTAATTGTGGGGCAGGTGGTCACAGAATCTGATAATCTGCAACCAGGAACTTTATCACGTGGGAATTTTTCATTTAGCTCACTGTTGTTATCTAACATTTGCTTTACATTTATTAAAACCGAGAGGGAAAGTAGTTCTACTAGATACCTCAGTCTCATTAGCTATTCGATGTAGATGAAGAGAAATTTACAATTACTCTGAAACAAAACTATTTTAAAACAGCTTTGCATGCAGGGACATGATGAGAGGGGTTTAACACATGTGAACTCTCTGATATCTTAAGTTCTCCTGTTCTAACTTTAAATTCTTGTTGTCCAGTGATTTTAATTTTGGCTTAGCACTGCAAAATAATGTTATGGTAACATAATGATTGCCTGTCACCCCCTGGGTTTGGCAGAGATCACTGCAAAGCATTGGATTTACAGCAAATGCAAGAACGTTAACTTACGGTATTACATCTGCATTGTGCATTAAACAAAAAAGTAAAGTCCAGACTTACTGGTAAAATAGCAATATTGGAGGCCTTATTCTACAAGTTTCAATGGCATCCCGAAACACCCCTTTATACTTGTCCCTTAAAGAGATGTCTTTGAAAAATCTGGAATGTACAATAAGAACGTATGTTTACTTAATGGGAACTGTAACATGACAATACCTTTTAGCACACATCCTCTTTATTTCAGTTTCCTATATATTGGCAATGATACCATAAAATAATTATGTAAACTTACATATTTATTAGAAACGGAAGTAAATGCAAAGTACATTGGCTTGGATTCTAAAATTCCTTAATTTACAATGAGTACGCCTTGTTCCTCCTGCTGGTTAATTTCATTGATTCTTTTGGAAACCGTAATAAATGCATTTTTTTTAATGCAAGGTACATGAAATTGTCATTTTTGTGTTTTCATTTATTTATATATTTTGTTTCCAGAATCTAATGGCAAGGGCTCTGTATGATAATGTTCCAGAATGTGCAGAAGAGTTATCATTCAGAAAAGGGGACATTCTGACAGTGATTGAGCAGAACACTGGAGGTCTTGAAGGATGGTGGTTATGCTCATTACATGGCCGTCAAGGCATTGCACCTGGAAACAGACTGAAGCTTCTCATTGGTCCTGTGTCTGATAGTTCTAAACATGGCATTTCCAAACAGGAGATACCACTTCAACCATGCTTCCAGCAACAAATCTACCAAGTTCCACACCCTTCCTACCAAGACCCAGTATACCAAGTGCCACCATCCCACCACAACCAAGGGGTCTGTAAACCTTCAGGAGGTCACGGCTTAGAAGATACTTCACAATTTGTAGACCGTATAGATGGTTCTCCTGGTAACAAAGTAAGTTATTGTCATTGTTATTTTATACATGATAAGACTGAAACTTTAATTCTGATATTGAGGCAAAGGAATTTATGTATTTGTCAGCATGAATTAAGTTATTTAATTCCAGTCCTCTTAATAGTAAAACAGTTGGCTCTATCTCATTTCTTAACAACTTTGTGTTTTATAACTTTGAAATTAACTATTTGGGCCTAAAATTTGTAATTCACTGATGAATTCCCTACAATTCCCAATTTAATTAATAAACCATGTTAAAATCCCCTACAGTATTTATTACCTTTTTAGATAAGTAAAATAGTAAACTATGATCAAAGTCATGGTTCTCAAGAAAACATTATAATGATATCATTTGATTCAATATGGTAAATGTATCGACTATGTTTATGTGTGCTTAGAGGTAGAGAGAGATTTACTTTCTAATCTTTTCTGTGTCCTCCAAGATGGCTAATGAAAATGTTTGTGTGTGTGGTGGAGGATGCATACTAAAGGATTTTAAAGATTTTGGTACCAGTTTGTGTGAAACAGCCGAGAAGTGAGCGTATTTAGCTCATAGGCTCCACCTGTATGCAGACTTTATTTGGTGTCCATTGCCTCAATATCCGTTTGGCGGAACAACTAAAGGGACATTATAGGCACTCAGACCACTTTATATCAATGAAGTGTTTTACATTGCAGGATTTAAATGGCTCTAGTGACTTTCACCTTGACTGCCAAATAGAGGTGCTTCCTCTAAAATAGTCAAGTATGCACGGCTAGTTCTATCAGATGGTCTCGGAGATTATCTGATTTGTGCCACATGGTGGTTTGCCATGCATGCATACTAGCCTTCCAATGATTTCCTAGGGGAAAGCATTGGATTGTCTAAGATCCTCAGTCTTGATGATCTCTGCCAAGGAGGTGGGACGGCAGCCCAGAGACCGGTGCTGTGAGGGAGAAAAGGTTAGTAAATTCACCTCTCTCCATCACAGAAGGGGGTAGGGGTTAATCTAATTAATTACAGGGGTACTATAGTATTAGGAATACACATGTGTGTTCCTAACGTTCTAGTGTTCCTTTAAGGCTCCGTTTCATAGCATCCAGGATGGAGCGCAGTTTAATTAAATTTATAAATACTGTTAACATTCTACTGTGTGCCTGACTGGATGTGTTGCTTCCGCCTCTGCATATCCCGGACTGAAATAGACATTTTATGAAATATGACCGCTATATTAATGCAATTTATTTCATTATAATCTAGACCTGTTTTAAAGTTAAATAGAATATGAATGCATAAATATACAATGTGTTAATGTTTTTTTGACACGCTACCTGCATTAAATAATACTGATAACTGCTTGTGCCTGGGTGCATGTCCATCAAATTATTTATCAGGCAAACGTGGGGCGCACTCTTAGAGTCTTCAAATATAGATTAAATGTAATTTAGAAAGTAAAAAAAAATAGAAATATTCCAATCCACACCAGATCTAATGTATATTAATATATGTAAAATTCATATTAATATACAATGTGGGAAAATTTGTAATGTTAATTATGTCATGTTTATTTAATCATTTTTTGACAGGGGGACCAAATCACACACCTGACCCATTATTCTGGTTAGTTAGCTCAGTGACCTAAATAACTTTACTAAAGTAAGTTATACAGAGTTTTCTTCATTAGGTTTTTCTCCGTCACAATGAAAGAGCAAAATGGTCTGGTCCTGAAAATAGTTCTGCATAGACTGCTAACTGTGGTCTAACAATTATTGTGCACTGTTCAACTATGGGGACCTACTAAAATGCCTTAAGGAACAATTTTTGAGTCTTGATCTAGGGTTTAAGTGCCTACCCTGTCTTTATGAAGACCTGAGATGTTGGCTGACTTGCCCAAAATAGGTATAACTGTAGGAAACCTTCTTCAGTTCCACATAGGGCAATGATTCCCAACCTTTAGTGGGCCAAGCCACACTTCAATGTCTAATGTCTAATATCAATGTCCAAGGAATGTAGAATTATTTTTGATGTTTCACTTACATCGGCAGATTATCTCTACATTTAAAATAACTTATTAGTTTTAATAAATTGCCAGATGGGAGCCACAATATTTAATGCTGACACAAAAAGAAAAAATGAACTTTATGCATTACATTCAAATTACAGCTCTGCAGGCAATATCCCCGTGGCACAAAACCACAGACCTAAAGAATGAGGGCCTGCTGCTTGGCTCCGAGCTCTCATTTTATAGCGGACCTCCTTTCATGTGCAATGAATGTCTCTTTATATTGTTTATGAAGGAAGGCACTGCTCGGATTTTCCTTGCAATTGTATTAAAAAACAAAAGAAAAAAAGATAGACTTAAGCAAATTACCTGATATGGAAAAAAAACCTCCTGAACCCAGGGCTGCATGGAGTTCTTGTAAATATGTTTTCGCCATTTACATAACTGCAGACACAAGGAGGACAGGAGAGGAAATGCTTGGCTGGAAATTATTGCAGTTTAGACTTTTAAACGCCAGCTTATATTGGCAGCAAGGTCAGACATTTTCCTTTCTAGACTTGATGCTGTTGTTCGCAGACCTTTGTAATATTACTTGTGGGACTTGTATCCCAGCCTACATTTTTTTATGTAGCTATAATGCATTTTTGAAAAGCCAAAATTCACATGTGGAATTGTTCTTCCTGCGTCTGATCAAAGCCAGGTGTACAATGTTACCCAAACAATGCCTTTTTAAACACTAAGTAATCATCTGCACAATCTGATGCCCTTTTTTCCCTTTTAACTAAACACACCTTTTTATCTGTGTTTAGTTTTAGCTTTGTTAATGATATCAAGTACATTTGGTACCATTTTCGTTTATGTAAGAGTTGTATTCAGACCAAACCATTGTAAATTCATTGAAATGAAAATCCGCATTGTGGGTGGTAGAGCTGCTTTAGTTTAATAAGTGACATTTAACTTACGTTCATAGATGGAATTAATGACAACATAAATATTATATATTATGTGTTGGTGTGTGTGTGTATATGTATGTATACACTGATCTGCAACAACATTAAAACCACCTGCCTAATATTGTGTAGGCCCCCCCTCCCCCCTGCTGCCCAAACCGCTCTGATGCATTGAGGCATGGATCCCAAAAAAACTCTGAATGTGTCCTGTGGTATCTGGCATCAAGACATTCGCAGCAGATTTTCTAAGTCCTGCAAATTGCAAGGTGGGGCCTCTGTGGATCAGATTTTTTTGTTCCAGCACATCTCCGGTCAGGGGAATTTGGAGACCAAGGTAAAACCTTGAACTCTTTGTCATGTTCCTCAAACCATTCCTGAACAATTTTTGCAGTGTGGCAGGATGCATTATGCTGTTGAAAGAGGCCAGTGCCATCAGGGAACACCATTGCCATGACTAGGTGTATGTGGTCTGCGACAATCTCTAGGTAGGTGGTATATGTTAAAGTAACATCTACATGAATACCAGGACGCAAGGTATCCCAGCAGAACATTGCCCAGAGCAGAATACTGCATTAGCTAGCTTACCTATTTGGCATCCTGCTGTCATCTCTTACTCGGGCAAACGATGCACAGGTACCCAGCCATCCACCTGATCTAAAAGAAACTTGATTTATCAGATCAGGCAACCTGGAAGACCATTGGTCCATGGTCCAGTTCTGACACTAAAGTTCTCTTTGAAGTTGCTTTCGGTGGTAGACAGGGGTCATCATTGGCACTTTGACTGGTCTGCTGCTACGCAGCCCCAAACGCAGCAAACTGCGATACACTGTGTGTTCTGACACCTTTCTATCATGTTAAAGGAATGGCACACAGACAAAAACAAAATTGCAGTTTTAACAGTTTTATAGTTGATGGAATGACCCTTTAAGCAAACAAGAGAGGCAATGAGAGCATAAAGCAGTATTCCGAACTGAGGTCTTTTAATTGTTGTTGGACTACATCTTATGTCAAACTCTTTTGGTCTCTCCTTGTTATGTGAGTTGTAACAACACCTGTGACATGCAGTTTGACACTCTTGACCTAAAAGTGATGTCCAGTAATGTCACATTGCAGCAAGGTGAACCCAAGCTAATGGCTGCATTTATTTATTTTTTCTCTCTTCTTTACTAAAGCAAAATATTTAACTGTGTTATCTGAAACTCCGCAAAACTGGGCAATTAAATTGTGCTAATTCTTTACAAATCCCTCTGCATTCATGAAGGGATTACATGTGACACTGCAGAGATCTTACATCTTGCTTTTTGGGATGTGAAGCTCAAAGAGAGTAGACATATTATATGCGTCCATCTGTTATTATGGAATGCAATAAAGTACTCCCTAAAACCACCAACATGCCATGTTATGACCTTCTGTAAATCCTCTGTTCTTTTTTCCTTTAGAACTAGAATATGGAATATTGTGATTTGGTTTACTCGCTCTCTTCAGTGAGAGTGTTTTGTAGCTGTAGCATGATCAATTCACACACTTGACAATTAGGAATGACCCTGTAATACTTCCATTACAGTCAAGCTGGGGATAGACTTAAAGGAACAATGTAGTGTTAGGAATACACCAACGTGTTCCTTACCCCGCCCTTCCTCCTTTATGTAAACGATTAACCCTTTATACAGTTACCTGATTCCTTCACAGAGGTCTGTAGCTGTTGAGTAGCTGGGCGCCTCCTCCGACGTAAGCCGTTGAGGGGTGGGAGAGGGGGTGCGGTGAGCACCCCAATGCTTTCCTATGGTTTTTTTTCTTTGCTGTCTTAGTACATGTTTTACATTGCAAGAGTAAGGGGGATAAGGATATTACACCCACACTATTTTAATGAGATGAAGTGGTCTGGGTGCCTATAGGGTACCCTTTAAGACAGCAGGTAACCAGAACATAACGCAAACCGACACCCATGGTATAATTGAACAAGAATAGGCTACAAGTGTTGGTTTTATGTTTTATCTGTGCAAAAAGAGATTGGGAGAAATAAAAGCCATATTTGGGGATTTCTATGCTTCTCTGGCCACCAAAGCGTTAAAGAACAAGAATATTGCTATGAATATTGCACAACAATGATTTCACCATATTGTTATGAGGATATGTTATCTACATGGAGCCCTATTCTTACTGTAATTATCCTGTGAAGAAATGGTGTAAAGGTCTCTTAAGTCTAACAGAAAGAAAGTGCTTGTTAATTGTTTTTTTATCAAAGCGTTTCTACCAGCAGTATTTGATTAAAAAACGCATAAAGAAAAGTTTCAGAGAAAACAATCTAGTGCAATATGTCCAGTAAGATGTAAACATAGTGAAGTTAATTCACTAAACAGTGAATTGTAAGGCGCTGAAAATCAAATTGCAACATTTAGGTCAAAACAACCAAGATGGGGAAATCTCTAACTCCGCTATGTTTCCAGTGTGGCATATTAGCCAGTTTGCAGTTTGTTCTATTTTACAACTCACTAGTGATGAGTTTGGTTTGAGATGAAAACTGAACTGAACTCACTAACACGTGCGTCAATTCAACAACTAAAGAAACTGGAAAAACTAAACTAATTGTCACCGCTATACCGCTATTAAAAGCCTATAAATCTACTTTTAGGTTGAATTGATCATTAATACTTGATAAATCAACATTCTAAGGATTAGTGTAATCCAACCTGGATGGATGATATTTATAGTAATAATGCAGAAGTGTTGATTTGGCATTGTAGGTGCTGGGAAGATCCCCAGTAAATGTGAAACCCATATTAAACTGGAAAATGTGGTTAGGCAATGTAAGCCCATTGTGGCAATATTCTGTAGCGTGCCCACTTCTTAATTATGATGGTGAATTTACACCTCCTCCCTCGTTTTTAAAGATGGTATCTGTCTCAAACACCCTATATTTCTTCACCCTATCTACTTTTTTTTTTCTTGCTGTTCCTACACCACGTTATAAGTGGTTGGGGGTTTGTTTTTGATTTTTTTTATATTCTTTTGATTTCGCATTTCAGAATATATGCAGAGTATAATTGTGTGTATATAGCAATAAAATTCAAAAGTATTGTTTTGTTCTTTTGAATAGCAGTGCACTTGCATATCAATGTCAGTACTAATTAATAGTTTCTCTAGATAACAAGCTCATGAAGTCACCTAACCATTCTCGTACTTCACTTGTGCCCACAGTCATGCCTTCTGGAAAAACTAAGCAGCTATTTTTTGCGGTTTGGAATACGGAGAGGAATGTTAATCCATTGGTCTATAAATGTTTTTTTGTGTTTTGAATACTACCATGTAGCATGTAACAGTGCCACTTTAATTTAGCGAGTGCTGCATTAAACTTGTTGTCATTGGATACAGTCTCTAAAAGGGGTTAAATTAAGTGTGTGATTTGGAATGATGTCTAAGAGGGCTCTAGTGTTTGGCTTGTTTGCACAGCAAGGACAGCACCTGCTGTTTGTTCAGATCCTTGTGTTTAGTCCTCTATACCTGAGCCAAGGAGAACTCACAAAGGTGCAGTCTTTTTAAAAGATTTTACTAATAATAGATAACACATATTAAAGGCTGACTGGTCGACTTTATGTATTACAAAGTGAGTTTTTTTTAAAATGTCCTCTTTCTAGAATGTTCACTGGAATATAAAGTTGTTGCCTAGTTTGATTTAGACAAACAGCGGAATTAAATGGGCCTACATGCCATAACATGTTTACGTACAGTTCAGGATGCACTCCTAAATTGTGCTTACTTTCAAAATAAGTTTACTTGGTGTGTGCAAGCAATGACTGTATTTAATCCATAAATTTAAGGTCGCATGGATGAGCTGCTCCCTTGCCTGAGGTAACTTGATGGCTTCACTGGAGCTATAACTTAATCAGACAAACCCCTTTATAAACTGTTTCAATTTTTAACACGTTTAAAATATAAGCCCATTAGAAGTCCGTAGATGTGTGACCACCATAATGTGTCTGAGAAAAGCATTTATAAAGTAAACTTGGTTGGTTTAACCCCTTGGACACATGACACGTGTGACATGTCATGATTCCGTTTTATTCCAGAAGTTTGGTCCTTAAGGGGTTAAAGATATGCCAAATTTGATTCCAGACATTTACGTTTATCTACAAATACTCCCTAAAATAATGAAAACTCATGTGCCTAATGTCTCTGATATATTTTGTATGTTTTGCATATTTTTCTATTATTGTCTATGATCAAGCTCCTTGGTTAGATTTAAACACCGCAAGTAGAAGTAAAACCTCCAAAACACAGCTGTACTGAGTTGGCCTGTTTTTTCACTGGCGCCCACCACAGCCTACAGTTTAATCTATAAAGATCAGAAGATTAAATATGAAATATGCTTTTAAACCACAAATCCCTTGCACTAAAGGGATGAGGGGCCAGGAATATACTGATGCTGTATTAATAAACATAAAAGACCGTTGTCTTGTGCAGTTTAGTAAGATGAAAGGTGACCACTCTGTGACGTTGCTAGTGGTGACACCTGTCTCTGTTCATTAGAATGGCAGCGGCAGCAGAGTAAGGGTCAGGCCTCTTTACTCTGATCTCGATCCTGCTTACTGGCCTGTCACCTTGTCTTTCAGATTCTTGGAGTCTGTCCAGGAGCGGAAAGAACTGATTTGTTTCAGTATTATTTTCTCACACAAGTTCTCCTTTTGTCTTCCCACCCCTCTTTCACCCTGAGAAAATCAGACTCTAAATGGAAGTACCAGGAACTGAAAAGTGAGCAGCAGAAGACTATCTATGCACAAATAGTGTAGGCATTTCATCCTAGCTGGCTCTCATAGTGGGTTTATGTATTAAAGTGAACTTGTTGTGAATAGTTTTAACTTACCTGCAACTGCTCCCATATACATTGAATACACCATATATCGAAAAGATGCGTGGTATATTCAATGTAAAATATAAAGATTAACTCACTTTTCCATTCTCTTTGTGTAACACCCACCTCCTGGCTGTCCTCCACTTCGCCTGCGTTCTTTTTTTTAATTTGCCCTGCTTGGGACGCATCCACAAACACGACAAATCTCGCCAGTGACGCTGTAACAATTTACTTCGTTCCTATACTCCCTGGCCAGTACTAGAGTATCCATTGCAAACTCAACGCATGCGCTGAGGTTGCTATGGAAGGAGAGCAGAGGAACCAACGGCATGCCAAGACAGCAGGGAGGAAAAAAATAGTTTTAAATAGGTTTTTCTGCTAATCTATACATTTGCTAACAAAACTGCTAGCACCATGCATAAACTCTTATGTTCAATGTAATGAGCATAAGTTGTTTGAGACACAACTAGTGCCCTTTAAGTGTTGCATCAACGTCTAATACTTTTTAAGGCACTTTTCCTATTTGGGGCTATTTATTTTATTTGGGAGAGGGTTGCAAATTCGGTAACAGACATTCATGGTTTTTTTTCTTAATTTATTTTATTTATTTTTTCTTAGTACCATATATTACAAATGTATGTATTTGTTTTTAGTTTTTTTTTTGTGTGTAAATGTAATAAATGGTAAAAATCAGGGAAAAAAATTGAAAACAAAAAAGGAATATTAGGTAACAGGGAGACTGTTTTTTTTGATGCATCCTGCGGAAAAGGCAAGAAAAAAGGAAACTACTTAGAACAATTTTATACACCAAAAAATGGTTCAGGCACACAAAACCGTCACAAACATAAAAGTGAATGCAACACATTTTAGACATAACCTTCATGGTGTTTAATCAATGGCTCATAATTTCTTTTAGTGCTTGTAACCTTCCATGAGCACAGTATGTGCCTCCCTATCCTACATCCAGCTTTATGTACAGTACAGAGCAGTCACAGTTCACCTTTCGTGTCACTTTCATGCTGTGGGCAAAGTTGCACACAAGTGACTTCAGAGAATTGTATTCCCTGCCATACAAAGCTGTTATTCACTGCACTTTGATGAATGACAATGCTACTACTCAGACAAGTAAACACTGATATGCGAACCATTGTGAAATGATTAAAGAGAGATTTTTTATTGAGTTAGCAAGACTGTCTTAGACTGTGTATGCTTTGCTTCCTTTTAAATTAGGGTTGGGCATTAAATTAAAAATGTCTTTCCCCTGGGAGTCACACCATTTAATAAATCATTAAAAAAAATCACCTACAACTTTTGTTGAACTTTTTCACGTGATGCTCACTTCCTTTTAGAATGTTTATTAAAGATTTAGCTAGTTCAGTCCCAGCACAACCAGGACACACTATGAAAAAAGAGATTTTATTTATACAAATGCCAGCAGATATGATCAACACAGCTTGTCTTGTTAATGTCTGAAATTAAATTCCTATATGTCAAAACCAAAAGCTGATTTGAAAAAAACAAAATAACAAAAAAAAAAAACCTGATAATCGAGTTTTATCCTTTTTAGTATTGGGGTACTAGAGCAGAAAAAGTATTTCAAGCGGTACCCAATCTTGACCTCAGAGGTTTTGCTGACAAAATGTATATTGTGTAGGTAGACCGGCAGTTTTTGTATGTGGGCCAGACCCAACCAAAATATATTGGGCTCACAGGCAACAAAACAAGGTCAATGCGTACTGCACAGGCCTGTCCTACATACATACAAACAATGTTTATAGAGGAAACAAGGAAAGGATCCAGTGTAATATGTTTGTATCTCATTTAGCCCCTCATGGCTACCTGCAGTACTGCATGAAAACATAGATATATGTTGGTGGTCCAAATTCTTGAAATCCCAGTAACCAACCTCTGCTTGCATTTGGAATGTGGCCTGTGTGATGAGTGCGGCCACAGGCCAGTTTTGTAATTCACAACAAGAATTTCAAGCTTGGAATGCAGTGTTTACTTCAACCAGATTAGTATAGGAATGCAGTTAAAATTTATACACACAGGATGGCTTCAAGTTCATTAACATGCAAGTAAGGATGTACATTTCGAAACAACCAGGGAATCTGCACGTCTGCCAGCATACAATGAAAATAATTCCTTTCCCGGAATGTCCCTGTTTTTAGTTTACTGGGTGGGGCTCTGCAAACCACAGCTTCAGAATTGTTGTTGGGACTGCAATTCCTTTTGTCATGCAGCCTGTGCTTGATGGTGGTTGTAATCCAACAGTTGAATGATACAGAGTAGTGTGGATGAAGTTGGATAATGTTCACAAAAGTACTATAATGGTAAACGTGAGCCTTACCTTAGAGTATCACTATAGGGCCAGGAACACATACATGTATTCTTGACCCTATAGTGAAAACCTACCATTTAGGTGGCTTTCCCCCTCCTCCCCCCTCCTCTCTTTTTTTTTTTTTAAATTTTGAAACATTTTCCAAGTCAGCAATGTTTTCAGTTCAGCTACTCTGGCCTTAAATTTCAAATTCACTTAGAATTCTCACTTTGGTAAATAACCCTGTTAGTCTTGAATGTGCTTTGGGAATCAGTGTTGTAATTGCTAGTGATCTCTGAGATCAAAATCTCATCAGGAGGCTCTCAGGGGGGGAGCGTATTTAAATAAATACATGGCTTGCAAGGGGCATGTAGCCTTCTGTGCAAAGTGTTGTCTTATTCACAAGCAATAAATGTGTGGATTGCTTGTGATCAAATGGTCTCTTGGGTGACTCTCTTTTGAGCTTTGGAGTAGCAAGGCTCATTAGCTGATCAGAACTGCATGGTGGTATGTTATCAGAACTTCACCTGGTAAGTCAAAAGTTGTACATGGCTTCTGATTTAAGGGAGGAGACATTATATTACACTATTAGAGTATAAAATAAACCAAATAAAACACACCACTTTTCCTTACAATGTGCTTTAATATTGTTGAAGTACAAAAATTCCTGCCATAATAAAAAAAATATACACATGTGAGTGATACTTTGCTGAACTAGAGGTTATATGTTAAGGTAATATCTTGTATCGAAAAGATGTGATCATAATCTTTTTACTTTGTTGACCTCCAATGTCAAATTCTGCTGTAGCATAAGTAAAACACAGTGTTATTTTTTTTATTTTTTTTATATATATATATTTTTTCAAAATGAAATACATTTATAAATCATAAACGTGTACATGATTATAAATACTTAATGGTATTTAGCCTTTGAGTACACTGAAAGGCACACTATAGTCACCAAAATAACTTTACCTTAATGAAGCAGTGCTAGTATATAGATCATGCCGTTGCAGTCTCACTGCTCAATTCTCGGCCATTTAGGAGTTAAATCACTTTGTTTCTGTCCATGCAGCGCTAGCTACACCTCCCCTGCATAAAAATAATGATTTCATTTCCAATCGGATGTAACTTGCTGTAAAAGTATCTATCGCTTGCTCTGTAAATTGAGCTTCAATCACACACAGGAGGCTCCTGCAAGATATTAACAGAACAGGAGATAAGAAATTCTACATTAAACAGACTGTGCAATAAATTAGTGTATATATTAGAAAACAAGCATTTTATTTTAGTGCTAAGAACACTTTTATGTTTACGCATTAAACAGTGAATTGGGAATGATTACAAATGACATTGTAAACACTACCATAATGAGTTGGGAAAGGAACTTGGTTGGATAAAGAATGTTCCTATTCTTTAACCAACTCACCATGTGTCAAGTGAATAACAACTTTGATATATAGATATAATTACTTTGAGTATAATTCTGAAAAGGCCTATAAATTAGAAATGACTGAGGCGTATTTAAACTTTATTAGTTAATTAGACACATGTATTTGCTATATGTTGCCTCTGTCCCTTTTTGTTTGCAATTGTTTCATCATTTCCAGTTACTGGTACAATGGGTCTGAAAAAGTTTATTACTGATTTTACTGCTAAAAATAAACTGCTGCTAAAAAAGCAACAACAACAAAAAAAAAAGTACAAAGTATTAATTCTGAATTACTCTTTTCTTTACATTTTAAGGGCATAACCCAAAACCGCATGGGATGGGAATGTTCTCCAAGATGGCAAGGAAATGTCTACGATATTCTTCCTACTAGACCACAGGGGGTAAGTACCCGATAAATCAATTCAGTTTCCTCTTCTTGCTGATAACCTATGTGTATACATGCCAACTTTGCACAGGCAGTAATCAAGATGGGGTGAGCCCTCCGAAGGGGCATCTACAGTAACACAAATTGCACACTAATAACCCCTCTGAGTGGGCAGGCTTGCCGCGAAAAACAGGTGAATCCACCCACTGAAGGCGCATGTGAGCTCGGCGTCAAGAATGCCTTGCTCACAGACAGACAGCCACCCGGCCCGCCTCTTACATGAATGACCATGCAGAGAGTCCTAGTGCCTGCTCACATCACACGCGTGTCTAATGATGGTGCTCACACTCTACTTCCCAGATGCAGGACACCAGGGTACTAAAGCGGGATAGCAGAAAGGACCCTCAAATGCTGGACTGTTGGGAAGCACGTATTTGGAATAATGCACTTATGGGAATACCAGTAAATAGGTGTCTTTGTTCCCCATATCATCCATTCTCCTTTCGAGACCTATATCTCCATCAATGGCAGTTCTGAAGAAATGTATGCCTTATGTTTTCTCAACCCCAGCATTCCTATGGAGAAAAAGTATAGGGAGGAAAAGCTAGGTTGCAGAAAATAAATGCTGGTAGCAGTGTTCCTACCATATAGTTAAAAGAGCAGAATGTAAAGGGCTCGGGGATCGAAGAGGAAATGAACAATATTAAGAGGAAGGAAAAAATAACTATGCAACTTGTTTTAGAGCACTTTACAAAGTAGTTTGGCAGACATAAATGATCCAATACAGTAGATTTTGATAACCCTGTCTGCATGCTCACATTCTGAAGGAGAATGGGACAAGTGCAATGAACGTTACAGATAAGGGTGTTTAGAATGCCAATATCCTAGCTGAAATGTGGGTGTGTTGTCTAGATTGTAGACCGCAGGAAGTGGAGAGTTCAAGTTCATTCACTAGTGCATTCCCAAAATTTATGGAAAAATACATTGAGAAAAATTTACAGGGGAGAAACGTACATTCCAGGCACCCCGGATATTAACGGTTAAGTAGAGAGAAATTGCTTTAAGTAATTCCACATTTAGAGAAATAAATATATAATACATATATACATACACAGATCAGCTACAACATCAAAACAACTGACCGGTGAAGTGGATAACATTTGATTATATTGTTATATATAAATAGGTGTATAATATATATATATATATATATATTTAGGTTTTTGGTTCAGTAGAAAGAGGGGGTACATTTTTGTTTAGTCTACAGCACCACTCGTGCCTTATCGCAATCAGTCTAAACACTCACAGTACAACTGTGCTTGTCTTACTGCTTTCCATAGGAATGCTTTAAAATGCAGCATGCATGTCTTACACGGTTTGCATGGGAGTTCAGTATGTGCATGCTCAGTGCTGGTTCAGTTCAGGAGCATTGATTGGCTAATATATTCAGCCACTTCCTTGTTACAGCCAAGAAGGACATCCGAGAACATGCAAATGCAAAACTCTGCAATTGTCTATAGTTTGTCACCTGTTGTATTGTAATTTTTCCTTTATTACTTTTTTTTGTGCGTGTTTTGATGTGTTGATTACATAATGAAATTTTAAAAAATAAATGTAAAAAGTCTGCTTCCAGGAGTGTCCATGTATGCAAGTGATTGCACACAACTCTCCTTCTAGGGAGGGTTCTTAAATGATGTTTATATAGAGTATGTTTTAAAGAAACAGGGCTAAGAGCAGACTTGGCCAATATCTCTTGTGTAAGCAGTTGCTAAACTGAAAGGGAAAAACAATCCTCATCTTTTATACTAACAATAAGGCCCAGTGGGTGACATTTTACTGGTTTCATAGTTACTGACCCTCACTAATTGTTCCTTCTAGAAGGCTATTCTCAGAATGTAAGATTTTATTTTACTCTTGTTTTTATTGTAGGTTTATGATGTTCCTCCTGCTATGAAAAGTTTAAATTATTCAAGTCCCGCCAGGGAAACTAGTTTACAAGAAATTTACGATGTCCCTTCTTCACAAGGGGTAAGTTAATGATTTTCCTTTTTTTCCTGTTTTTGTGTTGTTTAACGTTACTGTGTAAAGTTTTAAATGATACATTTGAATAATCACATAAAATAGAGTGCTAGAAATGGTTACATACACTGGTCTCTTTAGTTCCAGTATCTGCATTGTAAAATATATTGTATAATATGTTCTTGGGGCTTGACATCCACTTCATTTTGGCTCATCTGGAGCTAAAAACTTAATTTCCATCAAGCATTGTTGAAAACCGGTGATCAATATGCAACTGGATGTTTAAAATTCATGTTACTATTTTTTATTTTGTTATATTCTGTAACATTTGCACTTTGTTAAATTTCAGATTTACAATACTTTACCATCCACCATGGAGAAGATATATGACTTTCCATCTCCATTAAACCAAAAAGCTGAACCAACTTATGACACTCTTCCGCCAAGTTCTAAAACTGTGTGTCAAGAGCAGTGCCGAAAACCAAATGGTGTGTGTCCATCACCAGCTGAGTCTGTATTAAGGAAACATAGTCTGTATGACTTTCCGAGGAGCCAACAGACTGCCCAGCAGTCAGATGATTATGACTTTCCTCGAAGTATTCAGTCCTCTGCAGAGAGTGAAGGTTTTGCATCAGATGATCAGGATGGAGTATATGACTTCCCACCACACACATTACATGACAGTAAAGTCCTCCATGATGTTACAGATGGCGTAAACAGATTGTCATTCTCCAGCACTGGAAGCACAAGGAGCAACATGTCTACATCTTCCACAACATCCAAGGAGTCCTCTATAACGTCCTCCCCTTCTCAGGACAAAAGGTTGTTGTTAGATCCAGACACAGCCATAGAAGTGCTTTTGAAACTTCAGCAGACTGTAGAAGCTTCTGTAAATAGGTTAACAACATTTGTCAACACAGATTGGCGGTCTTATGCATACATGGAGAAACATATAAATGAAATCCACGCTACTGTGGATGGAGTAGAGCAATCTCTAAATGAATATCTCAAATTTGCAAGGGGTGCCACAAGTAACGCATCCTGTCTTTCAGAATCAGGACTCTACAATAAAATGAAAAGGGAATTCCAGAGACTAGGAGATTCACACCAGATTCTCACCCAGACCAGCCAAGAACTTTGTAACTGCAACTGGTCGTTAAATGTTCTTGCTTTTAATAAAGCAAACAGCAAGTGTGACAGCCTTGAAAGGTTTGTCATGGTAGCTAGGACAATTATAGATGATGCTAAACAGCTAACTACCTCCATCAGTGTGAATGCTGAGCTTTTATTCAAGCAGTCGACCATTGGCTTTTACAAAAAGAGACCGTCCGAGACCATCGGCACTGTTCCAGACTATGTATACAACATTACCAAGTCACCAGTATTACAGGATGACCATGTCCTGAATCCTGGGCTTCCTTTTCCACACATAATAAAAGACCAGCCTCCTAACTACAAGGGTCGTGATGGGTCTTTGAGAAGTTGGATGGATGATTATGACTATGTTCACTTACAGGTAAATTATATATAGAGAAGTTATATCTGACAATATCTTTCTGTGTGTATGTAGATGCAAGTTACAATCTGGATGGTTGGTGTGTGTGTGTGTGTGTATATATATATATATATATATATATATATATTTTTTTTTTATATACACACACACACACACACACACACACACACACACACACACTATTTCCAGGTTGTTAAAGTAGCTGCAGATTGCGTGTCATACTTGTTTAGAAATCCAGTGGTTTTGATGGTATTACATTTATGCATGTGCTTTTTCTATCTACCCCATAAGAAAACGGATTGGGGTGGCATGCACATGCCATGCGTGCATTTTCCAATTAATCTTTTCAACCCTTGCTGACATATTAGTAATGGAACATTTAATTAAATTGCGATAGTAATACCCTTAAAAATTACCATAGGAGGTGAAATGATTAAAGAAAATTGACTGTCTGCTCAGTGCTGTTTGTTTGTGTATTTTTACTCAATTGAGAGTACCTCTTCAGCCGTGTGTTGTTGTTTTCTTATTATTTATTATTCATTTGAAATCTCTTAAAAGAAAAACCAAAATCCTTTTTAAAAAAAAAAAAAAAGTAAATTGAAACAAAAACACTTCAGTTTAGAGTTTTCAGGTTTATAATGCATGATGCAACCCTTTTATATGTAAATGTGCACCTAGTTTATACTTTTTTTTTTTTATCTACATATCCAAACACAGTGTATCTGTCAGCAGAGTCCACACTCTAGAGTGGAACTCTGATACACTATATCATAATGTCCTTTACTTTGGCATCTACCTCGGTATTCTGAAAGGATGGCTCTCATCATGAGAAATTCTCAGAAAAATCACTTTTGTATAATATTTTAGAATATGGTCATGCTTTATAATATAGAATAAACAATATTTTGTGAGCTGTGAACTGCACACAGGCCAGCTCTGTCCTTTATGAATAGCTATGTGTGTCTGAGTGGAGGAAATTGTGAAATATGTGTCGTAATACTTCCAAGAAAGGCCTTGGATTATTCACTGAATTGTGAATTCATTTTGAAATTCAAAGTGGCATTGTAGGCCTAAATAGCTGAGCAGGCATCATGGCTGACTTGAAACCTTTTCCCAGTTTGGCTATTTATGCCTAAACGTTAAAATTTGCTTTTGGTTCCTGATAACTGAATGAATTTGTTTGTTTATGCATAGTTTTTCTCTATGGCATCCTTGCACACGGTTTTAGTTCTTGTTGCTTGTTTCTGACATATACAAGGTTATTTAATAAGGTGAGAATTGTCACAAATTCAAAGTAAATATCAAATTTAAGGCCACAATAGCTGGATTGGAAAATATCTGCTTTGCTTCTAGTTCGACTAATTTTGTCTAAAATTCGAAATTGACTTGGTAACAACCAGGTTTAAAATGCAAAATGTCAATGAAGCAATATAATCTCCTTCTTATATCTGCTAAAGATAATTACTTCCTTATCATTTATATGATCAGGTTTACAAAAGTCTTGAAGTGGCACCATTTATGGACTGTCTTCTTTTTGTGGGGTTTTTTTTCAGGGGAAAGAAGAATTTGAACGTCACCAAAGAGAACTTTTAGAAAAGGAAAATATTATAAAGCATGGCAAACCACAACTGGAACAACAGCAGGTAAGCAGAGGTTTTTTTTTTTCTTGGTTTTTTTTTTTTTTATCTTTATTTTTAGTGCTATTTTTAGACTTGATCAAAATAATCAACCTCAATCTTTTTATCATCTGTGTTTCAGCTAAGTCAATTCCAGCAGCTGGAGAAAGAGATTACCACACCGGTGGAAAATGATATCTCAAAGTGGAAATCGCCTCAGAGCGTCCCAGCAGAGAGCAGTACCCTGGCACCTCAAGATAAACAGTTGCTATATTTCTACTCTGAACAATGTGAGGCACTCTTTATTTCCCTGTTGAATGCTATTGATGCCTTCTTCAACTGCATGAGCACGGCTCAACCTCCCAGGATTTTTGTTGCCCACAGCAAGTTTGTCATTTTAAGCGCCCACAAACTAGTCTTCATTGGGGACACATTGTCAAGACAGGTTGTTACACAAGAAATCTGTAACAGACTAATGAATTCCAGCAACCAGCTGTGCGAACTCCTTAAAAATATTGTCATGGCAACTAAAATGGCTGCTTTGAACTATCCCAGCTCTGGGTCATTGCAGGAAATGGTGGACAGAGTGACGGAATTGTCTAGTCAAGCACAACTTTTCAAGCTTTCTTTGGCTCAGATGGCTGCATTATGAGGAGAATGGAATTTGTTTATATGTGTATATCTTGTCCATAATATGCTTGGCATTTATTGTATTCTATATAAATATATTGTTATATTTTTGTAGATTTTGTTTTTTATGAATTGTGGAAGAAAAAAAAGTTGGCAATTTTTTTTTGTGTGCAAATTATTATGATTATTTTTTTTATTTCCTTAGGATATGACCCAGTGTTACTTCGTAACATTCCTCATGTTCACCTCATGTAATGAGCACCTTATAATGTGTGTGTGTGTGTGATAATCTGAAATGAAAACTTTACAAACATTGCAATCTGTGCTGTAAAATGCTCATGTAAATTACATCTACCAAACTCCAATTCGCTAAATGAATTCCATGGTGATACGTCCATAGTAAACTTCGGTTTGTTTGTTTTTAGCAATCTAGTGTAATTTAATAGATTGACTCAAAATGAATAACACGCTTGGAGTCTGAGCAGTCCCTAATATAACTATATATTTCTAGGATTTGATAAAAATAGAAACATCTGCAAGGTCAATCATGTATTCCTAAACATCTACAAAACTTTCATTGATCACTTGTGAAAATTCTTACTGTGCAACACACAATTCTCTATTTTAGAAACTGAATTTCCAATATGCTGCTTTGATACCAAGGGGTCAAAATTCATGTAGAAAAATGTCAAAAACTCAGAGAGTTATAAATAAATAATCATTTTTATTAAATCAGTTTTGTTTGTACTTTTATTTAAACAATGTACTGGCAGGAGACATATATATAAATAATTTATGAGAGAAAGAAACACACACAATTAACTTACTAAATGAAATCTACTCCTTAAAGGAACACTCCATTGGAAAAAAGAAATCCCTGTTATGTACATATATCACTATGGAGACATGCATGCATTTAATTCAGCATTTTTAATTAGGGGTGTATCTAAAAACTGCTTGATGGAATACGAAATACCAGATGGAATTTTTTCCCTAAGTAAGTGGGTTAATCTCATAAGTGCAAACATTAGGCTGTTAGAATAGGACCTGCTAAAGATGGGGTACATATATACGTTGTGGCAGGCTTATGCAATGTATAATCATATAATGTAACTAAACCCCCATTATTTTTGCCTAGATTAGGTGTTTTAAAAAAAACAAAAAAAAAACATTAAAATCCATCAACATTGAAGTTGCCTTTTAGTGTGTGTGTGTGTATATATATATATATATATATATATATATATATATATATATATATATATATACTACACGACCGGGCACCACGTGGGGCAGTCAGGAGAGGTATTGCAGGATGCCTCGACATCAAGGCATCGCCGCAATAAAAAGTTACAAAACAGAACCAAAAAGGAGAAAACATGTAAATATCACCAAAAAGTGAATAATAAAACAGAACAACCTGTTTATGAATGCTGAAATAAAATTGGTAGATGTATGTGGGGAGAAAAGAAGAATATAGTGCAGTATAATCAGCACAGCGGTGGGCGTAGGGGCAGATGGAAAAATCACTAGATGGATGCAAAATCAGGCGTATCTCCCTCTTAAATAGGGTGTTACGGTATATGATGAAAAATCTCCAGCTGGATATTTTCAAAAAAGGTATCTTCTATTATCACTCAAAATTAAGGAAAGAGAGAGAGAAGATAGTGCAGATGGTATAAAAATAACAAATGTATTGAATACAAATGCACTTAACAAGATGTCCAATGACAATAATATCTCCACATAAAAATGGGATCCAGGACTCCAGCAAGTAGCAGGAAAAACTCCCAGAATGGAAGATGCAATAAAACAAACAATAATAAAACCAAGATAAAATAAGCCCTACACGTTTCATCCTATCAGGACTTCCTCAGGGATTTATAATGTTGATCCGTCCGTTTAGAAGGTTATCCTCTATATAAATCGTTAAATCAAGAAAATCTTAAAATAAATTTACACAATCTTTCCTTCAGATTTTAATTGGTGTCTAACCACGTTTTAACTTACTGTAAAAATAAAGTAGATTCCACATGTAATAGACTGGCCGCTGTACCCAAGATGAGGAGCAGATTGAGGGATGATTTATGGCAAACCTGCACAACTTGGCAGTAGGTAGAGGCCAAAATTAAAATAGGCTAAACTTATTCGGGCCACAGAAAAAAATACAGATAAACACGGATAGACCCACAGATACACAGACACACTGATAGGCATACAGATACATAGAGAGACTGACAGACATACAGATACACACACATGCAAGTGAAAATACACACTTTTGTAGCCACCCTTCAGTTACCTATATTGTGGGTGCTGGAGAGTGGCTTCCCTGAAGCCCTGTCTGCAGGCTGAGGATGTTGAGAGCTTGCTCTTGCAGCCTGCACTCCCTACTCCTCTGGCTCCTGTCTCTCCCGGGCTGGCCCCCTCCCCCTCCTGCGCGGCTCTGACCTCTGACTCATAGCTCTCACTTCCTCCCAGGCTGCTAATAAACAAGGGGCCCTGTCACGCTGTTAAATGGCCACAGCGCCCGACCAGGCCACTGCTGACACATGCCCACTGGAAGGCCCTAAGAGCATGGGCTGCCTTAGTGTGCAGTCCGCACAAAATCCTTTTGGCGGGTCGTATGTTGTGCAGGGCTGATTTATGTAATGAAAATGCGTGTCCTTAAAAGATTGTAAAATGGGATCAGATGACTAAACAATAGAGGTTTCACACACCGGTATATTTTCCTCTGTTACTGCATTTCCAATTTTCATGTGTTTTAATGTTTATTATGACTTTTTCTGTTTGTGATTCAGTGCTATAAAGTGAACTATTGATTTAGACATTGGTATTAACTGTGACCATATTAAACCACTTTTTATTTTAGATCACATCTGTAAATAAAATATCTGGATTTTATGTAGATTATATCAATACAGAGGTGGCTCTAGACCAGTGCCCAAACCGCAATACACCAACTTTTTTTCCTCAAAGTGCCAACACGGCAATTGAACATGAATACTGAGGTTTAAGTTTAGAAAAAACTACTCGTACAGTTGTCCGAACTAATTAACAACTTTTGTTTTAAAAGAAGAACACAGCAGAGAGTTGAATGATACAAGAATTTAAATAATGATATAAATAGATAAAATTAAGCTTATATTTATTGGTATCTCCAACAAATGCAATACATACACACAGACTGCTGAACACATTCACACACCGGCTGCTAAATACATACACACACCAACTGCTAAATACACATACAGAGACTGCTGAATGCACATACAGACAGACTGCTGAGTACACACAGACTGCTGAATACATACACTGCTGCATACACACACAGACTGCTGAGTACACACACACACAGGCTGCTGAATACACACACACACAGACTGCTGAATACACACACTGCTGAGTACACACAGACTGCTGAATACATACACACACACAGACTGCTGAGTACATACACTGCTGAATACACAGACTGCTGAATACATACACTGCTAAATACACACAGAGACAGACTGCTGGATACACCCACAAAGACTGCTGAGTAGACAAAGACTGCTGAATACACACACTGCTGAGTACACACAGTCTGCTGAATACACACACATACTGCATTGAGGGGTGAAGTGAATGTGTTTGTGTGTAATGGTGTGCAGTGCTGTGTGTGTGTCTGAGGGGGTACTGTGTGTGTGGGGGTAGGGGTGCTGTGTGTGGGGGGGAAGGGGTGCTGTGCTGTGTGGGCGGGTAGGGGTGCTGTGCTGTGGGGGGGTAGGGGTGCTATGTGTGGGTGGTAGGGGTGCTGTGCTGTGGGGGGTAGGGGTAAAGATACATTAAACAAATAGATATATTAATTCTGTATTCCCCCCCTCCCTTCCTCTTACGTTTGGTGAAGGAGGGGGGGGGGGGACACAGCCATCCCTGGTGGTCCGGTGGTGGTAAGTATGTTTCTGTGAAGCAGCTCTCCTGTCTTCCTGCGCGATGCTGTGTAAGAAAGGGGCGGATGCGGGCTATGTTTTTAAGTTGAAACCTACAGGATTTGGCAACAAACTGGATGTGAGGCTCAAAGGTAAGGCCAGAGTCAAGTATGACGCCAAGACAGCGTGCTTGCAAGGACAGACTTATGTGGATATCACTGACTTGAAGGGAGAGCAAGAGAGGAGGATCAGTATTAGGAGGAGGAAAGACAAGGAGTTCAGCTTTAGAGAGATTGAGTTTCAGAAAGCGTAAGGACATCCAGTCAGTGATGGAAGAAAGGTAAGCAGTGACACGTTGGAGGACGACAGGGGAGAGGTCCGGGGAGGAGAGGTATATGTGAGCAGGGCCGCCATCAGGGGGTGACAACCATGACGGTTGTCACGGGCCCGGCGGCCCTGGGGGGCCCGGACTGCTCAGGCAGTCCTGGGCCCCACTTTCCCTCTCTGCACACATAGATAGCGAATATCGCTATCTATGTGTGCAGCCCTGGGGGGCCCGGACTGCTCAGGCAGTCCTGGGCCCCACTTTCCCTCTCTGCACACATAGATAGCGAATATCGCTATCTATGTGTGCAGCCGCGGGCTCCCTGTTACCGCAGAGGGGGCCCAGGCAGCACACAGCCTCTTCTCTTCTCCTCTCTGCTAATAACTCTCGCGCAGGGCCGGACTGGCCCACCGGGATACCGGGAAATTTCCCTAAGGTGGGCCGCGGCACCTGGGGGCTGCGCATATATGTGCCACCGGGTGGCCGGTCCGGTGGCACACATAGGGGGCCGGCCGCGTTTCAGGCTGGAACCGCCGGGCCGGGTGGCAGCCTCGCCGGGCCGGCGGCACTTCTGTCATTGGTGATGCTGAGGGGGGAGGAGCATGTCTACCATGCTCCCTCGCGGTACCGACAATCCCCAGCACAGCATCATACTGATACAGCATAATGTGCTGGGGATTGTGGGTACCGCGAGGGAGCATGGTAGACATGCTCCTCCCCCCTCAGCATCACCAATGACAGAAGTGCCGCCGGACCGGCGAGGCTGCCACCCGGCCCGGCGGCTCCAGCCTGAAACGCGGCCGGCCCCCTCTGACGTCTCTAGGTACATGGGGATGGGGGAATAGAGAGATGGTGGAGGGAGAGACACTGGGGAAGTGGGGAGGAAGGGAGGAGGGAGAGACACTGGGGAAGTGGGGAGGAAGGGAGGAGGGAGAGACACTGGGGAAGTGGGGAGGAAGGGAGGAGGGAGAGACACTGGGGAAGTGGGGAGGAAGGGAGGAGGGAGAGACACTGGGGAAGTGGGGAGGAAAGGAGGAGGGAGAGACACTGGGGAAGTGGGGAGGAAAGGAGGAGGGAGAGACACTGGGGAAGTGGGGAGGAAGGGAGGAGGGAGAGACACTGGGGAAGTGGGGAGGAAGGGAGGAGGGAGAGACACTGGGGAAGTGGGGAGGAAAGGAGGAGGGAGAGACACTGGGGAAGTGGGGAGGAAGGGAGGAGGGAGAGACACTGGGGAAGTGGGGAGGAAGGGAGGAGGGAGAGACACTGGGGAAGTGGGGAGGAAGGGAGGAGGGAGAGACACTGGGGAAGTGGGGAGGAAGGGAGGAGGGAGAGACACTGGGGAAGTGGGGAGGAAAGGAGGAGGGAGAGACACTGGGTAAGTGGGGAGGAAGGGAGGAGGGAGAGACACTGGGGAAGTGGGGAGGAAGGGAGGAGGGAGAGACACTGGGGAAGTGGGGAGGAAGGGAGGAGGGAGAGACACTGGGGAAGTGGGGAGGAAAGGAGGAGGGAGAGACACTGGGGAAGTGGGGAGGAAAGGAGGAGGGAGAGACACTGGGGAAGTGGGGAGGAAGGGAGGAGGGAGAGACACTGGGGAAGTGGGGAGGAAGGGAGGAGGGAGAGACACTGGGGAAGTGGGGAGGAAAGGAGGAGGGAGAGACACTGGGGAAGTGGGGAGGAAGGGAGGAGGGAGAGACACTGGGGAAGTGGGGAGGAAGGGAGGAGGGAGAGACACTGGGGAAGTGGGGAGGAAGGGAGGAGGGAGAGACACTGGGGAAGTGGGGAGGAAGGGAGGAGGGAGAGACACTGGGGAAGTGGGGAGGAAAGGAGGAGGGAGAGACACTGGGTAAGTGGGGAGGAAGGGAGGAGGGAGAGACACTGGGGAAGTGGGGAGGAAGGGAGGAGGGAGAGACACTGGGGAAGTGGGGAGGAAGGGAGGAGGGAGAGACACTGGGGAAGGGAGGAGGAAGAGACACTGGGACAGTGGGGGAGGAAGGGAGGAGGGAGAGACACTGGGAAACACCCCCTAGATTGCGCATTTACACACACACTACATACATTGACACAACACACACACACACACTACATACACTAACACAACACACACACACACTACATACACTGACACAACACACACACACACTACATACACACTGACACAACACACACTACATACACACTGACAACACACACACTACATACACTGACACAACACACACACACACACTAACACAACACACACACACACTGACACAACACACACTGCATACACACAACACACACACACAACACACACTACATACACTAACACAACACACACACTACATACACTGACAACACACTACATACACTGACACAACACACACACTACATACACTGACACAACACACACACTACATACACTAACACAACACACACACACTACATACACTGACACAACACACACACACACTACATACACACTGACACAACACACTACATACACACTGACAACACACACACTACATACACTAACACAACACACACACACACTAACACAACACACACACACACTGACACAACACACACTGCATACACACAACACAACACACACTACATACACTAACACAACACACACACTACATACACTGACAACACACTACATACACTGACACAACACACACACTACATACACTAACACAACACACACTACATACACTAACACAACACACACTGCATACACTAACACAACACACACTGCATACACTAACACAACACACACTGCATACACTAACACAACACACACTGCATACACTAACACAACACACACTCTGCATACACTGACACAACACACACTCTGCATACACTGACACAACACACACTCTGCATACACTGACACAACACACACTCTGCATACACTGACAACACACACTCTGCATACACTGACACAACACACACTCTGCATACACTGACACAACACACACTCTGCATACACTGACACAACACACACTCTGCATACACTGACACAACACACACTGCATACACTAATACAACACACTGCATACACTAATACAAAACACACTGCATACACTAACACAACACACATACTGCATACACTGACACAACACACACACACACACACTACATACACTGACACAACACACACACACACACTACATACACTGACACAACACACACACACTACATACACTAACACAACACACACACACTACATACACTAACACAACACACACACTACATACACTAACACAACACACACACTGCATACACTGACACAACACACACACACACACACTACATACACTGACACAACACACACACACTATATACACTAACACAACACACACACTATATACACTAACACAACACACACACACACACTACATACACTAACACAACACACACACACTACATACACTAACACAACACACACACTGCATACACTGACACAACACACACTCTGCATACACTGACACAACACACACACTGCATACACTGACACAACACACACACTGCATACACTAATACAACACACTGCATACACTAACACAACACACACACACTGCATACACTAATACAACACACTGCATACACTAACAAAACACACACACACTGCATACACTAACACAACACACACTGCATACACTAACACAACACACACACACACACACACACTACATACACTAACACAACACACACACTGCATACACTGACACAACACACACTCTGCATACACTGACACAACACACACTCTGCATACACTGACACAACACACACACTGCATACACTAACACAACACACACACACTGCATACACTAATACAACACACACTGCATACACTAACACACACACTGCATACACTAATACAAAACACACTGCATACACTAACACAACACACATAGTGCATACACTAATACAACACTCACACTGCATACACTAACACACACAGTGCATACACTAATACAATACACACACTGCATTCACTACACACT